>NC_135883.1:143200761-143800761 GCF_964194155.1 Cetorhinus maximus
GGAGAGAGAGAGAGAGCCCGGAGAGAAGGAGGAGAGAGAGAGAGAGAGAGAGCCCCGAGAGAAGGAGAGAGAGAGAGAGAGCCCGGAGAGAAGGAGAGAGAGAGAGAGCCCGGAGAGAAGGAGAGAGGAGAGAGAGAGAGAACCCGGAGAGAAGGAGAGAGAGAGAGAGAGAGCCCGGAGAGAAGGAGAGAGAGAGAGAGAGCCCGGAGAGAAGGAGAGAGAGAGAGCCCGGAGAGAGAGAGAGCCCGAAGAGAGGGGGAGAGAGAGCCCGGAGAGAGGGAGAGAGGCCGGAGAGAGGGAGAGAGCCCGGAGAGAGGGAGAGAGCCCGGAGAGAGGGAGAGAGCCCGGAGAGAGAGAGAGAGCCCGGAGAGAGGGAGAGAGCCGGAGAGAGGGAGAGAGCCCGGAGAGAGGGAGAGAGCCCGGAGAGAGGGAGAGAGACCGGAGAGAGCCCGGAGGAGAGAGAAAGAGAGCCCGGAGAGAGAGAGAGAGACCGGAGAGGGGGAAAGAGAGAGAGCCTGGAGAGAGGGGGAAAGAGAGAGAGCCCGGAGAGAGGGGGAAAGAGAGAGAGCCCGGAGAGAGGGGAAAGAGAGAGAGCCCGGAGAGACGGAGAGAGAGAGAGAGAGCCCGGAGAGAGGGAGAGAGAGAGAGAGAGCCCGGAAAGAGGGAGAGAGAGAGCCCCGAGATAGAGAGCCCGGAGAGAGGGGGAGAGAGAGAGCCCGGAGAGAAGGAGAGAGAGAGAGAGAGCCCGGAGAGAAGGAGAGAGAGAGAGCCCAAGAGAGGGGGAGATAGAGCCCGGAGAGAGAGGGAGAGCCCGTAGAGAGAGGGAGAGCCCGGAGAGAAGGAGAGAGAGAGAGAGAGCCCGGAGAGAAGGAGAGAGAGAGAGCCCGGAGAGAAGGAGAGAGAGAGAGCCCGGAGAGAGAGAGAGCCCGGAGAGAGAGAGAGCCCGGAGAGAAGGAGAGAGAGAGAGAGAGCCCGGAGAGAAGGAGAGAGAGAGAGAGAGCCCGGAGAGAAGGAGAGAGAGAGAGAGCCCGGAGAGAAGGAGAGAGAGAGAGAGAGAGAGAGCCCGGAGAGAAGGAGAGAGAGAGAGAGAGCCCGGAGAGAAGGAGAGAGAGAGAGAGAGAGCCCGGAGAGAAGGAGAGAGAGAGAGAGAGCCCGGAGAGAAGGAGAGAGAGAGCCCGGAGAGAAGGAGAGAGAGAGAGAGCCCGGCGAGAGAGGGAGAGCCGGGAGAGAGCCCGGAGGGAGGGAGAGAGCCCGGAGAGAGGGAGAGAGCCCGGAGAGAGGGAGAGAGCCCGGAGAGAGAGGGAGAGCCCGGAGAGAGAGGGAGAGCCCGGAGAGAGAGGGAGAGCCCGGAGAGAGAGAGAGAGCCCGGAGAGAGGGGCAGAGAGAGAGGAGAGCCCGGAGAGAAGGAGAGAGAGAGAGAGAGCCCAGAGAGAAGGAGAGAGAGGGAGAGAGCCCGGAGAGAAGGAGAGAGAGAGAGCCCGGAGAGAGAGAGAGCCCGGAGAGAGGGGCAGAGAGAGAGAGAGCCCGGAGAGAGGGGCAGAGAGAGAGAGAGCCCGGATAGAGGGGGAGAGAGAGAGAGAGAGCCCGGAGAGAGGGGGAGAGAGAGCCCGGAGAGAGGGAGAGAGAGAGCCCGGAGAGAGGGAGAGAGAGAGCCCGGAGAGAGGGAGAGAGAGAGCCCGGAGAGAGGGAGAGAGAGAGCCCGGAGAGAGGGAGAGAGAGAGCCCGGAGAGAGGGAGAGAGAGAGCCCGGAGAGAGGGAGAGAGAGAGCCCGGAGAGAGGGAGAGAGAGAGCCCGGAGAGAGGGAGAGAGAGAGCCCGGAGAGAGGGAGAGAGAGAGCCCGGAGAGAGGGAGAGAGAGAGAGAGCCCGGAGAGAGGGAGAGAGAGAGAGAGCCCGGAGAGAGGGAGAGAGAGAGCCCGGAGAGAGGGAGAGAGAGAGAGAGCCCGGAGAGAAGGAGAGAGAGAGAGCCTGAAGAGAGGGGGAGAGAGAGAGCCCGAAGAGAGGGGGAGAGAGAGCCCGGAGAGAGGGAGAGAGCCCGGAGAGAGGGAGAGATCCCGGAGAGAGGGAGAGATCCCGGAGAGAGGGAGAGATCCCGGAGAGAGGGAGAGATCCCGGAGAGAGCCCGGAGAGAGGGAGAGATCCCGGAGAGAGGGAGAGATCCCGGAGAGAGGGAGAGAGCCCGGAGAGAGCCCGGAGGGAGAGAAAGAGAGCCCGGAGAGAGGGAGAGAGAGAGAGACCGGAGAGGGGGAAAGAGAGAGAGCCCGGAGAGAGGGGGAAAGAGAGAGAGCCCGGAGAGAGGGGGAGAGAGAGAGAGAGCCCGGAGAGAGGTGGAGAGAGAGAGATAGCCCGGAGAGAGGGGGGAGAGAGAGAGAGCCCGGAGAGAGGGAGGGAGAGAGAGCCCGGAGAGCGAGAGAGAGAGAGCCCGGAGAGAGGGGGAGAGAAAGAGAGCCCGGAGAGAGAGAGAGGGGGAGAGCCCGGAGAGAGAGGGAGAGCCCGGAGAGAGAGAGAGAGAGAGAGCCCGGAGAGAAGGAGAGAGAGAGAGCCCGGAGAGAAGGAGAGAGAGAGAGCCCGGAGAGAAGGAGAGAGAGAGAGAGCCCGGAGAGAAGGAGAGAGAGAGAGCCCGGAGAGAAGGAGAGAGAGAGAGCCCGGAGAGAAGGAGAGAGAGAGAGCCCGGAGAGAGAGGGAGAGAGCCCGGAGAGAGAGGGAGAGAGCCCGGAGAGCGAGAGAGAGAGAGCCCGGAGAGAGGGGAGGGAGAGAAAGAGAGCCCGGAGAGAGAGAGAGGGGGAGAGCCCGGAGAGAGAGGGAGAGCCCGGAGAGAGAGAGAGAGAGAGCCCGGAGAGAAGGAGAGAGAGAGAGCCCGGAGAGAAGGAGAGAGAGAGAGCCCGGAGAGAAGGAGAGAGAGAGAGAGCCCGGAGAGAAGGAGAGAGAGAGAGCCCGGAGAGAAGGAGAGAGAGAGAGCCCGGAGAGAAGGAGAGAGAGAGAGCCCGGAGAGAAGGAGAGAGAGAGAGCCCGGAGAGAAGGAGAGAGAGAGAGCCCGGAGAGAAGGAGAGAGAGAGAGCCCGGAGAGAGAGGGAGAGAGCCCGGAGAGAGAGGGAGAGAGCCCGGAGAGAGAGGGAGAGAGCCCGGAGAGAGAGGGAGAGAGCCCGGAGAGAGAGGGAGAGAGCCCGGAGAGAGAGGGAGAGCCCGGAGAGAGAGGGAGAGCCCGGAGAGAGAGGGAGAGCCCGGAGAGAAGGAGAGAGAGAGAGAGAGAGAGCCCGGAGAGAAGGAGAGAGAGAGAGAGAGCCCGGAGAGAAGGAGAGAGAGAGAGAGCCCGGAGAGAAGGAGAGAGAGAGAGAGCCCGGAGAGAAGGAGAGAGAGAGAGAGAGCCCGGAGAGAAGGAGAGAGAGAGAGAGAGCCCGGAGAGAAGGAGAGAGAGAGAGCCCGGAGAGAAGGAGAGAGAGAGAGCCCGGAGAGAAGGAGAGAGAGAGAGCCCGAAGAGAGGGGAGAGAGAGCCCGGAGAGAGCCCGGAGAGAGGGAGAGAGCCCGGAGAGAGCCCGGAGAGAGGGAGAGAGCCCGAAGAGAGGGAGAGAGCCCGGAGAGAGCCCGGAGAGAGAGAGAGAGCCCGGAGAGAGGGAGAGAGCCCGGACAGAGGGAGAGAGCACGGAGAGAGGGAGAGAGCCCGGAGAGAGGGAGAGAGCCCGGAGAGAGGGAGAGAGCCCGGAGAGAGCCCGGAGGGAGAGAAAGAGAGCCCGGAGAGAGAGAGAGAGACCGGAGAGGGGGAAAGAGAGAGAGCCTGGAGAGAGGGGGAAAGAGAGAGAGCCCGGAGAGAGGGGGAAAGAGAGAGAGCCCGGAGAGAGGGGGAGAGAGAGAGAGCCCGGAGAGACGGAGAGAGAGAGAGAGAGCCCGGAGAGAGGGAGAGAGAGAGAGAGAGCCCGGAAAGAGGGAGAGAGAGAGCCCCGAGATAGAGAGCCCGGAGAGAGGGGGAGAGAGAGAGCCCGGAGAGAAGGAGAGAGAGAGAGAGAGCCCGGAGAGAAGGAGAGAGAGAGAGCCCAAGAGAGGGGGAGATAGAGCCCGGAGAGAGAGGGAGAGCCCGTAGAGAGAGGGAGAGCCCGGAGAGAAGGAGAGAGAGAGAGAGAGCCCGGAGAGAAGGAGAGAGAGAGAGCCCGGAGAGAAGGAGAGAGAGAGAGCCCGGAGAGAGAGAGAGCCCGGAGAGAGAGAGAGCCCGGAGAGAAGGAGAGAGAGAGAGAGAGCCCGGAGAGAAGGAGAGAGAGAGAGAGAGAGCCCGGAGAGAAGGAGAGAGAGAGAGAGAGCCCGGAGAGAAGGAGAGAGAGAGAGAGCCCGGAGAGAAGGAGAGAGAGAGAGAGCCCGGAGAGAAGGAGAGAGAGAGAGAGAGAGCCCGGAGAGAAGGAGAGAGAGAGAGAGAGCCCGGAGAGAAGGAGAGAGAGAGAGAGAGCCCGGAGAGAAGGAGAGAGAGAGCCCGGAGAGAAGGAGAGAGAGAGAGAGCCCGGCGAGAGAGGGAGAGCCGGGAGAGAGCCCGGAGAGAGGGAGAGAGCCCGGAGAGAGGGAGAGAGCCCGGAGAGAGAGGGAGAGCCCGGAGAGAGAGGGAGAGCCCGGAGAGAGAGGGAGAGCCCGGAGAGAGAGAGAGAGCCCGGAGAGAGGGGCAGAGAGAGAGGGAGAGCCCGGAGAGAAGGAGAGAGAGAGAGAGAGCCCAGAGAGAAGGAGAGAGCCCGGAGAGAAGGAGAGAGAGAGAGCCCGGAGAGAGAGAGAGCCCGGAGAGAGAGAGAGCCCGGAGAGAGGGGCAGAGAGAGAGGGAGAGCCCGGAGAGAAGGAGAGAGAGAGAGAGAGCCCAGAGAGAAGGAGAGAGCCCGGAGAGAAGGAGAGAGAGAGAGCCCGGAGAGAGAGAGAGCCCGGAGAGAGAGAGAGCCCGGAGAGAGGGGCAGAGAGAGAGAGAGCCCGGAGAGAGGGGCAGAGAGAGAGAGAGCCCGGATAGAGGGGGAGAGAGAGAGAGAGAGCCCGGAGAGAGGGGGAGAGAGAGCCCGGAGAGAGGGAGAGAGAGAGCCCGGAGAGAGGGAGAGAGAGAGCCCGGAGAGAGGGAGAGAGAGAGCCCGGAGAGAGGGAGAGAGAGAGCCCGGAGAGAGGGAGAGAGAGAGCCCGGAGAGAGGGAGAGAGAGAGCCCGGAGAGAGGGAGAGAGAGAGCCCGGAGAGAGGGAGAGAGAGAGCCCGGAGAGAGGGAGAGAGAGAGCCCGGAGAGAGGGAGAGAGAGAGCCCGGAGAGAGGGAGAGAGAGAGTCGGGAGAGAGAGAGCCCGGAGAGAGGGAGAGAGAGAGCCCGGAGAGAGGGAGAGAGAGAGCCCGGAGAGATGGAGAGAGAGAGAGGGAGCCCGGAGAGAAGGAGAGAGAGAGAGAGCCCGGAGAGAAGGAGAGAGAGAGAGCCTGAAGAGAGGGGGAGAGAGAGAGCCCGAAGAGAGGGGGAGAGAGATCCCGGAAAGGGAGAGAAATCCCGGAAAGAGGGAGAGATCCCGGAAAGAGGGAGAGATCCCGGAGAGAGGGAGAGATCCCGGAGAGAGGGAGAGATCCCGGAGGGAGAGAAAGAGAGCCCGGAGAGAAGGAGAGAGAGAGAGCCCGGAGAGAAGGAGAGAGAGAGAGAGCCCGGAGAGAAGGAGAGAGAGAGAGCCCGGAGAGAGGGAGAGATCCCGGAGAGAGGGAGAGATCCCGGAGAGAGGGAGAGAGCCCGGAGGGAGAGAAAGAGAGCCCGGAGAGAAGGAGAGAGAGAGAGCCCGGAGAGAAGGAGAGGGAGAGAGCCCGGAGAGAGAGGGAGAGCCCGGAGAGAGAGGGAGAGCCCGGAGAGAGAGGGAGAGCCCGGAGAGAGAGGGAGAGCCCGGAGAGAGAGGGAGAGCCCGGAGAGAGAGGGAGAGCCCGGAGAGAGAGGGAGAGCCGGGAGAGAGCCCGGAGAGAGGGAGAGCCCGGAGAGAGAGGGAGAGCCCGGAGAGAGAGGGAGAGCCCGGAGAGAGAGGGAGAGCCCGGAGAGAGAGGGAGAGCCCGGAGAGAGAGGGAGAGCCCGGAGAGAGAGGGAGAGCCCGGAGAGAGAGGGAGAGCCCGGAGAGAGAGGGAGAGCCCGGAGAGAGAGGGGAGAGCCCGGAGAGAGAGGGAGAGCCCGGAGAGAGAGGGAGAGCCCGGAGAGAGAGGGAGAGCCCGGAGAGAGAGGGAGAGCCCGGAGAGAGAGGGAGAGCCCGGAGAGAGAGGGAGAGCCCGGAGAGAGAGGGAGAGCCCGGAGAGAGAGGGAGAGCCCGGAGAGAGAGGGAGAGCCCGGAGAGAGAGGGAGAGCCCGGAGAGAGAGGGAGAGCCCGGAGAGAGAGGGAGAGCCCGGAGAGAGAGGGAGAGCCCGGAGAGAGAGGGAGAGCCCGGAGAGAGAGGGAGAGCCCGGAGAGAGAGGGAGAGCCCGGAGAGAGAGGGAGAGCCCGGAGAGAGAGGGAGAGCCCGGAGAGAGAGAGAGAGCCCGGAGAGAGAGAGAGAGCCCGGAGAGAAGGAGAGAGAGAGAGAGAGCCCGGAGAGAAGGAGAGAGAGAGAGAGAGCCCGGAGAGAAGGAGAGAGAGAGAGAGAGAGCCCGGAGAGAAGGAGAGAGAGAGAGAGCCCGGAGAGAAGGAGAGAGAGAGAGAGCCCGGAGAGAAGGAGAGAGAGAGAGCCCGGAGAGAGGGAGAGAGAGAGCCCGGAGAGAGGGAGAGAGAGAGCCCGGAGAGAGGGAGAGAGAGAGCCCGGAGAGAGGGAGAGAGAGAGCCCGGAGAGAGGGAGAGAGAGAGCCCGGAGAGAGGGAGAGAGAGAGCCCGGAGAGAGGGAGAGAGAGAGCCCGGAGAGAGGGAGAGAGAGAGCCCGGAGAGAGGGAGAGAGAGAGCCCGGAGAGAGGGAGAGAGAGAGAGAGCCCGGAGAGAAGGAGAGAGAGAGAGCCCGAAGAGAGGGGGAGAGAGAGAGCCCGAAGAGAGGGGGAGAGAGAGCCCGGAGAGAGGGAGAGATCCCGGAGAGAGGGAGAGATCCCGGAGAGAGCCCGGAGAGAAGGAGAGAGAGAGAGCCCGGAGAGAAGGAGAGAGAGAGAGCCCGGAGAGAGAGGGAGAGAGCCCGGAGAGAGAGGGAGAGAGCCCGGAGAGAGAGGGAGAGCCCGGAGAGAGAGGGAGAGCCCGGAGAGAGAGGGAGAGCCCGGAGAGAGAGGGAGAGCCCGGAGAGAGAGGGAGAGCCCGGAGAGAGAGGGAGAGCCCGGAGAGAGAGGGAGAGCCCGGAGAGAGAGGGAGAGCCCGGAGAGAGAGGGAGAGCCCGGAGAGAGAGGGAGAGCCCGGAGAGAGAGAGAGAGCCCGGAGAGAAGGAGAGAGAGAGAGAGAGAGAGCCCCGAGAGAAGGAGAGAGAGAGAGAGAGCCCCGAGAGAAGGAGAGAGAGAGAGAACCCGGAGAGAAGGAGAGAGAGAGAGAGCCCGGAGAGAAGGAGAGAGAGAGAGAGCCCGGAGAGAAGGAGAGAGAGAGAGAGAGCCCGGAGAGAAGGAGAGAGAGAGAGCCCGGAGAGAAGGAGAGAGAGAGAGCCCGAAGAGAGGGGGAGAGAGAGCCCGGAGAGAGGGAGAGAGCCCGGAGAGAGGGATAGAGCCCGGAGAGAGCCCGGAGAGAGGGAGAGAGCCCGGAGAGAGGGAGAGAGCCCGGAGAGAGGGAGAGAGCCCGGAGAGAGGGAGAGAGCCCGGAGAGAGGGAGAGAGCCCGGAGAGAGGGAGAGAGCCCGGAGAGAGGGAGAGAGCCCGGAGAGAGCCCGGAGGGAGAGAAAGAGAGCCCGGAGAGAGAGAGAGAGACCGGAGAGGGGGAAAGAGAGAGAGCCTGGAGAGAGGGGGAAAGAGAGAGAGCCCGGAGAGAGGGGGAAAGAGAGAGAGCCCGGAGAGAGGGGGAAAGAGAGAGAGCCCGGAGAGAGGGGGAGAGAGAGAGAGCCCGGAGAGACGGAGAGAGAGAGAGAGAGAGCCCGGAGAGAGAGAGAGAGAGCCCGGAAAGAGGGAGAGAGAGAGCCCCGAGATAGAGAGCCCGGAGAGAGGGGGAGAGAGAGAGCCCGGAGAGAAGGAGAGAGAGAGAGAGAGCCCGGAGAGAAGGAGAGAGAGAGAGCCCAAGAGAGGGGGAGATAGAGCCCGGAGAGAGAGGGAGAGCCCGTAGAGAGAGGGAGAGCCCGGAGAGAAGGAGAGAGAGAGAGAGAGAGCCCGGAGAGAAGGAGAGAGAGAGAGCCCGGAGAGAAGGAGAGAAAGAGAGCCCGGAGAGAGAGAGAGCCCGGAGAGAAGGAGAGAGAGAGAGAGAGAAGGAGAGAGAGAGAGAGAGAGCCCGGAGAGAAGGAGAGAGAGAGAGAGAGCCCGGAGAGAAGGAGAGAGAGAGAGAGCCCGGAGAGAAGGAGAGAGAGAGAGAGAGAGAGAGAGCCCGGAGAGAAGGAGAGAGAGAGAGAGAGCCCGGAGAGAAGGAGAGAGAGAGCCCGGAGAGAAGGAGAGAGAGAGAGAGCCCGGCGAGAGAGGGAGAGCCGGGAGAGAGCCCGGAGAGAGGGAGAGAGCCCGGAGAGAGGGAGAGAGCCCGGAGAGAGGGAGAGAGCCCGGAGAGAGAGGGAGAGCCCGGAGAGAGAGGGAGAGCCCGGAGAGAGAGGGAGAGCCCGGAGAGAGAGGGAGAGCCCGGAGAGAGGGGCAGAGAGAGAGGGAGAGCCCGGAGAGAAGGAGAGAGAGAGAGAGAGCCCAGAGAGAAGGAGAGAGAGAGAGAGAGCCCGGAGAGAAGGAGAGAGAGAGAGCCCGGAGAGAGAGAGAGCCCGGAGAGAGAGAGAGCCCGGAGAGAGGGGCAGAGAGAGAGAGAGCCCGGAGAGAGGGGCAGAGAGAGAGAGAGCCCGGATAGAGGGGGAGAGAGAGAGAGAGAGCCCGGAGAGAGGGAGAGAGAGAGCCCGGAGAGAGGGAGAGAGAGAGCCCGGAGAGAGGGAGAGAGATAGCCCGGAGAGAGGGAGAGAGATAGCCCGGAGAGAGGGAGAGAGAGCGCCCGGAGAGAGGGAGAGAGAGAGCCCGGAGAGAGGGAGAGAGAGAGCCCGGAGAGAGGGAGAGAGAGAGCCCGGAGAGAGGGAGAGAGAGAGCCCGGAGAGAGGGAGAGAGAGAGCCCGGAGAGAGGGAGAGAGAGAGTCGGGAGAGAGAGAGCCCGGAGAGAGGGAGAGAGAGAGCCCGGAGAGAGGGAGAGAGAGAGCCCGGAGAGATGGAGAGAGAGAGAGAGCCCGGAGAGAAGGAGAGAGAGAGAGCCTGAAGAGAGGGGGAGAGAGAGAGCCCGAAGAGAGGGGGAGAGAGAGCCCGGAAAGAGGGAGAGATCCCGGAAAGAGGGAGAGATCCCGGAAAGAGGGAGAGATCCCGGAGAGAGGGAGAGATCCCGGAGAGAGGGAGAGATCCCGGAGGGAGAGAGAGAGCCCGGAGAGAAGGAGAGAGAGAGAGCCCGGAGAGAAGGAGAGAGAGAGAGAGCCCGGAGAGAAGGAGAGAGGGAGAGAGCCCGGAGAGGAGAGGGAGAGAGCCCGGAGAGAGAGGGAGAGCCCGGAGAGAGAGGGAGAGCCCGGAGAGAGAGGGAGAGCCCGGAGAGAGAGGGAGAGCCCGGAGAGAGAGGGAGAGCCCGGAGAGAGAGGGAGAGCCCGGAGAGAGAGGGAGAGCCCGGAGAGAGAGGGAGAGCCCGGAGAGAGAGGGAGAGCCCGGAGAGAGAGGGAGAGCCCGGAGAGAGAGGGAGAGCCCGGAGAGAGAGGGAGAGCCCGGAGAGAGAGGGAGAGCCCGGAGAGAGAGGGAGAGCCCGGAGAGAGAGGGAGAGCCCGGAGAGAGAGGGAGAGCCCGGAGAGAGAGGGAGAGCCCGGAGAGAGAGGGAGAGCCCGGAGAGAGAGGGAGAGCCCGGAGAGAGAGGGAGAGCCCGGAGAGAGAGGGAGAGCCCGGAGAGAGAGGGAGAGCCCGGAGAGAGAGGGAGAGCCCGGAGAGAGAGGGAGAGCCCGGAGAGAGAGGGAGAGCCCGGAGAGAGAGGGAGAGCCCGGAGAGAGAGGGAGAGCCCGGAGAGAGAGGGAGAGCCCGGAGAGAGAGGGAGAGCCCGGAGAGAGAGGGAGAGCCCGGAGAGAGAGGGAGAGCCCGGAGAGAGAGGGAGAGCCCGGAGAGAGAGGGAGAGCCCGGAGAGAGAGGGAGAGCCCGGAGAGAGAGGGAGAGCCCGGAGAGAGAGGGAGAGCCCGGAGAGAGAGGGAGAGCCCGGAGAGAGAGGGAGAGCCCGGAGAGAGAGGGAGAGCCCGGAGAGAGAGGGAGAGCCCGGAGAGAGAGGGAGAGCCCGGAGAGAGAGGGAGAGCCCGGAGAGAGAGGGAGAGCCCGGAGAGAGAGGGAGAGCCCGGAGAGAGAGGGAGAGCCCGGAGAGAGAGGGAGAGCCCGGAGAGAGAGGGAGAGCCCGGAGAGAGAGGGAGAGCCCGGAGAGAGAGGGAGAGCCCGGAGAGAGAGGGAGAGCCCGGAGAGAGAGGGAGAGCCCGGAGAGAAGGAGAGAGAGAGAGAGAGCCCCGAGAGAAGGAGAGAGAGAGAGAGAGCCCCGAGAGAAGGAGAGAGAGAGAGAGAGCCCCGAGAGAAGGAGAGAGAGAGAGAGAGCCCCGAGAGAAGGAGAGAGAGAGAGAGAGCCCCGAGAGAAGGAGAGAGAGAGAGAGAGAGCCCCGAGAGAAGGAGAGAGAGAGAGAGAGAGCCCGGAGAGAAGGAGAGAGAGAGAGAGCCCGGAGAGAAGGAGAGAGAGAGAGAGCCCGGAGAGAAGGAGAGAGAGAGAGCCCGGAGAGAGGGAGAGAGAGAGCCCGGAGAGAGGGAGAGAGAGAGCCCGGAGAGAGGGAGAGAGAGAGCCCGGAGAGAGAGAGAGAGCCCGGAGAGAAGGAGAGAGAGAGAGAGAGAGAGCCCCGAGAGAAGGAGAGAGAGAGAGAGAGCCCGGAGAGAAGGAGAGAGAGAGAGAACCCGGAGAGAAGGAGAGAGAGAGAGAGCCCGGAGAGAAGGAGAGAGAGAGAGAGCCCGGAGAGAAGGAGAGAGAGAGAGAGAGCCCGGAGAGAAGGAGAGAGAGAGAGCCCGGAGAGAAGGAGAGAGAGAGAGCCCGAAGAGAGGGGGAGAGAGAGCCCGGAGAGAGGGAGAGAGCCCGGAGAGAGGGATAGAGCCCGGAGAGAGGGAGAGAGCCCGGAGAGAGGGAGAGAGCCCGGAGAGAGCCCGGAGAGAGAGAGAGAGCCCGGAGAGAGGGAGAGAGCCCGGAGAGAGGGAGAGAGCCCGGAGAGAGGGAGAGAGCCCGGAGAGAGGGAGAGAGCCCGGAGAGAGGGAGAGAGCCCGGAGAGAGCCCGGAGGGAGAGAAAGAGAGCCCGGAGAGAGGGAGAGAGAGAGAGACCGGAGAGGGGGAAAGAGAGAGAGCCCGGTGAGAGGGGGAAAGAGAGAGAGCCCGGAGAGAGGGGGAGAGAGAGAGCCCGGAGAGACGGAGAGAGAGAGAGAGCCCGGAGAGAGGGAGAGAGAGAGAGAGAGCCCGGAAAGAGGGAGAGAGAGAGCCCCGAGATAGAGAGCCCGGAGAGAGGGGGAGAGAGAGAGCCCGGAGAGGGAGAGAACCCGGAGAGAGAGAGAGAGAGAGCCCGGAGAGAGGGGGGGAGAGAGAGAGAGAGCCCGGAGAGAGGTGGAGAGAGAGAGATAGCCCGGAGAGAGGGGGAGAGAGAGAGAGAGCCCGGAGAGAGGAGAGAGAGAGAGCCCGGAGGGGGAGAGAGAGAGAGAGCCCGGAGAGAGGGAGAGAGAGAGAGAGCCCGGAGAGAGGGAGAGGGAGAGAGAGAGAGAGCCCGGAGAGAGGGAGAGAGAGAGAGAGAGAGAGCCCGGAGAGAGGGAGAGGGAGAGAGAGAGAGAGCCCGGTGAGAGAGGGGGAGAGAGAGAGAGAGAGAGAGAGCCCCGAGAGAGGGGGAGAGAGAGAGAGCCCGGTGAGAGAGGGGGAGAGAGAGAGAGAGAGCCCGGTGAGAGAGAGAGAGAGAGCCCCGAGAGAGGGGGAGAGAGAGAGAGCCCGGTGAGAGGGAGAGAGCCCAGAGAGAGGGTCCGCGGAATAGGGGTTTGGGGAAGTAGAGCACTCACTTGGTCACAGGTTGGTTTGAAGGAGTGTTTTAAAGAAGAATGAGCTGGCGAGATGTAGGGAGTGTTTCCCAGAACTTAGGGCTGAGACAGCTGAAGGCACCGCACGGGGAAAACCTGTTTCACGTAGCAAGTGTTTAGGGATTCGGGATGGACTGCCTGAGAATGTGGTGGAGGCTGGTTCACTCGAGGCATTCAAGAGGGCATGAGACTGTGACCTGAATAGGAAGAGTGTGCTGGGTAATGGGGTAAAGACGGGAGAATGGCAGTAGGTGAATTGCTCATTCAGAGAGCTGGTGCAGACACAATGGGCAGAATGGCCTCCTCCTGTTCCATAAGAATCCTGCGTTTTAATGGCAGAGGGATTAAGATTGGGAATGCTGAAGAGACCAGAATTAGAGGAACGCAGATATCTCAGATGGCTGTGAGGCTGGAGGACATTACAGAGCAAGGGAGGGGCAAGGTCATATAGAGGGATTTGAAAAGAAGGATGTGAAATTTAAAATCAACACATTGCTTGACCAGGACCAATGTAGATTAATAACTACAGAATTGCATTGTGTAATTTTCTGCATTTCCTTTGAAAACAAACATTGAGAGAGAAAGAACCAACAATAGCTTACTCAGGGGGTCAAGGATAGTATTAGGGTAAAAGGGGAGGCTTGTAAAGTTGTAAAACATAGTTGAAAGCCTTTGGATTCGGAGTATTTTAGAAACCAGTAAAGGGCCACCTGATAAGGATATAGAATAAAGATAAACCAGCTCAGAATATAAATGCAGATTGTAAAAGCGTTTGGAAGTATATAAAAAGGCAAAGAGTAGCTAAAGTAAGCGTTAGTCTTTTCGAGGCAGAGACAGGAGAAATTGTAATGGGGAATGAGGAAATGACAGAGATATTTTACAAATATGTTCAGTTTTCACAGTAGAAGACACAAGTTACATACCAGAAATCGAGGTTAACTGAGGGACTAATTAGAGTGAATAGATTAAGGTAATGATATCAGCAGAGAAGAAGCATTGGAGAAAGTCGAGGACTAAAATCCGACAAATCTCCAGGACTCAATGGCCTGCATCCTAGGATTCTAAAAGAGATAGCTGTGGAGATAGTCAATGCGCTGGCTATGATTTTCCAATTCCCTTGATTCTGGAACGCTCCCAGCAGATTGGAAATGAGCAAATGTAACTCCACTATTGAAGAAAGTATGGGGAGAGAAAACGGGGAGCTACAGACCATTTAACCTGACATCAGCCATTGACAAAATGCTGGAATCATCATTAAGGAAACAATGCACTCAGAAAAGCATCATATGATTAAAACAGTCAACAAGGTTTTACGAAAGGGAAATCCTGTTTGACAGTTTATCGGTTTTTTTTCATTTGATCACGGGTTGTGGGTGTCGCTGGCTGGGCCAACAGTTATTGTCCATTCCTAGTTGCCCTTGAGAAGGTGGTGGTGAGCTGCCTTCTTGAACCGCTATGGTCCCTGTAGTGTAGGTCCATCCACAGGGCTGTTAAGAAGGGAGTTCCAGGATTTTGATCCAGCGACAGTGAAAGAACAGCAATATATTTCCAAGTCAGGATGGTGAGTGACTTGGAGAGAAACTTCCAGGTGGTGGTGTTCCCATCTATCTGCTGCTGTTGTCCTCCTAGATGTTAGTGGTCGTGGGTTGGAAGGTGCTGTCTAAGGAGGCTTGGTGAATTCCTGCAGTGCATCTTGTAGATGGTACACACTGCTGCTACTGTGCATCGGTGGTGGAGGGAGTGAATTGTTTATGGATGGGGTGCCAATCAAGCAGGCTGTTTTTTCCTGGATGCTGTCTAGCTCCTTGAGTGCTGTTGGAGCTGCACTCATCCAGGCAAGTGGGGAGTATTCCATCACACTCCTGACTTGTGCCTTGTAGATGGTGGACAGGCTTTGGGGAGCCAGGATTTGAGTTACTCATCACAGGATTTCTAGCCGCTGACCTGCTCTTGTAGCCACAGTATTTATATGGCTAGTCCAGTTCAGTTTCTGGTCAATGGTAATCCCAGGGATGTTAGTGGGGAATTTAGCGATGGTAATGCCATTGAATGTCATGGGGTAACTATTATGACACAGCCAATGGTAAAGGCTGAGTTGTTCAAATCCCAGAGGGAAACTTGAAAAAACTGTCTTTACTCATTTTTGCAATTTGTATGTTTTGAGATGCAGGCTTTGAATTCAGTAGTAATAAGACCAGCGAGTCTCAAGGTTTTTTTATAAAATTAAATTAAACATTTACTAATACAAGAATGATTGTAAACACATACATACGCCTACAAAATTACTATTATAATAACTACAAAAATCTCCTTTAATTAATCTGACTCTCAGTTACACCCCAGTTAAGGCAACAGTAAATCACATAGATTTAAACAGACCCCTGGCAAAACACACCCTGGACAGTTGCATTCAAAAAGAGTTTCTTTCAGCTCTGGGTCCTTGCAGACAGCAGCTTTTTAAAAATTCATTCACAGGATGTGGGCTTCGCTGGCTGGGCCAGCATTTGTTGCCCATCCCTAATTACCCTTGAGAAGGTGGTGGTGAGCTGCCTTCCTGAATCGCTGCAGTCAAGTGCTGTTAGGAAGGGAGTTCCAGGATTTAGACCCAGCGACAGTGAAAGAACGGCGATATATTTCCAAGTCAGGCTGGTTGACTTGGGGGGAACTTTCCGGTGGTGGTGTTCCCATCTATCTGCTGCCCTCATCCTTCTAGATGGTAGTGGTTGTGGGTTTAGAAGGTGCTGTCAAAGGAACCTTGGTGAGTTCCTGCAATGCATCTTGTAGATGGTACACGTTGCTGCTACAGTGCGTCGGTGGTAGAGGGAGTGAATGTTTGTGGATGTGGTGCCAATCAAAGCCAGTTGCTTTGTCCTGGATGTTGTCAAGCTTCTTGAGTGTTGTGGGAACTACACTCATCCAGGCAAGTGGAGAGGATTCCATAAGACATAGGAGCCATTTGGCCCATCGAGTCTGCTCCGCCATTCAATCATGGCTGATAAATTTTTCAACCCCATTCTCCCGCCTTCTCCCCGTAACCTTTGATCCCCTTACCAATCAAGAACCTATCTATCTCGGTCTTAAATACACTCAATGACCTGGCCTCCACAGCCTTCTGTGGCAATGAATTCCATAGATTCACCACTCTCTGGCTAAAGAAGTTTCTCCTCATCTCTGTTCTAAAAGGTCTTCCCTTTACTCTTGAGTCTGTGCCCTCGGGTCCTAGTCTCTCCTACTAATGGAAACATCTTCCCCACGTCCACTCTATACCTTTCAGTATTCTGTAAGTTTCAATCAGATCCCCCCTAATCCTTCTAAATTCCATCGAGTATAGACCCAGAGTCCTCAAACGTTCCTCATATGTTAAGCCTTTCATTCCAGGGATCGTTCTCGTGAACCTCCTCTGGACCGTCTCCAGGGCCAGAACATCCTTCCTGAGATACGGGGCCAAAAATTGCTCATAATATTCTAAATGTAGTCTGACCAGAGCCTTATAAAGCCTCAGCAGCACATCCCTGCTTTTATATTCTAGTCCTCTCGAAATAAATGCCAACATTGCATTTGCCTTCCTAACTACCGCGTCAACCTGCAAGTTAACCTTAAGAGAATCCTGGACTAGGACTCCCAAGTCCCTTTGCACTCCAGATTTCTGAATTCTCTCCCCATTTATAAAATAGTCTATGCTTCTATTCTTCCTACCAAAGTGCATGACCTCACACTTCCCCACGTTGTATTCCATCTGCCACTTCTTTGCCCATTCTCCTAACCTGTCCAAATCCTTCTGCAGCCTCCCCGCCTCCTCAATACTACCTGTCCCTCCACCTATCTCTGTATCATCTGCAAACTTAGCCAGGATGCCCTCAGTTCCTTCATCTAGATCATTAATGTATAAAGTGAAAAGTTGTGGTCCCTGCGGAACTCCACTGGTCGTCATCCTGAGAAGGACCCCCTTATCCCCACTCTCTGCCTCCTGCCTATCCATGTTAGTACCTTGCCTCTAAAACCATAGGCTTTTATCTTACTGAGCAACCTTCTGTGCAGCACCTTGTCAAAGGCCTTCTGGAAGTCCAAGTAGATAACATCCATTGGCTCTCCATTGTCTAACCTACTCGTTACCTCCTCAAAGAATTCTAACAGATTTGTCAGGCATGACCTCCCCTTGATGAAACCATGCTGACTTTGCCCTATTTTACCATGCACTTCCAAGTATTCTGAAATCTCATCCTTAATAATGGACTCTAAAATCTTACCAACGACCAAGGTCAGGCTAATCGGCCTGTAATTTCCCGTCTTTTGCCTCACTCCCTTCTTAAACAGGGGGGTTACATTAGCGATTTTCCAGTCCTCTGGGACCCTGACTCCAGTGATTCCTGAAAGATCACCACTAATGCCTCCACTATCTCTTCAGCTATCTCCTTCAGAACTCTGGGGTGTAACCCATCTGGTCCAGGTGATTTATCCACTTTCAGACCTTTCAGTTTTCATAGCACCTTCTCCTTGGTAATGGCCACCATACTCACCTCTGCCCCCCGACTCTCTTGAGCTTTGGGATGTTACTCGTGTCTTCCACTGTGAGGACTGACGCAAAGTACCTATTCAGTTCCTCTGCCATTTCTTTGTTCCCCACTACTTCTCCAGCGTCATTTTCCAGCAGCCCAATGTCCACTTTTGCCTCTCTCTTACTCTTTACATATCTAAAAAAACTCTTGCAATCTTCTTTTATATTACTGGCTAGTTTACCCTCATATTTAATCTTCTCCCTCCTTATTTCTTTTTTAGTTGTCCTCTGTTGGTCTTTGTAGGCTTCCCAATCCCTTGGTTTCCACTGCTCTTCGCCGCATTGTATGCTTTCTCTTTAGCTTTTATGTTGTCCCTGACTTCCCTTGTCAGCCATGGTTGCCTCGTCCTCCCTTTAGTATGCTTCTTCTTCCTAGGGATGAATTTTTGCTGTGTCTCCCAAATTACTCCCAGAAACTCCTGCCATTGCTGTTCCACTGTCTTTCCTGCTAGGCTCATCTCCCAGTCAATTCTGGCGAGCTCCTCCCTCATGCCTCTGTAGTTGCCTTTATTCAACTGTAATACCGTTACATCTGATTCCAGCTTTTCCCCCTCAAATTGCAGGGTAAATTCTATCATATTATGGTCACTTCCTCCTAAGGGTTCCTTCACCTTAAGCTCCCTTATCAAATCTGCCTCATTACACATCACTAAATCTAGAATTGCCTGTTCCCTAGTGGGCTCCACCACAAGCTGCTCCAAAAAGCCATGTCGTAGACATTCCACAAATTCCTTTTCTTGGGATCCACTACCAACCTAATTTTCCCAGTCTACCTGCATATTGAAATCCCCCATGATCACTGTAACCTTGCCTTTCTTACACGCCTTTTCTATCTCCTGGTGTATCTTGTGCCCCACATCCTGACTACTGTTCGGAGGCCTGTACATAACTCCCATTATGGTTTTTTTACCTTTGCGGTTCCTCAATTCTACCCACACAAATTCTACATCATTTGACCCTACGTCGTTTCTTGCTATCGATTTAATTTCATTTCTTACTAACAAAGCAACCCCATCCCCTCTGCCAACCTGCCTATCTTTTCGATAGGATGTATATCCTTGGATATTTAGCTCCCAGTCCTGATCCCCTTGCAGCCATGTCTCCATGATGCCCACCACATCATACCTGCCAATTTCAATCTGCGCCACAAGCTCATTTACCTTATTTCGTATACTGCGTGCATTCAGTTACAACACCTTCAGTCCTGTATTTCCCATCCCCTTTCTCATTGTCGTCCCTTTATCTGATGTGCTTGAAGTTAGATTCCTAGCCCTTTCCAAACACTCTGTCCTATTTTGTGTTCTGGAGACTTTAATAGCCTCTCCTGGGCTCTCCTTTCTTTTCAGTTTTTTCATAATTTTCCATGAAGTTGAATCCACGCCCCCACACGCTAACCTGCTGCTTTGTTTCCCATTAGTCATACTTCTTGGAGTTTTACCCTTCCCTCCCCCACCTGACTTGTGCCTTGTAGATGGTGGACAGGCCTTGGGGAGTCAGGAGGTGGTTTACTCATAGCCTCTGACCTGCTCTTGTACCCACAGTATTTATATGGCTAGTCCAGTTCAGTTTCTGGTCAGTGGTAACCCCCGGGATGTTAGTGGGGGATTCAGTGATGGTAATGCCATTGAACATCAAGGGACAATGGTTGGATTCTCTCTTGTTGGAGATGGTCATTGCCTAACACTTGTGTGGCGGGAATGTTACTTGCCACTTGACAGCCCAAGCCTGGATATTGTCCAATTCTTGCTGTATTTGTACATGGACTGCTTCAGTATCTGGGGAGTCACGAATGGTGCTGAACATTGTGCAATCATCAGAGAACATCCCCACTTCTGACCTTATGATGGAAGGAAGCAACTGAAGATGGTTGGGTCTAGGACACTACCCTGAGAAACTCCTGCAGTGATGTCCTGGCGCTGAGATGACTGACCTCCAACAACTACAACCATCTTCCTTTGTGCTAGGTATGACTCCAACCAGCGGAGAGTTTTCCTCCTGATTCCCATTGACTCTAGTTTTGCTTGGGCTTCTTAATGCCACACTCGGTCAAATGCTGCCTTGATGTCAAGGGCATTCACTCTCACCTCACCTTGGGAGTTCAGCTGTTTTGTCCATTTTTGAACCAAGGCTGTAATGAGGTCAGGAGCTGAGTGGCCCTGGCGGAATCCAAACTGAGTGTCTATGAGCAGGTTGTTGCTAAGCAAGTGCCACTTGATAGCACTGTTGACTCCTTCCATCACTTTACTGATGATCGAGAGTAAACTGATGGGCTGGGTTTTTCTTGTCTTGTTTTTTGTGTACAGGACATACCTGGGCAATTTTCCACATAGCTGGGTAGATGTCAGTGTTGTAGCTGTACTGGAACAGCTTGGCAAGGGGCACGGCACGTTCTGGTGCATAAGTCTTCGGTACTATTGCTGGAATATTGTCAGGACCCATAGCCATTGCAGAATCCACTGTCATCAGCTGTTTCTTGATATCACGTGGAGTGTATCGAATTGGCTGAAGACTGGCATCTGTGTTGCTGGGGACCTCCGGAGGAGGCTGAGATGAATCATCCACTCATTACTTCTGACTGAAGATTGTAGCAAATACTTCAGCCTTATCTTTGGCACCGATGTGTTGGGCTCCCCAATCGTTGAGGATGGGGACATTTGTGGAGCCGCCTCCTCCAGTGAGTTGTTTAATTGTCCACCACCATTCTGGATGGGGCAGGATAGCAAAGCCTAGGTCTGGTGATCTGCTTGTGGAATCGCTTAGCTCTGTCTATCGTTTGTTAATTATGCTATTTGGCATGCAAGTGGTCCTGTGTTATAGCTTCACCAGGTTGACACTTCATTTTTAGGTCTGCCCAGTGCTGCTCCTGACATGCCCTCCTGCACTCTTCATTGAACCAGGGTTGATCCCCTGGCTTGAGGATAATGGTAGGGTGGGGGATATGCCAGGCCATGAGTTACAGATTGTGTTCGAGTACAGTTCTGCTGCTGGTGATGGCCCACAGCAGCTCATGGTTGTCCAGTGTTGGGTCACTAGATCTGTTCAAAATCTATCCCATTTAGCACGGCAGTAGTGCCACACGATACAGAGGGCATCCTCAATGTGAAGGCGGGACTTCGTCTTCCCAACGACTGTACGGTGATCACTCCTACCGATACTGTCATGGACAGAGGCATCTGTAGCAGGCAGGTTGGTGAGGATGAGGTCAAGTATGTGTTTCCATCTTGTTGGTTCCCTCACCACCTGCTGCAGACCGAGTCTAGCAACTATGTCATTTAGGACTCGGTCAGTAGTGGTGCTACCGAGCCACTCTTGGTGATGGGCATTGAAGATCCCCACTCAGAGTACATTCTGCGCCCTTGCCACCCTCAGCACTTCCTCCAAATGGTTTTCAAAATGTAGGAGCACAGATTTATCAGCTGAGAGAGGACGGTACATGGTAATTAGTAGGAGGTTTCCTTGTCCACGTTTGATCTGATGCTACATGACTTCATGGGGTCTGGAGTCAATGTTGAGGACTCCCAGGGCAACTCCCTCTTGACTGTATACCACTGTGCCACCATCTCTGCCTGTGGGACAGGACATACCCAGGGATGGTGATGGTGGTGTCTGGGACATTATCTGTAAGGTATGATTCCATGAGGATGACTATGTCAGGCTGTTGCTTGACTAGTCTGTGAGACACCTCTCCCAGTTATGGCACTAGTCCCAGATGTTTGTAAGGAGGAGATTGCTGGGTCAACAGAGCTGAGTTTGTCATTGTCGTTTCCAGTGCCATGCTGTGGTCCGTCCGGTTCCACTCCTTTTAGACTTTTTTGATACAACTGAGTGGTTTGCTAGGCTATTTCAGAGGGCATTTCAGAGTCAACCACATTGCTGTGGGTCTGGAGTCACATGTAGGCCAGACCAGGTAAGGATGGCAGATTTCCTTCCCTAAAGGACATTAGTGAACCAGATGGGTTTTTACAACAATCGACTGGTTTCATGTGCATCATTAGACTTTTCCAGATTTTTATTGAATTCAAATTTCACCATCTGCTGTGGCAGGATTTGAACCTGGTTCCCAGAACATTACCCTGGGTCTCTGGGTTACTGATACCGTGACGATGCTACTGTACCCCCATGAGGATGTGACTGGTAGGGTAGTTGAATTTCCAAAAGGCACCCAATAAGGTGCCACACGAAAGGTTAATACACAAGATAGGGACTCATGGCGGCATGGCGTGAAATGTTGTGCACAAAGGAGACCGTTGTATATTGTCCTCATCGACCTCACCAAGCCATCCAGCCATGTCAGCAGAGGGATTCAGACCATGATGGGGAAGGTCAGCTATGACAGGGCAGCATCAGAACCCTTTTTGATCCACAATGGGATCAAACAGGGTTGTGTTCTGGCACCAGCAGCCTTTGGCATGTTCTTCTCTTTGCTGCCGTCATATAGCTTCAGGTCATCTACAAGGCTTGTCTACTTAAATAACAGAACTGACACGTAAATATGAATTAAGAGCAGGAGTAGGCTATTTGGCCCCTTGAGCTAGGCTATTTGGCCCCTTGAGCCTGCCCCACCATTTGATAAGATCATAGCTGATCTGATTGTGGCCTCATCTCCACTATCCTCTCCATTATTAAAGATGTTATAGCAGGTCTCTTGGATCAATTCAAGGTAATCAGGCGGAGTCAATATGGTTTTGTGAAAGTGAAATCATGTTTAATTTATTGGACATCTTTGAAGAAGTAACGTGATGTGCTAAAGGGGAACCGGTGGCTGTACTGTACTTGGAATTTCAGAAAACATTTGATGAAGCGCCACATCAAAGGTTATTGTGGAAAATAAAAGCTCGTATGGAGGGTAACATATTGGCATGGATAGAAGATCGACTGGCTAACAGGAAACAGTAGGCATAAATGGCTCATTTTCTGGTTGGCAATCTGTAATGAGTGGTGTGATACAGGGATATGTGCTGGGGCCTCAACTCTTTACAATTTATATAAATGATTTGGATGAAGGGACTGAAAATACGGTTGCTAACTTTGCTGATGATTACGATAGGTAGGAAAGTAAGTTGTGGAGAGGTTACAAAAGGATATAGATAGGTTAGGTGAGTGGGCAAAGATCTGGCAAATGGAGTACAATGTGGGAAAATGTGAAATTGTCCATTTTGGCAGGAAGAATAAAAAAGAACCATATCTAAATGGGGAGATTGCAGAACTCTGAGGTGCAGAGGGATCTAGTGCATGAATCACAAAAGGTTAGTATGTAGGTACAGCAAGTACAGCTAACAGAATGTTCTCGTTTATTGAAGAGGAATTGAATGCAAGAGTAGAGAGGTTATGCTTCAGTTATACAGGGCATTGATGAGATCCTCAGGGGACTTGACAGGATGGACGTGGAAAGGATGTTTCCTCTTGTGGGAGAATCTAGAACTAGGGGTCACCATGTAAAAGTAAGGAGTCATCCATTTAAGACAGATGAGAAATTTTTTCTGAGGTTCGTGAGTCTTTTGGAATTCTTTTCCTCAAAAGGCAGTGGAGGCAGAATCTTTGAAAATTTTTAAGGCAGAGCTTGATAAATTCTTGAGAGGCAAGGTTTTCGAGTGTAGGCAGGAATGTGGAGTTGAGGTTAAAATCAGACCAGCCATGATCTGGCCTACTCCTGCTTCTAAATCGTATGTTTGTATGTGCCCCCTATACCATTTGACTCCCTTGTCAATCAAGAATCCATTTAATTCACCCACAAAGGTAATGCCATGTCCTCATCAGAGAGTCGCTCTATTGCCAATTATGCCACATAATATTCCATACCAAGGAACATCAGCATCAGCAGGTGGACGGACTCTCTCATGCTGGTTTGACTATCATGGTCATATTTGACAAATGTCATGGTCAGGATGTTGACAATATGACCCTGGAGGTTGTTGATAGTTTCACATATCTAGGCTCTACAATCTCCAGCAATGTGTCACTTGGTACTGAAATCAACACAAGCATTGCAGGGGCTGCACCTGTTACTTCCAAGCTGAGTCAGAGAGCGTGGAACACCAGCTACCTGACTGAGACCACCAAATTGTGAGTCTACCAAACCCGTTTCCTCAGCGCAGTCCTCTACAGTGGTGAAACCGAGACTACATGTGCCAGGCAGGAGAAAAGGCTGAACAGTTTCCACCTTCACTGTCTCAGATGTATCCTTGCCATCTCTTGGCAGGACAAGCTCACCAACTGGATGACCCTGGAGCATTCTCATTCCACCAGCATACTTACTGCTAAGCCGACAACATCTGCTCTGGCTCAGCCGCGTTCATCGGACGAATGGCAGCCACGTACACAAAGACCTTTTGTGTGGTGAACTGGTCACTGGATCATGACCACCTGGGTGTCCGTACCTCTTGCAAGCAAGTTATGAAGATGGCGGATATTGACACTGAAAACCGGCAGACAGTCTTGCTGACGGCCGTGGCCTCTGGAGGCTGACTGTTTAAAGAGGCATTGAAGAGTCAAGCAGTAATAAAAGCTCAGCTGGCTGAGAAGCGAGCCCAGAGAAAACATAGGCCAACAAATCATGCACATTCCCAGCCCACTATCTTCCTCTGCAACAAATACAGCGGAGACTGTCATGCCAGAGTGGGACTCACAAGGGGCCAATCATTTAGGACTGAGATGAGGAGAAATTACTTCACTCAAAGGGTTGTGAATCTTTGGAATTCACTGCCCCAGAGGGTTGTGGATGCTACATCGTTGAATACATTTAAGGTTGGGATAGACAGCCTTTTGGTCTCTCAAGGAATTAAGGGATATAGTGTGCAGGTGGGAAAGTGGAGTTAAAGCCCAGGATCAGCTGTGATTGTATTGGCTGGTGGCGGATCAGGCTTGCATGATCTTCTCCTGTTCTTATTTCTTATGTTTCCTCCATTGATCGCACTTTAAATGGTCTTCATTAGCAGTAAATCACCTTGAGATGTACTGAGGTGATGAAATGTGCAAGTCCTGAAATGCTGGAAGTGCTTCCGCCCCCACATCCCAATGATTTCTGTCTGGCGTGTAACTGACACAATTGCTGGGCGTTGTGCCCCTTTGCACCCTACCTCATGCAAGTGCCTACCATTCATGTGTCAGCCCAGATGTTGACTGTTGGCCGGTAGTTTGGTTGTGAGAAGTATCACCGTCTCACTCGTGCACTTGCAACAGAGGATGTTAAATAGTGGAAACTGCGATTGGTTTTCTGATCCCTCAGCCTGCCATCCTGAACCTAATATATTGCCCCTCTCATCTGTCTCATTCATTGAATTACTGAGCCAGCCAGGAGCATGAGAAACCTCAGATTTACATATTGGATTGACATCAAGAATCTTTTAGCCCAATTCAGGAGCCTGGCCTGTTTTAAAGGTTGTTGGAGCTTCTTCACCTGTTGTTGGGGTGAACTTCTGATTGAGGGTGTGTGGTGAAGTATCTGCTGCAGTTCCTAAAAGTTACAAATGATGGCCTTAAATTCCTCCATTTCCACTGGTGGTGGGCAGCAGCATTTCAAATTCTGGGCCTGTTTTAATTTTTAAAACCTTAATTCAACAGATTTCCTTTGGCGGAGGGTCATGAATAACATTGAAACCAGTTGTTATGGTAACAGGTGTAAGGTGACATTGGAATGTAACAAAATAATGGATCAGAAATACCTGAATAGTTGGAATAAAAGTTCTCACTGAAGGCCACTCCAATCATAATCTGAAGGAATCAGTCATTGAGGACTGGGCTGGTGTTCCTACAGGCAGTGATTTAAAAAACAGGCAGTGATTAAAAAACCTCCAATGGCCCACCTCCATCCCTGCCCCGGCTCATCAGCTCAAACTCTCATTCATGCCTTTGATATCTATGGACTTTGTTATTCCAACGCTCTCTGGCTGGCCTCCCAATTTGCACCCTCTGTAGACTTGAGCCCATCCAAAGCTCTGCTGTCCATATCTAACTTGCACCATGTCCTGATCACCAGTACCCCTGAGCTCGCTGACATGCATTGGCTCTCAGTTCAGAAGCCTATCATTTTCAATTTGCATCCTTGATTTCAACTCTCTCAATGGCCTCGTCCCCTTCCCTATCTCCGTAATTTTCATCGTTCCACCATTGGAGACCATATCTTCAGCTGCCTTGGCCTAAGCTTTGGAATTTCCTCTCGGCTTTGCACAGTGTTTGCTAAGCTAGCTGCTCTTGGATTCTGCGGCTGTTGTTGTGCTGCTGTCAGCGCTTTGGTTGGATGAAAAATATCATCTTTATGAAGCTGGGGATTTGTTTCCATAGTTCTGTTTGATATTTCTGGCATTGTAATTATAATATTTTCCTGTTTGCTTTACACTCAACTGTAGCAAGCCCAAGACAAAAAAGGGAAAGAGGTGCCTTGAGAAGAAAGACCCCAAGGTCATTGAGAATACTAAGAATGCCATGCTCATCAAGGGAGGCAACACCAGTGAAACTGTGACTCAAGCTCTAAGAGATATTGTGAGTTTAATATTGCATATTATCTGTATTATTTTCCATTTGTTTACCAAGGTGACAAGGTTGCATTGATGTGTCCCAATTGTTGGTACTTGCTATCCAGTATTTCCATTGAGACCAGGACTTGCAGTGCTGAAGAATGGAATTGTCCACCCAGTGTTGGCACTGAGCAGTCCTGGTAACTATTACATAATATTCAGAGTAAACCTCCTTCCTACCAGCCCCAAAATATTCCTGCTGAACATTTATATTTCCTACTCCAGCAATCTGTTACGGTTTTTCACGTGGATTTTGTTTTAGTGGGGAATTATCTCTACTCAGTTGAAATTGTCCAAACTCGTTTTGTACAGAACCACTGGAACAAACAACGGAGAATTTTACCCCGTCACTCTAAGCTAGCTTCTAACCTGTTTCTTAAAGTTGGCAAATTTAAGTTTTATTTATTCTTTCATGGGATGTGGGTGTCACTGTTGCATCATTTGTTGCCCATCCCTAATTGCCCTTGAACTGAGTGGCTTGCGTGACCACTTCAGAAGGCAGTTAAGAGTTAACCACATTGCCGTGGGCCTGGAGTCATATGTAGGCCAGACCAGGTAAGGATGGCAGATTTTCTTCCCTAAAGGGCATTAGTGAATTAGATGGGTTTCTATGACAATCAATTATAATTTCATGAAACTATCATTGTCACCATTACTGAAAGCAGCTTTCAGTTCCAGATTTTAAAAAATTATTTATTGAATTTTAATTCCACCAGCTGCTGTGGTGAGATATTTGAACCCATATCCCCAGAGCATTAGCTGGGCCTCTAGATTACTAGCCCAGTGACATTATCACTATGCACCCATCTCTCTCCACGCGACCTCCCCCCACCCCCCGCACAAATTTAAGTTCAGAGGGAAACTCTTTCGAGTTATCAACAGTCACAGATTGCAACCCTTTCGAGTACAATCACAGTTCTTGGTTTCCGGGAGTGGGACATGAACCCACAACCCTCTGATTCAAAGGCGAGGGTGCTATGGACTGAGCCACAGCTGACACCTCAGTTCAGAGGGAAACTCTTTCGAGTTATCAACAGTCACAGATTGCAACTCTTTTGAGTACAATCACAGTTCTTGGTTTTTTTCCAGGAGTGGGACATGAACCCACAACCCTCTGATTCAAAGGCGAGGGTGCTATGAACTGAGCCACAGCTGACACCTCAGTTCAGAGGGAAACTCTTTCGAGTTATCGACAGTCACAGATTGCAACCCTTTCGACTACAATCACAGTTCTTGGTTTCCGGGAGTGGGACATGAACCCACAACCCTCTGATTCAAAGGCGAGGGTGCTATGGACTGAGCCACAGCTGACACCTCAGTTCAGAGGGAAACTCTTTCGAGTTACCAACAGTCACAGATTGCAACTCTTTCGAGTACAGTCACAGTACTTGGTTTCCGGGAGTGGGACATGAACCCACAACCCTCTGATTCAAAGGCGAGGGTGCTATGAACTGAGCCACAGCTGATATGCACAAGAGGTCAGAATTTGCTAATCACTGCGTGATTCTCTAGCCAGAACAGTCAGCTACTAATATTGCAATCTAGCCATTTGTTTAGTTCATGAGTGGCTGGGGATATTCTGACATTTTATTTTGCTCTTTTTTTCATGCGTAGAAAAATACCTGTCCTCTAATTGAAAATCTTTGCTTTGTTAAATATGTCACTGAAGTTTTACTGGCCTTTTATCGTATTTAACTAGAATTCTTGGTGTTTTGTTAAATACAATAATTCCCACATTATTTTTTTTAAAACTTGGAGGTGTTTGGGCCCCATTTTCTGCTAAGATTTTTAAGTTTTATAATTGGAAATTGTCTCCTTTATTACTGTCAACCTGGGCCATTTTGTGCTGACTTGAAATTTGACATTAGGCCTAACATGACAAGTATGACAATTCAGGCTACAAGAGATTTAAAGAGAGTCGGTGGGTTTAAATGGTGAGCTGTAAGCAGTTTCAGAATTTATACTGACCTTCCTGTTCTTTTCTTTGCAGTATTCCCTAAAGAAACCAAATGCAGTTCTCTATAAGAAGTAAGTATTATTAACGAGCTGGTGCATTTCAGTGTTCTGCAGTACCCTGTGTTGAGCCCAGGCAAGCTATTCAACTGTGCGTGGATCCTATCTTCAAGCAACATTCATTGGTGCACTTTCTAGCAGGCTTCACCAAATGGCAAATGTGAATAGGCAATGCAGTTGAGAATTTTTCCCCACACCTTTACCCAGGAACTCTCAGATCTATTTTGTTGCCTCAGTCCATTTTGACATCCACCACTGATCAGGGATCAAATTGGAGTAAAAGCAAAATACTGCAGATGCTGGAAATCTGAAATAATAAGAGAAAATGCTGGAAAATCTCATCAGGCCTGGCAACATCCGTGGAGAGAGAGAAACAGAGTTAGCATTTTGAGTCCAATCTGAGATTTCGGAACAGCAAAATTGGAGTTCTTGCAGTGTAACCTTGCTTTTGTTACTGTCTGTCACACACTCTGCCCAATCGAAGTTCTATTCATTAGTGTAGAAGACCTGGTTATATTAAGGAAGCTTTCTTTACCCCAGTGAATAAACAGCTAAACATAATCAGTGGTGTTGAGTCATACAGACTAGAATGGTCCAAGCTGATCTGATTGAGGTTAGAGAGTGGGGAGGAAACCAAACTATTGCATTCAAATTGAAAAACATAAGAGGTTAAAAACTTAGTGGATGCTATAATTGAAGCTGGAATAGATTTATAAAAGTTTCTAATTGTGAGGGTAATAATGAGGTATCTGAGATTTCAGATTGGAATACATTTGGGTTAAATTCGGTAGTCTGCGGAAATGTAAATTTAGGGTGCCGGTTTTATCGTCTTGCCTCAGTTGGCTTGGGGTCAGAAGCTTGTGGGCTAGAAGTATATACCAGAGCTTGAGCTGATATTCAGGAGGACAATGCTTTACAACCCTGAGGTAATGTTGCACTGTCAAAAGACACATCCTTCAGAAATAAGACATGAAAAACACCGAGGCACTATCCAAGGAAGCAGTTTTTCTGATGTCCTGCTCGCCATTCCTCCCTCAAACAGCATCACCAAGAAACACGTTGACTGGCAATTCATTCCTTGCTGTTTAGAATGGGTGCTGCATGTGTGCTAATAACAGCTCACTTCAAGCATTGTGAGAAATTTTGACACATTTTGGTACCCTACAGTGTGAATTTAATGCAGGCTTATTATTACTAAACCTATTTTGGGTCCACCACTAAAAGCTACGAGAAGCTTCAACAGAAAAATGAATGATTTTTAAGGGAACCTGAAAAATTTTGTTTCTAAATTCCATTTCCTTTCTAACCAGGAAAAATATTACTCGGCCCTTTGAAGATCAGACATCAGTGGTGAGTAATCAGATTTCAAAGCATAACATTTGAATACTGCAGACTGCAGTTTATTTTAGCTTTATGGTTTTATCCTGCTTTTGTGACACAATAATTGAGTTTGATCATTGAGCACTTTTGAAATGCTATCATTAACGTTCGCACTGCTAATATTTTTCTGATGGTGATGTGAGATGTGAGGCACTACAGAGCGGCAACTAGTGAGACTGCAACTGTGTATATTATTCATATTGAGGGAAGATTTTATTGTGTGGGGACGAGTAAATGAAAAGTAATTTAAAACCTCCCTCTGCCTGCTGAAGTAAATCTAATTTCAGTATACCGCCTGGAGAACTAACACTTGATCAGAGCCAATGCTGTCAATTTAAGACATGGGGGATAAATTTCAATTTTGGCAATATTTGCATATGGCCTTGTTTAACCCAAGTGAGAGGCTGGGGTGGCGTTGAAATCAGTGCCAAGGGAGCAGACTTTGCTGCGGGCATAGCAAACCATAGTTTTGGCCTTCCTGCTGCTCGACTGAAGGAAGTTGTGACTCAGCTAAGACTTGATGTTGGATAAGCAGTCCGACGACACAAAGGCAGTCAGAAGGTCAAGAAACATGGTGGAGAGCTGGGTGTAATCAGCCAACTATGGAAGCTGACCTTATGTCTGCAGATGGTATCTAGAGGTGCTGAGAACAACTGGAGTGCCCGGTCATTGCCCTGACTGAGATCAACTCATTCTGCTTACACCAGTGACTGAACCTTAGAGCCTCTGTCCTACATTAAACAGTGTTACAGCATAAGATGCATTTACTGGCAGATCTGGTAGGAGGAATCCGTTTAGTAACCATGTATTGCTGACACAGTTACTTCAGAATTAACTGCTAAAGAGAATAGTTCAGGGATGCTGGCCCCTTAATGGAGACATGATTGATCTGTTGCTGATTTCAGCAAAGCACTATTGCTACCCTGCCTCCACAATGGTGTGGTACATGAAACAAAGGAACACTTTCCACTACCTGTAGAAATTTTTTTTTTAAGTTGCCGATGAATTTCAAAAGGACGATAGTATTGCATATTTTCAGTCTCTGAGATGGCGTTTGTAATAGTCGTCTTCCTCTGAATTCCTTTTGTACTAACAGGAATTTTTTTCGAAGAGGTCTGATTGTTCTTTGTTCATCTTTGGTTCTCACAATAAGAAGCGACCGCACAATTTGATAATAGGTAAGATTGCTGAGTTGTTTTTGCAGTTCTGGTTAATCGCATTTACAATGCATGTTGCATCCGTATCATCAGACAGTGCACCTAGCACTTCATCATTGAAATAAACCTTGAAGTTTACAAGAAATTAACACTGCCACCTGATCTCAGCAATTGATTGCTGCTGCAATTACCTGGATGTGCCTACTTCGAGCCGACCCTTAAAGAGAGAGGCCAGGTTGGCAGCTGAACATCACAACTATGTTCCAGAGATGAGACTCCCTGTCGGCCATTCCGAGGGAGATCTTGGTTCATGTTTTGTGGAGACCCTTTGATCAATCACTTACAGAACCAGAAACCACTATACCTATACACGTGAAGCCTGTCTGCTTAAATTTCATGTAATTACACTGCTCATCCTTCCCTTTCTGCAATTTTCCACCTTTGTCAAATTCCCTTAATGGAAGTTTTGTTTTTGACAATTCAGCCTGAACTCCGGCAGAGCAGGTTTAGGACTTCAAGGACAGTGATCTCCAGATTATTTGTTCAGTTACAAGTTAGAATAGAAAACAACAGAAAGAATAGAGAGTTGAATACGCAGCTGAACAGGTGGTGATTGCCTTTTGTATGGGCAACTGATGGCCGTTCCAGGGAAGATTGGTGCTAATCCACAAGGATGAGAGCTAATGAACTGAATTGGAATATAAGCATATTGGCTTATAAGTTTCCATGTTCCACGTCCCTTTAGTCCTCTTTCATTTGACCATATCTTTGCCTGTTTTTAGATGCTTCAATCAGTAATTCCAGTCGTGCGCTGCACTGGAACTCATTTACCTCCCTTGCTTTTTCCTTTCTGCAAACTTCAGGTTTTAGCATTTGAACTTGTCAGTCGCCGATAAGCTTACTTCCCTACTCATCTCTGTCTCAACCCTGGTGTTTTGTCTCTTAAATCTTGGTTTCTCAAAAAGAAATGCAGAGCCATGAATAATTCACAAATGCAGTTTCTGTCTTCCCTTCCTCTCAACTGTTGTTGGGAAGGGAGTTGATTTGTTTCAGTGAGAAAGAACTAAATATACGTTTAGAAAACATTGACTGCAGTAATATTAGTTGATACGAGTCCCTATATTTGTATTGTGATGTTTAGGAGTGGGCTGAGAGACAGGTTGGGTAGAATTTATAAAATATAGAAACAGCTGAGTACTATTCACCTGAGTTCCTGGTTACAAGCATCCTGTTCTTTAAAACTGAACATCGCCTGTTTTAGATTAAAGATTTGTTAGGCGATTTAAATGCACATTAAGGAATCCAGATACAAGATTTAAGATCTCAACTCTAAACACCGCTGTAAGCACAGGGCACTTTCAATTTGTTTTATGGATGGATTTTATGATCAGGGACTCCCCTTGCACTGATGTATTTTAAGAGAAAACATTGTTGAGAGACAGAATTGCCTTTTTGTTTTTGTGTACACTTTTATCAGTGGTTTTGTTGAACGATTTGTGAGGAACAAGAGATGCAAAGAATCACCTGTGTAACCTAGTTGGCCTGCTGTTTATAGCAGGACTGCACTGCATATTTCCTATTTTATTTACAGGAGAACGTTATTACATTTCATACAGTTTGTATATTTACATGTGAATGTTTGAGCACGATAAAGTATTTCTGTTAGTAATTCATTGTTCTCCCTCTTTGCAGGCCGCATGTTTGATTACCATGTTCTGGATATGATCGAGCTAGGAATTGAAAAGTTTAATGGTTTGAGAGATTTTAAGGTATTGCTTTATAAGCAAAATAAGGATTTGCATTTTGAATTCTCTGATGCACTGATTGAAGCAATACAGCGGAAATACATTTTCCCAATCTTTGCTATTCACTTACTTTTCCAGAACAGTAAATCTGCAGAGGGATCCAAGCCGATGTTGGTTTTTGCCGGAGATTCCTTTGAAATAGATAGTGATCTTAAAAGATTGAAAAATCTCCTTATTGGTAAGTCTGCCTACATAACCATTACTGCGCTTCAAAAGTAATTAGCTGGCATTGAAATGTTTTAAGATGTCATGAGAATGTGATAAGGCACTGTATAAATAGGAGCTCTTAGATGGATCTGGCTGTGTTCTTATCAGGCAACGTGCATATTTAAAGGATCACTTTTCAGGTTTTGGCAGATTAACAGACCAGTGTCCTGTGCCATTGAGTGATTGGACATGGATTCAAATATGAGATTCTGCTTTATAATGAGGTGTCTGTCTACCAGTGAGGAAATGAGGAAGTGACCAAGTATCTACATCTTCACAGAGAAAGAGAATCAAAGGATTTTACTTGTATGTATTTCGGTAGTCTGCTGAGGAACTATGAGGAGAGCAAGTAGTCTGTGTGCCTAACTGTGTGCTGCAGAATGATGTGTAGCTTAGAGAAATGGTAATGGGGAGGGTGGAAGAAGGAGGAACGAGAATATGAGTGTGTGTTCTGTATCTACTGATGCAGCTAGCTAAAACTGGGCCTTGTACATTTGAACCGATGGATAACCCAAACCAATGGTTAAGTAACATAGAATTGCTAAGCTGAAGATATACTTGAGCTTCCTGTTATATTTTTATTTCGAGCATCCTTCTAAATCCGATGCAGTTTGACATTTTAGAGTTGGGTACTTGTTGATTGATGCATTTGATTTCTTTCAATGCACGTCGTAGATTTCTTCCGAGGACCCACAGTGCCAAACATTCGTTTAGGTGGCTTGGAAATTGTTCTGCATTTCACGGCTTTGGGTGGAAAGATCTTCATGCGAAGCTATAAGTGAGTTGTCTGCAGCATGTTTCCTATTTATCTTTTTCAAAAGTGACCACACAGCTCTGCTTCTTGAACACCAGGTCTATATTTAGCCTGCCCACTAAAGATGCTTGCCTATTGTGCATTGTCTTTGGGTTTATTCACATGGCCGAGGAGAATCCAAAGCAGTTTTAGATTCTTCAGTGTTGATGTTCCCTATCTGGCTTGACTGGGCAATGAATGCTGGTGGAGAAAATTACACTCCGACTTGAAGATGCACTTGCAGATTTAAACACAACCCAGTCTGATGGGGTGAACCTCTTACACTGCCACGGGTTCTAACTGAGATTACTATGAATGATCTCGGCTCATTTTGTAATGAGCTTGATCCTGCGTTGCAGAATTGCCTGTACTTTAACAAAGGTTTGGTTAAGTCTAATAAATGTAGATTGCTAATGTAGGGTGATTCTATGTGGAATATCACATTGGTGTTTATGGGATGTTGTTGATTCGAAGTGTAAACTCCAGTACTGGGGCAGACTCCGGGGCGAATTTAACTTCAGAGTTCTTGGTGCGAACAAAATTGAAAAATCTCTCATACCCTCCGCAAGCCTGAATTCTGATACTGGGGGACAGGGGTTGGGTACAACAAGCAATAAAACGGCTGCAAAGTAATCTCAAAATGTTGCAATTAGCTGGTTGATTCAAAACCTACTTGGAACAGGTTTTAATGGATATCGGAAGACAGCACACCGTCGTGCTGTGTCAACAGAATTTGAACTGCAGCGAACTTCAAGAACTCCTTGTATTATGGGGGTACACAGCAAGCTAATGAATAGCTTTATTTTTGGGGGATGCTGGGAGTGGGATGGGTGAGGTTGGGTTTGGTTTATTTCTTGAGGTGTTATGGCACTTCTGCAAACATTAAATCTGAGTTATCCGCTACTTTCAGGATTCAGACAATGCAAACCCGATACCTGCTAGAGGGGGCATTTCCACCTTGCATTATGAGTTCATGCTTGCTTGTTTTCATTTGCTGCCTGATTCAACTCCTAATCAAAGACACAGTAAATAAATTTGAATTTAATAAGTCTGGAAACATGAGGGAACCAACAAGAAGGAAAAACATATTTGACCTCATCCTCACCAACCTACCTGCTGCAGATGCATCTGTCCATGACAGTATCGGTAGGAATGACCACTGCACAGTCCTACTGGAGACGAAGTCCCATCTTCACATTGAGGATACCCTTCATCGTGTCGTGTGGCAATACCACCGTGCTAAATGGGATAGATTTCGAACAGATCTAGCGACTCAAGACTGGGCATCCATGAGGCACTGTGGGCCATCAGCAGCAGCAGAATTGTACTCAATGACAATCTGTAACCTCATGGCCTGGCATACCCCCTACTCTACCATTGCCGTCAAGTCAGGGGATCAACCCTGGTTCAATGAAGAGTGCAGGAGGGAATGTCAGGAGCAGCACCAGGCATACCTAAAAATGAGGCATCAACCTGGTGAAGCTATAACACAGGACTTGCGTGCCAAATAGCATAAGCAGCAAGTGATAGACAAAGCTAAGCGATCCCACAACCAATTGGTCAGATCTAAGCTCTGTAGCCCTGCCACATCCAGTCGTGAATGGTGGTGGACAATTAAACAACTCGTTGAAGGAGGAGGCTCCACAAATATCCCCATCCTCAATGATGGGGGAGCCCAGTACATCAGTGCAAAAGATAAGGCTGAAGCATTTGCTACAATCTTCAGCCAGAAGTGCCAAGTGGATGATCCATCTCGGCCCCCTCCGGAGGTCTCCAGCATCACAGATGCCAGTCTTCAGCCAATTCGATTCACTCCACATGATATCAAGGAATGGCTGAAGGCTGCGGGCCCTGACAATATTCTGGCAGAAGTACTGAAGACCTGTGCTCCAGAACTTGCCGGGCCCCTAGCCAAGCTGTTCCAACTTCCAAGTACAACAACACCTCCCGGCTATGTGGAAAATTGCCCAGGTATATCCTGTACACAAAACGCAGGCCAAATCCAACCTGGCCAATTACCGCCCCATCAGTCTACTCTCGATCATAAGTAAAGTAATGGAAGGGGTCAACAACAGTGCTATCAAGCGGCACTTGCTTAGTAATAACCTCACTGATGCCCCGTTTGGGTTCCGCCAGGGCCACTCAGCTCCTGACCTCATTACAGCCATGGTTCAAACATAGACAAAAGAGCTGAACTCCTGAGGCGAGGTGAGAGTGACTGGTGAGGTGAGAGTCATACCTAGCATAAAGGCAGATGGTGATGCGAGAGTGGCTGCCCTTGACATCAAGGCAGCATTTGACAGAGTGTGGCATCAAGGAGTCCGAGCAAAACTGGAGTCAATGGCAAGCAGGGGTAAAATTCTCCACTGGTTGGAGACAAAAGAAGATGGTTGTGTTGTTGGAGGTCAATCATCTCAGCTCCAGGACATCACTACAGGGGTTCCTCAGGTTAGTGTCCTCGGCCCAACCATCTTCAGTGGCTTCATCAATGACCTTCCTTCCATCATAAGGTCAGAAGTGGGGATTCGCTGATGATTGCACAATGTTCAGTACCATTCGTGACTCCTCAGATACTGAAGCAGTCCATGTCCAAATGCACCAAGACCTGGACAATATCAAGGCTTGGCCTGACAAGTGGCAAGTAACATTCGCGCTACACAAGTGTCAGGCAATGACCATCTCCAACAAGAGAGAATCCAACCATCGTCCCTTGATGTTCAATGGCATTACCATCACTGAATCCCTCACTATCAACATCCTGGGGGCTACCATTGACCTGGATTGGACTAGCCATATAAATACTGTGGCTACAAGAGCAGGTCAGAGGCTAGGAATCCTGCAATGAGTAACTCACCTCCTGACTCCCCAAAGCCTGTCCACCATCTACAAGGCACAAGTCAGGAGTGTGATGGAATACTCCCCACTTGCCTGGATGCGTGTAGCTCCCACAACACTCAAGAAGCTTGACACCGTCCAGGACAAAGCAGCCTGCTTGATTGGCATTGCATCCACAAACATTCACTCCCTCCACCAACGACGCATAGTAACAGCAGTGTGTACCATCTACAAGATGCACTGCAAGAATTTACCTAGGCTCCTTCGACAGCACCTTCCAAACCTGCGACCACAACCATCTAGAAGGACAAGAGCAGCAAATCGATGTGAACACCACCACCTGGAAGTTCCCCTCCAAGTCACTCACCATCCTGACTTGGAAATATATCTCCTTTCCTTCACTGTCGCTGGGTCAAAATCCTGGAACTCCCTTCCCAACAGCACTGTGGGTGTACCTACACCACCTGGACTGCAGCGGTTCAAGAAGGCAGCTCACCACCGCATTCTCAAGGGTAACTAGGGATAGGCAATAAATGCTGGCCCAGCCAGTGAAGCCCACGTCCCATGAATTAATAAATAAAACTAAATGAATTTAAGCCCAATGTAAACATATCTTTAGAGGGGACCTGGAGTCTGACATGTAAGAAAGCCCAAGATGTCAGAGCACTTGTAGCTTACAGTTAAATAACAAACAGTAGTCTAGGAGAGACAGGCAGAAAATGCTGGAAATACTCAATAGACCAGGCAGCATCTGTACAAGGATAGTTAATGTCATCAACCTGAAACGGTGACTCTGTTTCTCTCTCCACAGATGCTGCCAGACCTGCGATTTTGCAACATTTTCTGTTTTCATTTCAGACTTCCAGCCTCTGCAGCTTTTTGCTTCTATTCTAAACTGAGCTAGTTGTACCATGCCCAACTAGGGGATAAACTTTCATTGATTGCATTTGTTTGATGTAGAAGTTTGCGAGATTGATGTCTAAATTAAGCATGCTGGCACTTTATTAAAGCCCTGTACCAAGGTAATGTTTCATCTGTGATCAGTGAATTCTGATCTAAAGAGAGGTACGAGCAACAAAGTCCCATTATTTGAAATCTATTTCGCTTTCTACCAGTGAGACTTGAATGTTATTAAATGAGAACTTTATATCCAGTGATCACACAGGTGCTGATACTAGATTGAACTTAATCTCTGAGATGCTGTGTACAAGGATGCATGAGGGGAGGTAAATTCCTCTTGTACATAACAATGTGAACGCGACATTTGATTTCCTGTTCTGTTTTTGCAGGATGAATTTTATCCTTCAGTTTGGTAAGCGGCAGGGCTGCCTGTATAATCACAGCAATATTAAAATAGCAGTCTGTCATATTGTTTAGTGCTTGTTGTAGCCTTGCAATTAACATGGATCTTGACCAATCTGCCTTACTCACAGGGTCCTCTTGAAGAAATCTGGCTGCAGAACCCCCAGAATAGAGCTGGAAGAAATGGGACCATCCTTTAATTTTGTTCTAAGGAGAACACATTTGGCATCTGACGACCTCTACAAAAAGTCTCTTAAACAGCCCAAGGCCCTTAAGGTGACATGAGTAAACAAACATTCTTGAGTTAAGGTTCTCGGGTAGTGTTGAATTTTGGAGCATGTTTTTGTTTAAACTTCATATAACCATTAAGGAACCTGAATGCGATCATGTTAATTTGGACATTTTTAAGCATGACAAGTTGCTGCCTGTTTGATTCCACAAGGATTTCTATGGATTGGGCTGCTCCGTGTTAGACATATTGTTGCTGTCATTATAAAATGAGCTTTGATCTGATTGATCAAAGGAATTCTGACATAATACCAGGCCTCTCAGATTTTTAATATCGATGATCGGAAGAGCTTTTCACAGATATGAAAGGATAAATCTTTATATGAGATACCTAGCAAAAACTTGGTAAGATCTCAAGGCAAGTAATTTTATTCTGTGTGGGCAATGTAGCTTATTGATTTATGGTACTGGACCAACAACCCAGAGGCCGAGAATTCAGATCCCAGTGTGGCTTATTAAGAAATTTAATTTAGTAAATCTGGTCTTTTGTGGTCTGGCACCAGGTAAAATAACCATGGAAATTGTTGGCACGTCGTAAAAACCCAGTGGGTTCACTAATGTACTCGAAGGAGCAGAACCAGCCACCCCACCCACTCTGACCTATGAGTGACTCCATTCCCACACTACGTGGTTGACTCATGTCCACCAGGATGGCCAATAAGTGCAGCCTTGTCAGTGTCTCCCACATGCTAAGAGCATGTAACAACAACACTCTACTTGGGGGGAAAAATGGGCTGCTTTTGATGGATTGGGAAGTAATGTGTAAGCCAGTGTTGGAGGAGGGAGGGCACAGGTAGGAAATCAGAGGTAGACTGAGACTGAGCAAATTTCAAAGTGGGGACGGGGAAATCTTCATGTCAGTTCACTGGGGACTGTATACTTGGCAACCACCAGGGGGTGGCAGAGTACAGTGTTGTGCTTTTGAAGATGAAGAGATGCAGCACTTTTACTGAGTTGGGGTTTGTGTTGACCTCCTTGGAGATCAGTGGAGATGTTAACTTCAAAGTGGGCGTGTGAAGGAACGAAGTAAACCCAAGTTACTACTATCTTTGCTTAGCTAGGGTCTTTCAAGTTAAGGCTGCACCTCTTACAAAAAATGAGCTAAATTAATAACGAAAGAAAGACTTGCATTTATCTAGCACCTTTCATGGCCACAGGATGTCTCAACGCACTCAACAGCTAACAAAGCGCTTTTGAGAAACAGTCGCTGTTGTAATGTTGGAAAGGTTTGCACGCTGCAAGATCCTACAAACAGCAATGTTATAATGACTAGATAATCTGTTTTGTCATATTGATTGAGAGATGAGTATTGACCAGAACACAACTCCTCTGTTCCTCATCAAAATAATGCTATGGTGTTTTTTACATCCATCCAGGAGGGCAGACAGAACCTCAATTTAATGTCTCACCTGAAAAGTGGCACCTCCAACCGTAGAGCACTCAGTCACTACTGCACTGGAGTGCCAGCTTTGATTTTCGTGCTCAAGTCCCGGAATGGGATTTGAACCCACAACCTTCTGACTCGAGTGCTACCGACTAAACCACGGCTGACCTGTCAAAAGTTCTTTGAAGCAGATTTGCTTTGACCAGGATTTGACCCACGTGGGGAAGCCCATTGAATTTCGAGTCCAAACATTAACCTCTTGACTATCGCAGCTTAATTGAAAAAGTGTAGGCCACAAAACTATTTAAAATTACATCGAGTATACAGCACAGAACCCTGTAATGTTTCACTACTGACACCTGGAGTGGTCACACTTACTGCTAGGGAGGACAAAATTGTGGCTATGCTGTGAGGCAGTCAGGACTTAGGAAGAATATCGTACAGAATCATGGTCACTTGTAATGCAAGCATTAGAAAATGCCAGTGCAGATGAAAAGGTAACCTTCAGGAGAGGCTGAGAAATCTGTATGTAATTGAGTTCAAAGGTATAATGAGCAATGCCTGTTAATTTAAGGCTCTACATTTTAAACTGTTGCTGCTTTTTTCTTTCTCCAAATGTTTAAATTGCAGGTAACTGGTAAATGCAGCTTTGATTTTGTCTTTTTTTAAAAACTTCTGACCTAAAAGAGACTTTGGGATTATTGTGGAAGGAAAGCTGTTTTCTACGATTTAAGTTTTTGACGTCTTGTTTCAGGCGAAGAAGAAGAAGAATATTTCCCAAGATGTGTTTGGAACAACATATGGCCGAATCCACATGGAGAAGCAAGACCTTGGCAAACTACAGACAAGAAAAATGAAAGGACTGAAGAAGAGGAAAGGAGAGAAGGAGGTCGTACCTGATGAGGCAGAGATCAGCCCCAAGAAGGCAAAAGTTCATTAACGGGACTGCTGGTAAAAGTGAGGAATCTGGGATACGCCACCTCTACCTTCAAGTGATTGAAAACAACTGAACTTCCAGCATCAGCAAGCACCGACCAAACAAATGGTCAAATGTAATCCTGCTGACTTCTTATACCAGTCAGTGTTGATGTAAATGGCTATGTTTTTATTACTGTACAATAGACTGATGTTTACAACATTTCTGAGAGAATTAACATACGTACATATGAATTAGGAGCAGGAGGAGGCCATTTGGCCCCTCAGGCCTGCTCCACCATTTAATAAGGTCATGATTGTATCCTCCTGCCTACATCCAATAACCTTTCACCCCCTTGTTTATCAAGAATCTATCTACCTCTGCGTCAAAAATATTCAAAGACTCTGCTTCCACTGCCTTTTGAGGAAGAGAGTTCCAAAGACTCGCTACCCTTTGAGAGAAAGAATTTCTCCTCAACTCTGTCTTAATGGGCGACCCCTTATTTTTACACAGTTGACTGCTAGTTCTAGATTATCAGGCTTCCATAGGGTGACCTTTCCCATATGATTTGGAAGCTGTACTGTTTGACAAATCTGCCGTTGTAGAGTTGTTTGACCCAAGGAGGTTAACAATTAACTTCACTGGATTAAATGTAGTTTCAAACTACATTGATGCTTGCTTTGCGGTGGTAAATACTAAATTGCTATTAAGTAGTGATGAGAAGTAAACATTTAGCAAAATAAAAATCAGTTCAATTTGGAACAAATGTAAAGTTCTCAACAGCATAATCACCTTTAAAAATGATTGCTTCTGAAGCAATAAAATTATTCTTTGGATTTTGGAAAACAAAGTGCTAGTTATTAGCAAACTCACTTGGTAGTTTCATCGCTTTCCGTAGCACTTGATCTATTGGTGTCCTCAGGTTAGGAACCTCATTGTGACTTTTGCACCTGGTTTAGTCACCAAAATTCCAGTACTCTCTCACTTCCAATTTCCAGCATCTGCAGTATTTTACTTTCTGTTCAAAGGAAACCTGTCTGGCTTCCAGCAGCCCGCCACCTTCTGAACTCTGAAACTAAATGAGGATTCATGCGTTCACTCAAAATGAGAAAATAAAGTTAGAGATAGCAGGATACGAAACAAAGTAATGGATATTTTGGCCAAGGTCGGTTTGTATTCTGCATAACATTAAATATAATTTTAATTTGCCATAGAACTTATCATGTAGTTGCACATTCTTTACCTTGTTCAGATATCAGTGGTAGATTGCTTACAGGTTCCTAACACCTGCAGAGGGAATACATTGGGTTCCATGAATGAGGAAAACTTTGACTTTTCTGTTCTACCCTATTTTTCGGTTATGCAGCGCAAGATTTTGACAGTTTTGTCTGAGATGAATTTTGTATTGGTTTAAAGTTAGTGCCTCCTTTTTCCCTCCCTGTCAACTTGAATTGCTGAAATTTGGCATTTATGGTCTTACAGTGGCAGCTGTGTAACAATTCATTTTGATTATGTTTATTAATCCATTTTGTATTTTGTTGAGGCACATCTCCCAAAAGGGCCACATACAACTGTTGTCAGCCAGTCTTGTGGAAATTTGTTTTGAATATTGTGCAAGTAAAGTTTCATTTTAAAACAGAAGTTGTGATGTTTATATCCTACGTGCAGGCCAGATCAATTTTTTCTGCAGAATCTCTTGTGTACCTCACCTCCCCCACCATCAGCATAGGAAAAATCTTAAAGCCACTGCTTATTGTTGTCCACAGAGAATTGATTTGGCTACACTCCAATTTTCTTTGGGTTTGGCTTGTTATTGCATTACAATTTCCCAAAGCAGAAAATCAACTCATTCTGCAAGGTATAATTGTGGTGAGAGGGAACATTGTCTACATACAAGTGCCAGGCAATGACCATCTCCAACATGAGAGAATTTAACCATTGTCCCTTGACATTCAATAGCATTGCCATCACTGAAACCCCCACTATCAACATCCTGGGGGCTACCGTTGACCAGAAACTGAACTGGACTAGCCATATAAATACTGTGGCTATAAGAGCAGGTCAGGGAGGCCAGAATCTTACAGTGAGTAACTCACCACCTGACTCCCCAAAGCCTGTCCATCACCTACAAGGCACAAGTCAGGAGTGTGATGGAATACTCTCTACTTGTCTGGATGAGTGCAGCTCCATCAATACTAAAGAGGCTTGACACCACCCAGGATAAAGCAGCCCGCTTTATTGGCACCATATCCACAAACATTTTCCACAACTGACACACAGTGTGCACCATCTACAAGATGCACTGCAAGAACTCACCAAACCTTTGCACCTTCCAAACCCACGACTGCTACCATCTAGAAGGACAAGGGCAGCAGACACATGAGAACACCACCACCTGGAAGTTCCCCTCCAAGCCATACATCATCATGACTTGGAAATATATCACCGTTCCTTCACAGTCACTGGGTCAAAATCCTGGAAGTCCCTAACAACACTGGGTGTACCTGCACCGCATGGACTGCAGCGGTTCAAGAAGGCAGTTCAACACTGCCTTCTCAAGGGCAATTAGGGATAGGCAATAAATGCTGGCCTAGCCAGTGAAGGCTGCATCTCATGAATGAATTTAAATAAAGAGCATTGTATCCAACAAGGTGGAACTTTGCCAGGAGGAGATGGGAGGAGTGCCATGAGATAATTTCCTTATTTTTGAGTTACAGTTGCTTTCATGAACTCTAGATTACTTGGTGGCTTGTTCAAATCATGGAAATGGCTCATCTTGATGGTAAGGACTTGGGCTTAGATTTTCTGATGAGCATATTTTCAATATCGTGGGACTTCTACCTGCATTGGAGCTTTCTCCCAGCCATATTTCTGGTTCTGAGATTATTTGCATATGGTATGTCCTTCATTGAGGTGTTGGCCCAGATTGGAGGCACAGAGTAGCTGCAGATGGAGACCTGGTGATGTTTCAGCCACCAAACTGCTCGTGAGAGAAAAAAAATGTTTAACATTTTTCACATTGCTGGGCAAGGCTATGGAGGATACAAGCATTGATGTCTTGCTGATTCTTCCTCTGTGGTCCCTTTTTGGCCAGTGGGTTCTGTGCACTAACAGCCACCTCCAGTGTCCAGCATTCAATTTGACAAATGCTGGGGCAGGTTTAGCAGAAGCTGTATTTCCCTTGAATTAATTTGCATTTACCTGTGCACATAGCTGGGAGTGTTCATTACGAAAGGCAGGGCCAGAGAGAGGCATGGTGAAGTTTGCCTGGCATGTTTTTTGCTCTGTACCAACACATACCTCAAGTCTGCCAAAAAAAATTGATCATGGTGGAAAATCTAGCCTGGCGCTTTTTTTTTAACATAAAATGTTAATTTAAGGTCATCAAGCCCTTGTAATTTTGAGAAGAAACAACTGCTGGTTCCAGGCACTAATTTAATTTCACTGAGTTTTTCTTTTTTGAGACTTCCTGAAGACTTGGAACTTCAAAAGAATTCGTGTAATTCCAGAGCCAAGTCATACACTAAGCTTTCGGATAATTCACTCACTTATTTTATCTGAGCAATAATTGCTTGGATGATTTCTACATTGCCTAAAGCAGTTCAAAGTGACAGAATCACATAATCTTTACAGTGCAGAAGGCGGCCATTTGGCCCACCGAGTCTGTGCAGGCTCTCTGAAAGAGAATTCTACCTAGTCCCACTCCTCTGCCTTATCCCCGTAACCTCGCACATTCTTTTCAGATATCAATCCAATTCCCTTTTGAATACCTCAATCGAACCTGCTTCCACTACCCTCTCAGGAAGTTCATTCCAGACTCCAACCACCCTCTGGATGAAAACATTTTTCCTCACATCACTGTTACTTCTTTTTCCAATCATTTTGAATCTGTGCTCTTTAGTTTTTGATGCTCTCCTGAGTAGGAATCATTCTTGTAAACCTCCTCTGTACACTCTCTAATGCCTTCACAACTTTCCTCAAATATGGTGCCCAGAACTGGATGCAGTACTCCAGATGAGGCCTAACTAGTGTCTTATAGAAATTCAACATGATCTTCTTACTCTTGTACTCAATGCCCCTTTTAATAAAGCCTAAGATACTATCTGCTTTCTTAACTGCTCTCTCAACATACCCTGCCAACTTCAATGACTTATGTACATATACACCAAGGTCCCTCTGTTCCTTTAGAGTTTCTCCCTTTATTTTATACTTTCTCCATATTCCACCTCCATCATAGTTCATGTTTCCAATCTTTGTATCTGCAAATTTTGAAATCATGCCTGAACACTGCAGTCTAGGTCATTAATATATATTAGGAAGAGCAAGGGTCCCAACACTAACCCTGAGGAACTCCACTACAAACCTTCCTCCAATCTGAAAAACAATCATTTATCACTACTCTGTTTCCTGTCCCTCAGCCAAATTCTTATCCAAGTGCCTTTTATTCCATGACCTAGAATTTTGCTCACAAGTCTGTCAAGTGGCACTGTATCAAATGCCTTTTGAAAATCCATATACACCACATTAACAGTGTTGCCCTTGTGTTACCTCCTCAAAAAACTTAAGTAAGTTAGTTGAATGTGATTTTTCCTTAATGAATCCATGCTGGCTTTCCTTAATTATCCTGCACTTATCTAAGTGATTATTGATTTTATCCTGTACTATAGTTTCCAGAAGTTTCCCTACCACTGAGGTTAAACAGACTGGTCTGCAGTTGCCGGCTTTATCCTTACACCCCTTTTTGAACAGCGGTGTAACATTCTCAATTCTCCAGTCCTCTGGCACCTCCTCTGTGTCTAAGGAAGACTGGAAGATTATCACTAGTGCCTCTGCTATTTCCACTCTCATTTCCCTCAGTACCCTTGGATGCATCTCATCCTGTCCTGGTACCTTATCAATTTTAAGTAAAGATAGCCTTTCTAACAACTCCTCCTTCTCACTTGTAAATTACCTCCTCTCACCTCGGCCTGGGAAGCATCTTCTTCCTTTGTAAAGACAGATGCAAAGTACTCATTTAATACCTCTATTTCTCCTGCCTCCACGTGCAAGTCCCCTTTTTTTTATCCCCAATCAGCCCTACTCTTTCCTTTACCACCCTTTTATTATTTACATGCTTATAGAAGACCTTGGGATTCCTTTTTATGTTAGCTGCCAGCCTCTCTTCATGCTCTCTCCTTGCTTTTCTTATTAATTTCTTCATTTCCCCTCCGGCCCTTCTACATTCAGCCTGATTCTCCATTGTATTTTCTACCTGACATCTGTCGTATGTGCACTTCTTCCTTTTCATCTTCACCTCTATCTCTCTCGACATCCAGGGCGCTCTGGATTTATTTCTCCTACCTTTCCCCTTCAAGGGGAAACATTGACATCGCCTGCAATTACTTTTTCTTTGAAGGTGGCCCATTGTTCAGCCACCATCTTTTCTGCCAACATTTGATTCCAACTCCTTGACTCAGATGCATTCACATCTCATTAAAGTTGGCTTTCCCCCTGTGAATTATTCCTGCCCTGGATTGTTCCTTGTCCTTTTCCAAGGCCAACCTAAACCTTATGATACAATAGTCGCTGTCCCCTAAATGCTCTCCCACTGATATTTGATCCATTTGGGCCAATTCATTGCCCAGAACCAGGTCCATCAGTGCCTGCCCTCACGTTGGACTGGAAACATACTGCTGCAGAGAATGATGTTGAATACATTCCAGGAACTCTCACCCCTGTTATCCCTTTGCACTATTCCTGTCCCAGTCTATATTTGGATAATTGACATCCCCCTTTATAATTACTCTATAATTCTTGCACCTCTCTGTAATTTAAAAAATTCATTCATGGGGTGTGGGCATCGCTGGTTAGGCCAGCATTTATTGCCAATCCCTAGTTGCCCTTGAGAAGGTGGTGGTGAGCTGCCTTCTTGAACTGCTGCATTCCATATGGTGTAGGTACACCCACAGTGCTGTTAGGGAGGGAGTTCCAGGATTTTGACCCAGCGACAGTGAAGGAACGGCAATATATTTCCAAGTCAGGATGGTGAGTGACTTGGAGGGGAACTTCCAGGAAGTGGTGTTCCCATCTGTCTGCTGCCCTTGTCCTTCTAGGTGGTAGTGGTTGTGGGATTAGAGGTGCTGTCTAAGGAGGTTTGGTGAGTTCCTACAGAGCACCTTGTAGATAGTGCACACTGCTGCCACTGTGCATCAATGATGGGGGGAGTGAATTTTTGTGGATGTGGTGCCAATCATGTAGACTGCTTTGTCCTGAATGGTGTCAAGCTTCTTGAGTGTTTTGGGAGCTGCACTCATCCAGGCAAGTGGAGTGTATTCCATCACGCTCCTGACTTGTGCCTTGTTGATGGTGGACAGCCTTTGGGGAGTCAGGAGGTGAGTTACTCACCACAGGATTCCTAGCCCCAGACCTGCTCTTGTAGCCACAGTATTTATATGGCTAGTCCAGTTCAGTTTCTGGTCAATGATATCCCCCAGGATGTTGCAAATTTGTTTCTCTACATCTCTATATCCCAGTCTATGTACTACACCGATCAATGTTATTGCACCTTTTTCATTCCTTACCTCCAGCCAGAGAGATTTCATCCTTGACCCCCCTCTGGAACATCCTCTCTCTCCAGTACTGCAATGCCATCTTTAACCAATATTACAATTCCTCCCCCCACCACCCCCCAGCCCTTTTCTTCCTTTCCTGTCTCTCCTGAACACTTCGTACCCAGGAATATTTAACACCCAGTCCTGCACACTCTGTGCATTCATATACTTGCACATTAACCCTGATTTAGGGTCTTTTACTTCCCCCTTACTCTGACCCCATCTAATGATTTACTATTACTTACTCTAATTCTGTCAAACTCTCCAAATATTTGATTTACCTTGACACTACTCTCTGATATATTCTCATTATCAGTTGATACTTCACTACTTCCCACTGCCAGTTTTTCTCCTCTCTACTCTGAATTTCCCCTCAGGTTCCCATCCCCCTCCCCAGCAGCACTGGCAAACCTCCCCACGAGGACATTAATCCCAGTCCTGTTAAGGTGTAACACGTCCTTCTGGTGCAGGCCCCACCTGCCCCAGAACCGGTCCCAATGCCTCAAAAATCTAAAGCCCTCCCTCCTACTCCATTTCTCCAGACACATGTTGAACTGCTCAATTTGTCTATTCCTATGCTCACTAGCACGTGGCACTGGGTGTAATCCTGAGATTACTGCTCTTGAGGTCTTGCTTTTTAATTCCTTTCCTAACTCCCTAATATCTGCTTTCAGGACCTAATCCCTTTTCCTATCTATGCTGTTGGTCCCAATGTGGACCACAACCTCTGACTGTTCACCCTCCCCCAAAACAGTGTCCTGCAGCCGCTCTGTGACATCCTTAACCCTGGCATCACGGAAGCAACATACTATCCTGGAGTCATGTGTATGGCCTCAGAAACACCTGTCTTCTCCCCTAACTATGGAACCTCCGACATAGAAACATAGAAAATAGAAGCAGGAGCAGGTCATTCAGCCCTTCGAGCCTGCTCCGCCATTCAATGTGATCATGGCTGATCCTCTATCTCAACGCCATATTCCTGCACTCTCCCCATGCCCCTTGATGCCTTTATAGTCCAGAAATCTATCTATTTCCTTCTCAGATTTCTGGATTCTCAAGCTATAACTCTTCATCCTTCCTCCTCCCCTCCTTTGCAGCTGACCCACCTGTGTTGCCACGAACTTGGCTCTTACTACAGTCCTCTGAGGAACCATCTCGCTCACCAGTATCCAAATGGAAAATCAATTAGAAAGTGAGATAGCCTCAGGGAGTTCCTGCACTAGCTGCCTGTTTCTCCTAGTGATCCCAGTAGTCACCCATTCCCTCTCTGCCCATGTACTTAGTTGCGGTGTGACCACCTCTCTAAACGTGCTAGCCACGTAAACCTCAGCCTTGTACACCACAGTGACTCCAGCTGCTGCTCGAATCCTGCAACTCAAGTTTTTGCAGCTGGTTACACTTCCTGTAGATGTAGTCATCGAGGGCACTTTGTGCCTGCACAACTTCCCACATCCCGCAGGATGTACATTCCACAGGACCAAGCTGCACTGACACACCTTAAACTTTATATAAAGTGTTTACTACAGAATAGTATAATAAAATAACTCACCTGTCACTCACCAATTGTCTCCTCTGTGCCGAGTCTGCAAAGGCCTATACTTACCAACCAATCAACTTACGAGACTTCTGTGATAGTAGAATTTTCTCCTGGAATTCTTGCCATCTTCTCTCCTATAACTCCATGCATCTGCTTTTGATTTTTTTTTTTCATGGGCTCATTTATTTTATCAAGATAAGGAGTTTGTTATTTGTATATTTTTAATGGCTATGATTTCTCTCCTGATATTTATATGTGGTAAATAAGACACATTCATTTCCTGCACCAGATATCCTCTCCTGTATTATGTTACAAGGTTGTGAGTTTAACTTATCTATAAAACAATGAATGCTCTCTTTATTCTTTAATAAGCCAACATGATGGCTTCAGTTACATTTTCATAAATGTCAGTGAATAGAGTCTTGCAGCACAGGAGAAAGCCATTCGGTCCATTTTGACTGGACAGCTCTTTGGAAGCCCTATCCGATTAGCCCTGCACCTTTCTCAAAGCCCTGCGGTTTTTCCCCCCAAAGTATATAAAGACATGGTTAATTAGGGATTATACTAGGCCAGGGACTCCAAGGTTGAGTTTAAAATCTACCAAAGTAGGATGGTGAATTTGATATACTTCACATTTAGGGGGCCACCACCAGAACTATCACCGTGAGAAAACTCTGGATTGTTGTCTTATCCTAACTGGTTCACTAACTTGAGCACACATGGAGCTGGTCCCATCCACCAGTAAGACTACATGGTGAAGATCTTCACAAAAGATATTTTTGAATGAAAGGTAAACTTCTTTGGAACACTTGAAATACCTCAAACACTTGTCACTTCAGAATGCCATTAAAATAAGAATTTGCACCTCTGACAACCTCAAGATTTCCCAAAGCACGGAGAAAACTGAAATAATGTACCAGCTGCTCCAGGAAAGCCTCATCTCGAGCCCATGGTTTCATTCCACTAGCCTGTCAGCTGCAGATAAGTTCACTTACCTCAGCAGCGCTTTCTCTCGAGCTGTCTTTATTGATGACGAGACACATGTAAGAATCGCCAAAGCAAGTGTAGTCTTTGGCAGACGTCGAACATCAGTCTGGGATTGAAGAGGAGTAAGGCTGCCAGAAAGCCTGAGGAGCAATAGACCTGCCCACTCTGCTCCACATATGCGAGACTTGGACTGTGTACCAGTGTCATGCCAAGAAGCTCAACACTTTCACTTGAGCTGCCTTCAGAAGCTTCTGAAGATCAGGTGGTAGGACAAAATGCCAGACACTGAGGTGCTCACCCAAGCTGGCATGCCAAGCATTCACAACATATAGAGACTGTCACAACCAAGTTGGGCTGGTCATGTAGCCAAACTGCCTGACACTTGCTTACCAATGCAAATCTTCCATTGAGAGCTCAAGTCTGTGGTGCGCTCTCATGGCAGTCAAAGGAAACATTAGAAGGAAACTCTGAAGGCTTCGCTTAGTTTTCTGAAGGCTCCCTCCTATTGATAGAGAAATGAGTGAACTGGTGCCAACTTATATAACTTTAGTAATAGGCCAGAGACGATATATGCACATACCTAGGATCCCAGAGAGCTTAGAAAAATGATCATGGGTTGAGTCTCCAATGAAAACTCTTCAGGAGTTGCTGGCTTGGAAAGACAACACTGACCTTACAACAACTACCATGTTTTACAGGGGATGTGCTAATGTACCAAATTATACAAGACCAATAACAGGTCACAGGAGCTGTACACACATATTTCACATCCCAGAGTGCTTAGAATAAAGGGGGACAAATTGGCTCCCAAAAGAAAATTCTTCAGGAAGCTGCTGACTTGCAATGGTAATGCTAATCCAACAATTGGATGAGCAGAATACATTCTGATATGTGATGCAGGCTGCCAAATCCAAAGTAGAAGTTCTTAAGGTAGAGAGTGAAGGGAGATAGTAACTTGTATGAACATGTTGGGGTGGTTATTTCAGGAACAGATAATTTCACATGGCAAAGACCTTGGCAGATGTTAAATAAAGGCCTGGATTCTTCAGGGAAAAGCAAGTGTCTAATTTCATAAGATACCAACAAAAATGGAAATAAGTGAAAGAATGGAGAACTCGAGGACCCCAATTTAAAGTGTTTGGCAAAAGAATCAAAGGTGACATGAGGAAAAACCTTTTTATCTAGCGAGTGGTTAAGGTCTGGAATGCGCTGCCAGAGATTGTGGCGGAGGCAGATTCAACCGTGGATTTCAGAAGAGAATTGGTTAATTATTTTAAGCAAAAACATTTGCAAGACCACAGGGAAAAGGCAGGGGAGTGAGGCTAGGTGGCTTGCTCTTTGAGAGCTGGCCCGGACATGACACAACCATTCTATGATTCTATGAAAGCCCAAACTCTAAAGGAAGAGATGGTGTCATGGAATGGTAGGACATAATCATTTGAACGCATGATGAATGTGATAGTTGTCATGCAATGGAAATCACTTGTCAGAAAGGAGGAAGTATTGAGTTCAAGTCACATGCACACCCTGAAGGCTGGCACAGGCAGCAGAAATAAAACAAGAAGTTGCAAAAAATTAAAACGTTAGTTTTTGGCTAATATTCCCCCCAGGGTTTTAATAACAAAATGATCAATAGGTATGACCATTGGGAAGAGAGGATAGTGGGTTATTAGTGGATACTTGGAAATTGGCAGACATACTTCAGTACTTCCCTGCATGGGCAGTTACAGGCCAATTGGCTTAGCGTTTAAGATGGAGAGAATGTTGGAATCTTTAATTAACGATTAAATCATCGAGGTGATAAATTTTGGTAAAGGTTCTCCAATACACCATTGTAACTTCAGCTGAAAGCCACGGTAACACTGGAAGAAAGTGGTTTTACCAGACGTCTGCAGTACTTCTGCAAGCATTATGGCGCATGGGCCAGAGAGCCGCCAGGCAAATTCACCCCCAAAAGATCTAATGTTTAGAAGCAGCCAAAATGGCTTTCAAAAAGAAATCATGATCATGTTTGACAAGTTCTTTGACAAGGTGGATGGGAAAATGCCATGGATGTGGTGATAGCTAAGAGAAGATTAAGTGATATGGACTCAACGGAAGCGTAGCAATATGGATTGAAAACTCGTTAGAATTATAAGAAACAGGGGGTAGAAATTAAGGGCTGTTTTCCAGAGTCATTGGAAGTCATAAGGTTCTAGAAACATAGAAAATAGGCACAGGGATAGGTCATCCAGCCCTTTGAGTCTGCTCCGCCATTCATGTTCAATCTTCAGTGTAGGGTTGCCAAATTTGTAAAGTTTACTGGCAGTGCTAAGACCTATTGGGAGGTGTAGGCTTTATTAATTATAATGAATTAATTAGCAATTATTAATTAATTAACACATATTGGAGATGGCAGGGCAGGTGATGTGCTGCGATTGCAGGATGTGGGGGCTTCTGGACACCAGTGTGATAGAGGGCATCTGCAGTAAGTGTATGCTGGTGCGGGAACTTCAACTCTGAGTTGGAGGCCGAGCTGCAGACACTGTGGCACATCGGCGGAGAAAGTTACCCGGACACTTTATTCTAGGAAGTGGCCATACCCCTTAAGATAGAATCTTCTGATTTGGTCAGTGGTCAGGGACAGGAGGGTGTGATACAAATGAGGCTGGTAAGGGGATCCAGAGGGCAAGAGTGCAGGGGCCATAGCCGTTGCAATTGTCTAACAGGTTAGAGACTTTTTCAGCTTGTTTGGATGAGGGTGGAGGCTGCAGGGTGAATGAGCTAACTGGCCATGGTACTGTGGTGCAGGAAGCCATTCAAGCAGGGAGAGGTACAAGGAATGTAAGTGGTAGTAGGGGACAGTATAGTCAGAGGGATGGACACCAGTCTCTGCAGCAAAGAAAGTGAGTCCAGACGGCTGTGTTGCCTGCCTGGTGCCAGGGTTCGGGACATCTGCTTGGGGCTGGAGAGGAACTTCCAGTGGGAAGGGAAGGACCCAGTCGTTGTGGTCCATGTTGGTACCAGTGACATTGGCAGGACAAAGAAGGAGGTTCTGCATAGTCAGACTGAGGACCAAGGCACCAAACTAAGAAGCAGAACCTCAAAGGTCATAATCTCTGGATTATTACCAGAGCCACATGCAAATTGGCATAGGGCAAATCAGATTAGGGAGATGAATGTGTGGCTCAAAGACTGGTGTGGGAGAAGTGTGCTCCAGCTCATGGGGTACCGGCACCAGTGTGGGGAAAGTGGAATCTGTACCGTTGGGGCGGTCTACACCTGAACCGTGCTGGGACCAGTGTTCCTCCAAGCCGCATAACTAGAGAAGTAGGGAGGGTTTTAAACTAAATAGTGTGGGCAAGGGATCAAATTTGGGAAGATGTGGTAAATCAAAGAGTAAAAGCAAGGCAAAAGAAAAAGGTATTATTGCAGGGAATGAAAAACAGACCATGACAGGAAGGGATAGAGAGCACAAATCTAACAGTAAATCAACAGATGAGACTAGAAGTTATAAAAAGAATAAAAGGATAAAACTAAAGGCTCTGTATCTGAATGCACGGAACAAAACAGATGAACTGAAAGCACATAGAACACACACAGCACATGGTGGATGTACTGTACTTAGATTCCCAGAAGGCATTTGATAAAGTGGCACGTCAAATATTATTGCAGAAAAAAAACTCATGCTATGGGGGTAATATTGGCATGGATAGAAGATTGACTGGCTAACAGGAAGCAGAATAGGCATAAATGTGTCTTTTTCAGGTTGGCGAGATATGATGAGTGGTGTGCCACATGGATCAGTACTGGGACCTCAACTGTTTACAATTTATATAAATGACTTGGATAAAAGGATGGATGGGATGGTTGTCAAACTTTCTGATGACACAAAGATAGGTAGGAAAGTAATTTGTGAAGAGGACATAAGAAGGCTACAAAAATATATAAATAGGTTAAGTGAGTGGGCAAAGATCTGACAAATGGAGTATAATGTTGGAAAATATGAAATTGTCCACTTTGGCAGGAAGAATAAAAGAGAAGCGTATTATCTAAATGTGAGAGATTGCAAAGCTCTGAGATGCAGAGGGACCTGGGTGTCTTAGTGCATGAATCGCAAAAGGCTAGTATGCAGGTAAAGCAAGTAATTAGGAAAGCGAATAGAATATTATCATTTATTGCAAGGGGAATTGAGTGCAAAAGTAGGGAGGTTATGCTTCAGTTATACAGAGCACTAGTGAGACCACATCGGGAATACTGTGTATAGTATTAGTCACCTTATTTAAGGAAGGATGTAAGTATGTTGAAAGCAGTTCAGAGAAGGTTTACCAGACTAATATCTGGAATGGACGTTTGTCTTATGAGGAAAGGTTGGACAGACAAGGCTTGTATCTGCTGGAGTTTAGAAGAGTAAGAGGTGACTTGATTGCAACATATAAGACCCTGAGGGGTCTCAACAGGGTGGATGTGGAGAGGATGTTCCCTCTTGTGGGACAATCTAGAACTAGGGGTCACAGTTTAAAAGTGAGGGGTCACCCATTTAAAACAGAGATGAGTCTTTGGAACTCTGTTCCTGAAACGGCAGTGGAAGCAGAGTCTTTAAATATTTTTAAGGCAGAGGTGGATCGATTCTTGGTAAGCAAGGGGGCGATAGGTTATTGCGGGTAGGCGGGATGCAGATTTGAGGTTACTATCAGATCAGTCATGATCTTGATAAGTGGCTGAGCAGGTTCAATAAGCTAATCAGGTCTACTCCTGCTCCTTGTTCATATGTTGAGCATATTCATTGCTGTTTCATCACATGACATTTTATCACGTGACATCAGACCATGGGAAGAATTTAGCTCATGTCGGGCAGGCTTGGCGGGAGAGGTCGGGAAGCTGACCACTGCCCGCGATCGAAGCCGGACCACCATTTCACGCTGGGGGTGGGCCAATTAAGGCCTGCCCAGCATGAAACACAAACGGCAGTGCTCAGCGCTACCTGTGTGGCAGGGTGGGGGGGGGGCGGGGGGGAGGAGGGCAAGCGGGGCCAGCGCAAACTTCACACATGCATGCAAGTGCGCGTTTGAAAATCTCCCTGTGGCACAGAGCTGCCTCAGGGAGATGAAGCGTTTTTAAAGAAGAAAATAAAGAATTGAAAAATGTTGTAAACATGACCCCTCATGTGACTCTGTCACATGAGCAGGGACATGTTATTAATTCAATTTGAAAACTTTTATTTTATTTTTATTTGCTTTTGGAAACCTCATCCCGCCTGTGGATGAGGTTTCCAAAAAGGTACAAAGGCCGCTTGGCCTTTTCGCCTGCCCGCCAACCGTAAGGTTGGACGGGTAGCGAAAAATTTAAGTTAATTGATTATTTAATGGCCGTAACAGGCTTTTTAATTGTCGGCAGGCGCATTGCCGACTCAGGCGTGCACCCGCCAACTGAACTATTGTGTGAATGCGTGTTGACATTGGCACCCTCGGCCGATGTCAACACGTGTCATTTCACGCTCGAGCAGATCGGGCGCGTGCCCACCCGATGAGCTAAAAGTTTTGCCCCATGTAATTTTTGTCCACGGTGTGTAAGTTTTATTGCATTTGCCTTCTAAAGCTAAGGATACTTGAGTGTCTTTTTTGGTGATTTTGCCCCAGTAGATATCATAAAAATATCTGCATTCCTCTAATTGTGGCCTCTAGGAGAGCATCCCGATTTTATTCTTTTCACCATTGGCGGCTGTGCTTTTGGCTACCAGGGCCCTAAGCTTTGGCATTCCCACATCTCCGCCTACCTTTTAGAAACATAGAAAATAGGAGGAGGAGTAGGTCATTCAGCCCTTTGAGCCTGCTCCGCCATTCAATATGATTATAACTCTATCTCAATGCTGTACTCCCACATTGTCTCCATACCCCTCAATGCCTTTAGAGTCCAGAAATCTCTTGCCTTCTTAAATACATACAGTGACTTGGCCTCCACAGCCTCCTGTGGTAGAGAATTCCACAGGTTCACCACCCTCTGAGTGAAGTGGTTTCTCCTCATCTCAGCCCAAATGGTCTACCCCACATCCTGAGACTGTGACCCTTTGTTCTAGACTCCCCCATCCAGAGGGAATATCATCCCTGCATCCAGTCTGTCCAACCCTGTCATAATTTTATATGCTTCAATGAGATCTCCTCTCATTCTTCTAAATTCCAGTGAATATAGGCCTAGTCGGCCCAATCTCCTCTCATACAACAATCCTCCCATCCCAGGAATCAGTCTGGTGAACTTTCATTGCAATCCCTCTGTGGCAACTAAATCCTTTCTTATGTAGGGAGACCAAAACTGTCCACAATATTCCAAGTGTGGTCTCACCAAGGCCCAGTAAAACATCCTTCTTCCTGGACTCAAGTCTTCTCGCAATGAAGGCCAACATACCATTTGCCTTCTTAACTGCTTGCTGCACCTGCATGCTTGCTTTCAGTGATTGGTGTACAAGGACACCCAGGTCCCTTTGTACATCAACATTTCTCAATCTATTACCATTTAAATAATACTCTGCCATTCTGTTTTTCCCACCAAAGTGGATAACTTCACACATCCATAATATACTGCATCTGCCATGTATTTTCCCACTCACTCAGCCTGTCTAAATCACCTTGAAGGCTCTTGACATCCTCCTCATCACTTAAATCCCCACCAAGTTTTGTATTGCCAGCAATCTTGGAAATATTACATTTGGTTCCCTCATCCAAATCCTTGATATATATATTGTGAATAGCTGGGGCCTAAGCACTGCAGTACCCCGTTAGTCACTGCCTGCCACTCCGAAAAGGACCCATTTATTCCTACTCTCTGTTTCCTGTCTGCTAACCAATTCTCAGTCTATGCCAATATGTTACCCCCAATCCTATGTACTTTAAATTTACACACTAACCTCTTATGTGGGACTTTATTAAAAGCTTTATGAAAATTCAAATATACCACATCCACTGGTTCTCCCTTATCTATTCTGCCAGTTACATCCTCAAAGAAAACTCCACTAGGTTTGTCAAACATGATTTCCCTTTCATAAACCCATCTTCACTTTGTCTAATCCCGTTGATATTTTCTAAGTGTACTGTTATCACTTCCTTTATAATAGGCTCTAGCGTTTTCCCTACTACTGATGTTAGGCTAACCGGTCTGTAATTCCCTGTTTACTTCCTCACTCCTTTTGTAAATAGTGGGGTTACATTTGCCACCTTCCAATCTGCTAAAATCTACCTCTGACCAAGTTCTACTCTCATGTCTCCTTATGTGGCTTGGGGTCAAATTTTATGTAACAACTCTCCTGTGAAGTGGCTGGGGACATTTCTTATGTTAAAGGCACTATGTAAATGCAAGTAGATGTCGTTGTTGCCTCGGTCGAGGTAATGCCTCTTCCTCACAGAGTTGTAAAATCTCCAAGATTTGCTTCTCCATCTCCAGTAGGCTATCTCTCCCTACCACTGTGTTAGCCTTCTGAATACACAAATAGGACTGAATCTATGTTTCTTTTTACTTACGCTGGGATATAAAGCTGAATAGAGGCACAGCATGCGAAGCTGAGGAAAATTGATGGAAAGTGAAGATTAACTCTGAAAACTTAGCATGGAAGCATGAAAGGGAGCAGTGATAAATCAGTCTCTTACAAGGATGCAGATTGTCATTCAACACATCACAGCCAATTCCAAACCAGTCCACAACCAATATCCACACATGGCCAGTTTCAGCAGAGACCACATATTAGCAAGAAAAATTCATTAAGGGTATTGAAAGAGAACCCAAATTGTAACACTATACTCAGGTACTTTACGCCAAATGGAAACTGGCACTGGTGAACTGAAAATGGAAAGCTCTTTTTGATATCGGCTATCATATACAATAACTGAAGCTTTATGTGTTTGTTTTATTGGAAAATGGCAATAATGTAGGTTGTTAACATGCATAATTAGCTCAGCCAGCCTTGACCTTTCCAGTACTTGTGCTAATTAACACAACTGCAGAACAACGTCCAGCACAATAAAATAGAATCAGATAGTTTACAGAATAAAAGGAAGCCATTCAGCCCATCCCACCTGTCTCAGCTGCTACTTATTTAGGGATCTTTCTAATCCCATTTTGTATCCTCCCCCTTTATTCATTTATGTTATTCCTTTTCAAACACTTACCCAATTGTCATTTTGATGATGTCTTTTTCTACTTTTTGTAAAGAATTCTATGTTACAATAGTCCTGTACAGGCAAAAAGTGTCCTAATTTCATCCATCATTTCTTTTATTGATAATCCTCTTTGTTACTGATTTGCCAACCAACCTTCAGCTATTTATCCTATCAACGCATGGCAGAATTTTGACAACCTCTGTTAGATACCTCCTTCAACATTTTTTAATTCCAGCCAGGAGAACCCCTTTATTTGGAGCCATTAGACAGTAATCCTAATCCTAGTTTCCTCGAAATCCTCATCCTGGAGAAGATCAGCTGAAGACATAGAGGGGGAGAAAATAAGTGAGAAAGTCACTCTGAGTCACTCTGATGTGCTGCCTGGCGGTGCACAGTGACAGGGAGCGGGTCACATGTCTGCTGATCCTCTTAATCATTGACATTGCGTGTGGCTATGGGGAAGCTGTGGGATCAATAACCTCAGGAGCAAAAAAGCGTTTCAGTCAGCCAAGTGGCTCTGTAGTTGTCCCGTGTCTGGTATTCACCACAGACCATGAACTCTAGGCCATTGCAAATCGTTCCAAAGTTGAGGCAATCAGCATTTCTGGGAAAGTGGTGCTGCCCTCCTTTCCTTTCTCTAGTAAGAATATTCTGTTTCCCGTTCTGTTTCGAAACTCCTATTATCAAGAATTTGTGGAGTGTAATCATTTAGCAAAGCATTCTTGCATAAATAAAAGTCATTAGCTGGAATTTTCCATGGAGGCCTATCAGCTGAAGAAAATCAGGGGCAGGCCTCCCCCTGCCAGGCCCGGATGTCACAAACAGATTTATAGCTGTTAGGGTGTTAGCTGCCTGATGTTGTAACTTCCACCACACTGTGGGAGGAAGTCCCTCCTCCAATCAGAGGGCCGACAGCTCTCCGGTCCCAGCAGCGCCACCAGGAGCGGTGGCCACTGCTGGGACTGCGGTCAGTCCCCAACGATGAAAATGATGGAGGCCGGATACCAAGGTAAGTAGGGCAGCCTTGCCGAGGCCAGTCAAGCAGCTAGGAGTGAGGGGCCATGATCGGAAGGCTGGGGATGGGGCAGACAAGCGTTTCTGTTGGTGGGGGGGGAGGGGCGTCTAATTGGGCACAGGATGCCTGAGCAGGAGAAGCCCCACCAAGTCCATAACCATGGTTATGTGGCATGGACACCCCCACCAATGGGGGAATTTAATTGGTGATGAGAGGAATCCTTTAAGTGAACATTAATTGACCACTTAAGGACCTCAATTAGTCCAAGGGCTGATTGGCTGCCCGACATCTACCCCACCACTGGTAAAATTCCAATGGAAGCAGGTAGGCAATGGTCATGTGACCCCCTGCCCCTAGATTTTATGCCTCCCTGCCTGCCTGCCAGTCTGCTTCAGCAGGGTGTAAAATCCTGGCTGTTATCAGTTCTAGTGAATGGTAACATTAAGCTCTCCCTAGATTCCATTTTCTTTCTGTTCCCTCTCTCCTGCTGGTATTACAGAATTTGAGCTATCCCAGTAAAGAAACGTTAGCTCACTCAAGAATCAGCTAAGGGTTCTTGCCCCTGATCCCAAAGTGCAAATGTGGATGTACAAGTGAGGGCTGTTCCAAAGAAGAGTCACGTTGGACTCGAAAAGTTAACTCTGTTTCTCTCTCCACAGTTGCTGCCAGACCTGCTGAGTCCAGCGCTTTCTGTTTTTATTTGAGGACAGGGTCTAGTTTGGTTGTGATGCCCCAATGGGAAAATGACATCAAGCGGGTGGAATTGTTTTTTGGTCAATGGTGCAATCGTGAATCAACAGCCCATTGACTTCAATGGGAAGGAACCAGTGAAGCAGAAGAACCAAAGTATTCACACACCATTGGGTTGCAACAGTATTGCACATGAAAGGCATGGGGGCACTTTTGAAGTGCGGTGATTCATTTCACATGAATTGCTTTGTTAGCTGTGCTGTTTATTTATGGATGTTTTCATGCAGGTGGCAAGGAAAATGTTGCGTGGCTCCCAGTCTCAAAAGTTCTGATTTTCACCTGAATAACACTAATCATGGGGAAATTGAGAATGCCGCCAGTTCAAATCCCTCCTTGGCTTTGTTTCTTCCTATTTCTGTAATCCCCTCCAGCTCTACAGCCTACAGCTTCCCATGGTACGTGCACTCCTCCAAATCTGGCATCTCTCACACTCCTGGTTTTCATCCCTCCATTGCCGGCAGTTGTACCTTTAGCGGCCTCGGCCTTCAGCTCTGGAATTCGCTCCCTAAAGCTCTCTCCACGTCTCCCTCTCCTCCTTTCAAATGGTCCTTAAAGCCTACCTCTTTCACCAAGCGCTTGGTCACATGTTGTAATATCTCTTTACATGGCCCTGTGTTCAATTGTGTAACATTGTGTAGCATGCCTGCGAGGCCTCTTAGAGATGTTAAAGGCACTTTATAAATACAAGCTTTAGTTGTTGTGTTTTACTGCCTTAAAAGCGCTTAGGGGCGGGATTTTCCGCACCCGCCCGCGACCTTCCCGTCCCGCCGCAAGCCAATGGACTGGAATGGCCGGGAAACCCCAGCCTTTATGAATGTAAGTTGTTGTTCAGCTGTCTGCTCCTCACTGCACCAGGGATACATTCACCCTTTGTTGCCTTTTAGCCAATACTCAAGGGTATTATGAAAAACTGAGCACATAACAAGAATTATGCTCTCTTTCAATGATATTTACTTTGGAATACGAATTGTAGCATTTTTGACTGGTGTCACGAATATTTGACCTGCCGGATCCACTCTACCCACTCCATCAATAACAGCATTATAACTACAGGCTAAAAAATATTATTACCAATAACAATGGAACTCAATATTTCACAGAACACACTGTAAGCCTTCCAAAAAAATCTGAATTTATCAGCAGTTCTCAGTTTGTTATTTTAAAATGCGGTCCACAAAGATTATGCTGAAAATAATTTTTTTCATCCCCATCCCCCACAAGATGATACAGGCTAGGAAGGGCATTTGCCTGCCTCAGCCAGCAGAGGAACTTGCACTTGCTCCCTAGATAGAACCAAACTGTCTCTTAATTAATTTTTAAAAATTCGTTCTTGGGATTTGGCTGTCACTGGCAAGGCTGGCATTTTTTATTAATTCGTTCATGGGATGTGGGCATCACTGGCTGGACCAGCATTTATTGCCCATCTCTAATTGCCCTTGAGAACTGAGTGACTTGCTAGGCTATTTCAGGGGGCATTTAAGTGTCAACCACATTACTGTGGATCTGGAGTCACATGTAGGCCAGAACAAGGTAAGAAAGGCAGATTTCCTTCCCTAAAGGACATGAGTGAACCAGATGGGTTTTTACAAAAATCAACAATGGCGTTATGGTCATCATTAGGCTTTTAAATCCTGATTTTTTTACTGAATTCACATTTCACTGGGGTCCAGTAACAATACCACTACATCACCACCTCCCCATCACAAGTCAAGTAGGAGGTGTAGGGCTGTCTTCTTGCACCAATGCAGCTCATCTGCTGAACCTCCTCCTGCAGCGCAGTCCGTCTGCTGAAGCTCCTCCTGCAGCGCAGTCTGTCTGCTGAAGCTCCTCCTGCAGCGCAGTCTGTCTGCTGAAGCTCCTCCTGCAGCGCAGTCCGTCTGCTGAAGCTCCTCCTGCAGCGCAGTCCGTCTGCTGAAGCTCCTCCTGCAGCGCAGTCTGTCTGCTGAAGCTCCTCCTGCAGCGCAGTCCGTCTGCTGACCTCCTCCTGCAGTGCTGTCCGTCTGCTGAAGTTCCTCCTGCAGCGCTGTCCGTCTGCTGAAGCTCCTCCTGCAGCCCGCAGTCCGTCTGCTGAAGCTCTTCCTGCGTTGCTGTGAAGTCAGGAGTTCCAGGATTTTGACCCAGTGATTATGAAGGAAGGACAATGGTCAGAATAATTCCCAGACTTTTGCTTCCACTGTCCACTCTGGACTCCATCCTATCAGCTGATCACTCTTTGTGTGAAGATGAGTTACTCAATCTTTTGCTAGTTGGATCTTGTCAGACTGAACAGTTTAAGTAATTCACACAGCAACCAAATAGTGCGGCCTTAAGTAGAATGGCCAGTATTGCCCTGTTCAAATGCATGGTGGCATTAAACGTCTGAAATTTTCACCATTAGACATTGCAAGCTAATAATGCAATAAGCTTTCATGTTAAATTTTAAAACTGTAACATCTGCTGTACAATGAACTGTTAAATGTAGTCAGTGAACACATAGAGGTAAATCCTTCCATCAGCACTGATATAAAAACACTCCAAATAGCACAGCATAAACATACTGGCTGCTGCTGAGCTAACATCGTGTGCTTCAGTTTCATACTTAAGTTTCCTTCTCAAGTATACAAAAGCCCTGGGTCAAAGTGTCCTCATTGTAACCTTGTCTATCAGTTGTTCTATTTGTAGCTTCCCAAAAGGACAAAACCTCTGTGAAGTTACACTGCGGAAAGAACTCTCGAATTATCTAATTTTAATGTAATGCTCCGCTGTGAGTGAGCAGGTGATCTCAGAAAGTGAAATATGAAGAATTGGGCAGAATAATGTATCTAGGATATACACTGAGGCAGACTTTAGTCTCCATTTGTGTGCCAGTTTATTTACCCTGCATTTGTCAGATTGGGCCCAATTTTAACTCCCTCAAAACCCATTCACTTACTCAGAGTTAAAATCGGGTCCAACTAAACAGAGGAGGAGATTTCGATGCTTTTGGATCTCAGCCTAGTTTGTGGTCTGTGTATATTTCCACTTTTAAAAATCGGGAAAGGAAATTCCCACCTGATACCGGCGAGAGCTCTATGGGAATATTTAATTTAAGTCTCAACCACATCGATTAAATGTGCTCCCAATAAATGTCCTGACATTACAGCTGTGCATAACTCACAAGGCTCTTCCCATCTTGTATAATAGGTGTCCATGCTTGCTTGACACCCAACTATATAAGTATAAAATGGCCTAGTGTGGGTGTACCTATACCACAGGGACTGCAGCGGTTCAAGAAGGCAGCTCACTACCACCTTCTCAAGGGCAATTAAGGGATGCAAAATAAATGCTGGCCCAGCCAGCGACGTCCACATCCATTGAATAACAAAAATGGATAAGCTTCAGGTGTTGTTGTGCAGATGGAAGCTAACTATCTTGACAATGGATAGCATGGAGGAGTTGAAGCTCAGCTCAGTGCCGAGCAAAGCGCCAAGGTTACCCGGCATAATATAAAAACAAAATACTGCGGATGCTGGAAACCTGAAATAAAAACAGAAAATCCTGGAAAAACTCAGCAGGTCTGGCGGCATCTGTGGAGAGGGAAACAGTTAATGTTTCGCGTCTGTATGACTCTTCAAAGGTCACCTGGTTCAGCTTGAGTGAGAAACCGGGGGAGAAACTAAGTCTGTGCCTAGACATATTGGCCGGAATCTTCCGAGGAGGGGCAATCACCGTCGGATTGCCACCCTGTTCCTACTTTTCTCCCCCATGCCATAGCTCCACATTTCCAATCCTGGCTTCTCCAGAAATGCGGAGCCTAGCTGAAATGGAACTGCTTATCGTGGCACTAGATCGTCAGGGGAAGACTAACTACGCCCACTTTTTATGACACTAGCTGCCATAATCGGGTAAGTAAGTTTAAATGTCACAAAGCTTCTTTGAAAAGCTACAGACAGAAGGTAAGTGGGTAAGGGGTTAGAGTGAGTAAGGGGATATGGTGGGTGAGGGGTTGGGTGGGTGAGGATCTAGGGTGATTGAGGAGGTAGAATGGGTGAGGTAAGTGGGTAAGGGGTTAGAGTGAGTAAGGGGATATGATGGGTGAGGGGTTGGGTGGGTGAGGATCTAGGGTGATTGAGGAGGTAGAATGGGTGAGGTAAGTGGGTAAGAGGGTAGGATGGCAAGTGGCAGGTAAAGTGGGTAAGTGGGTAGGGTGGAAAGTGGCAGGGTAAACATAAAGAACACAGAAATAGGACCAGGAGTAGAGCGTATGTCTCGTCAAACCTGCTCCACCAGTCAATACGATCATGGCTGATCTTGGGCTTCAACTCCATTTTCTCGCCCACTCCCCATATCCCTTAATTCCCTGAGAGACCAAAACTTTGTCTATCCCAGCCTTAAATATATCAATGATGGAGCATCCACAACCCTCTGGGGTGGAGAATTCCAAACTCTTTGACTGAAGTAATTTCTCCTCATCTCAGTCCAAAATGATTGGCTCCTTATCCTGAGACTGTGTCCCTGTGTTTTACACTCCCCAGCAGTGGAAACAATCTCTCAGAGCCTCCCTATCAAGACCCTTCAGAATCTTGTACATTTCAATGAGTGAGATCGCCTCTCATTCTTCAAAACTCCAGAGATTATAGGCCCAATTTACTCAGCCTCTCACCATAGGGCAACCCCCTCATCCCAGGGACCAATTTAGTGAAGCTTCACTGTACCGCTTCCAATGCAAGCATATCCTTTCTTAAATATGGAGACCAAAACTGCACATAGTACTCCAGATGTGGTCTCACCAAAACCCTGTATAATCGCAGCAGTATTTCTTAATTCTTGTATGTCAATCCCCTTGCAACAAAGGCCAGCATTGCCATTTGCCTTCCTAATTGCTTGCTGCACCTGCATGCTAACTTTTTACGTTCCTGTACAAGCACACCCAGGTTTCTTCAAACATCAACACCTTTTAACAACCACTCTGCTCTTCTATTCTTATAACCAAAGTAAATAATTTCACACTTTCCTACAATACGGTGGGGCGTTTTCAGGATGGCAACCTGTAACTAGTGGAGTGCCACAGGGATCAGTGCTGGGGCCTCAATTTTTTACAATATATATTAATGACTTGAATGAGGGAAATGAATATACTATCGCCAAGTTCGCAGATGATACAAAAATAGGTGGGAAGGCAAGCAGTGAGGATGACAGAGTCTACAGAGGGATATAGACAGGTTAAGTGAGAGGGCAAAAACGTGGCAGATGGAATATAATGTGGGAAAATGTGAAGTAATGCACTTTGGCAGGAAGAACAGTGGGGCTGAATATTATTTAAATAGAGAAAGACTGCAGAAGACTGTAGCACAGCGGGATTTGGGTGTCCTTGTGCAAGAATCCCAAAAAACCTAACATACAAGTTCAACAGGCAATAGGGAAGGCAACTGGAATGTTGGCCTTTATTTCAAAGAGAATGGGGCATAAAAATAGGGAAGTCTTGCTAAAACTATACAAGACCACACCTAGAATACTGTGAACAGTTTTGGTCTCCTTATCTAAGGAAAGATATACTGGCATTGGAGGCAGTCCAGAGAAGGTTCACTAGGGGAAAGATTTTCCCCCAGCGAGCGGGACCGGGTGTGGGCAGGCCCGCCCAGCGTGATGTCCACTTGGAAGCACTATACGCTCCCTGTGCGGGCGGGCAGGGATTCCCTAAGCCAGGAGTGCACTCTTTTGCGCATACTGGTGAAAGGGCGCACAGATCTCCCTGAGGCTAAGCGCTGCCTCAGGGAGATCAGCTCAGAATTAAAATTTATCATACAAGTTATAAAAAAATTTCCCTGTCATGTCCCCTCATGTGACACTGTCATATGAGTTGGGACATGTCCATAACTGTCATTGAAAGATTGGATAAAAATTTAAATACCCTCATGAAACCTCACCCCGCCCGTGGATGAGCTTTATCTGAAGCCCGCCAGGGCTCCCGGCCTGCCCGCCAACCTTAAGGTTGGACAGGCAGTTCCATTAATGACCTTAATTAGTTTTTCAATGGCCTCAATAGGCCGTTGACAGGTCGGCGGGCGCACAGCTGACTCGGCTGCGCCCCCGCCGACCTGAAAATGGAAATGATGCGGGGTGATGTCGGGAGTTCCACCCAACGTCATCCCATGTCATTTTACGCATCGGCGAGCGGGCCCCGCCCCCGCTCGCCAACTGGATGATCCTGCTCTAGGTTGATCCTGGTTATGATGGGATTTCTTTAGAATAAGGGGTTGAATAGGTTGGGCCTGTATTCCTTGGAGTTTAGAAGAATGAGATGTGACCTTATTGAAACATATAAGATCCTTAGGGGGCTTGACAGGGTAGATGCTGAGAGGTTGTTTCCCCTTGTGGGAGAGTCTAGGACCAGAGGGCATCATCTCAGAATAATGGGTCACCCATTTTAAACAGATATGAGGAAGAATTTCTTCTATCAGAGGGTAGTGAATCTATGGAATTCTTAACCGCAGAGGGCTGTAGAGGTTGGGTCATTAAGTATATTCAAGGCTGAGATAGACAGATTTTTAATCAGTAAGGGAATCAAGGATTATGGGGAAAAAGTGGGAAAGTGGAGTTGCGGATTATCAAATCAGCCATGATCTCATTGAATGGCGAAGCAAACTCAATGGGCCGAGTAGCCTACTTCTGCTCCTGTGTCTTATGGTCTCTGACAGACTAAAAGATGAGGGTTGGGGTGAGCTGAATAAAAGCCCAAAAGAAGTACAATTCTGCTGTCCACAGCCAACCCAAGGTTATCCAGTGTGCATGAGCTTCAGGGATAGCCTGATTTTGGAACTGGTCACTCATGATCTCCTGGGTGATCCATGCATGCTTGTTGGCCTTCTAAAGCACCAGCATAATTTTTATCCCTTTAAAAGCACATATACCTACAAACAAGAACTTACACTTGTTTGTTCCAGCAGTATTTGTGCATATGAGCATGTTGAGCCTTTCTTTTGAAGTGTAGCTGCTCTTGTAATGTAGATAATGACCAGATAATCTATTTTTGTGTTATTGATTGAGGGATAAATATCGGCCCGGTCAGATCCCCTGCTCTTCTTTGAAATAGTGCCATGGAATCCTTTACTTCCACCCAAGCAGGCAGATGGGGCTTCAGTTTAACATCTCAGCCAAAGGGCAGCGCTTTTGACAGTGCAGCGCTCCCTCTGTACCACACTGGAGTGCCAGCCTTGATTTTTGAGGGACTGTTGATGGCTGGGTGACAGTCACACATTCAAGGGTGGTAATAGGGAAAGTTAGAATACTGATGAGGTACTACTTGAAGAGGTTAAAGGAGTGTGGGGTGTGATTTTTGAGGAGGAGATCATTCACTGTTGAAGAGAAGGGCAATGGCATTTGTACAAAGAAGATGGAGAGCTGGTGAAGCTTAAGACAGTCAAACCAGATGTGCTCAAGCCTGCAGCCCTCAATGCACCAACAGCCTTGTATGATCACTGCTTCTATGGGAAGAATTTTCCCGTTGGCGAGCAGAGGCGGGGCCCACTTGCCGGCGTGTAAAACGACGTGCGTTGACCTCAGGCGGGCATCCTGACCTCACCACGTGTCATTTGGATTGTCAGTTCGGCGAGTGTGCAGTAAAACGCGGCTGCTCACCCGCCAAACTGTCAAAGGCCTATTAAAGCCATTAACAAAGTAAGTAAAGTTGTTAAGAAAGCTGCCCGTCCAACCTTAAGGTCATGGACATGTCCTAGCTCATGTGACAGTTTCACATAAGGGACATGTCCTTAAAATCTTTTTTCACCTTTATTAAATATTCCAGAACTTAAACTGATCTCCCTGAGACACCTTCATGCCTCGGGGAGATCTCTGCACTCTTTTGCGCACGTGCGTGAAAGAGCGCAGGCCCCGACTCAGGGAATCCCCCCTGCCTGCACAGGGAGCGCACTGTGCTTCCGGGCGGACGTCACGCCGGGCGGGCCTTGATTGGCCCACCCTCGTAAAATAGCGGCGTGGACCCAATCAGGGGCACCAATCGGGTTCACACCCACCCCCACCCGACCCCAGTCAACCCCCCCGATGGGGGGATAATTTTTCCCCATATGTTTTGCTTTGCTTACTGCCTCCTGTGAACAGCAGCTGTAATCAGGCGACCTCAGGGAACTCAATCCTCCCTTGGGAGCCATTTTTATATTTTTAAAATTTATTCTTTCATGGGATGTCGGTATTGCTGCATAGGCCAGCATTTATTGCCCATCCCTAATTGCCCTTGAGAAAGTGGTTGTGAGCTGCCTTCTTGTACCGCTGCAGTCCATGTGCTGTAGGTACACCCACAGTGCTGTTAGGAATGGAGTTCCAGGATTTTGACCCAGTGACAGTGAAGGAACGGCGATATATTTCCAAGTCAGGATGGTGAGTGACTTGGAGGGCAACATGCAGGTGGTGGTGTTCCCATTTATCCGCTGCCCTTGTCCTACGAAGTGGTAGAGGTCACAGGTTTGGAAGCCTAAGGACCCTTGATGAGTTCCTGCAGTGCATCTTGCAGACGGTATAAATTGCTGCTACTGTGCATCGGTGGTGGAGAGACTGAATGTATTTGTGGTGGATGAAGGGCCAGTCAAGTGGGCTGCTTTGTCCTGGGTGGTGTTGAGCTCCTTGAGTGTTGTGGGAGCTGCACTCATCCAGGCAAGTGGGGAGTATTCCATTACATTCCTGACTTTTGCCTTGTAGATGGTGGACAGGCTTTGGAGAGTCAGGAGGTGAGCTACTCATCACAGTATTCCCAGCCTCTGACCATATCTTGTAACCACAGTATTTAAATGGCTAGTCCAGTTCCGTTTCTGGTCAATAGTAAACCCCCCCCCCCAACCCAGGATGCAGGATGTTGAAAAGGGGGGTAGGGGTTGGGGGAGTGAGATTCAGCGATGGTAATGCCATTGAGTGTCAAGGGGAGATGGTTAGATTCTCTCTTGTTGGAGATTGTCATTGCCTGGCACTTGTGCGACATGAATGTTACTTGCCACTTGTCAGCCCAAGCCTGGATATTGTCCAGGTCTTGCTGCATTTGATAGCAAGGGCAGTCACTCTTACCTCACCTCTGGAGTTCAGCTCTTATGTCCATGTCTGAACCAAGGCTGTAATGAGGTCGGGAGCTGAATGACCCTGGTGTAATCCAAACTGAGCATCAGTGAGCAGGTTATTGCAGAGTAGGTGTCACTTGATAACACTGCTGACGACCCCTTCCATCACATGTGTAAAAGGTCACATGCCTGCTTCAGGGGTGGGTGAAAGTCACTGTTTTTGGTAGACCAGTTAGCACTCAAAAAACAGGCGGTCACATTTATAGGCCAATCTGTTAAAAACTTGGTTTTTCCACAGGATTCAGGAAGTGTTGATTGGGACCCAAAGCTCTGGTTGATTCTCCCCCCACCAACCAACACATCAACCCCATCCCTCACACAGTCCAGAAGCACTGAGACCAGGTGTAGTAACCCAACTACTTGCTCTAATGAGATACGTTAACACCAAAAGTGACACAACCTGGGGAATAACAGGAGCATGGATATCCACATTATACTGCTCATTGATAACCACATTATACTGCACATTGATAACCACATTATACTGTACATTGATAAGCACATTATACTGCACATTGATAACCACAGGGACAGAAAACCCACAGACAGAAATAACTGCAGAGCATGCAAACTTACATGCACATTACAAAGAGAAATTGCCAAGGGAAATATTCAAAGTCCAAAGAGGTAATAAAAAAAGTCACAAGTTCAACTATTATGACCATTACGCTCCACCCAAAATGTTTTCAAGCGTCAGCTTGCTTCAGCTGAAAGCAATCTTCCTCTGGGTCAGAAAGTCAAGAGCTCAAGTTCCACCTGAGGACATAATCTATGGGGAGGATCTTCCAGTAGGTGATCGGGGGGCGGGGCCTGCTCACCGACGTGTAAAATGACGCAGGATGATGTTGGGCGGAACTCCAGATGTCACCCCGCCTCATTTCCATTTTCAGGTCGGCGGGGTCACAGCCGAATCAGCTGTACGCCCGCCGACCTGTCAACAGCCTATTGAGGCCATTGAAAAAGTAATTAAGCTCATTAATGGACCTATCTGTCCAACCTTAGGATTGGTGGGCAGGCTGGGAGCCCTGGCAGGCTTCAGAAAAGCATGAAACCTCATCCACAGGTGGGATGAGGTTTCATGAGGGTTTTTAAATATTTAATAAAGATTTCAGTAAAAGTGATGGACATGTCCCAACTCATGTGACAGTGTCACATGAGGGGGCATGTCAGGGAAACCTTGCTATCATTTGTTTAACATTTTAAAATTTGGAGCCGATCTCCCTGAGGCAGCACTTAGCCTCAGGTAGTTCAATGCGCTCTTTTGCGCGCATGCATGAAAGAATGTACTCTCAGCTGAGGGAACCTGAGGGGACCACATTGCGCTTCCTGGCTGACGCCACGCTGGGCGGGCCTTAATTGGCCCACCCACATAAAATGGCAGCACGTCCCCAATTGGGGGCGCCGATTGGAGGTGCGCCTGCCTGCGCCCGCTCCTGCACTTCCCCCACGATGAGGGGAAAATTTTTCCCTATGTTTATACTTAAGGGAAGCTACTGCAATGTTGGAGGTGCTGTCTGCATGTTCAGAAGACACTATTTTAAGAAGAGTGTAGAATTTTCCTTGCGTCTTTCCATGAGCAACAACATCAAAATAGACATTAGAGTGAGGTGTCCCAGTGCTGAGGCATGCAGTACAAAAACAAGGAATTTATGCTAAACTTCTTTAAAACACTAGTTAGGCCACAGTAACATTTGCACCACACAAATGCCAAGTAATGATCATCTCCAACAAGAGAGAATTTAACCACATCCCTTGACCTTCAATATCAACCTCCTGGGGGTTACCATTGACCAGAAACGTTACTGAACCAGCCATATAAATACTGTGGCTACAAGATCAGATCAGAGTCTGGATATTCTGTGGCAAGAAACTCAACTCCTGACTCACAAAAGTCTTTCCACCATTGACAAGGAACAAGTCAGGAGTGAGATGGAATACATTTTATTTGTTTGATTGAGTGCAGCTCCAACAACACTCAATACATTCACCACCATCAGGTCAAAGCAACTCCCTGATCAGTACTCCATCCCCTACCTTAAACATTCATTTCCTCCATCACTGCTACACAGTGGCTGCTGTGTGTCCCATTTACAAAATGTATTGTAGCATTCGCCAAGGCTCCTTCAATCACACCTCTCAAAGCTGCAACCTCTACCACCTAGAAGGACTAGGGTAGCAGACACATGGGAACACCATCACCTGCAGGTCCCTGATAAGCCGCTCACCACCCTGACTTGGAACTATTGCCCTTCCTTCACTGTTGCTGGGTCCAAATCCTGGAACTCCCTCCCAGCACCACTATTGGTGTATCTACACCGGATACTCCAACAGGTCAAGAAGGCGGCTCACCACCACTTTCTCAAAGACAAGTAGAGCTGGACAATAAATGCTGGCCTAGCCAGCAATGGCAAATCTCATGAAAGAATAAAGATAAAAAAAGGAAGGATGCACAAGGCTATGGGGAGCAGGCTCAGGCAAGACTCTGGGTGAATTGCTCCTTCAGAGAACCAGACATGATGGGCCAAATGGCCTCCTTTTATGCTGTAACCATTCTACGATTCTATGAAACAGAAATTGAAATTGACATTTGTAAATAGATTAGAGGGTTGTGTGTAACAATAATCAGAAATATATATTATTTTAATTGATCAATAATTGGTTTGAGTTAATAAAAATGTTTGTGTTGAAAAAGAGGAAACCTTTTTGTGGTACATGCAGTTTTCTCAATATGTTTCTTGTCATGAAGCTATTAATGTATATATTATTGGAAAATATTTTTCTTTTAAAATAAAGGTTTAGTCTGTGGGTGTGTCTTAATTGGATTGAAGCCAGCTAGTCTGGGTGCTTTGATGTGTACTAGTTTTGAGATATAAACAGAGAGGTAGAATGCATTTGCATTTTTTGAATAGAGCATTCAAGAAGTGGGGTGAAAATTGATACCTATCTAGCAGATACTAAGCCATATTTTATATTACTAATAAAACTGGTACTATGAAAGGGGTTTTATTGTTAGAGAGGTTTAGTTCAGAGGTTGGTGTTACAATGAGAATTTATATTCAATGGGCAGCAGTAGGTATAACTTCAGGAGTTTTGTGTGTGCAGGGCAGAGGCAATGCAAAATCAAAAGGCAGCTGCAAGCCTCCAACTATCTCCACAGGAACCAAAGTGAAAAGAACCTCATTTTGAATTTGTAATGTGAAATTGCTTTGCCTGGTGCTTGGTTAAGTCCATGGGTTGCTGTTGCCTTAATGGAGATTAGTTTGGGAATTTGTTAGAAGTTATGACAGTAGTAATTTGTAGCCATGTGTATATATAGATTTTAACCAGTGTAAATTAATAAAATGTTTCATTTAGTTTAATGTAAAGCCTCGAGAACTGGTGGTCTGATTCCTGAATTTAGAGTCACATCTCAAACATAACACTTAAAATTATAGGTTATGACAGTTGTTTAAAATTTCCCTCTGGGATTTTTAAATGACTCTGCTTTACCAACTGCATCGGTCATAACATTCTGCTCCAACAAGAACAATGCACTAGTTGAGCTGGTTCTGTATAAATTAACTGGGGTAAGCAGGCAATCTAAAAGCAGGAGAGGACATTGGAAACAGTAAAGGGGAAAGAGAAGTCAGACAATGACAGTTCACTAGAAAAAGAGGAAAGTAGAGCAAAATTTAAAAAATAACCTTTAACTGATTAAATGGAAGTAAAATTGACAAGTACAATCCTGGATCAGCAATGAGAATATCTGAATAGGATGAGGGAAAGATATAAACCAAGTATGTTCCAGTGAGGAAGAGAAGTGTGTTGAAGGATGATGTTCCAAAGATGAAGAGGAAGCTCCGATCAAATTTGGAAAAAAAAAGAATAATTTATTATTGAGGACAGATGAATTATGAAAGCTAGGTCAGATATAAAGAAAATAGAAACACTACAAACAAGAAAGTGAGAATAGCTGAACGAGAATATGAGAGGAACATGATAGAAAAACAACCTTTCTATAACAACAACTTTGCTATCATCATTGTGGTCTTAGATGAGGTTGTCCTCGATCAGGATTGATAGAGACTGCTGGAAGCAAGGCAGTTGGTAAACTCTACCATTTACTATTATTCTACTAACTATTTACAGCACAAGGCTTAGCACAAGGCTCTACTTAGAACTATCTCTCAGCAAACTTTGTTGTCATGTGATCTTACACCACTGATGATGTAGACTGTCTATTTACATATTTAACACTAACCCTTTACATTACATCTCCCCCCAAGTCTCTGCCCCTATTAAATACATTATTTACATTATCCTACATCTCCCCCCCCAAGTCTCTGCCCCTATTAAATACATTAATTACATTATCCTACATCTCCCCCCCAAGTCTCTGCCCCTATTAAATACATTATTTACATTATCCTACATCTCCCCCCCAAGTCTCTGCCCATATTAAATACATTATTTACATTATCCTACATCTCCCCCCCAAGTCTCTGCCCCTAATAAATACATTATTTACATTATCCTACATCTCCCCCCAAGTCTCTGTCTTTACCTCTGGTTCACAGATATAAATGTTGTGGTGGTTTCGCCAATCTCCCCGACCTTGTTCTCAGCTCTCTTGGCGGTTGTATAAGGTTCAACTTCTCCAAGTTCTCTCTATAGCTCTGTAGTGTAGTATACGGGTCATCAGAGACTATTGGCTCTCTGTTCATGTTTCTGCCTAATCATCTGCAGAGTTGGTCCATTCAATTGATGGTCATCTTCTTGAGAATACAAGTGCACTTCTGCTTCTTCTCACTACTCCACTTTCAGCCTCTACAAGATGGGGTCGCAGATGTAATGTTTTTTTCCAAGACTTGGCCTTTGTGATTCTGGCCATGAATCCAGACTGATTCACCTGGTTGGAGTTCTGGTAAATCATGTATCCTATGGCGTTGATGGTAGTTTCTGGTTTGCTTTACTTGATGCCTATCATCACCCTTTCTTACTCTCTCTACACCTGCTGCTTTGAGACATGGCATAAGCTTGGGTGGAATAGCAGGAAATTGAGTCCATAGTCGTCTTCCCACTGGAAGTTTGGATGGAGGCAAACCATTCTGGAGTGATGTGGGACATTAGCTCAACAGTGCCAAATGGATATTGTGGTTTTTCTTCAACAAAGCCTTTACCATCCTTACTCCTCTTTCAGCCTCTCCATTAGCTTGTGGGTATCTGGGTAAATTGGTCGTGCGGACAAATTCATAGGCTTCTGTGAACTGCTTAAAACATTCATTTGCAAACGGTGGAATGACTAGTTCTGAAATGCCAAGTGTGGCAAAAATTTCTTTTAGTCATTTTATGACAGCTTCCAAGGTTGGACCACAAGATGTTTAACCTTAATCTATCTGGAGTAAGAGTCAAAAACTATGAGGAATGTCTTCCCTTTGAGCTCGAAAAGATCCATTCCGAGACATTCCTATGGTCTGGATGGGAATGTGGACACCATCTGTGGTTCCTTTAGTTCCTGGTGATGGATTGCACAGGTAATGCAGCTCGAAATCATTTCCTCTAATGATTTTGAGATCCCTGGCCACCAAACTGAATTTCACGCTCCAGCATGACACTTTGTAATGCCCAGGCATCCCTGCTGTATTCTCTGAAGGATCTCGAGCCTGAGGACTCTAGGTATGACCAATCTCTCACCATAAACCAACAAGTCACCCATGACACTGAGATGCCTTCGCTGTTCAAAGTATTGCTTCAGGGTGAGATTCTGGAACAAATTCTGGCCATCATCTTATGCAGTATTCCTGAATTTTAGCACTTTCTTCATCTGCCTTTTGTGCCTTTTGAATTTCACCTAGCCTCTGTGTTGTAGCTGGTAGAAATTTTGTGGTCAATGAGGTATAGGACTCCACATCTTTGAAGAAATTTATGTCTTCTTGTTCAGGCTTTTCAATGGGAATGTACGGCACAGCCTCGGCTGTTGTTTTCCTCGCTCAAGTCTGTCCATCTGTTTCTTGCTTGACGCAAGCTGCCTTTCCAGGTAATGGATTTGTGGTTCCTTTGCCTGCAGTTCATGGGAAAGCTTCTGCTTGGTTTTCTCAAGGTTTTCACGTGGCTTCATTAGGCTCTGGTGCTCCCACCTCATAGCCCTTGCTTCAGTCTTCTCAGGACCCCTAACTAAGTTTGGGAATTTTGACCTGAATGCTTACGGTTCTCCTTGGCTTCCCAATTAGTGTACTGTATACAAAAACAGAAAACGCTGGTAAAACTCAGCAGATCTGACAGCATCTGTGGAGAGAAAAATAACAAAGTTAATGTTTCGAGTCCGTGTGACTCTTCTTCAGAGCTCTGCTGAGTTTTTCCAGCATTTTCTGTTTTTGCTTCAGGTTTCCAGCATCGGCAGTATTTTGCTTTTATTTTAGCGTACTGTACAGATGAGTCGTAGATTTATGCAAGCTTTTCGGCATAACAGTGAACACTTGGGTTTTGGATCACATACAAAGTTTCTGCGCTTTCTCTTCCTTTGTACTGAAGTGTAGCAGTCAACTGTCCTTTGACCTTCCGTTGAATGCCTCCTGGACCGTGGAGTTGTATGGTCGATGGCTAGAGGACGTCTTGCGTTAACCACTGCTCAGTGTCTGATGGAACTGAAACTCCTGCTCCAGTGTCTAATTTGAAGTTTGTTTTATGTCTGTTGACCATAATGTCTGTGGTCCAGTAGTTCTCATAGATCCTGTAATTTCTCCCAAAATGGCACCTCATTGTCTTTTTCATCTTCAATTTCTTGAATGCTACATGTTTTAATTGATTTCTCCTTAAATTTCTGCGTTAGGAGCTTTTGGCTGTGGCATACAGGATTAAAATGTCCTCCTCTCTTACAGGAATGGCACTCTGCATTTTTGGTGGGCCATTTTTCATGCCGGTGCATCATTTACCCGCCACAGTGAGAACACTGAGTAATGGCGGCTACTGCGCTCTCTTCGCTCTTTCCCTGTTTTTGAGTAGCTACTACTCAAGCTGCTACTTCTGTGTCCTACAACTGGACGGTCTCAGTAGTTTTTCTTCATGACATCTCCCTGTGACCTCAAATAAATATCTGATTTTGCTTTCTCGCTTCTGCCTGCCTTGTTAACTAGACAGTCTTCAATAGCATTAAGTACTCCTTCGACTGTAAAAATCTGATAACATCTCTTCTAAGACTCCTTTAACAACACAAACTGAATTAATTAATCTTTCAGGGCCCCATATTTGCAATTCACAGTTAGTTGATATAAATCGTTAATGAAGGAATCTACACTCTCTCCCGATCTTTGGGTATGTCTATTGAACTTTGACATTTCTATGATGGTGTTCCTTCTAAGGCTGAAATATGTATCATAGGCTTTTATAACATCTTGGTAAGTCACTGTCTCTTTGCTTATGCCATGTCTGACCATTACGTAGTCTGCACTACTGCCTATGGTGGAGACAAGGGTACTGACCTCATCTTTGCTAGACTTCTCTGTTAGTTCTGAAGCAGTTCTGTACTTGATAAACCTATGACACCAGTTCCTCCACTTCTTGGCTTGATCCGGGCATTCCATGTGGTCTGGTAAAGGTAAGATTTTCACAGAATCACAGAATTGTTACAGTACAGAAGGTGGCCATTCAGCCCATCGTATTTGCACTGGCTCTCCAAATGAGTAACTCAACTAGTGCCATTCTCCCACCTTCCCCCGTAACCATGCACATTCTTCCTTTTCAGATAACTGATTAATTCCCTTTTGAGTGTTTCAGTTGAACATTCTTCCACCACTCTCTCAGGCAGTGCATTGCAGACCTTAACCACTCACCGCCTTAAAAAGGTTTTCCTCATATCACTTTTGTTTCTTTTACTAATTACTTTAAATCTGTTTCCTCTTGTTCTCGATCCTTTCACAAGCGGGCACAGTTTCTCCCTAACTACTGTCTCCAGACTCCTTATGATTTTGAATAACTCTATCAAATCTCCTCTCAGCCTTCTTTTCTCTAAGGAAGAGGAACATAGGAACATGGGAGCATAGGAACCGCAGAAAGCCATCCAGCCTGCTCCACCATTCAACACGATCATGACTGATCGAACACTTCGATGCCTTTTACCCACACTATCCCCATAACCCTTTACGTTATTGTTAATCAGAAATCTATCAATCTCTACCTTAAACATACTCAATGTCTGAGCTTCCACAGCCCTCTGAGTTAGAGAATTCCAAAGATTCACAACCCTCTCAGTAAAGAAATTTCTCCTCATCTTGGTCCTAAGTGGCTTCCCTCTTATTTTGAAATTGTGAACCCTGGTTCTAGCCTCCCCAACCAGGAGAAACATCTTATCTGCATCTAACCTGTCTATTCCTTTAAGTATTTTGAACGTTTCAATGCGATCACCTCTCATTCTTCGAAACTCTAGAGAATACAGGCCCAGTTTGCCCAATCCCTCTTCATATGACAGTCCCTCCATCCCTGGAACAAGTCTGGTGAACCTTCATTGCACTCCCCCTATGGCAATAATAATATCCTTTCTGAGGTAAGGGGTCCAAAACTGCACATAGCACTCCAGGTGCGGTCTAACCAAGGTTCTATACAATTGAAGCAGGACTTCACTACTCCTGTACTCAAACCCTCTTGCGATAAAGAATAACATTCCGTTAAACTTCCTCATTGCCTGCTGCACCTGCATGTTAGCTTTCAATTACTTTTTTTTATTCGTTCATAGGATGAGGTTGTCCCTGGCTGGGCCAACATTTATTGCCCATCCCTAATTGCCCTTGAGAACTGAGTGGCTTGCTAGGCCATTTCAGAGGCATTTAAGAGTCAACCACATTGCTGTGGGTCTGGAGTCACATATGGAGGAATAAAATACGTGTATAATTGTGAATGAAATGAAATACATGTATAATTGTGAATGAAATAAAATACACGTATAATTGTGAATGAAATAAAATACACGTACAATTGTGAATGAAATAAAATACACCTATACTTGTGAGAGGAATAAACTTAAAATACATGTATAATGAAATTACTGTAGAATGTCCCCAAGCAGTCCCGCAGCCAGCACATAAATTAGCAAATCAAAGGGCCAGAGCTACCTTCCCAGACTAAGGGGCTCCGGATGTCAGATACGGTGGCAAAATCTAAGAGAAAAAACTATTGTGTGTGCATTGCCCAGAATATGTAACCAATTAGCACTGTCTATTTGCTAAACCATTGACATTGTCCTGTCTAATCGTTAAATCATTAACACTAATTGCTATCCTTTGAAGCCATTTGAAACATATTATAAGCGCTCAATTCTGTCCCGATTAAAAGTTCCAGCTGGTGGGAAGCTCTCTCCTTTACTTTGAGTCCATTTAACCCAATCAGAAACATATTGGACAATTTCAGGACCGTAATGGACACAAAAGAAAACACAGAAATGACTTACTTTTCACCTCCAGGGGACTCGAACCCCTGGGTATACTACTACTATTTTCTTTTCGTTTTCTTACCCATCTTCAAAGTTCCTGATTTAAGCTCCGGTTTCGCCGGTTTCGGTTTGTTCTTAGTACTTTGCGAAGCGGGGGGAGTGGCAGAGCCCGCTCTGCTGTTGCGACCGCCCATTTTTCTGAAAAAAAAACACAATTAACAGCGCGGCGCATTTATTGCCCATCCCTAATTGCCCTTGAGAACTGAGTGGCTTGTTAGGCCATTTCAGAGGCATTGCTGTGGGTCTGGCATCACATGTAGGCCAGACCAGGTAAGGATGGTAGATTTCTTTCCCTAAAGGATATTAGTGAACCAGATGGGTTTTTACAACAATCGACAATGGTTTCATGGTCATCATTAGACTTTTAATTCCAGATTTTTTATTGAATTCAAATTTCACCATCTGCTGTGGTGGGATTCGAACCACTAGTACTCCAGATATCCAGGGTAATGCTGGGTATCTGGAGTACTAGTCCAGTGACTATACCACTATGCAACTACTTCCCGTAAATGGACTTATGGACAAGGACTCCCTTCTGTACATTTTTACATCTATACTTTCTAATCTCTTACTATTTAGAAAATACTCTGCACATCTGTTCCTTCTATCAAAGTGGATAACCTCACATTTTTCCATATTATATTCCATCTGCCATGTTCTTGCCCACTCACTAAGTCTGTCCAAATCCTCCTGTAGCCACTTTACATCTTCCTCACAACATACATTCCTGCCTAGCTTTGTATCATCTGCAAACTTGGAAATATTACATTTGGTCCCCACATCCAAATCATTGATATATACTGTGAACAGCTGGGGCCCAAGTACTGATCCTTGTGGTACCCCACTAGTCACAGCCTGCCAACGTGAGAATGACTCATTTATTCCTACTCTCTGTTTTCTGCCCGTTAACCAACCCTTAATCCATGGCAGTATATTGCCTCCTATCCCATGTGCTTTTATTTTGCTAATCAACCTCCTGTATGGGATTTTATCAAAAGGCTTCTGAAAATCCAAGTATACTACATCCATCAACTCTCTTTTATCAATTTTGTTAGTAACATCATCAAAAAACTCCAACAAGCTCATTAAACATGATTTCCCATTCGCAAATCCATGCTGAATATGCCCAATCAGATCATGATTATTCAAGTATCCATTTATCACGTCTTTTATAATAGATTATAGCATTTTTCCAACTACTGATGTAAGGCTAACAGATATGTAGTTCCCTGTTTTCTCTCTACCTCCCTTCTTAAATAGTGGGGTGACATTGGTGACCTTCCAACCTTCAGGAACCATTCCAGAATCTATAGAATTTTGGAAAATGATCACCAAGAGCAGGTGAGTGTGTAGATTTTATTTAAAACAGAGAGTGGGTGAGCGTGTGGACTTTATTTAAAATAGAGAGTGGGTGAGCGTGTGGACTTTATTTAAAACAGAGAGTGGGTGAGCGTGTGGACTTTATTTAAAATAGAGAGTGGGTGAGCGTGTGGACTTTATTTAAAACAGAGAGTGGATGAGTCTGTGGACTTTATTTAAAACAGAGAGTGGGTGAGTGTGGACTTTATTTAAAACAGAGAGTGGGTGAGTGTGGACTTTATTTAAAACAGAGAGTGGGTGAGTCTGTGGACTTTATTTAAAACAGAGAGCGGGTGAGCGTGTGGATTTTATTTAAAACAGAGAGTGGGTGAGCATGTGGACTTTATTTAAAATAGAGAGTGGGTGAGCGTGTGGATTTTATTTAAAATAGAGAGTGGGGACACTTCATTTAAAAAGAGTGTGGAGAGCAGCTGATTGGTGAGTTGGATTGACAACTAATTCTAGGGCTGAACTTTCCCCCAGTTGGGGGCGTTGTGTGGGGATGGGCAGAAGCGAGCATGAACCCAATTGGCGCCCCCGATCAGGTCCGCGCCGCCATTTTACATGGGCGGGCCGATTAAGGCCCGCCCAGCGTGACACTCGCCCAGAAGCGCTGAATGGTCCATGTGCTGGCGGGGGGGGGGATTCCCTGAGTCGGGGCCTACGCTCTTTCACGCATGCGCGCAAAAGAGTGCAGAGATCTCCCTGAGGCATGGAGGTGGTTCAGGGAGATCAGTTTAAGGTTTTAAAATTTAAATAAAAGGAAGAAAAAAAACTTTTAAAACATGTCCCCTGATGTGACAGTGTCACATGAGCTGGGATCCATCAATGAATTTTTAAAATAATTTTTATTGAATTCTAAAACAGTTCATGAAACCTTATCCCGCCCGTGGATGAGGTTTCATTAAAAATGCGAAGGCCGCCTGGGCTCTTCACCTGCCCACCAACCTTAAGGTCGGATGGGCAGCTCGTTTAACTGTTTTAATTAGTTTTTAACAGGACTTAATAGGCCTTTGGCAGTTCGGCGGGCCACCTGTCAAACTGAAAATCTAAATGAAGCGTTGGGACGCCCGCCCGAGGTCACCGCGCATGTCGGCGAGCGGGGGCTGACCGGAAAATGCTGCCCCTAGTCTAAAGATTAAAGTTAAGGCCTATAGTTAGTGTTTAGATCTCTAGTCTGTATTTTCTCTTTAAAAAAAATGTTTGTTAAGCATAAGATTGATACTGGTGTAAATAATTAATTTCAATCAAGTGTAAAGAGCAGGGATACTAGAGTAATTAATAAATTAAATAAAATAAGATCGCGATGTTAGGGCGGGTGATGTGTTGCTGCTGCAGCATGTGGGAGCTGCTGGGCACCAAGGTGATCCAGAGCGAATACATCTGTAGTAAGTGTTTGCAGCTCATGGAACTTATGATTTGAGTTAAGAGCTGGAGTCTGAGCTGCAGACATTGCGCCGCATCAGGGAGGGGGAAAGTTACCTGGACACTTTGCTCCAGGAGGTGGTCACACCCCTCAGATTAGGTAATTCAAATTTGGTCTGTGATCATTGACAGGAGGGTGTGACTGCAGGTGAGGCAGGTATGGGGACCCAGGGGATTGGGTTCAAGGAGCCTCGGCCCCTGCAATTGTCCAACAGTTACGAAGTTCTTGCAAGCTGGGTGGACGAGAGCGGGGACTGCAGGGAGGATGAATGAACTGACCACAGCACTGTGATACAGGGAGCCATTCAAGTGGGAGGAGGAAATGGGACTGTAGTAGTGATAGGGGACAGTATAATTAGCGGGATAGATACTGTTCTTGGCAGCCGTGAGCATGAGTCCTGAAGGCTGTGTTGCCTGCCCGGTGCCAGGGTTAAGGACATCTCCTCAGGGCTGGAGAGGAACTTGGAGTGGGAGGGGAGGGATCCAGTTGTCGTCGTCCATGTTGGCATCAACGACATTGGTAGGAATAGAAAGGAGGTTCTGCTGAAAGAATTTGAACAGTTAGGGGCTAAATTAAAAAGCAGAACCTCCAAAGTAATAATCTCGGGATTACTACCTGAACCACAGGCAAACTGGCATAGGGTAAATAAAGTCAAGGAGTTAAATGCATGGCTCAAAGATTGGTGTGGGAGGAATGGGTTTCAGTTCATGGGGCACTGACATCAGTACTGGGGTAGAAGGGAGCAGTTCCAATGGGACGGGCTTCAGTTGAACCGTGTTGGGACCAGTGTCCTGGCAAATCGAATAACCAGGGCTGTAGAGAGGGCTTTAGACTAAATAGAGGCGGCGGGGGGGGAGGGTTCTGGAGAAGGGATAAGTAGGCTTACAAAGCAAAAGGATATGACAGCATTGCAGGGCAGCTACTTAGGTACTGGTACCCAAAGTGTGACAGGAAGGGACAGAGTGTACAAATGTTAAAAAAAGCAGCAAAGAGGGTCAAAGGGGGAAAAAATGGTAAAAAGGCAAAATTAATGGCTCTTTACTTAAATGCACGTAGTATTTGGAAGAAAATAAATGAATTAACGGCACCAATAGAGGTTAATGGGTATGATCTTATAGCCATCATGGAGACGTGGTTGCAAGGAGATCAAGGCCGGGAACTAAATATTCAGGGGTATGTGACTTTTTGGAAGGACAGGCAGGAAGGAAAGGGTGGTGGGGTAGCTTTGTTAGTACGAGATGGAATAAATGCGATAGTAAGAAATGACCTTGAATCGGATGATGTAGAATCCACGTGGGTGGAGGTAAGAAATAACAAGGGGAAGAAGGCACTAGTGAAAGTAGTCTATAGGCCCCCTAACAGTAGCTATACAGTAGGTCAGAGAATAAATCGGAAGATAATGAGGGCATGTAAAAAAGGCAGTATATTAACCATGGGTGAACTTAAATCTTCCTGTAGATTGGGAAAATCAAATTGGTAGAGGTAGCCACGAGCAAGAATTCATCGGGCAGAATTCTCTGGCTGATGTGCGGGTGGCGGAGCCCACACGTCAGCGCTTAAAATGTCGCGTGAGCATCCCGACGTCAGCACGCGGCATCGCAATATTTAGGTCGGCGGCTGTGCTATGCAGCGCAACACGCGCCCGCCATTAATTAAAGGCCTCGTTAAGGCCCTTGCCAATAGTCGACGATTTTGAGGAGCCCGTGCGAACCTCGGCTCGGCGCACGGGCCCAACGGGCAGGCAGGTAGGTGATTTTTTATTAAAACTCATGCACTGGCGGGATATGTGGACTCAGAGGGATTGTTCGTGTTTCTCATGAGGTATTTAATGCAGAAAGTGTTTTAAACTTGCCTGTGTGATTGTTAGCAGTTCACATCGATTTCCCAGAGCTTCTTGTGTACTTTGAAACCTGTCTGCAGACAGTAATCTTTCTCGGGCCTGCAGCTTTCTGAAGGCCTCCATTTAGCCTGGGGATATGGGTTCTGACATCTCCACTGGAGGCAGCTCTTCTGAGGAGGAAGGGAGGGCTAGAATAAGGAGGAGGCCAGGAGTGGACAATAAGCCTCCAGGGGAGCCACCTTTGGGAGGCCAGGCGCAGGCACAAGGGGTGCAGGGCCAAGAGGTTGTCCAAGGTGGAAGGGGCTGCAGAAGACACCACTATCCTTCTGCCAGGATATACAGGCGGCGAAGCAGCTATGTCAACATGACTGAGGTGCAGTACCGAAGGAGGTTCCGACTCTCAAGGGAGGCAGTCAACTATACCTGTCAGATGATTGGCCCCGAGATCTCCCCTAACTGTGTGGGTGGACACCCCATGCCAGTGGCTATAAAGGTCACAGTTGCCCTCCACTTCTATGCCTCTGGCTCCTTCCAGGGCTCGGTGGGTGATCTTTGCGGTGTCTCCCAATCAGCTGTCCACAGTTGTGTCAAGCAGGTTACAGATGCTCTGTTCAGGCATGCATTGACTTTCATCCACTTCAGCTGGGACTAGGCAAGCCAGACACAGCAAGCCAGAGGCTTTGCGGCCATTACTGGCTTCCCCCGTGTCCAGGGTGCAATAGACTGCACACATGTGGCCATCAAGGCGCCAGCAGGTGAGCCCGGTGCCTTTGTCAACAGGAAGGGCTTCCACTCCATGAACGTGCAGATAGTGTGTGATCACAGGATGCTGATTCTACAAGTCTGTGCAAGGTACCCAGGCAGCTCCCACAACGCCTACATCCTCAGACACTCCCAGGTGCTGGGGTTCTTCAGTGCTCCAGCTTGGCTGGATGGATGGCTGCTGGGCGACAAGGGCTATCCCCTCAGAAGGTGGCTCATGACGCCTCTCCACCACCCAAGAACAGAAGCTGAGCAGCGGTACAATAGGAGCCACGGCACCACAAGGGCTGTGGTGGAGAGAACCATCGGCCTTCTCAAGATGCGCTTCCGTTGCCTGGACCACTCAGGGGGCGCACTCCGGTACCCCCCAGATCGTGTCTCTCTGATAGTGGTAGTCTGCTGTGCTCTGCACAATCTTGCGCTGGAAAGCGGGGGGGATGCAGTTGACAATGAAGACCTTGACGCAGTGGATGAGGCTGCACATGATGAATCCAGCAGTGGCTCAGAGGATGAGGAAGCACAGGGCAATGATGAGGGGCAACACGCCGACCCGCTATTACACCAAGGAGGCAGGGACACCCAGGACACTTTAATCCAACAAACCTTCAGCTAGCTCCACACACATCGATCAGCAGGACCAGCATTGCCTGGCACTTCCACACATGGCACTTAGGTGCAACTAAGGGCTTAGTACAGAAACATCAATGTCCACTCAAACACTCATGAGATGCCTGTGAAACATACAATTGCAGCACAAAGGAAACACCCTCAGCCACGGTCAGAAAAGTGGACTTTATTCCGTCCAACATCAAAGAGAAACGTCTCTCTTACAAACATAACTATTTGTTCCCTAATCTAAGGCCAACACAAAATCACCAGTGACATATCTGTGGAGTGCCTAACGTGCCTTATGCTTTTGTTTACAGGTGCTACGTCTAGGTGCCGCCCCATCGCTCGGAGTGGCTTGTGAGACAGCCTGCTGACTCTGCTGTCCTGTTGGCCTCGATGACCTTGGCGGGCGTCCTCTGGCTTGTGGAGCCTGTGATGGCCCCGCTTGGGAAGGAGTGGCCAGCTCCAGAACTGGAAATTCCCCAGTTATCGCAGCCTCAACGGATGCAACGGTGACTGGCAGAGGGGCGGAGGAGCTGCTGCCCTCATGCGGAGCACCCTGAGAGGAGCCTGCAGAGACGACAAGCAGCTGCTGCGCCGACGTGAGGTCACATTAGACCTCCCTGCTCACTGCAGATGGATGGGCATTGAGCTGCGACACTTGGTGCCCAGAACATCTCCCACATTGGGAATGACCACGTGTGTCCATTAGCTCTGTGAGGGCTTGCAGGTCAGAGCGTAACCCAATCAGAAGATTCTCAATCCGATTGAAGCCCCACTCCATGAGAGTCACCAATCTGTCAGTGGAGGAAGCCTGAAGCTCTGTCCTGAGGTTCATGCCATCACTGACACTCTGCCTGGACTCCTCCACCACAGAGACCAACTGGAGCACACCCTCATGCAACCCTGCCAGATGCAAACGCGATTCCTGCCGCTCGTCCTGCAGCTGCTGCATTGGTGACAACTCCAGAGGCACATCATCAGTGCTGGACTCAGTATATGCCTGGTCCCCTGCAGCCCTCCGGTTGCTGGCGCCATCGGCACTCTCTGTCCCTGCCATCTCCTCCAGCGATTGTGAAGTGCCCTCTCCACTATGACCCAGGACACTAGCCGATGTTAAATTCCCCACCGAAGTGTTTGTGGCTACGCCGGAGCCTGGCTGGCTTTAATTATGTGCTGTAAGTTGCACGTCTTGACCCTCAGGTGTGGAGGGGGGGCTCCGGGTGTCGTTGGCCGCAGCCATGCGGTGATGATGCTGAAATTAACAACAAGGACAGTGCGTCAGTTAGCGTTCAGTCAGTAACACCTTTCATCCCTTTCCACCCCCCCAGCCTCATAAGTTGCTCACCCTTCAAAACCCTAAGAAGACGAACATTGGTGGGGTGGAAAAGAGTCAAGAGGAGGCCCAAACATTAGATGCGCATACAGACAGGCTGGTCAGATGGCCTAAGGAGTGCCACATGGAAGGTTATGTGCCATTGGAGTGGGGAGAGTCCAGAGGTACCTGATCTGGATGCATGCTGGCCTGGAGAGTTGCAGTGATGAGGAAACATTGCAAACACTTGCGACATTTGCCGTGGATCACAGGAGATTGACAGGTCACATTATTGACCTTCATACCGTTATGAGGAGTATAGAATGGGTGGGCAGAAGGCAACATTTCCCCTCGGCACAGGGATGACTAATGTGGTGGCATTTATTTAAGTTGAGTACCATGAGGTTGACAGGTGAGGTGCTGAGGACCTTTTGGACAGAGTTATGTGGGACGCACTGGCTGAAAGGGTGGTGGAGATACAACCCTCCTAAGATGCAATAAGTCTTTGGATGTGCAGCAGCGATGCCATGGCATGTTAGGCAATGGGGATAGTGGTCACAAATGGGATAAGGCGACTTTGGAAGGTGCTGGAGACACGTCCTCAAGGGGATGAGGGACCTTTGTGTATGACCCACACGTCAGAGTGTCTCAGTCTGTGAATGAGCAGTGTTGCAGCATTAATGATTGCAGCAACCATCAGTGCTTTGGATGGTGGGGAGACAGAGTGAATGGGACTGTGGCCCTCAAATACCTGGCCGCTGCACCCCAACCTCGCCGCCACCTGCCGCCCTGATCGCCTGCCTTCTCCCCAGCTCCATGGCCTGCTTCTCGAAGGTGGTGAGGCGCTGGAGCAGGGCGTCCCCACCACCAGCCCTCTGGCGCTCCCTCAGATTGTGCTCTGTTTTTGCCTGCAGAACAGAGAAGAGCATTTATTGGGGCTGATCGCTCATGTACTCTGCGCACGCACGCCACACCCCAACCACAGTGACCCATCTGAGGCCTCCAGCGGCTCCTGTCCACACTACTGTTGATCAGTCCCCAGAAGATAGTACGGCTGGTCCCAACCCCCTCCCCCAACGGACACCTTGGACACATTCAGCGTCCATCACTTTGAATAACAAACGGGTCTTAGCGCCCATGGCAAGGAGGCGCAACTAGGTGCGGCGCCGAGGTCAGCAGATGGCTCTTGGCCACGACACCTTGAGGCTCCCCTTCCACCATCTCATCACCATCAATAAGACATGTGTTGGAGTTCTGAGTATGTGTCTAGCTGCCTTCCCTGCAGATTGCCCCCGGACTACTCAAGTGCGACAAACACCAATATATGCTGCGGGGAGAACACATCTTCTCCTCAACCACTGAGGCTGATGTAAGCATGGTCACTATGTTTGCTCACCCAGCATGCGCCAAATGCCCAATGCAGTAACAACACTAAGATGTGTGGGGGGGTGGGGGTGGGGGGGGATGCGGGGTGCGGCGGGCTCAAAGGCTAAGGCTACCTGCTGGGTCAAATGGCCAAGGCTGACATGGTACTCACCCTTCCAGAGCGCAGCAAATCATTGAATCATTTGTGGCACTGCGTTCCTGTGCACCGCACATCATCATGGGCGCTTACTGCATCACCCACCTCCTCCCACGCCTGCCTGATGACATGGGGGGCCCTCCTCCTCCCATCATCCGGATACAAAATATCTTGACGGCTGGACACCTCTTGGAGGAGGACAGCAAGGCAGGCATCAGAGAATCGAGGGGTACACTAGCCCCCCACTGGCCTATCCTGCAGCCTGCCCCCCTCCTCCTCCTCCTGCTCCTGTCCTCTGAGAGCAGCCTGTCTCTCTCCCCGAGTGGCCATGGTGCACTGCCTCGACGAGGCTGCCTGGCCACTCTTTATACAGACTGCCGGTTCCCCATTGGAACTGGCGGTCTGAGCACGCCCGCCTCTGCAATGATTTTCCCGTTCTACACGGGAGTTGCTAATCAGCTGGGCGGGCCTTAATTGGCCTGCCCGCGCAAAATGGTGGCGCTGCCCGTTTCGGCGGCGGCAATCGGCTGCCCGCCTGCCCGTCAAGGGCAAAATTCTGCCCATAAAGTGTATTCAGGACAGTTTCCTAGAACAATATGTTATGGATCCAACCAGGGATCAGACTATTTTGGATCTGGTAATGTGTAACGAGGCAGGTTTAATAAATGATCTCAGAGTAAAAGATCCCCTAGGAAACAGTGACCATAACATGGTGGGCTGAAGGGCATTTTTCTGTGCTGTAGACCTCTAAGACTCTATGGGCAGCATCTTCCAGTTGGCGAGCAGGGGCGGGGCCCACTTGCTGATGTGGGGTGACATCGGGCGTGCGTCCCAACGTCACCCCACGTCACTTAGATTGTAAGTTCGGCGGGCGCGCATCTGAGTCGGATGCGCGCCCGCCGACTTGTCAATGGCCTATTTAGGCCACTCAAGAAACAATTAAGCTCATTAGTGGACCTGCCTTATGGTTGGTGGACAGGTTGGGAGCGCTGTTGGCCACCTGAAAAAGCATGAAACCTGATCCACGGGCGGGATGAGGCTTCATTGCTGAATCAAAAAATTAAGAGACACTTTTAATTAACGCTTATGTCCATGTCCCAACTCTTGTGACATTGTCACATGAGGGGATATGGATGGTGAATGAAATTTTCACTGCAGTAACTTTTTTACTTTGAGAATCAATCTCCCTGAGGCAGCATTTAGTCTCAGGGAGATTGGAGGGCACTTCCGATTTCAGAAATCCACCCCCCCCCCTCAACCGCCCACACAGGAAGCGCATAGGACTTTCCTGTGGATGTCATGCTGGGCAGGCCTTAATTGGCCTGCCCACTAAAAATGGCAGCGCGCCCCCAATCAGGGGCGCCAATCGGAGGGCCGCCCGCCCACGTCCACTTCGCACTCCCCCCCCCCCGATGGGGGGAAAATTTTGCCCTATGACCCTATGGTGGAATTTAGCATTCAGTTTGAGAGTGACAAACTTAGTTCGGAAACAACTGTGCTAAACTTAAATAAGGGTAATTACAAAGGGATGAGGGCAGAGTTGGCTGGAGTGGACTGGGAAAGGAGTTTAGCAGAAAAGACGGTTGATGAACAATGGCAGATGTTTAAGAAAATAGTTCATGACTCACATCAAAGATATATCCCAGTGAGGAAGAAGAATTGTAGGAAGGGGATAAACCAACCATGGTTACCCAAGGAAGTTGAGGAAAGTCCTAAAAACCAACAGAAGATGACCAAAAAAACTAATACCGAGGGAGAAAATAAACTTTGAGAGTAAACTAGCAAGTAATATAAAAACGGAGAGTGAAAGCTTCTTTAATTATATAAAAAGGAAGAGAGAGGCCAAAGTGAACATAGGCTTCTTAGAGAATGAGGCTGGGGAAATAATAATGGGGAACCAGGAAATGTCAGAGTTGAATAAATACTTTGCATCTGTCTTCATGGTAGAAGACACTAATAGGAGACCAAAAATACTAAATAATCATGGTGCAAAAGGAGGGGAGGAAATAAATACAATAACTATCACTAGAGAAAAAGTACTAGAGACCATCCTTCTTAAACCTCAAATATCCTTGAATATTCAGTTCCCCGTCTTGGTCACCATGCAGCCATATTTCCGTTATGATAATTATATCATATCCATTTACTTCTATTTGTGCCTTTAGATCATCTACCTTATTGTGAATGCTGCGTGCATTCGGGTAGAGTGCCCTTAACTTTGTCTTTTTGACATCATTCCGCATTCGAAGCATACTCAATGTTCTGTCTTGTTTCTACTTCCTTCTAGTCTCACTACTATTTCCTGTTACCAACTTTACTTTCTTTCAATTTGGGCCACCCCTCAGGTTCCCACCCCCCCTGAAAAACTAGTTTAAACTCACCCCAACAGCACTCGCAAATCTCCCTGCGAGTATATCAGTCCCAGTCCTGTTAGGATGTAACCCATCCAACTTGTACAGGTCCCACCTGCCCCAGAACTGGTCCCAATGCCTCAGAAATCTGATGCCCTCCTTCCTACACCAGTTCTCCAGCCATCTATTTAATCGATTTATCCTCCTATTCCTATGCTCACTAGCACATGGCACTGGGAGTAATCCTAAGATTACTGCTCTTGAGGTCCTGCTTTTTAATTTCCTTCCTAACTCCCTGAAATCTGCTTTCAGGACCTCGTCCCTCTCCCTACCTATGTCGTTGGTACCAATGTGGACCACGACTTCCGGTTGATCCCCCTCCCCGCGAAGGATGTTCTGCAGCCATTCTGTGACATCCTTGACCCTGGCACAAGGGAGGCAACACACCATCCTGGAGTTACGTTTACTGCCACAGAAACGCCGGTCTGATCCCCTGACTATGGAATTCCCTATCACTCTTGCCCTTCCATTCTTCCTCCTCCCCCACCATACAGCTGAGCCGCCCGTGGTGCCACAGGCTTGGCTCTGGCTGCACTCCCCTGAGGAACCATCAGTATCCAAAATGGAAAACCGATTGGCAAGCAGGATAGACTCAGGGGCTCCTGCACTTCCCAGCTGGTTCTGTTAGGCTGCCTGGTGGTTACCTATTCCCTCTCTGGCTGTACACCTGTGGTGTGACCACCTCCCTAAACGTGCTATCCATGTAGTCCTCTGCCTCACGGATGCACAGTAGTGACTCCAGCCACTGCTCAAGTTCTGAACCCGGAGCTCAAGCTTGTACAGCTGGTGACACTTCCTACAGATGTGTTTGTCAGGGAATCATGGTGCATCCACAACTTCACACATAACGCAGGATATACACTCCACTTGGCTGAGCTGACCTGCCATCCCATATCTCTAAAAACTATTTATTACACTTAGGGCAGAATTTTCTGCCTGTCGGGCGGGCGGGCGGGTGGGCGGGCCCAACCCAATCTCCGGTGGGCGGGGAGACGATCCCCGCCGGAGAAGTGGGCCCTGCCGCCATTTTACGTGGGCTGACCAATTAAGGCCCACCCAGCAAGACGTCCAGCGGGAAGCGCTATGTGCTCCCTGTGCGGGCGGGTGGGGGGAGTGGGGGTGGGGGGGGTGGGGATTCCCCAAATGCAAGAGTGCGCTCTTTCACGCATGCGCACGAAAGAGCTCACATCTCCCTGAGGCTAAATGCTGCCTCAGGGAGATCGCTGACAGCTGTATAAACATTAAAAATAGAAAAAAAAATCCTTAACATGTCCCCCTCATGTGACAATGTCACACAAGATGGGACATGTTAATAAATTTCACTAAAATTTTATTAATCTTTTAAAATCCCTACATGAAACCTCACCCCGCCGGTGGATGAGGTTTTGTGTTTTTTCTATTAGCCGCCGGGACTCCTGGCCTGCCTGTCGACCTTAAGGTTGGACGGGCAGGTCCTTTAATTGTTTAAATTTTAATTTTAATTTTTTTTTTGTAAAAATATACTTTATTCATAAAATATCTTCAATCACATTCAAAACCATTTCAAAAACAACATTACAAGGGTACAATCCAGGTTAAACTTTTACAAAATGTATCACCAGGTGCATCAGTACAAACAATATTACAATCATTTACAGCCTTTCATTTTGATCTGTACAGCCCGAGGGGCTCTAAACAGTTCCCAGTCTCTCGGTGCGCTGTGGTAGAAAGGTCTTAGACAGCGACCCTTCCCCATTGCGCCTTTGCGGCAGCTGCCCCAAGCTTTAGTGCGTCCCTCAGCACGTAGTCCTGGACTTTGGATTGTGCCAGTCCGCAACAATCGGTCGGGGACAACTCTTTGTGCTGGAAGACCAACAAGTTTCGGGCAGACCAAAGCGCGTCTTTCACCGAGTTGATGATCCTCCAGCTGCAGTTGATGTTTGTCTCGGTGTGTGTCCCTGGGAACAGCCCGTAGAGCACAGAGTCCTGTGTCACAGAACTGCTCGGGATGAACCTCAACAGCAACCACTGCATCTCTCTCCAGACTTTCTTTGCAAAGGCACAATCCACAAGGAGGTGAACAACGGTCTCTTCCCCACCACAGCCACCTCGAGGGCAACGTGCAGAGGGGGTGAGCCTCCTGGCGTGTAGGAAGGATCTGACGGGGAGGGCCTTTCTCACCACCAGCCAAGCTACGTCTTGGTGCTTGTTGGAAAGTTCTGGCGATGAGGCATTCTGCCAAATGACTTTGGCAGTCTGCTCGGGGAACCATCCCACAGGGTCCACCCTCTCCTTTTCCCTCAGGGCCTCTAGGACGTTACGTGCTGACCACTGCCTGATGGACTTGTGGTCAAAGGTGTTTTTCTGCATAAATTTTTCCACGAGGGACAGGTGGTGCAGCACGGTCCAACTACTTGGAGCGTTCCGCGGCAGCGTGGCCAGACCCATCCTTCGCAACACCGGGGACAGGTAGAACCTCAGCACGTAGTGACACTTGGTGTTTGCGTACTGAGGGTCTACGCACCGCTTGATGCAGCCACACACAAAGGTGGCCATCAGTATGAGGGCGATGTTGGGCACGTTTTTTCCCCCTTTATCTAGAGGCTTGTACATCGCGTCCCTGCGGACACGATCCATTTTCGACCTCCAGATAAAGCGGAAGATGGCTCGAGTGATCGCCATCGCGCAGGAGTCTGGAATGGGCCAGACCTGCGCCACGTACAGCAACAGCGAGAGTACCTCACACCTGATGACCAGGTTCTTTCCCGCAATGGAGAGGGAGCGTCGCTCCCACATGCCCAGTTTCCTTTTCACCATAGCCACTCGCTCCTTCCAGTTTCTAACGCATGCCCCGGTCCCTCCGAACCATATCCCCAGCACCTTCAGGCCGTCAGCCCTGACAGTGAAGGGGACAAAGGATCGGTCAGCCCAGTTCCCAAAGAACATGGCCTCGCTCTTCCCACGATTTACCTTGGCTCCCGAGGCCAGTTCGAACTGGTCGCGGATGTGCATCAGTCTGCGCACCGACAGCAGATCCGAGCAGAAGACGGCGACGTCGTCCATGTACAGGGAGGCTTTTACCTGAGTGCCTCCACTGCCTGGGATCGTCACTCCTCTTATGCCCGGATCCTTCCTGATGGACTCGGCAAAGGGTTCTATGCAACACACGAAAAGGACAGGCGAGAGAGGACAGCCCTGCCTGACTCCAGATTTAATCGGAAAGCTATCTGTTTCCCACCCATTGATTGAGACTGCGCTACTGATGTTAGTGTAGAGCAGTTGGATCCAATTTCGAATTCCCTCCCCAAACCCCATTTTGGAGAGCACATCCCCCATGTAGGTGTGCGATATTCTGTCAAAGGCCTTCTCCTGATCCAAGCTGATGAGGCAGGTATCCACACCCCTGTCCTGTACATAGGCAATCGTATCCCTGAGCAGCGCCAGGCTGTCAGAGATCTTCCTGCCTGGCACAGAGCAGGTCTGGTCAGGGTGAATCACCAATTCCAGAGCGGATTTGACCCGATTGGCGATGACCTTGGACAGAATCTTATAGTCCACATTCAACAGTGAAATGGGTCGCCAATTTCTAATTTCCTCCCTTTCCCCCTTGTGCTTGTAGATGAGGGTGATGATGCCTTTCCTCATGGATTCTGACATGCTGCCGGCCAGGAGCATACTCTCGTACACTCCTAGCAGGTCTGGGCCGATCAAGTCCCACAGAGCCGAATACAACTCCGCCGGCAAGCCGTCGCTTCCGGGAGTTTTACTCTTCTCGAAGGACTCAAGGGCCTTAGTCAGTTCATCAGGAGTTAGCGGTTTGTCCAGGCTCTCCCGCGTACTGTGGTCTAAGACCTCCGTGATAGAGGACAGGAAGGACTGGGAGGCCGTGCTGTCCGTGGGCTTCACGTCATACAATCCGGCATAAAAGGATTTCCCTGCCCCCTGCTCGCCGAAGGCAAAATTCAGCCCTTAGAGAATGTTGAATGAGTAGAATAAATTATTCGCAACTTACCTTTATTACACTGACACTAACTTTGTCTTAATTTGGTTTACTTAATTACTTTATTTCTCTTTGACTTGATTTAACTTTACTTCCCTATTGCTAGTGTTCCTTACTGACATCCAAGTAGCTACTTCTTTATAAATGGTGCATTTTTCTAGTTTTAAGCTATTTAAACACACTTCCTAACAGCAGCTTCTCACCAACCCATGAACTTACATTTTTCCTGTGATGTCACTCCTGGATTTGTTTTTTCAAATTCAGCCCGCTGCCCGAGGGGAGGCTGTCCGAGCGGAGGCGTCCTGTGGGGAGGCTGCCCGAAGGGAGGCGCCCCGAGGGGAGGCGTCCTGTGGGGAGGCGTCCCGAGGGGAGGCGTCCCGAGTGGAGGCATCCCGAGTGGAGGCTGCCAGAGTGGAGGCGTCCTGAGGGGAGGCGTCCCGAGTGGAGGCTGCCCGAGTGGAGGCGTCCCGAGCAGAGGCGTCCTGAGGGGAGGCATCCCGAGTGGAGGCTGCCCGAGCGGAGGCGTCCTGAGGGGAGGCGTCCCGAGTGGAGGCGTCCCGAGTGGAGGCTGCCCGAGCGGAGGCGTCTTGAGGGGAGGCGTCCCGAGTGGAGGCTGCCCGAGCGGAGGAGCCCTGAGCGGAGGCACCCTGAGGGGAGGCGTCCTGAGTGGAGGCTGCCCGAGCGGAGGCGTCCCGAGCGGAGGAGCCCCGAGCGGAGGAGCCCCAAGCGGAGGAGCCTCGAGTGGAGGCGTCCCGAGGGGAGGAGCCCCGAGGGGAGGCGTCCCGAGGGGAGGCGTCCCGAATGGAGGAGCCCCGAGCGGAGGCGTCCCGAGCGGAGGCGTCCCAAGCGGAGGCGTCCCGAGCAGGTCCGGCTGTCTCCACTCCAATCTATCTTCAGAACTGAAGTTCCTCATACCTGGGACCATTCTCGTGAATCTTTTCTGCACTCTCTCCAATTCCTTCACATCCTTCCTAAAGTGCAGATCCCAGAACTGGACGCAATCCTCCAGCTGAAGCCAAACTAGTGCCTAACACAAGATCAATATAAACTCCTTGCTCTTGTACTCTAAGTTCCTATTAATAAATCTCAGGATTCTGTATACTTTATTAATCGTGGTCTCAACCTGTCCGGCCACCTTCAAGGACTTATGCACATGTACACCCAGGTCCCTCCGCTCCTTTTTAAAAATTCAATCACAGGATGTGGGCTTCGCTGGCTGGGCCAGCATTTTATTGCCCATCCCTAGTTGCGCTTGAGAAGGTGGTGGTGAGCTGCCTTCTTGAACCGCTGCAGTCCACCCACAGTGCTGTTAGGAAGGGAGTTCAGGATTTTGACCCAGCGACAGTAAAGGAATGGCAATACATTTCCAAGTCAGGATGGTGAGTGACTTGGAGGGGAACTTTCAGGTGGTGGTGTTCCCATCTATCTGCTGCCTTTGTCCTTCTAGATGGTAGTGGTTGTGGGTTTGGAAGGCGCTGTCTTGTAGCTGTTACACACTGCTGCTTCTGTGTGTTGATGGTGGAGGGAGTGAATGTTTGTGGATGTGGTGCCAATCAAGCGGACTGCTTTGTCCTGGATGGTTTCAAGCTTCTTGAGTGTTGTGGGAGCTGCACTCATCCAGGCAAGTGGGGAGTATTCCATCACACTCCTGACTTGTGCCTTGTAGATGGTGGACAGGCTTTTGGGGAGTCAGGAGGTGAGTTACTTGTTGCACAAATCCTAGCCTCTGACCTGCTCTTGTAGCTACAGTATTTATATGGCTAGTCCAGTTCAGTTTCTGGTCAATGGTAACCCCAAGGATGTTGATAGTGAGAGGTTCAGTGATGGTAATGGCATTGAACATCAAGGGGCGATGGTTGGATTCTCTCTTGTTGGAGATGGATCTTGCCTGACACTTTTGTGGCGTGAATGTTACTTGCCACTTGTCAGCCCAAGCCTGGATTCTGTCCAGGTCTTGCTGCATTTGGACATGGACTGCTTCAGTATCTGAGGAGTTGTGAATGGTGCTGAACATTGTGCAATCATCAGCGAACATCCCCACTTCTGACCTTATGATGGAAGGAAGGTCATTGATGAAGCAGCTGAAGATGGGGCCTGCATCCCCTTTAGAGTTGTACTCTTTATTTTATATTGCCTTTCCATATTCTTCCTACCAAAATAAATCATTTCACATTTCTCTACATTGAGCTTCATACACTGCCTGCCCGCCCACTCCACCAACTGGTCTATGTCCTTTTGAAGTTCTACACTACCCTCCACACAGCTCACAATGCTTCCAAGTTTCATATCATCTACAAACTTTGAATTTGTGCCCTGTATGCCATGGTCTAGGCAATTAATATATATCAGGAAAAGCAAGGTTCCCGACACTGCCCCCTTGGGGAACTCAATTACAAACCTTCCTCCAGTCTGCGAAACAACCATTAACCACTATTCTTTGTTTCCTGTCAATCAGCCAATTCTGTACCCATGTTGCTACTGTCCTTTTTATTCCAAAAGCTATGACTTTGCTCAGAAGTCTGTTGTGCAGCTTTTTGGAAGTCCATGTACACCACAGCAACAGCATTGCCCTCATCAACCCTCTGTTACCTCTTCAAAATCTCCAGCAAGTTAGTTAAAAACCATTTTCCCTTTAGAAATCCATGCTAGCTTTCCTTAATTAACCTGCATTTGTCCATGTGACTATTAATTTTGTCCCGGTTTATTGTTTCGAGAAGTTTCCCCACCACTGGAGTTAAACTGATCGGCCTGTAGGTGCTGGGCTTATCTTTGCATCCTTTTTTGAACAAGGGTGTAACGTTTGCAATTCTCCAGCCCTCCAAGACCACCCCTGACTCTAAGGAAGACTAAAAAATTATGGCTGGTGCCTCTGCAGTTTCTACTTTCACTTTCCTCAGGATCTTTGGATGCATCTCATCCAACCTTGGTGCCTTATCAACTTTATGTACAGATAGCCTATCCAATACCTCCTCCTTATCAATTTTACACCCTTCTAGTGTCTCAATTACCCCTCTTTCACCATGGCCCAGGAAGCATCTTCGTCCTTGGTAAAAGCAAGATGCAAATACCTCAGCTATGACCCCTGCCTCCATGTGTAAATTCCTTTTGTTGGTCCCTAATCGGCCCCACTCCTCCTTTTACCCACCCCCCCCCCCCCCCCCCACCCCACCCCCACTTTTACTATTTGTATGCCTATAGAAAACTTTGGCATTCTCTTTTATGTTACCTGCCAGCCTCTTTTCATACATCCTCTTTGCTTTTCTTATTTGCTTCTTCACCTCTCCTCTGAATCTTCTGTATTCACTCTGGTTCTCAATTGTATTTTCTATCTGACATCTATCATAAACACACTTTTTCTTCTTCATCTTAATTTCTATCTTCTTTGTCACCGAGGGAGCTCTGGATTTGTTTGCCCTACCTTTCCCTTTTGAGGGGGTATATCTTGACTGCGCCTGAATCATCTCTCCTTTGAAGGTAGCCCATTGTTTAACTATCATTTCTCCTGCCAACATTTGACTCCAATTTACTCGACACAGTTCAGTCCTTCCCCACTGAAATTGGCTTTTCCCCAGTTAATTATTCTTAGTCTGGATTGTCCTTTTCCAAAGTCAGCCTAAACATTATGATGCAATGATCACTGTTACCTAAATGTTCTCCTATTGACACTTGATCCACTAGGCCCACATCATTTCCAAGAGCCAAGCCTGCCTCCTTCCCCATAATTTTTGCACCTCTCTGTAATTTCCTACAAATTTTGTTCCTCTACATCCTTCTCACTAGTTGGTGACCTATAGACTACACCGAGCAATGTACCTGCACCTTTTTTGTTCCATAGCTCCAGCCAAATAGATTCTGTCCTTAACCCCTCTGGGACATCCTTTTTCTCCAGCTGTCCTTAATCAATGCTACAATGCCTCACCCTTTTCTTTCTTTCCTCGCTTTGCTGATGCAAAGAACATATCTTTTTATTTCTGTTGGACTGTGGACTAAAATTTTAATGGCTGCAGTTTGAAAGACATGGCAAATGAAATATTGCGAGGGATATAAACAATGTTGCTGTCCTGGAACAGATTGTGCCATGAAAGACAGGATGGTGCCATGGAGGAGACCAATCTAAGGGGGGACTGCCTGGCAACAATGCTTTAATTGGCTCCTAAACAGGTGACCAGGGTTTGTGTGAGAACAGTACAGCAGAATAGCTCCTAGCCTGATAGGGAAAAGACCTAAAACTTCTGCCTCCTGTGTGTGTAAGATTACAGTAATTCTACAAAAATAGCTAGCTAGCTTTTTCTCCTCATATCTCTATAACCTGCTCTCCCTCTGAAAACCACTGTCAAGAGGAAAAGGGGAAAATCACTGTTAGAGACATTGAAAAGCAAGTGCTCATCCAGTGAATTAAAGGCTGAAAGTGCTGGAAGACCAGCTCGTGTCATCAACAAAGAACTGAAAGGAATTTGAAAGACATTGATCAAAATCAACCCATCGAATCTTGCACTCCGTAATTGGTGCTATTGAACTGTTTTATCCCATCCTTAGAATCCATGTTTTTGTGTGTTTTATGTGTCTTGTATGTGTGTGTGTGTGTGTGTAGGGATTTAGGAAGGGGTAGAGTTTAGGTTATAGAGTTAGAAATTAGCAGTTTATATTTCTTTCTTTTGCCACTGGTTAAAGACAATTTATTCAATAAACAGTTATTTACTTATTAACCTCACAAACCTAGTGCTTGTATTCTGTTAACCAAAATTAAACAATTAGGTGGGTTGATCAAACTTTTTCACGTTTGTCATGGCTCGGGGAGCAGTGGACCTTGATATTGCAGCACACGATCCCCAGTGAGTCGTGACAGTTTGGGCGCTCAGGTCTGGGATATTTTGGAACAAAAGGCAATGACAATTTGGGTGTAGATTTAGTAAGCAATAAAAGCTAAAAGGAAGCACCAGGTTTGTACTGTCAAAAATATGATGGCACTGGAAACTGCTAAAGCTTTCCTGCAAATGGAAGAGATGTCCCTGACGATTTTACGAGGGATCCCAAAAGCCAAGTTAATCGAATTCGAATTGGCGAGTAAATTAATAGTGTTGCCTGCCAAGGCTAGGAAGGCAGAGATAATTGAAGGTATAGCACAGAAGTTAAAGTTGGAAGTGATACCTGACACCAGTGAGTCACAGCTGGAGGGAGTGAGACTTCAGTTAGAAATGAAGAGGCTTGAACTTGAACAAGCAAAGGAAATGAAAAAATCTTGAGCTAGAGGCAGCAGAAAAAGAAAAGGAAATAGAGAGAGAGCATTTCAAAGGGAATTAGCAATGGAGAAACATAAACTTGAACAGGAAGAGAAAAAGAGAAAGACAGAGAATTCCAGCTTAGAATGCTGGCAGTTTAAAAAGAGACACCAGTAGGTGAGGCAGGACTTATTTCAGATCAGAACCCATTGGGGAGATGTTTAGATTTGTACAAGCTGTTCCAAAATTTGAGGAAATGGATGTTAAAGCATTCTTTATTTCATCTCAGAAGATAGCTAAACAGATGAACTGGCTAAAGGAAAACTGGACATTGTCCATGCAGAGCAAATTGGCAGGTAGAGCGCAGGAAATTTATGCTTCACTGTCAGAGAATGTTTCTAGGGATTATGATGTGGTGAAAAAGGCCATTTTGAGTGCAAATGTGTTGGGCCCTGAAGCATACAGAGAAAAGTTTCAAAATTTATGGAAACAGCCTGGGCAAATTTACATTGAATTTGAAAGAGTTAAGCAAATAGTTTTGACAGGTGGATACGAGCATTTGGAGTTGAAACCACCCATGAAGTTCTCAGAGAGATCATTCTCTTGGAAGAATTTAAAGCTCCCTACCTTCTGTAATAAGAACCCACATTGAAGGCCAAAGGGTTGCAACTGCTAGACAGGCAGCAGTAATGGCTGATGATTATGAGCTGATCCATTAAATTAAACCTTTCTTCCATCACTCCCATAAATTTGAAAAGGGTAGAAAGTGGGAGAGTGAAAGGAAGGTAAGTAGCCAGGGTAAAGAATGGATAACTGGGAATACCTTGAGATCTCCTCCCCAGATCAGGGACAAAGGTACTGAAGGTGGAGGTGAAACTCGAAGGCCTAAGTGTTTCCACTGTAATAAAGTGGGACACATTCGTTCAGAATACTGGAAGTTGAGAGGGAAGCCCATGGGACTTATTGGAATTCATAATAGTGAGTCTGAAAAGGGAACTCAGGAAGAAAATGCCACGGATCAAACTGTAGCTTTAACTACAAATAAGGGTCAGGAGGTGAACACTGCTGTGAATGCATTTGAAGTAAATAAGGTAAATGAGAGATATAAAGCCTTTTGTCAAAAGAAAAGATAACCCCATTTTCATCAAATGATGCAGCTAAACCCATAACTATATTAAGGGACACAGGAGCTACTCAAACTCTATTGCTGAAGAAGGACCTAATTTTCCCTTCAGAGAGTTCAATGGAAGCTAAAATATTGGTAAATGGGATAAGTGGAGAGTATATCCCCGTTCCATTGTACAAAGTGCAATTGGAGTGTGATTTGCTGTTTGGATCGTTGGTTGTAGGAGTGGTTAAGAAATTACCCATGGATGGAGTTGATTTATTTCTGGGGAATGATTTGGCAGGAGTGAAGGTTATAGCTTCGTCCATAATTACGGAAAGTCCAAGAGAGGCTTAAGAGATAGAACAGTTACAAGAACAAGTTCCTGGTATTTTTCCATCGTGTGTGCTGACCAGAGCAATGGCTAAACAAAGTCCATCACCATATGTCAAAGTATAACCACAAGCAGATGTTGGAGTAGCTGAAACTTTCCTTAAGGTTGAGGATAATTCAAAGGAAGTGTTTGGCAGGTCTTCATTAATTGAGGCTCAGAAAGTAAATCCGGAGTTAAACAACTTAGCACAGTCAGCTCACACTGAAGCTGAGGCTGAAGGAGTTCTGGGGTGCTATTACTTTAAAAATAGAGTTCTGATGAGTAAGCGTAGACACCCTCACAGACCTGTGGATGAGGAATGGATGGTTGTTCATCAAATTGGGTTGTACCGCCCAAATATCATAAAGAGATATTGCGAGTAGCATATTAAATTCCTATGGCAGAATATATAGGAATATGGAAAACCCAAGCATCGATAAACAGGCGTTTTACCTGGCCAAGACTTCATAAGGACTTAGTGCAATTTTGTAAGTGTGTCATACATGTCAGGTAGTAGGTAAACCTCAAAATGTAGTCAAACCAGCACTTTTAGTACCTGCCAGATTTTGAAGAACCATTCAGTCAGGTATTAGTAGATTGTGTAGGACCATTACCCAAAACGAAAGCAGGACATCAGTAAATCCTTACAATCATGGATATGACAACCTGATTTCCAGAAGCTACTCCTTTAGGGACAATTACCACTAAGGTGGTAGTGGAAAGGTTAACTCAGTTTTTCACTCGTTATGGCCTACCAATTGAAATACAATCTGACCAAGGTTCTAATTTCAGATCTAAAATTTTCCAGGACATAATCAGCAATTTGGGTATCAAACAACTAAAGTTTACCGCCTATCAGCCACAGGCACAGGGAGATTTACAGAGATACTATCAGACTTTCAAAACCATAATTAAGACCTATCGCCATGAATACCCAAAGGATTGGACAAAGGATTAGATTTCTTATTATTTGCTACAAGAGATTCTCCAAATTAATCTACTGGGTTTAGTCCATTCGAATTACCTATGGTCATGAAATAAGAGGTCCATTAAAAGTGATTAAGGAAAAGCTCCTACAACAGAAAGATGAACCTTCCATGTTGGATTACACGTCCATGTTTCTAGAAACATCCACAGGAGCATGTAAAGAAGCACAAGCGCACTTAAAAATTTCCCAAGCCAGAATGAAAGAATAGACAGACAAACATGATACAACTAGAATGTTCCAAGCAGGAGATGAGGTATTGATATTATTACCTTTGCAGGGTGAGCCGCTGAAAGTGAAATTCAGTGGCTCCTACAAGATCGTTAGGTGAGTTAGTGAAGTGACTTATCTGATAGATGTTCTTGAGCGTAGGAAGAAGAAACGGTTATGTCACATAAACATGCTGAAGCAATATCATCGCAGGGAAGATGATGGGATAGAGCAAGTATGCCAGGTGGTAGGAGTAATAAAGGATGACAGAGACAGTAATAGTAAGGTAGAGGGAGAAGTAGACAGTGCCCAAAGCGAACCTCCTACAATTCAACCAGCCAATACTACAATACTGGGACAGTTAGATACTGTGTTCTCATATTTAGGGGAAGGACCAAGGGAAGATCTAATAAGGTTACTTAGGAAGCATAAGGGAATTTTTAGGGATACACCTGGATGGACTATGTTAGTTGGACATGATGTGAATGTATAAAACAACATCCTTATCAGCTGAGCCCAGATAAACAAGCTCAGGTAGAAACAGAGATCAAAAATATGCTAGAAAATCAATTGATTGAGCCCAGCTGAAGCAGCTGGAGCTCACCAGTAGTATTGGTTCCTAAGCCGAATGGATCCACTTGATTTTGTGGACTACAGGAAAATGAATGTAGTAACGAGGACAGATTCTTACCCAATTCCTTGATTAGAAGATTGTATCGATAGGGTTGGCAGTGCCTCATTTCTTTCGAAAATTGAACTATTGAAGGGATACTGGCAAATGCCATTAACATCAAGGGCTAAAGAAATATCCACCTTTGTTACACCAAGTGGACTTGGTGTCTATTCTAGTCATACCACTTGGGTTTAAAAATACCCCAGCAACATTCCAGAGACTTATGAATAAAGTCGTGGCTGAAGTACATAACTGTGTGGTTAATTTAGATGATGTCGTAATATATAGTAACAGATTGGAAGAAGATGTAAAGCAATTAGAAGGCCTGTTTAAGTAATTGCAGTTGGCTGGCTTAGTCATAAATCTGGCCAAAAGCGAACTTGCAAAAGCAAGGGTAGGAACAACAAGCAAAGAACAAAGTACAGCACAGGAACAGGCCCTTCGGCCCTCCAAGCCTGCGCCGATCATATTGCCTGTCAAACTAAAACATTTTGCACTTCCAGGGTCCATATCCCTCTATTCCCATCCTATTCATGTTTTTGACAAGCTGCCTCTTAAACACCACTATCGTACCTGCTTCCACCACCTCCTCTGGCAGCGAATTCCAGGCACTCACTACCCTCTGCGTAAAAAACTTGCCCCACACATCTCCTCTAAAGTTTTCTCCTCTCACCTTAAATCTATGTCCCCTAGTAATTGACTCTTCCACCCTGGGAAAAAGCTTCTGACTATCTACTCTGTCCATGCCGCTCATAATTTTGTAAACTTCTATCAAGTCGCCCCTCAATCTCTGTCACTCTAGTGAGAACAATCCGAGTTTCTCCAACCTCTCCTCATAGTTAATAACCTTCAGACCAGGCAGCATCCTGGTAAACCTCCTCTGCACCCTCTCCCACGCCTCCATATCCTTCTGGTAATGTGGCGACCAGAATTGCACGCAATATTCCTAGGTAACTTACCTAGGTCACATCATAGGACACAGGCAAGTGTTGCCAAGAACAGCAAAAGTGAATGCTGTAATAGAATTCCACGTTCCTGAAACTAAACGAGAAATCATGATGTTTTTGCGAATGTGTGGCTTTTATAGGAAGTTTGTGCCTAGGGCCAAATGGTCTTTCTGTGCAGTATATCCTATATAATCCTATGAAAGGGGTGTTTGAGGTGGTTGGATGTGGATGAGGTGGGATTGAGGAGGTTGTAAGGTTGAAGGAGGTTGAGGAGAAGTGTTTCCACGCAGAGGGTGGTGGGTCTGGAATGGACTGCCTGAAAGGATGGTAAAGTGGAAACATTCATCATATTTAAAAAATACTTGGATATACACTTGAGATGCTGTAACTTTCAGAGCTATGGGCCAAGAGCAAGAGCTGGAATGTGTGGTTAGGTTTGGTAGTTCGTTTCTGGTCAGTACAGACACAATCAATGTAATGGCCTCTGTCTGTGCTGTAAATTAGACAGGGAGGGGTAAGACCATGAAATTATTTGAACATGAGGGTGAGAACTTGAAATTTGAGATATTGTTGTGCCAGGATCCATTGTAGCTCAGCATGGGCTGGGGTAATTGGTGAATGGGATTTCGTGTACCATACGGGGGAGGCGATCGTGTCGTGGTATTGTCGCTGGACTAGTAATCCAGAGACCCAGGGTAATGCTCTGGGAACCCAGGTTCAAATCATGCCATGGCAGATGGTGGAATTTGAATTCAATAAAAATCTGGAATTAAAAAAGGCTTATGATGACCTTGAAACAATTGTCAATTGTTGTAAAAACCCATCTGGTTCACCAATGCCCTTTAGGGAAGGAAATCTGGTCTGGCCTACACGTGACTCCAGACTCACAATGTGGTTGAGAGTTATAAAACCACTACAAAGTCACAAAAAAGGAATGAAACCAGATGGGCCACCTGGCATCGACCTAGGCACTGGAAATGACAACAGCTAACTTAGCCCTGTCGACTCTGTAAAGTCCTCCTTACTAACATTGAGGGGCTATTGCCAAACTTGGGAAAGCTGTCTCACAGGCTAGTCAAACAGCAGCCTGACATAGCCATCCTCACAGAATCATACATTACAGCCAACGTCACAGACACTACCAACACATCCCTGGGTGTGTCCTCCCTGGGTATGTCCTGCCCCACCAGCAGGACCAGCCCAGCAGAGCTGGAGGTGCAGTGGTATACAGTCAGGAGGGAGTTGCCCTGGGAGTTCTCAACTCCCACCCCGCCTCTCAGCTGATGAGTCAATGCTCCTCCATGTTGAACACCACTTGGAGGAAGCACTGAGGGTGGCAAGGGCGCAGAATGTACTCTGGGTGGGGGACTTCAATGTCCATCACCAAGAGTGTCTCGGTAGCACCACTACTGACCAAGCTGGCTGAGTCCTAAAGGACATAACTGCTAGACTGGGTCTGCGGCAGGTGGTGAGGGAAAAACATACTTGACCTCATCCTCACCAACCTACCTGCTGCAGATGCATCTGTCCATGACAGTATTGGTAGGAGTAACCACTGCACAGTCATTGTGGAGACGAAGTCCCACCTTTACATTGAGGATACCCTCCATCATGCTTGTTGGAACCACCACCATGCTAAATGGGATCGATTTCGAACGGATCCAGCAGCTCAAGACTGGGCATCAATGAGGTGCTGTAGGCCATCATCAGCAGCAGAATTGTACTCAAACACAATATATAACCTCATGGCCCAGCATATCCTCCACTCTTCCATTACCATCAAGCTAAGGGATCAACCTGGTTCAATGAAGAGTTCAGGAGGGCATGCCAGGAGCAGCATCAGGCATACCTAAAAATGAGATGTCAACCTGGTGAAGCTATAACACTTGTGTGCCAAAAAGCATAAGCAGCAAGTGATAGACAGAGATAAGCGATCCCACAACCAACGGATCAGATCTAACCTCTGCAGTACTGGTAAATCCAGTCAGGAATGGTGGTGGACAATTAAACAACTCACTGGAGGAGGAGGTTCCACAAATATCCCCATCCTCAATGATGGAGGAGCCCAGCACAGCAGTGCAAAAGATAAGGCTGAAGCATTTGCTAAAATCTTCAGCCAGAAGTGCTGAGTGGATGATCCATCTCACCTCCTCCGGAGGGCCCCAGCATCACAGATGCCAGTCTTCAGCCAAATTGATTCATTCCACATGATACCAAGAAACAGCTGAAGGCACCGGATACTGCAAAGGCTATGGGCCCTGACAATATTCTGGCAATAGTGCTGAAGACTTGTGCTCCAGAACTTGCCGCGCCCCTAGCCAAGCTATTCCAGTACATCCACAACACTGGCACCAACCCGGCTGTGTGGAAAATCTCCCAGGTATGTCCTATACACAAAAAGCAGGACAAATCCAACCCGGCCAATTACAGCCCCATCAGTCTACTCTCCATCATCAGTAAAGTAATGGAAGGGGTCATCAACAGTGCTATCAAGCGGCACTTGCTTAGCAATAACCTGCTCATCGAAGCCCGGTTTGTGTTCTGCCAGGGCCATTCAGCTCCTGACCTCATTACAGCCTTGGTTCAAACATGGACAAAAGAGCTGAACTCCCAAGGTGAGGTGAGAGTACGTGCCCTTGACATCAAGGCCCCCTTTGACAGAGTGTGGCATCAAGGAGCCCTAACAAAACTGGAGTCAATGGGAATCAGGGGGGAAACTCTCCACTGGTCGGAGCCAAACCTAGAACAAAGGAAGATGGGTGTGGTTGTTGGAGGTCAGACATCTCAGCTCCAGGACATCACTGCAGGAGTTCCTCAGGGTAGTGTCTTTGGCCCAACCATCTTCAGCTGCTTCATCAATGATGTTCCTTCCATCATAAGGTCAAAAGTGGGGATGTTCGCTGATGATTGCGCAATGTTCAGCACCATTCGCGACTCCTCAGAGACTGAAGCAGTGCATGTCCAGATGCAGCAAGACCTGGACAATATCCAGGCTTGGGCTGACAAGTGACAAGTAACATTCACGCCACACAAGTGTCAGGCAATGACCATCTCCATTAAGAGAGAATCCAACCATCGCCTCTTGATGTTCAATGGCATTACCATCACTGAATCTCCCACTATCAACATCCTGGGGGTCACCATTGACCAGAAACTGAACTGGACTAGCCATATAAATACTGTGGCTACAACAGGAATACTGTGACTCACCTCCTAACTCCCCAAAGCCTGTCCACCAACTACAAGGCACAAGTCAGGAGTATGATGGAATACTCCCCACTTGCCTGCATGAGTGCATCTCCCACAACACTCAAGAAGCTCAACACCGTCCAGTATAAAGCAGCCCACTTGATTGTCACCACATCCACAAACATTCACTCCCTCCACCACCGACACACATTAGCAACAGTGTTTACTATCTACAAGATGCACTGCAAGAATTCACCAAGGCTCCTTTGACAGCACCTTCCAAACCCACGACCACTACCATCTAGAAGGACAAGGGCAGCAGATAGATGGGAACACCACCACCTGGAAGTTCCCCTCCAAGTCGCGCACCATCCTGACTTGGAAATATATCGCCATTCCTTCACTGTTACTGGGTCAAAACCCTGGAACTCCCTCTCTAACAGCACTGTGGGTGTACCTGCACCACAGGGACTGCAGCGGTTCAAGAAGTCAGTTCACTACCACCTTCTCAAGGACAACTAGGGATGGGCAATAAATGCTGGCCCAACCAGCGAAGCACACATCCCATGAATGAATTTTTAGAAACCCACACGCTCTAGCACAGAGTTTTGCATGGCTGAAATAGCTTCTTGCAGCAGAACTTTGGATAACTTTAGAGAAAATGGAGGCTGTTGGCTGGCTAGGAGAGCAAGGGAACAGTTAAATCTGAGGTAACGTCATCATGGATGAGGGTTTCAGTGACAGTTGGACTCAAGTGGAAGTGAGAGAGCTGAAAGTAAACAGTCATTGTGGTGGAGAGAGGATTGGAAACTTCCCTTGGGGTTCAATAGAATGCTATTGCAACAGACTTGTTCAGCCTAAGATAGTGGTCAGGGAGTGAATTAATAGGCAGGTGCAGAGTATGTAGCAGGCCAGAATAAAACAGCATGACTCTTCATAAGTTTCAGTACATGTGTAAACAGACCCCATGTTTACAGATGTTGTTACTTAAAAAAATAGCATGTTGATGAGGAAGAGAACCAGACAAACGATACATCTTTATATCTCTCTGGGCGTGATGTGCAGGAGTGGGAAGGGAAGCAGGTAATAGAGAATCTCTGCCTCCAATTTGATAGACATGGATAGTATCATGTTCCAGTATATTATGAACTCTCAGTCAAGCATTTGTGTTTTTAGAAACCACAAAATGGCTACAAACAGATGGCTGCCCGAGGATTACCTGACTTCTCTTGTAGATTGAAACACTCCCCTGTCTCAAGTGGGAACAAAAGGAATTTTCCAGACTGATGTTGACTCAGTGCCTTTTCCCTGAAACTAATTCAAAAGGGTAATTTCAAATTGAATGGGCCATTCAAATACACGAACTCTCTCAAACTCTCAAGGTGTGAAAGTCATCACACAGGATCTATAATCGACTTGGCCATCCACCTTAATTGGAAAAGGACTTTGGACTTGTAAAAGGGCACATGGGTGAAGAAAAGAAAACAGCTCAAAATTTTCAAACCCCAGTAAAAATTGGTAATACTGGCACCAGTAATACTGGAGTTCCATTTTGAGGTGTACAAGACCAGTTCAAACAAGTTTTACTGGTACCCTTCATTTCCAAATTTTACTGTTTTTTCCCTTTTAGCCAGCTATACTTGTTTCCTGCTTTTAAAGCAGCTAGAATAAGCTCTGCAGAGAGAGACCATCAGGAAGCCAATGAACCAGCTGCAAGGTAATAAAGATCAAGACCTTGAGAGTGGAAGGAGGACTCTCTTCAACCTGTTCCAACCTCACGTTCACCTGGGAACCAACCTCCTAGAAATTCAACTACAAGAAGATTCACTGAGAATACTTCCTGAGAAACCTCTGCTTACAAAATCTTCACTTCAACTAAAAGCATCAACTCATCTAAGAAACCACATGCTTGCCACAAACAGAGATTGAGACAAACATACTTTGTAATCATATTTTTTTCTTCATCTGTATTTAGTCTTGGTGCATGATAGTATGAGTGAGTTGAGTGAATGAAACATCGTGTTGTTTTAAACCTCCAGGGTGAGTTTTTTTAATTCATTCATGGGATGTGGGCTTCGCTGGCTGGGCCAGCATTTATTGCCCATCCCTAATTGCCCTTGAGAAGGTGGTGGTGAGCTGCCTTCTTGAGCTGCTGCAGTCCACATTGTGTAGGTACACCCACAGTGTTGTTAGGGAGTGAGTTCCAGGATTTTGACCCAGCGACAGTGAAGGAACGGTGATATATTTCCAAGTCAGGATGGTGAGTGGCTTGGAGGGGATCTTCCAGGTGTTGGTGTTCCCATTTGTCTGCTGCCCTTGTCTTTCTAGATGGTGGAGGTCATGGGTTTGGAAGGTGCTGTCTAAGGAACCTTGGCGTGTTCCTGCAGTGCTTCTTGTAGACAGTACATACTGTTGCCATTGTGCATTGGTGGTGGAGGGAGTGAATGTTTGTGGATGGGGTGCCAATCAAGCAGGCTGCTTTGTCCTGGCTGGTATCAAGCTTCTTGAGTGTTTTTGGAGCTGGACTCATCCAGGCAAGTGAGGAGTATTCCATCACACTCCTTACCTTATAGATGATGGACAGGCTTTACAGAGTCAAGAGGTGGGTTACTCACCTCAGAATTCCCAACCTCTGACTTTCTCTGATAGCCATAGTATTTATATGGTTGGTCCAATTTCTGGTCAATGTTACCCCAGGATGTTGATAGTGACGGATTCAGCAATTGTAATGCTATTGAATGTCAAGGGGAGATGGTCAGATTCTCTCTTGTTGGAGCTGGTCATTGCCTGGAACTTGTGTGGCATGAATGTTACTTGCCACTCTAACAACTGCCCTTGGTATTAGGGATGACTCCAACCATTGGAGAGTGTTATGAATGTTATACTTGCCTCACCGTCGGTAGGCTGGGAACTACAACGCCCAGCACGTCCCTGAAGTTTCTGTGCATCCGTGGACCAGAATTGGGCTGTGCATCTGCAATACTGCATTTGAAGTTCTTCGGAGGACAGGCCCATTGTAGCCATCTGGCAGTCTCCATTGCCTTAGGAGGATTTCAGTTTATTTTTTTAAAATCCTGCCGGAGAAAGAAAAATGAGAAATTGTGTCTTTAACAAGAAAGCACATCCTCATAACAAGAGGGCTCAGGAGAAGCCCTGGCAATTGAAAAGGGTTCTGGAGAAGCCCTGGTGATCGAAGAAGGCAGCAGAATGTTGGTGATTCCATGCTGCCAGTCATCGGGGCGAAGGTATCCCTTTGGAGCAGTAGTATTCTGCTCAATGTGGCCAACGAACTGAAGTTGTGCTTGTGAGTTGGTGCTGGAGTGCAAACTCTGGAGTCAAGGGGAATGGAGTCTCAGGAGATGAGATTGAAACCTGGTGAGTTTGGCCATTGTTGAGGCCGTCTGAGTTGGAGCGACTTTTGGAGAGAATTCCAAGGCCAGGTCTTCGAAAGTGAAGACTGGAATCCCTCGTGAGAGGGACAAAGTTTCAATGAGATTGGTTGACTCGCAGTGTTTACTGATGTCTGGGTGTATTGTTGAGAAATCTGTGGACTTTGTCTTGGTTACATCTGTCGTTTACTGTGCAGTGTGGTGTGTTTGACCGCAGTTTGCTTGTTAATTCATGTGTGCCTTTATATTAACACTGAATGTTGGCGTATAAGATAGATATTGTAAATTGTTTTATCTTTCTGACTTGGTATAGTAAAGTTTATTTTTGTTTGTTCAAAACCCATGGGACCTTGTGGCTTTGTTCTCTTAGCAAGTGTCTTGCATCTCAAACTTTGTCTACTTTAAACAAAGGGTTATTGGTCCCTAATTGGATCTTACAAAAAATTTGGGGGTCTGGTCCAGGATCATAACAAGAGTTTTCCCTCTGATTCGCATTGATTCCAATTTTACCAGAGCTCCTTGGTGCCACACTTAGCCAAATGCGGCCTTGATGTTGAGGGCAGTCACCCTCGCCTCACCTCTTGAGTTCTGCTCTTTTGTCCATGTTGGGACAAAGTCTATAATGCGGCCAGGAACTGAGTGGCCCTGGCGGAACCCAAACTGAGCATCAGTGAGCAGGTTATTGCTGTGTAAATGCTGCTTGATAGCACTCTCGATGATGCCTTCCACCGCCTGGGTGGCGGCAGGCGGTAGATTGTAAGGTGGTAGGGTCAATTTTGACGTTTGGGCCACTGACTAGGGAGCATGCTGGCTAACCACCCATCCAAATGGCGAGTAGGATTTTGAAGCACTGGGCTCATTAACTTGAGCCAGTGAGTGCAGTATATCAAATGGTCCCACTGGCCTTAGGATCCCCAACGTGGGACTGCTCTACTCACCAGCAATGTAGGTTTAGTGGAGCTCCCGATCAAAAATAATTCCAAATGTTCCTTTGCCAGGTAGCTTCAGCTTCAGCACTTTTGGAACTGGTCAGACAATCCAACACAGTTCCAATTAAAAATGGCAACCAGATCTGATTTTCATATTAAATGGTGCTTATCAAATATAACAGGCAGGTGCTCTAGATTCCCAATGGTAGACCTGTCTCAAAAGGTCACCACCTCTTTGGCATTGTTAATTACCCCATTTTGAGACCATTACCCAATGTGTTAACACTAGGTAATAGAAGTGATAACTGACACCAATGGTGTTTCATTTCAGGAGGAGGGTAATGATGACAGCTTTGAAAATGAGGGGGGAATAGTCCCTTGGGATTGAGAAGGGAGGTGTGGCAGTCAGCAATATAATGGTAATGATGTCAAGGCAGCAGAAAGTGGTTCTCATGGGTTTGATGAACTTGGAATGGCACAGATGGAGATAGCATATTAATTGTCAAAGCATAACTAGGGTAGGATAATGCCAATAAGGGAAGAAGGAGCTAATTTGCAATGGAGAGTATTGGAACTGTGGAAATGTCAAATAAGTATTTTGCCTCAGTTTTCATGCAGTAGTTGGATATTGAGTTGTTGAACCACAAGTGGAGGTTATTATTTGAAGAGAGGTGACAATAAGAATGATAGTGAAACCAGAGGTAGACAAATTACTGGATCTAATTCTTTTGCTGAACTAGGCTGCCTATTTCCACCTTCGTAACATTGTCCGACTTCACCCCTATCTCAGCTCATCTGCTGCTGAAACCCTCATTTGTGCTTTCGTTACCTCGAGACTCGACTATTCCAATGCATTCCTGGCTGTCTCCCACATTCTACCCTCTGTAAAATTGAGGTCTTCCAAAGCTCTGCTTATGTCTTAACTCACAGCATTTCTCTATCACCCCTGTGCTTGCTGACCTACATTGGCTCCCAGTCAAGCAATGTCTTGATTTTAAAATTCTCATCCTTGTTTTAAAATTCCTCCATGGCATTTCCACCACTGTGCACCCACCCCCGCTCTCTCTCTGTAATCTCCCCCAGCCCTAAAACCTTCCAATCTCCTCTTCTCTAATTGTGGCCTCTTGTGCATTCCCAATTATAATCACTCCACCACTGATGGCTGTGCCTTCAGCTGTCCATGCTCCAAGCTCTGGAATTTTCTCCCTACACCTCCCCGCCTCTCTATCTCACTCTCCTCCTTGAAGACACTGCTTAAAACCTACCTCTTTAACTAAGCTTTTGGTCATCTGACCTAATATCTCCTTATGTGGCTTCGTGTCATACTTTTACAATGTTCCTTTGAAGTCACTTGGAACTTTTTTCTGTGAGGGTCGAGAATCTTTGGAACTCTCTTCCCCAGAGACCGGTGGGGAGGCAGGGTCAATTGAATATTTTTAAGGCAGAGGTAGGTAGATTCTTGACTAACAAGGGAGTCAAAGGTCATCAGGGGTAAGCAGGAATGTGGAGTTGCAGCCAAAGTCAGATCAGCCATGGTCTTATTGAGTAGCGGAGCAGACTCAAGGGGTAGAATGACCTACTCCTGCTCCTAATTTGAGATAGAGAGGCGGAGAGGTGTAGGGAGAGAATTCCAGAGCTTGGAGCATGGGCAACTGAAGGCACAGCCATCAGTGGTGGAATGATTATAATAGGGAATGCACAAGAGGCTACAATTAGAGAAGAGCAGATTGGAAGGTTTTAGGGCTGAGGGAGATTACAGAGAGGGGGAGGCATGTAAAGAGCACTATATAAATATAAGTTGTTGTTGTTGCTGCTGTGTCTCAGTCAGCTCTCTTACTCGCAGGCAGTTTTTGTGACATTCCCAATCAAGATTATCCTCCTAATTGTCTACATTTGATCATCCAGTTCACAAGTGCTTTCCAGAATCAGATTCCCACAGCCTCTTTTGTCACTCATTGTAAGCCTCAGTCTCTGTGATCCAAGTTTTAATCATCTGCACTCCTGTCTCAAAGATCCAATGTCGCCTCTAATATAATCTGTTCATTTACTATTGCAAAGATTTGTGTTTTCTACTATTGAATCAGCATTTTTAAAAAATTCATTCATGGGATGTGGGCTTCGCTGGCTGGGCCAGCATTTACTGCCCATCCTTAATTGCCCTCGAGAAGATGATGGTGAGCTGCCTTTTTGAACCACATTTACCATATACTAATTCTACCAAGTTAAATCTGCTATTGCTCCTTGCTGCAGAGTGCTAGTGAAGGTGTATTAACTTTAGTCTTCATCCTTATTCAGAGATGTTTGCAAAGCTCCCTTGATAGCCTACAATGAAACCAAGTCACATGAACAAGAAGCTCCCAGTTCTGATCTCAGGCTGTGCTGACTCAGCTGACCTAAGCAGGGGTTGCAGCAAGGGTACTACATTTGGCCTAGACATCTGTGGTAGGGAAGAGAGAAATCTAGTGTTCCCACTCCTTATTTCTGCCAAGTGAATCCTTTTGGAAAGGGTCGACGTGTGAAGATCAGTTCAGGATGGGATCAGGCTGAGCTGTAGTCCCCTACACCGTTGAATAAAATGCCAACACTTATTTTCTAGTTGAATGTGAGGAACCATTGCTAAGGAGTAGGTGCTGGCACTGAAACAATGTTCCAGTGTGAAGCATAGCTTTCAGGACAAGATGGAAATAAAAATATTTCCTACTCCTGGCAGCACCGTTACAGTAACACTATTCTAGTAGAAGGCTGAGGATTAGGTGAGTCATGCAATCATTGTCCAGTGCAACATTGGCTGTGTATCAAATTATATGAAAGTATATTTTGTGGCAGTTAATTCCTTCAACCTTTGGTTAGGAAAGTCTCTTTGTATTAATGACTTGCTTTGTAGTTCAACATTTCGGGCTTGCAGGAATGTGTCAGAGCTGGCGGTTTGCTTTTAGGCGCAGATATGGTTTTTTCTTATTCTTTCATGCTTCAAGTCAAAAATGTGAAAGATGCGCAACAATCAAAATGTTCAATAATGAAGATGCTGGAAATATTCAGCCTGTCTGGTAGCATCTGTGTAGAGAGATACATACTTTTTTTTCATCAGAATTGCTCACTTGTTTCCAGCTCACCTTCTCAACCTCATGTCTGCAATTAATTATCGGCTTCCTTTTTTTGGTTAATTAATTGCTGGACAACTGAATAGACAACACTTAATGAACAAGTATTCATTATTGAGCCTAGGGTTGCCAACTGTGATTAAATATATAAGATAAAAGCAAAATACTGCAGATGCTGGAAATCTGAAACAAAAACAAAAATAGCTGGAAAAACTCAGCAGGTCTGATAGCATCTGCGGAGAGGAATACAGTTAATGTTTCAACTTGAAACGTTAACTGTATTCCTCTCCGCAAATGCTGTCAGACCTGCTGAGTTTTTCCAGCTATTTTTGTGATTAAATATGTATCTGGAAGTTTCATCATGTGACTTGCCCCATGCTCCAGCCATTGGTCAGCTAACACATCCATCCTTGTGGTGCACTGCCTTTCTATGCCACTTGGAAGGCAAAATGACTCAGCCCAATTGGATGATGCTTGACTACCAGTCAAACAGCCTTTTCCCCATCCATTTTCAATATTTTTATACCTGGTAAAGAGAAATGTTCAAGGAAAAGTTTTTAAAAACTATCTCTTTTAATGTCTCTGTGATTTTTTTCCCATGATTTCACACAGCAGTGCCTTGGAGATTGATCTTCAATTCCTGGAGATGCCAGGCCAATCTTGGAGGGTTGGCAACCCTAAACCCATGCACCATATGGACACCTTGTGTGAATGGGAATCCCTCACTTCCCTGTTTGTCCCCTGCAGGGCCGAAACATCACCACCACCCACCCCAGCACCCCCCCCACCCCCAATTAAAACTCCTCGTCATGTTTCTTTGTCTATGCTGGACTTTCATTGTAAGTTTTACATTGGAAGAATGCTCTGATAAGGAATCTGCACCTTTTCTCCATCCTCCACTTATAAAAGACCTAAAGACCTGACCTCAATAAAACTGTTAGTATCATAGACTCATGACAATGTGAGTCCGCACATCTGTCAGATTAAGAGCTTTCTGTAGCACTCCTCTTAAACATCTGGCCAGGCAGCGATATTTATTCATGTCAAAATGCCTATGAACTTTCTAATTGTGTAAATACAAATCATAATAAGTTATTAGATATCAGATTAAATAATAATGCATTTTAATCATTTTGGAACAAGCCTGAACTTCAGTGAAACACTGTTATCAACAATGGAAACATGAGCAAAACTAGGCCTCCTTCAAATTGAAGTTAGAAGCTGTATTCTATTACATTGCAATTGGAGACCAGTAGTATCAGAGACTAGCACTTAATAAGAAACATCATTCAGGGGACCAGAAAACAATAGCAAAGAAAACCAGTAAGAAAGATATGGAAATTCCTAAGATATCACATCTGGACTTTTGGATTCCCAACTGCACTTTTCCAGTACTTTGTGCCTTACTTTCATCTTGTATTTCCTAGTTCTTGCATTACAACACAAAATCAACATGCATTTATATAGCATTTTTTACAGTAAAACATCCCAAGGTGCTTCACAGGAGCGATAACAAACAAATTCAATCAAACGTTGACACACAATAAGATATTCGGACAAAGCTTGGTCAAAAATGCATATTCTAAGGTGCATCTTAAAGGAGACGTGAAAAGGGTTGGAAAGGAAATTTCATACAATGGGACCTGGGTAGCTAAAGGCACGGCTACCAATGGTGGAGTGAAGGAAAGTATGGATGTGGTGGTTGTCCCTGACCGAGTGTTGCAGACTGGCACATTCCAAAGTCCAGGACTACGTGCTGAGGGACGCACTAAAGCTTGGGGCAGCCACCACAAAGGCGCAATAGGGAAGGGTCGCTGTCTAAGATCTTTCTGCCATAGGGCACCGAGGGGCTGGGAACTGTTGAGAGCCCCTCGGGCTGTACAGCTCAAAATGAATGTATGCATTGAATACTAATTGCATTATAATTGTATTGAAGCACCTCAGAGTGCAACATGATGTATGCTGACAACTCCAATACCATTGTCTGATTGTCTGCATTGACCATATTGAAATGATTGTAATATTCATTGATTGTATTGATGCACCTTGTGATACATGTTGTAAAAGTTGAACGTGATTGTATTTTTGTGATGGGGATTTTGAAATGGTTTGGAATGTTCTTCCAGATATTTTATGAATAAAGTATATTTTTCAAAAAAAAAAGAAGGAAAGTATGGATGTGGTGGTGGTGGTGGCTGTCCCTTGATTCGAGGATGACATCTACCCAGGATTGCAGGTTTCTGCCATGAGTCTTCGTGTGACTGAACAGGCTGATTCTTGACCCACAGATCTTTGGGTATGAGGCATGTGATGTCCCATGAGGTAGTGGGATCCAGAGTGCAGGATTTTCTTCCTATTTTTTCCTTTTCTGATTCATCATTAAGACCTTGCCACTCAAAATGTGATTCAGCTTGAGGGGCAAGTTGTTAGCATTTTGTACAGCTGGCAGCAAACTCCTCATTAATGTCAATGCTGCCACATTTCAAGGAGAGCTTAAGAGTGTCTTTGGAATGTTTTCTTTGCCCTCCTGGAACTTTGGCCAGTTTATAGTTGAGAAAACAGGACCTGCTGCGGGAGATGCTATTCAGCCATCCGGACACAGTGTGTAGATTTGCCTGAATGCTTGTGGAGCTTGCTTCAAGAAAGACATTGGTGTTTCTTCGACAGTCCTCCCATTGAATTCGGAGGATGCGGCAGAGGCATTTCTGATGGGATTTCTCTACTGCTCTTATGTGTCACTGATACACAGTCCAGGTCTCACTGCAGTGCAGGAGTGTGGCGACGATAACTGCTGTGTACATTCAGAGTTTTGTTGGCTTGCGGAGGTCTTTGTTGTCAAACTCTCATTGCCATAGTTGTGGAAGATTGAGCTGGCACAGCTGACCTGGTGTAGGATCTCCTCATCAATGATGGCCTTTCGAGACAGGCCAAGGTATAGGAAGTGCTCAATATATTCCAGAGTCTCTCCTTCAACATATATGGGAGGTGGAATATTTGGCTGACCAGGTGTGGTTTGATATGAGTTTTGTTTTGGCAACATTCAAGGATGGGCTGAATTTCTTGTATGTAGAATTGAAGAGATCAAGAGTAGCTTGCAGGTATTGTGCAGAGTAGGCAATGACACTGCTGCCATCCGTACACTGTAGATCATGTATTTCTATGGTGGTCAGCTTAGTTTTGGAACAGAGGTGACTGAAGTTAAAGAATTTTCCATCCAGGTGGTACTTAATACTGAAGGCAATTGATCTTTGATGAGGTAAATAGACACTGTCAGGTAGATTGTAGATATATGGGGGCTACCACACAGCCTTACTTGACCCCGGTCTGGATTTTGAAGGCGCCTGTTTCAGATCTTCCACTTAAAGACAGCTGCAGTCATATCATCATGAAGCAACTGCAGGATTGTGATGGAGTTTCTTGGGCATCTAAATCTTTGGAGCACAGTCGACGGAGATGAACAAGTGGCCAAAATTAGAAGAATGCAGACGTATTGGAGGGGTGTGGAGCTGAGGGAGGCTACCAAGATAGGGAGGAGCAAGATAATGGAGAGATTTGAATGAAAGAATGAAAATTTAAATTTGAAGTACTGCTGGACCAGGAACAAATACTTGGATAAATAGTTAGAACTAAACAGGAAAAAAACACATTGCGGGAGGGGTTCCTCACCTCACTAATAGAAAGAATGGAGAAAAGCAGAATTTTTATTTTTAAAAGCTGAGAGACTAATATGCAGAGGAATTTGGGTGTCCTTGTACACAAAGTACAGAAAGCTAACATGCCAGAACAGCATGCAATTAGGAAGGTAAATGGTATGTTAGCCTTTATTGCAAAGGGGTTGGAGTACAAGAGGAATAGAGTCTTGCTGCATTTATATTGGGTTTTAGTGCGACCACACCTGAAGAACTGTGTGTAATTTTGGTCTCCTTACCCAAGGAAGGCTATACTTGTCTTAGAGGAGTTGTATTGGGGAGATGATGGCATAGTGGTAATGTCCCTGGGCTATTAATCCAGAGGTCCCACCTAATGTGCTGGGGCCAGGAATTCAAACCCCACCAAGTGTAATGAGGCAGATTTGATAAGGGAGCTTAAGGTGAAGGAACCCTTAGGAGGAAGTGACCATAATATGATAGAATTTACCCTGCAATTTGAGAGGTAAAAGCTGGAATCAGATGTAATGGTATTACAGTTGAATAAAGGCAACTACAGAGGCATGAGGGAGGAGCTGGCCAGAATTGACTGGGAGATGAGCCTAGCAGGAAAGACAGTGGAACAGCAATGGCAGGAGTTTCTGGGAGTAATTTGGGAGACACAGCAAAAATTCATCCCTAGGAAGAAGAAGCATACTAAAGGGAGGATGAGGCAACCATGGCTGACAAGGGAAGTCAGGGACAGCATAAAAGCTAAAGAGAAAGCATACAATGCAGCAAAGAGCAGTGGGAAGCCTACAGAGGACAACTAAAAAAGAAATAAGGAGGGAGAAGATTAAATATGAGGGTAAACTAGCCAGTAATATAAAAGAAGATTGCAAGAGTTTTTTTAGATATGTAATGGGTAAGAGAGAGGCAAAAGTGGACATTGGGCCGCTGGAAAATGACGCTGGAGAAGTAGTAGTGGGGAACAAAGAAATGGCGGAGGAACTGAATAGGTACTTTGCGTCAGTCTTCACGGTGGAAGACACGAGTAACATCCCCAAAGTTCAAGAGAGTCGGGGGGTAGAGGTGAGTATGGTGGCCATTACCAAGGAGAAGGTGCTATGAAAACTGAAAGGTCTGAAAGTGGATAAATCACCTGGACCAGATGGGTTACACCCCAGAGTTCTGAAGGAGATAGCTGAAGAGATAGTGGAGGCGTTAGTGGTGATCTTTCAGGAATCACTCGAGACAGGGACGGTCCCAGAAGACTGGAAAAATACTAATGTAACCCCCCTGTTTAAGAAGGGAGTGAGGCAAAAGACGGGAAATTACAGGCCGATTAGCCTGACCTCGGTTGTTGGTAAGATTTTAGAGTCCATTATTAAGGATGAGATTTCAGAATACTTGGAAGTGCATGGTAAAATAGGGCAAAGTCAGCATGGTTTCATCAAGGGGAAGTCATGCCTGACAAATCTGTTAGAATTCTTTGAGGAGGTAACGAGCAGGTTAGACAAAGGAGAGCCAATGGATGTTATCTACTTGGACTTCCAGAAGGCTTTTGACAAGGTGCCGCACAGGAGGCTGCTCAGTAAGATAAGAACCCATGATGTTAGAGGCAAGGTACTAGCATGGATAGAAGATTGGCTGTCTGGCAGGAGGCAGAGAGTGGGGATAAGGGGGTCCTTCTCAGGATGGCGACCGGTGACTAGTGGAGTTCCGCAGGGGCCACAACTTTTCACTTTATACATTAATGATCTAGATGAAGGAACTGAGGGCATCCTGGCTAAGTTTGCATATGTTACAAAGATAGGTGGAGGGACAGATAGTATTGATGAGGTGGGGAGGCTGCAGAAGGATTTGGACAGGTTAGGAGAATGGGCAAAGAAGTGGCAGATGGAATACAACGTGGGGAAGTGTGAGGTCATGCACTTTGGTAGGAAGAATAGAGGCATAGACTATTTTCTAAATGGGGAGAGAATTCAGAAATCTGGAGTGCAAAGGGACTTGGGAGTCCTAGTCCAGGATTCTTTTAAGGTTAACTTGCAGGTTGACGCGGTAGTTAGGAAGGCAAATGCAATGTTGGCATTTATTTCGAGAGGACTAGAATATAAAAGCAGGGATGTGCTGCTGAGGCTTCATAAGGCTCTGGTCAGACCACATTTAGAATATTGTGAGCAATTTTGGGCCCCGTATCTCAGGAAGGATGTTCTGGCCCTGGAGAGGGTCCAGAGGAGGTTCACGAGAACGATTCCAGGAATGAAAGGCTTAACATATGAGGAACGTTTGAGAACTCTGGGTCTATACTCGATGGAGTTTAGAAGGATGAGGGGGGATCTGATTGAAACTTACAGAATACTGAAAGGCCTGGATAGAGTGGACATGGGGAAGATGTTTCCATTAGTAGGAGAGACTAGGACCCGAGGACACAGACTCAGAGTAAAGGGAAGACCTTTTAGAACAGAGATGAGGAGAAACTTCTTTAGCCAGAGAGTGGTGAATCTATGGAATTCATTGCCACAGAAAGCTGTGGAGGCCAGGTCATTGAGTGTATTTAAGACCGAGATAGATAGGTTCTTGATTGGTAAGGGGATCAAAGGTTACGGAGAGAAGGCGGGAGAATGAGGTTGAGAAACTTATCAGCCATGATTGAAAGGCAGAGCAGACTCGATGGGCCGATTGGCCTAATTTCTGCTCCTATGTCTTATGGTCTAAGTTAGTCTCAGTAATAGTGACCATGAAACTATCATTAATTGTTGTAAATTTAGGGAAGGAAATCTGCTGTCCTTACCTGGTCTGGCGTATGTGTGATTCCAGACCCACAGCCATGTGGTTGACTCTTAAATGCCTTCTGCAATGGCCACTCAATTCAAGGGCAATTAGGGGTGGGCAAAAATTGCTGGCCCACATCCCATGAAAGAATAAAGCAAAGGTTCACTAGACTGATTTCTAGGCTGAGACGGTTGTCCTCTCTGGAGATATTGAGTCGTATTCAATTTAGAAGAATGAAAAGGAATGATCTCATTGCACTGAGTTCTTAGAGGCTTTGATGGGTTATTTGCCATGGATGGATGCCTACAACTAGGGGCCATGGTCTCAGGATAGGGGTTGGTCATTTAGGACTGAGATGAAGAGGGTTATACTCAGAGGGTTGTGAATCTATAGAATTCTCTACCCCAGAGAGCTTTGAGTGCTCACTTTTTGAATATATTAAAAGCTGAGATCAATAAATCTTTGGACAATAATGGATGGGGAAGTGGGGTTCAGGTGGATCAGTGATATTGAATGGTGGAGAAGACAAGAGGGACTGAATGGCCTTCTCCTGCTCCTATTGTTTATGATCTTATGAAAGGCTTATCAATTTGTTGGGGTATCTCTCCACACTTTCTCCAAATTTTCACCCCACCCTTTCCTCCTCCCTGAAGGGTGATGGCCCATATTGTGAGCACATGACAGGTTCTGGTGGTGACCCTCTGGTCGCTGTCCATGTGTCCATTCTCCACTGGTGAAGTTAGAGAGAGAATTTCAGTGGGATATCCCATTAGGATGACACTGGAGGGAGGGAGGGAGGAAGATATGATTGCTGAGGCCACGCTTGTCCTCACCTGGTACCTTCTCCAGTGGGTGGTGGGGCGGCAGGGTAAATGAACAGCAGCTTATTCCATGCTGAATTTGGTTTCAAAGCCAGATGGCGACAGGGGGTAGTGGTGGTGGTGGTGGGGGGGGGGTTATTGAGGGGAGGGTGGGTAAATGCTCACTAACACAGCTGGAGTGGTCTGGTACAGCAAGAAGACTGGAGCTGGTGGGGGGGGCGGTGGGTGCAGGAGCGGTACAGGTCGCCACGCCCTTGATTGTGATAGACAAGCGGGGTAACCAATAAGAGGGAGGAGGAGGGCGATGGAAGTGTCCAATTGGTGGGAGGCCGCTGGGGAGTCCCGCCCAGGAGTTGTAACCATTTAAAATGGACCAAAGCTTGGGCGATATGCAGTGGGGACAGTGTAACAATGTAATCAGGGGAGAATCAAAGTTTACAGCGTGTGGCTCCCGGTCTGTTATTTTAATTTAACAGCACAAACACAGGAAGTTAGCATTTATTTTATTATTTTTTTCTTCGTTGAAGGAGGAAAACAAAGAGAGTGAGCTTTGTGTTGGGGCGGGGGAGGGCAGGAGAGACAGGCGGATGATCTTTGATCTGCAGACGGGACGCTCCTGAGAGAGAGAGAGAGAGAGAGATGACAGCAAAGGGCCTGAGTGCCGAGGACGACGACCCTCTGGCGGCAGGGCCACGGCAGCAGGAGCCGCAGGAGGAGGAGGAGGGAGAGGAGGGAGAGGGAGAGCCTGGCAGCTCCAACCCGACCACCCAGCCGCTCGCCAACTACAAGGAGCCGCTCAACGGGGAGGCGAGTGTGGCTGCGGAGGAGTCCAGGCTGCAGGTGAGGGTAGGGGATGGTGGCCACCCATCTGACAACCCCGGCAGCGCCTCCAGCCCCCAGCCTGTGCCCCCCGAGGGGGGCTGGGGCTGGGTGGTGATGTTCGCCTCCATGTGGTGTAACGGCTCGGTGTTTGGCATCCAGAACGCTTTCGGGCTCCTCTACCTTTCCCTGCTGGAGAACTTCGGCGACCCAGGCGACAAGCATCTGCGCTTTAAGACAGGTAAGCAAAGGCTGCAAGCAGATGGTGCATTGAAGGCTGAGCTGCACTCACAGCTAGGCCTATTCCAAGCTTCCAATAATGTCCGCCCCCCTCCCCAGCCAAGTGACTTTATGCTGTTGCAACTTGAAACTTTTAAACTGATTCACAAATGTAGTAAAATGGCCAGGAGTATGTTTCTGATTTCCTGCCAGTCTTTCTCCCTGCCTTCCTTTTCAATTCCCTGCCGGGTTACATTCCCACTGCTGGTCCATCTTTTGAATGAGGTGTTAATCCGAGGCCCCGTCTCTTGCTTCAGGTGGACGTAGAGGATGCCACGGAGTTCGCTATGTTGAAGAGCAGGGGAGTTATCCCTGGTGTCCTGCCCAAAGTTAGTCCCTCCAGTCAACATCACAAGAAAAAAAAAGTGTTTCTGGTTATTATCACGTTGCTGTTTGTGGGAGCTTGCTGTGTCCAAATTGGCTGCCTCGTTTCCTACATTACAACAGTGACCACACTTCGAAAATACTTACTTAATTGTCTGCAAAGTCCTTTAGAAGGTCCTGTGCATCTTGAACGATGCTACATAAATGCATTTATTTTATTTTATTTTGCATCCTTTGGTGCATTGCCCAAGTGGCTAGCAGGTGAATGTTAAGGATGTTTTACATAAGCTGGACAGCAGGCAAGCAAGTGGTATCATAATTTGCTGCCATTAGTACACCATGTTACTGGATGTTGATTGGGAGCGCCAACCCTGCCTGATTCCCTACTGCTTAGGGTAAAAATTACAATCCAACTTGTCCAGTAAACAAAGGAACAGGAGTAAGCCATTCAGTTCCTTAACTCTCTCTCTTATTCCATTCAATTTGATATGTACCTTAATTCCATTTACCTGCCTTCTTTCTAAATCCTTTCCTAACAGAAACTTATTGACAATCAATCTTGAAATTTTCAATTCACCCAGCATGCACAGCCTTTTTGGATAAGTTTCCCCTACCCTTTGTTTGGGAAGAAGTGTTCTTGATTTCACTCCTAATAGCTTAGCTCTAATTTTAACATGAATTTTAAACTAATTTTAAACCTCCTTGCTCTGGATCCCCCTCTTTCCCACCCCCACCCCCCCTCCTGCAATCAGAGGAAATAATTTCTCTGTATCTACCTACTGAATCCCTTTATCATTTTAAAGACCTTGACTAAATCACCCATTAAAACTCGACTCAAGGGATTAGCAGCCATGATTTTGAAGTGCTTAACATGTTAACATTATCTTGCTTCTCCCGATATATATTAATGATCTAGACCGTGACGTACAGGGCACAATTTCAAAATTTGTGGATGATACGAAACTTGAAGCATTGTGATCTGTGAGGAGGGTAGTGTAGAACTTCGAAAGGACATAAAGTTGGTGGAGTGGGTGGACAGGTGGCAGGTGAAGTTCAATGTGGAGAAATGTGAAGTGACTAATTTTTGGTAGGAAGAATATGGAGAGACAATATAAAATAAAGGGTACAACTCTAATGGGGGTCCAGGAACAGAAGCATCTGCGTGTATATGTGTATAACTCATTGAAGGTGGCAGGTCAGGTTAGTGAAGCACACGGTATTCTAGGGTTTGTTAATTGGGGCATAGAGTACAAGAGCAAGGAGGTTTTGTTGAACTTGTATAAGACACTAATTCAGCCTCAGCTGGAGTTTTGCGTCCAGTTCTGGGTACCACCCTTTAAGAAGGATGAGAAGGCGTTGGAGAGAGTGCAGAAATGATTCACAAGAATGGTTCCAGGGATCAGGAACGTCAGTTATGAAGATAGATTGGAGAAGTTGGCATTGTTTTCCTTGGAGAAGAGAAGCTGAGAGGAGATTTGATTGAGTGACAGAGTGGATGGGGGAGAAACTGTTCCCACTTGTGAATGGATTGAGACACTGATTTTAAACTAATTGGCCAAAGAAGCAAAAGCGACATGAGGAAAAAGTTTTTAATGCAGCGAGTAGTTAAGGTCTGGAATGCACTGCATGACAGTGCGGTGAAGACATATTCAATTGAAGCATTCAAAGGGCGTTGAACAGTTATCTGAAAAGGAAGAATGTGTAGGGTTATGGGGAGAAGGTGGGGTCCTGCCTTAAGTTGCATTAATATAATATCCTTAATGCCCCAGCTGAGCTCCGCTAACTCAGCCTCAACTGGGAATACAGTCTGGAACTTGCTAGGTCATGACTAGTCATGGCTTCATGACTAGCTGGACAAACTCAAATGAGCACCAGCAGTTTTGATTTTAATGCCTATTTTTAAAGTACACAATCCTTTTTAAGCTTGCAAGTAAATAGAATATGGCCAGGGTTATTTAGATGCAGTGATGGTAATCATGTCAATACAGATAGATCAAACCTATTGCCTGCCATTGGCATTCTTAAAATCCCAAAATCTTACAGAAGAGAAGGAGGCCATTTGGCTCCATTTTTCCTGTGCCAGCTCTTTGAAGGAGCTATCAATTAGTCACAATACCCTGTTCGTCCCACATAACTGCAATTTTTGCTTTTCAAGTATTTATCCAATTCCTTTTTGAAAAGTATTGAATCTGCTTCCACCATCTGCTTCGGGGAGTGCAATCTTAACTACTGACTGTATATTTAAAAACAGAAGTCTTATCTCTCCTCTGGTGCTATTGCCAATTACCTTAAATCTGTGTCCTCTGGCTACCAGCCCTCCTATCAGCTGAAACTGTTTCTCTTTATTCACTCAATCAAAACCCTTTTGTAACTTTGAACACCTCTATTAGATCATAACAGTATTTGTCAATATTTTTTATGTACACAATCCTTTTTAAGAAACTTGCCTGAAAACAGGAGTATGGCCCCTGTTAACAGGGTAAAATATGAATCTCATAATTAATTTAACATCCATTGCCTTTGATAATCAGTGAATATGTAAACAACAAAAATTGTTTAATAACAGTTCGAATTTACACCCATGTGTCTTCTGTTATAGCCTAGTAACTATTGATGACCATGATATTTGTCCTCATTCGATGGAATGATCAGTTAAACCTAACCATTCTCATAAGCCTGTTCGATCTAAACATTCTGGAATTAAGTCTAATGATGACCATGAAACCATTGTCAATTGTTGTAAAAACCCATCTGGTTCACTAATGTCCTTTAGGGAAGGAAATCTGTCGTCCTTACCTGATCTGGCCTACATGTCACTCCAGACCCACAGCAATATGGTTGACTCTTAAGTGCCCTCTGAAATGGCCTAGCAAGCCACTCAGTTGTAACAAACTGCTACAAAGTCATAAAAAAATAATGAAACCACCTGGCATCGACCTAGGCACTGGAAATGACAATGGCAATCGCAGCCCTGTTGACCCTGCAAAGTCCTCCTTACTAACATCTGGGGGCTAGTACCAAAATTGGGAGAGCTGTCTCACAGACTAGTCAAGCAACAGCCTGACATAGTCATCCTCATGGAATCATATCTTACAGATAATGTCCCAGACTCCATCATCACCATCCCTGGGTATGTCCTGTTCCACCGGCAGGACAGGCCCAGCAAAGGTGGTGGCACAGTGGTTTACAGTCGGGAGGGAGTTGCCCTGGGAGTCCTGAACATCGACTCTGGACCCCATGAAGTCTCATGGCATCAGGTCAAACATGGGCAAGGAAACCTCCTGCTAATTACCATGTACTGTCCACCCTCAGCTGAAGAATCAGTGCTCCTCCATGTTGAATATCATTTGGGCGAAGCACTGAGGGTGGCAAGGGCGCAGAATGTACTCTGGGTGGGGGACTTCAATGTCCAACACCAAGGGTTGCTTGGTAGCACCACTACTGATCGAGCTGGCCAAATCCTAAATGACATAGCTGCGAAACTGGATCTGCGGCCAGTGGTGAGGGAACCAACAAGAGGGAAAAACATACTTGACTTCACCCTCACCAACCTGCCTGCCGCAGATGCATCTGTCCATGACAGTATCGGTAGGAGTGACCACTGCACAGTCATTGTGGAGACGAAGTCCCGTCTTCACATTGAGGATACCCTCCATCGTGTTGTGTGGCACTACCACCATGCTAAATGGGGTAGATTTCAAACAGATCTAGCAACTCAAGACGGGGCATCCATGAGGCGCTGTGGGCCGTCAGCAGTAGCAGAATTGTACTCGAACACAATCTGTAACCTCATGGCCCAGCATATACCCCACTCTATCATTAGCATCAAGCCAAGGGATCAACCTGGTTCAATGAAGAGTGCAGGAGGGCATGCTAGGAGCAGCACCAGACATATCTAAAAATGAGGTGTCAACCTGGTGAAGCTATAACACTTGTGTGCCAAACAGCATAAGCAGCAAGTGATAGACAGAGCAAAGCGATCCCACAACCAACGGATCAGATCTAAGCTCTGCAGTCCTGCCACATCCAGTCATGAATGGTGGTGGACAATTAAACAACTCACTGGAAGAGGAGGCTCCACAAATACCCTCATCCGCAATGATGGAGGAACCCTGCACAGCTAGTGCAAAAGATAAGGCTGAAGCATTTGCAACAAACTTAAGTCAGAAGCGCCGAATGGATGATCCATCTCGGCCTCCGGAGGTCCCCAGTATCACAGATGCCAGTCTTCAGCCAATTCGATTCACTCCACGTGATATCAAGAAACAGCTGAAGGCACTGGATACTGCAAAAGCTATGGGTCCTGACAATATTCCAGCAATAGTACTGAAGACTTCTGCCCCTAGCCAAGCTGTTCCAGTACAGCTACAACACTGGCATCTACCCGCTGTGTGGAAAATTGCCCTGGTATGTCTTACACACAAAAAACAGGACAGATACAACCTGGCCAATTACAGCCCCATCAGTCTACCCTCGATCATCAGTAAAGTAATGGAAGGGGTCATCAACAGTGCTATCAAGCAGCGCTTGCTTAGTAATAACCTGCCCACTGATACCCAGTTTGGGGTCCGCCAGGGCCACTCAGCTCCTGCTCTCATTACAGCCTTGGTTCAAACATGGACAAAAGAGCTGAACTCCCAAGGTGAGGTGAGAGTGACTGCCCTCGACATCAAGGCAGCATTTGACCGAGTGTGGCATCAAGGAGCCCTAGCAAAACTGAAGTCAATGGGAATTAGGGGGAAAACTCTCCGATGGTTGGAGGCATACCTAGCACAAAGGAAGCTGGTTGTGTTTGTTGGAGGTCCGTCATCTCAGCTGCAGGGCATCACTGCAGGGGTTCCTCAGGGTAGTATCCTAGGCCCAACCATCTTCAGCTGCTTCATCAATGACCTTTCTTCCATAAGGTCAGAACTGATGATTGCACAACGTTCAGCACAATTGCGACTCCTCAGATACTGAAGCAGTCCATGTGCAAATGCAGCAAGACCTGGACAATATCCAGACTTGGGCTGACCAGTGGCAAGTAACATTTGTGCCACACAAGTGCTAGGCAATGTCCATCTCCATCAAGAGAGAATCCAACCATCGCCCCTTGATGTTCAATGGCATTACCATCACTGAATCCCCTACTATCAACATCCTGGGGGTTACCAATAACCAGAACCTGAACAGGACTAGCCATATAAATACTGTGGCTACAAGAGCAGGTCAAAGGTTATGAATCATGTGACGAATAACTCACTTCCTAATTCCCCAAAACCTGTTCACCATCTACAAGGCACAAGTCAGGAGTGTGATGGAATACTCCCCACTTGCCTGGATGAGTGCAGCTCCCACAACACAAGAAGCTGGACACCGTCCAGGACAAAGCAGCCTGCTTGACTGGCACCCCATCCACAAACATTCACTCCCTCCACCACCGACACACAGTAGCAGCAGTGTGTACCATCTACAAGATGCAGTGCAGGAATTCACAAAGGCTCCTTTGATAGCACCTCCCAAACCCACTACCACCTAGAAGGACAATGGCAGCAGATAGATGGGAACATCACCACCTGGAGGTTCCCCTCCAAGTCGCTCACTATCCTAACTTGGAAATATATCGCCATTCTTTTACTGTCGCTGGAACTCCCTAACAACTCTGTGGGTGTACCTACACCACATGGACTGCAGCAGTTCAAGAAGGCAGCTCACCACAATCTTCTCATTGGCAACTAGGGATGTGCAATAAATGCTGGCCCAGCCAGTGAAGCTCACATTCCGTGAATGAGTTTTTAAAAAAAAAAGCCTGCTTAGGCACTTGCGACAGACATCTCCAGTAACAAGTATGTGATCCTTGTGCTTTTACTTATTGTCATGCAGGTAGCATTTTCTAACCATTAGTGCTATTCCTGTGCCTTGTATCACAATTGGTGCCTTGACATGAACCTGCTGTTTTTAATCTGTAAAGAAAGGCGTTCCTGCAGTCTTTGTGATACACTTTTAGAAAACAGGAACTCTAGTGCGACTCAACAACAGCATGTTTCCGGCCTAAAGTAAACATCTGAGTGAGGAAACCCGCACCGTCAGCTTGTGGTGTTGTACAGTTTAAAAAGCCCAGTGGTGCAGAAATGTTGCCAAAGTAATCGAGGCCGGGTGCCTCACCTTCTCTTCCACAGCGGTCATCGTATTGCGTCGAGAGTACAAACAATGGCTTATCAGTTATTGGGATGTCAACTCCCCTCACTAGTTTGCTACATCACCTGTAAAGTAAATTGATTGCCACAAATATAAATGTCTTGCCAAGCTGGCTGCCTCACTCTTATTGATTGCACATCCTAATCATGGACAGTTCTGTAAATGTCATGTTGGAAAATGGAGCCAGCCCCACTACAGCTGGAGCTCAGTGTTGTGTTTATGGCCAAATGTACCAGTTATGTTTCGGGCAAGTGTGTCAAAGCCTCGACTGAATTTTACTTGGTAACCCACTCATATAGCTTCCACCCATCAAATGTGGTGGAGTGGTTGTTGACTGTTATAATTACCTCAGTTTGCTTTCTGGCAAGAAAGGGAACTGCTCCACTAATGGAACTTCTGACCTCTATACCTCTTACCTTCCCATTGATAGTCAGCCAAGTACCAGGAAGGTATAATCATCTTGCACAACTCATTTATAGCAACATAAAAAAACTGGTGAGAGCTAAAGGATAGCTTCAAAGACGCTGACACAGCTTTTAAAAGATTCTTGAGTCCATACAAGGGACAAATCGCAACTGGCAGTGAATATAGAAGGAGATTTATGTCATCAGATGAATACAATACACAGGGTGCTCCAAAGTGCTTTGCCTCGAATAAATTATTCTCAACTTCATCTTTATTGTTATGTAAGCAAATGTGGCATCTAATTTGTGCTGTCAATGAGATATATGGCCAGTTAATCTGTTTTTGGTTAAATTGACTGGGGAAAGAATGTTAACCAGTTTTTTTGGGGGAAAAATATACTTTATTCATAAAATATCTGAAAGAACATTACAAAATATTTCAAAATGGCCATCACAAAGTGCAATCATATTCCAGTTTTCCGCATGGATCATGAGGTGCTTCAGTACAATCAACGAACATTACAGACATTTCAATATGGTCATTACAGACAGTCAGACAGTGCAATGGGATTCAAGTTATCGACATAGGTCATGTTGCATTCTGAGGTGCTTCAGTACAATTGTGATACATCATGTATTCACTGCATACGTTCATTGTGAGTCATACAGCCCGCGGGGTCTATACAATTCCCAGCCCCTCGGTGCACTATGGCTGAAAGGTCTTAGACAGCGACCTTTCCCCATTGCGCCTTTGCGGCGGCTGCCCCAAGCTTTAGTGCCTCTTTCAGCACGTAGTCCTGGACCTTGGAATGTACTAGTCTGCAACACTCGGTCAGGAACCACTCTTTGCACTGGAAGACCAACCAGGCTACCAGGATAACTTTTTATTCCTTTTAGTGAACCTTTGGAATTTTCTGCCCCAGAGAGCAGTGTGTGCTCAGTCATTGAGCATATTCAAGTCAAGATTTTGACAGATTTTTGGATACTAAGCAAATTAAGGGAAAAGATCAGCCACAAGCCTATCAAATGGCAGAGCAGGATTGAGGTGCCGAATGGCCTACTTCTATTTCATGCATTCTTATGTGTCAATTATTTTTGGTGACACTCTTGTGAAGCAGCTTGGGAAGTTCTACAATGTTATAGGTGCTATATAAATACAAGTTGTTGAAAGAGATTGGGCGGGAGTGGGGGTGGAAATAGCCTTTTTTCAAAAGCTTGGTGAAGTTTCTCCTCGGATTGCTGCCAGCACTGTGGAGGAGATGAATGTTAGAGAGTGTATGGCAGTGGTGGAGAGTTGAGGTTTACGTAGAGCTGGTAGTTTGTGTGTTTGTTGCTGAATAGCAAGAGCAAGATGAAAAGATGTAGATCAGTTGAGTTTATTGAAGGGTGGACAGGCTTGAGATGCTGATGGCCATTTCCTGCTCCTAATTCTTGTATATTTTTATAACCATGATTGTTCCTGGGATTTTTTTTTTTTGCACATCCACCTGACAGCCATTGGTTTAACATTTCATCCCTGCAACAGCACCTCTTACAGTGCAGCACTTATTCCTTCAGTGCTGCAGTGAAGTTTTAGCCTGGATTATGTGCTCAAGTCTTGGAGCGGCGCTTGAGGCCATGATGTTCTGACTCTTTATCTCAATTGCTGTGGTCTGAGTTTGTAATAGCTCAAAACTAGCCTTGAGTTTTCTGTGATCTCCTGTGATCAGATTAATTCCAGTGGATGGTCTGAAAGTATTCACTTGTCTGTTTCTTTTCAGTTTACGGAATTTGTATAAATAATACTAATATTGTCCCCATGCATTCTAACTAAGAAGTGAGTATTGTGTCCTGATTTGTTGTAGGATGATGTACAGTTTGGAATGTTTATGAAGAAAAACAATTTTTACGTATCTATGATATAAAAGTCTTGGTAACATTATGACCTCATCACATCTTGCTCCTCTCACATTAACATGTATTATCTAAAGCATCATCTGGTTAACCATGAGCAGTTCCACAGGAGATCTGCTAGTATATTAAAATATACCATAAGTACTATTATGGCCTTCTGTGCTGTAACAATTCTCTGATCCTGTCTACACTTCTTATTTGCAAATGTTATTTCCTGGAATACTTCATGTCAGCATTTAGAATGCAATCTTGCTGCATAAAATTTTATTATGGGGTTTTGCATGTAAGGGTTGATGTAAATTCTTATCCTTGTTTTCAAATCTGTCACTGCCCCTCCCTGTCTCTCTCACCTCTCAACACTGAGATACCTGCGGTCCTATAATACGAACGTACCAATTAGGAGCAAGAGTCGGCCATCCAGCCCCTCGAGCCTGCCCCGCCATACAACAAGATCATAGCTGATCTGACTGTGTGGCCTCAGCTCCACATTCCGCCTGCTCCCGATAACCTTTGAGTCCCCTGTTCGTCAAGAATCTATCTACCTCTGCCTTAAAAATATTCATTGACCCTCTCTCTGGGGAAGAGAGTTCCAAAGATACCTGACCTTCAGAGAAAAATTTCTTCTCATCTCCATCTTAAATGGGAGACCCCTTATTTTTTTTTAAAAACCTGTCCTGGTTGCTTGAGCACCCCGAACACCTTAGCTCTGGAATTCCCTCCCTAAACCTCTGCATCGCTCTCTCTCTCTCTCTCTCTCTCTTTTTTCCTTTAAGATATTCCTTAAAACCTACCTCTTTGACCAAGCATTTGGTACAAACCGCTGTACTGTTTTAAAACAGTATCCCCTACCTAATATGGGAGATCTACTATAGTACGATAATTACAGTCTAAACTGTGATTGGAAACAATTAACAACATATTATTCCTTAATCAGCTACTGAAATGTTTGTTATATTTTTGCTACGTTATTTATTTTGCTACTTTGTGCAGCGAAGGTCGTCTTTTGGAGGTTTTGTTCACCTGCCTTTTTTTTAAAAAAAAATAAATCTGGAGTTGAAACTACTCTGAAGCTGCTAACACCCGAATCTCTCTTCAGCATGTCTGAAGCTAGGACCATACTAAGACTAATATTCCTCTTTTTAAAAAAAATTTTGGTGTTTATTGTTTGAACAGCATGAATATGGGAGTGAGTGTAAAGTCACTGTACAGACGTGTGTACATTGCCAGGATGTTTGGGACTCCAGCTGTTTTGCTACATAAACTAGATCAGAGTTCAACCCCAAAGTGAAGGTCTGAACTTCGTTTAAACAGGTGGTAGAGGAATCTAAAGTTCATCTAAATTGTGAAATTTCTTATTGATAAACAACTCACTTTCATGTTTTGAAGGTCAAATTATGAAATTGTAAGGGCTATTGACCCTGTACCTGTATGTTTTTTTCCCCTGATTTTTTTTTTCTCTCTCTTTGCCATTCATTTTTTTCTTGCTAACTTCTTGCCCTGAGGTAATGATGGCCAGGATAGGATTTCCTGGGTGCCTTAGCCAAATGATCGTTTTTTTTACATACGAACTTGGAGGTTCAGTTACACAACTAAAGCCATGTATGCCCCCTCCAGTGTGCGTTTAAAAAGGTCCCATGACACTAGTATGAACTAGAGCAAGGGAATTCTCCCTGGCCAGTGTACATCCCTCATCCAACGTCACTAAAAACTAACAGATTATCTGGTCATTATCTCGCTGCTGCTCGTTGGACCTTGTTTTTCATGAATTAGCTCCCGTGCTTCCTACATTACAACAGTGACTACACTTCAAAAGTACCCGTAAAGCGCTGAGTTCTGAGGTTGAGAACGGTGCTATATAAATGTAAATCTTTCCACTTTACGTTCCCATGGGCCCTATGGAACCTTGCCATGTGGGTGAAATCTAGTATTCTCTCACCTGGCTTTCCCCTGTCTGTAGGGAAAGGAATGAAGGCATTCCCTTCTCAGTAGAGAGGTGTATTGGCCTTGCTGATATCGTGGTGGAGTGGGAGATGATGCCGGCACTGCCTGCTCCAACCTGGAAGGAGCAAGTTTTAGACACGGGCGGTGTTGTCCATGTCCTGGTTTGAGGCTGATTGGCGGCATAGCTCAGTTTCTGCCTCCCTTGTGAAGCATAGGCTCCTGAAGCATTGTTCTTCCGAGATGTCTGCATAGAAGATGCGCTCCTTGAAGACCCACTATGGGTGTGCCCTCTGTACAGTGTCGCCATCCTCCTCCCTGCTTCATGCCCCAATCCATTATTCTTCACTGTTCCAATTAGCCTTCCGCCTCAAAGGCAGCCCAACCAGACACGTCAATGGCTGCAGTAAAACAGTTTCAAAAGCAGCCAAAGGTATTCCAGCACCAGCTAAAACCTCTTCTCGGGAGTCAAGAATCAGTTATAGGAGTGAGAAAGTTGGCCACAAAATGCCCAGCTGTTAACCAGCAGCCTAAAGAGTAAACCAGAAGATAACCAGTATGTAGAGGATAAGACTTTTTAAATTGCACTGCTCAGAGGTCCTTCACTGCCTGTTAGTGCCATGTGTTGTTGAGTAAGTTTACCACAGGGTGAGTCAGGTGCTGGGGAAGCTCAATTTCCCAAGAGATTGAGAACAAGCATTGGACCCTTTAAACATTTTAATTACTGTTTTGAATACTTCCTCTGAATATCTTGTGGTCTGTGCAATAAATGTAATTTGGCGAGATCCCTCTATTGTATGTATTCAGCCTAACATTTAAAATTCTTTTCTTCAAATTCATGCAGTACTTTCTCTTCCGAATTATTTGAAGCAAAGCTAGAGGGCAAATCTTAAGAACATTACTGAAGTAACGCACTTTTGAACAGAGGGCCACTGGGCTAGATTTTATGCTCCCCTGCCAGTGGGTTTGAGGGGTGCGGGAGGCATGTAAAATCCAGTGGGTGGCCTTCCCACCTGCGACCAGGGATGAGCGTGGCCGAAGGCAAAAAGGCCTGCATTTTTTTAAACAAGGAACTATGTAACTATAGCACTACTTATGATCTGTAGTGAACACAAATGCTTCTAGGCCACTTCAAATGGGTGTAATTATTAGACTTCAAGTGGGTAGAAACAGTAGTCTTCCCTTTGTTTACAACATTGACTGTGGACCAAAGTGACTTCAACACTTCTGTATTCAATGCAGTTAATGCATGTAGTATAGGGTGAAGTCTAAACTAACAACAGAATATAACCTTAAACTTATGAATCTTTTAGTGTCAAAGTATTACAAACATTGGAAACAATGCAAACTGGAGGAACAGCACCTCATCTTCCAACTAGGCACTTTATAGCCTTCCAGACTGAATATTGAGTTCAACAATTTTAGATCATGAACTCTCTCCTCCATCCCCACCCCCTTTCTGATCCCCCCCCCCACTTTTTCCAATAATTTATATAGATTTTTATTTTCCCACCTATTTCCATTATTTTTAAATGTATTTCCATCCATTGTTTTATCTCTACCTTTTGGCCTATTTCGATCCCTTCCCCCCACCCCCACTAGGGCTATCTGTACCTTGCTTGTCCTGCTTTCTATCCTTAATGTCACCTATTAGCACATTCCTTAGATAATATCACCACCTTCAACACCTCTTTGTCCTTTTGTCTGTGACATATTTTGGTTATCTCCACCTATCACTGGCCCTCTATCCAGCTCTACCTGTCCCACATCCCCGCCCTTAAACCAGCTTATATTTCACCTCTCTTCAATTTTTCCTTAGTTCTGTTGAAGAGCCATATGGACTCGAAACGTTAACTGTGTTCCTCTCCGCAGATGCTGCCAGACCTACTGAGTTTTTCCAGGTATTTTTATTTTTGTTTTGGATTTCCAGCATCCGCAGTTTTTTTGCTTTTATTACAAACGCTGCTCTGACTGACTGACTGGTTTGCCCCTTTAGCAGCTGGTAAGGATAAATGGAGCGACTCCAATTCATCATGCCACTCGACAACAACTTGCATCTGTGGCTGGGATTTTCTGGTCCCACCCGTGGCGGGAATCATCATGGGCGGCATCGGAAAATTTGACAGACCAGCCAAAGGTTGGTTGACTTTGAGCAGGAATTTCTGGCCCCGTGGTGGGTGAGGTTTCGGGAAAGCCCCGGCCTGTGTCTTTTTACGTAGAAAAACGTGCTTGACAGAGATGTGCAGTTTTTCTCCTTTTACCTTGTGCTGGTTGTGAGCAACTGCAACCAATGGCACACTATTCATGTAAATAACTGAACCGACACTTATTTTCAATTGCAGGCAGATTGGGGTGACACAATTTAAATCTTTTTAAAAATCACAAAAGCATAGATAATGTAGGCATTAGAGCATCAAAAAATTGAAATTACAGAGCATGACTACAAACTTAGTAACCACTATCACACTAAGCATTTGATACTGTGTCAGAGTTTTACAGCAGGGAAAGAGGCCCTTCGGCCCATTGTGTCATCAAGCCCCCTATCTACTCCTAATCCAATTTTCCAGCACTTGGCCCATAGCCCTGTATGCAGTGGCGTTGTGAGGGTTCCTGCATTTACCACCCTTTCAGGCAGTGAGTTCCAGATACACCCATCCTCTGGGTGAAAAAATCTTTCCTCAAATCCCCTCTAAACCTCTGCCCCTTACCTTAAATCTATGCGAAATCCCCAAAATCTATATCCATAGACAGTAGTGATTTCCTTATTTTCATTTGCAATATTGCCCATGTCTGCTTTTAAAGGATCTGACATCACCCTTTTTCTTCTGATCTACCTGTAAGAACGTTTTTGTTTTAATCTGGTTAACCCTCTCAATTTTCTTTGTTTCCTTCTTACAATCCCTTTTTGCAGCTCTTACTCCCTTTTTCGTCCTTCTTTACTGTTCTTTATATATCTCTCTCAATCCCCAGAATTTCCACTGTTATGTTATCGCTCGCCTGTTTTGTCAATCGTGACTGTTTTATTTTGTAAGTAGAGCCCCTGCCTCCTTAGGCATATCTAGTGGTCCTATTTTTTTTTCACCACCTCCCACTGTTGATTTGCAGTTTTACCTGATAACAATTTTGACCAATTTGCGCTCTCTCTCGCTCGCTCTCTCGCTCGCTCTCTCGCTCGCTCCCTCGCTCGCTCTCTCGCTCGCTCTCTCGCTCGCTCTCTCGCTCCCTCCCTCTCTCGCTCCCTCCCTCTCTCGCTCCCTCCCTCTCTCGCTCCCTCCCTCTCTCGCTCCCTCCCTCTCTCGCTCCCTCCCTCTCTCGCTCCCTCCCTCTCTCGCTCCCTCCCTCTCTCGCTCCCTCCCTCTCTCGCTCCCTCCCTCTCTCGCTCCCTCCCTCTCTCGCTCCCTCCCTCTCTCGCTCCCTCCCTCTCTCGCTCCCTCCCTCTCTCGCTCCCTCCCTCTCTCGCTCCCTCCCTCTCTCGCTCCCTCCCTCTCTCGCTCCCTCCCTCTCTCGCTCCCTCCCTCTCTCGCTCCCTCCCTCTCTCGCTCCCTCCCTCTCTCGCTCCCTCCCTCTCTCGCTCCCTCCCTCTCTCGCTCCCTCCCTCTCTCGCTCCCTCCCTCTCTCGCTCCCTCCCTCTCTCGCTCCCTCCCTCTCTCGCTCCCTCCCTCTCTCGCTCCCTCCCTCTCTCGCTCCCTCCCTCTCTCGCTCCCTCCCTCTCTCGCTCCCTCCCTCTCTCGCTCCCTCCCTCTCTCGCTCCCTCCCTCTCTCGCTCCCTCCCTCTCTCGCTCCCTCCCTCTCTCGCTCCCTCCCTCTCTCGCTCCCTCCCTCTCTCGCTCCCTCCCTCTCTCGCTCCCTCCCTCTCTCGCTCCCTCCCTCTCTCGCTCCCTCCCTCTCTCGCTCCCTCCCTCTCTCGCTCCCTCCCTCTCTCGCTCCCTCCCTCTCTCGCTCCCTCCCTCTCTCGCTCCCTCCCTCTCTCGCTCCCTCCCTCTCTCGCTCCCTCCCTCTCTCGCTCCCTCCCTCTCTCGCTCCCTCCCTCTCTCGCTCCCTCCCTCTCTCGCTCCCTCCCTCTCTCGCTCCCTCCCTCTCTCGCTCCCTCCCTCTCTCGCTCCCTCCCTCTCTCGCTCCCTCCCTCTCTCGCTCCCTCCCTCTCTCGCTCCCTCCCTCTCTCGCTCCCTCCCTCTCTCGCTCCCTCCCTCTCTCGCTCCCTCCCTCTCTCGCTCCCTCCCTCTCTCGCTCCCTCCCTCTCTCGCTCCCTCCCTCTCTCGCTCCCTCCCTCTCTCGCTCCCTCCCTCTCTCGCTCCCTCCCTCTCTCGCTCCCTCCCTCTCTCGCTCCCTCCCTCTCTCGCTCCCTCCCTCTCTCGCTCCCTCCCTCTCTCGCTCCCTCCCTCTCTCGCTCCCTCCCTCTCTCGCTCCCTCCCTCTCTCGCTCCCTCCCTCTCTCGCTCCCTCCCTCTCTCGCTCCCTCCCTCTCTCGCTCCCTCCCTCTCTCGCTCCCTCCCTCTCTCGCTCCCTCCCTCTCTCGCTCCCTCCCTCTCTCGCTCCCTCCCTCTCTCGCTCCCTCCCTCTCTCGCTCCCTCCCTCTCTCGCTCCCTCTCTCCTTCCATTAAAGTTCCTTTTCATTAACATTGAATTTTCAATTAACTTCTTTTGATAAACTGTAAGGTCAGATTGTCAGCAATAAAAATAACGACACAGATGAGCAAATGCTATGCGAAACATGCCGCAGGGGGACATAGATGGAGTGACATGTGGAATGCAGATTGTCATAGTTGATAAATTGGGTTAAAATGTTGGGATTCACAATTTTTGGAAGCTGGAAAGTAATTTCAGGTGAAAAATCAAAAGCAACCGCTATGTTGTCCGGATGTGCTTTTCTTGCAAATCTTGCTTACTTTTGTGTTTACTTTAATAGCAGGACAAATTAGCAGTTGCGATATCCTTAAATGCATCAAAACTATCTGCATTGTGGTAATGCTGATAAGAGCACACTAATGCTGCTCAGGCTGTACATCATTTACAGGGATGACGCAAGATTGCCAAATAGAAATTTGTGTAGCAAACTGGAACGACCAGCGAATCAGGATGGACAGGAAAAGTGAAATGAGGGCAAATCAAATTACAAAATACTTACACAACCACTAGGAACACCTTGCAACTGATTGCAGAACCTGGTGAACAGCAGTGGCACACCTTCTGAGAATCATGTTACTTATCTGATTTTGCAGGAGAGCTCGGCTCTCATTTGGAGATTTTATTGCTTTGCACATCATCAGATCAGAAAACACACAAAGTAAGGTCCAAAGGAAACAGGCAGATCTGGTGCTTCAGATGCAAGACCCTCCCCTCGCAACCAAAACCATTTAATGGTGTCAAACTTGACTGAAGATCATCAGATTTGGAAATGAAAAATTATTCTAATGTCAAGTGCCCAAAGTCCAAATAACAATTGTCAAGATATCAACTGTACCCAGCAAGAGTCCAGACGATGAGAAAAATCATAGGACTGTTGGAGCTTCTCCAGACCAGCAGCCCTCTGGGCTCTTTCACTCTTGATTGAAGCTGTTTACTGGATGGAGGCTCCTTTTATGGGGATTGTTATGACCGATGCAGTTGGTAAAGCTGAGTTAGTTAAAAATCCCAGAGGGAAACATTAAACGACTGTTATAACCTATAATTTTAAGTGTTATGTTTGAGATGTGACTCTAAGTTCAGGAATCAGACCAGCAGTTCTCAAGGTTTTACATTAAACTAAATGAAACATTTTATTAATTTACACAGGTTAAAACATATATGCACATGGCTACAAATTATTACTATCATAACTTGTAACAAATTCCCAAACTAATCTCCATTAAGGCAACAGCAATGCATAGACTTGACCAGACACCAGACAAAGGGCAGAATTTTGCCCTTGGATGGCGGGCGGGCCCCACCAGCTTGGCAGCGGGCGGGCAGCTGACCCCCGCCATTGAAACGGGGCCTGCCGCCATTTTGAGTGGGTGGGCCAATTAAGGCCCTCCCAGCAGCCTCCCCGATAGCGCTTCCTGTGCGGGGGGAGGGGAGGGATTCCCCCATCTGTCAAAGTGCGCTCTTTCGCGCATGCATGCGAAAGAGTGCAGTTCTCCCTGAGACAAAGTGCTGTCTCAGGGAGACCAGTGACGGTCCGAAAAACTTTAAAAATACAAAAATTAAAAAATTATTAACATGACCCCCTCATGTGACAATGTCACACGAAATGGGACATGTTAATAAAGACCACATAAACTTTATTAATTTTTAAAAATACGGACATGAAACTTCATCCCGCCAGTGGATGAAGTTTCATCAATAATCAGGAGCCCGCTGGGGCTCCTGGCCTGCCCGCCAGCCTTAAGGTTGGACGGGCAGGTCTTTAATTACTTTAACTAGTCTGTCAATGGCCTCAATGGTTGATTTCGCTGTCCGCCCGTCTTCCCAAAATTTAAATGGACCGGGATGACGTTGGGGATTCCTCCCAACGTCATCCCGCATCATTTTCCCCTCGGTGACCGGGCCCCGCTCCCAAATCGCCGAGGGGAAAATCCTGGCCAAAGTGTTTTCACCTTGCGAATTCAAAATGAGGTTCTTTTCACTTTGATTCCTGTGGAGTCAGTTGGAGGCTTACAACTGCCTTTTGATCTCACATTGCCTCTGCTCGGCGCACACAACACTGTTGAAGTTATATCTCACCCAGCCCATTGATGCAAATTCTCATTGTATCAACAACCCCTGAACTAAACCTTTCTAACAATAAAACCCTTTTCATAGTGCCAGTTTTATTAGTAATATAAACAAATGGCTTGGTATCTGCTAGATAGGTGTCAGTTTTCACCTCACTTGAATGCTTTAATCAAAAAATACAAATGCACGCTGTCTCACACATATCAAAACTAGTATGTATCAAAGCACCCAGACTAGCTGGCTTTAACCCAATTAAGACACACCCACAGACTAAACCTCTATTTCAAAAGAAAAATCTTTTCCAATAATATTATATACATTAATAGCTTCATGACCGGGATCCAGAACCCATTCCATTAACAATGGCTCTTTTTATGCGTGCTCTCTCTCGCGCGCTCACTGCTCCTCCAATCGCAACACTGCAGTCAGTTTCTGCTGTCACTGACTGTCTGTCTGTAAGTTGGACTAGCCCTGAAGGTTGGAACATACATTTAAATTGGTGGATTTCTGAGATGCCAATGTCAAATCCACCCAACGGCAGAAAGATCTTACCCCTGGCTCTAACTGAGCACAGGCAGGAGAGCGTCAGGTGGCCTACCCACCTTTGTGTTTATTGAGGTCCTTAACAGGCCAATTAATAATCGCCACCTTAAGAGCCTCATCCCATCTCTGCCCAGTATTGAGCCCGCGGTGGGTTGAGGTCCATTCTATGCACGTAGCTCCAGCAGTTTTAACAGCGTGAACTAGAGTGGGAAAAGAATGGGGGCTCCCATTTGGAGCCCACTGATCTCATCGGAGGCAATGTGCCCACCCCCCCCCCCCCCTCTTGACCTCTTGAACCCAGCCTCTACACCCCCATTTACCCCATCCTCATACGTACCTGTCAGCCTGGGCTCCTTGGCATTGGGTACTGCCTGTAGTTCCAGCAGTGACTCCTGGTGGTGCTACTGGGTCTACAGAGTTGCGGGCTAATCCACCTGGCCGGCTGCTCTCTAAGGCAGACTTCCAAGTGAGGGGCAAAAGTCTCACCTTAAAGCAATTAATGTTGCTTCCAGCTTTAAAATTCTGTGGGGCAGCCATTAAGATTGTGGGCAGGCTCTCTCTTTCCCCCCCCCCCCCGCCCAAGCCTTTTAGCTGGGGACAGGGATTGCAGCACCCTGTAAAACCCAGCCTAATGTGTGTATACAAAATCACCTCAGACATGAAAGAGATTAAACATCTGTTGCAGCTGTTTTTGGAGTAAGAAGTGAAATGTGTCTATAGCCGTGTTTCAGTTTGTGCATTTATAGAAATAATTTGAATGCAACTTGGAAATTGAATTTGACTAGCATTTCAATAAGTTTTTAAATAAAAAGCTATCCACTTTTCACTTCAGGAAGTGAAGCAAATTGACAGCAGCTATGGTTTTGCAAAAGAAACATGCATATTTACCTAATTGCAAAATGTATTTTTGTTCAAGGAAGTTTACTTCTGAGGTATTTTTAAATAGCATTTCACAGTATCACACAGGGCCCATCGAGTCTGCACCGACACGTGAGAAACACCTGACCTACCTACCTAATCCCATTTACCAGCACTTGGCCCATAGCCTTGAATGTTATGACGTGCCAAGTGCTCATCCAGGTACTTTCTAAAGGATGTGAGGCAACCCGCCTCCACAACCCTCCTAGGCAGTGCATTCCAGACCGTCACCACCCTCTGGGTAAAAAAGTTTTTCCTCACATCCCCCCCCTAAACCTCCTGCCCCTCACCTTAAACTTATGTCCCCTCGTGACTGAAATTCATGGTTTAAAACTTTTCCGTTAAACAAAGCATAAACTACTTCTGTCACCTATGTCTGTTATATTTAATCGTTCTTTGAGAAAATCATTAAATCAATTATCATCCAATTGTAAACATTCTAGTTAATTGCAATTACATTTATATAACTGTACAGTTACTTATGGTCAGCAATTATAGTATTAAAGTGCTTCTTGCATTTAAATCCAGCCTCAAACCTGGAACTGAACTGATAGTACGTTAGACAGTTCTGGGCTAATAGAGTAATGGGTGGATCAGAGCAGATTGGCCTGAGCCTGCTTTCAGGTGTTAGTGCTGCCATATCCTAGCTCAGGTGACCACTGTTCCTGGTCCCCAGTGCTCACAAACCCCAGGTTTTCTATCCCAATAGCCTCAGATTCTACAACTGTTCCCTGTCAGCCCCCCCGCCCCAATATATGAGCATGAGTGGGCCATTCGGCCCCTCGAGCCTGCTCTGACATTCAATTAGATCATGGCTGATCTGAATGTAACCTCAACCCCACATTCCTGCCTACCCCCAATTAACCTTTCATCCCCTTGTTAACCAAGAATCCATTTAGCTCTGCCTTAAAAATATTCAAAGACTCTGCTTCCACCGCCTCTTGAGGAAGAAAATTCCAAAGACTCATGACCCTCAGAGAAAATTTCTCTTCATGTCTTAAATGGGTGACCCCTTATTTTTAAACAGTGACTCCTAGTTCTAGATTCTTAGATCCAGGAACTCCCCCTGCTTACCAATATCCTGAGACCCAGGACCTTAGTGGTAATACTGATTTGGACTCCTCTCCAATGTTACCTTAGTACTGCCACCCACCTCTCTGTCAGTACTCAAAGACAGAGATTCTGCTGTTGGCACCCCCCATTCTGCCAGAACCTGAAATCTGCCCTATTGGATCTCAAGACCACCCGTCCCCCAGCTAATGCCAAAACCTGGGTTCCAACTTTTGTGTTAGACTTGAGTTGTTTCAGGTTAAGTACTTACATGTTCTAACAGTGGCTATTCGGTATCAGTCAGTCAGTGTAACGAGCGTTACTTGATACAGCTGTATAGGATTATGTTTCTAAAGCATTTTAAATCATAGGGACACAAGGCTTAAAGGACAGGAAAAACACCGCACAGATTTTAACACCATCCAATTAGTATCACCTCGTTCCACATTCACTCATTGTAAAAACTGTGACCATCCGGATGATTAATGTGGATGGAATTGGGAAGCTGCAATAGCAAGTCTAGTTTGTCTGCATTCTTTTTGTTCACTGAGGAGTATAAGTGAATTATATTGGAACTAAGCAGTGTATAATTGCACGGCTGTCAAGCGCTCTCAGAATGAACACATCAGCCAAGGCATCAGCCTTGCTGCCAATGTCAAGTCTCTCAAACACTCAACGTTTTGAATGCTGCATTAGGCTTCTATACATCAAAATAAACATCAATAATTTTTCGGCCGTGAGTGGGATAGAATGATTTACTATTCGAGAGCAGAATTTAGCTCTATTCTTTATTTGCCAAACAGGTCTTATATACACCCATCATTAGAAATAGGAGCAAGGGTAGGCCATTCTGCCACTCAGTAAAGATCAAGGCTGATGTGATTGCGGTCCACCTTTCTGCCTGCCCTTCCCATAATCCTTGACTTCCCTTGTAGATCAGGAATCTGTCTGCACCTCTGCCAGTCCCCCAATAGCTCTCCAGTGGACTGGTGGAAGAAACAACAAACAACAAATAATTTGGTTGTAATTGTATTTTCCTCCTTCTGAAACACACCCCTCTGGTTTTGAGTAGGTGGCCTGAAAACTTCTCAAGTTCCCAAGATAATGAACTGAATGTGTGAAGGGATGATTCCTGGCTATTTTAATTGAAGGTAACATATTTATAGCAGGAGTATTTGCCATAAAATCAATTCTACGTGGACTACACCCACCCCCACCACCAGCCCCACAATTTCCTTGGTCCTTCATTTGGTCCTTCCCAGGTTATACCCACTGAATCCCAAGTGACCATATTTGAAAATATTGTAATAACCGCTGGCATTACATCTCCCAGTTTTCTGTATTTAAATTCACAACGGCCTGTTTTCATACCATTACAACTTTACAAGTTAGGAGAGTTATAAGGCCTGGTAGTTACGTACATCAGCTGAGACAAGCAGAATTGAAGAATTTCTCTACTTGAAGAGTCTGAAGTGTTTGGACAGCAATTTTGGCAGCCAGATGTATCTCTGTTCACCATTTGTGACTCCTCAGATACTGAAGCAGTCCATGTCCAAATGCAGCAAGACCTGGACAATATCCAGGCTTGGGCTGACAAGCGGCAAGTAACATTCGTGCCACACAAGTGCTAGGCAATGACTATCTCCAGCAAGAGAGAATCTAACCGTCGCCCCTTGGTGTTCAATGGCATTACCATCGCTGAAACCCTCACTATCAACATCCTGGCGGTTACTATTGACCAGAAACTGAACTGGACTAGCCATATAAATACGGTGGCTATAAGAGCAGGTCAGAGGTTAGGAATCCTTCAATGAGTAACTCCCCACCTGACCCCCCCAAAGCCTATCCACCATCTACAAGGCACAAGTCAGGAGTGTGATGGACTACTCTCCACCTGCCTGGATGAGTGCAGCTCCCACAACCCTCAAGAAGCTTGACACCATCCGAGACGAAGCAGCCTGCTTGATTGGCATCCCTTCCGCAAACATTTACTCCCTCCTCCACCACCAACGCACAGTGGCAGCAGTGTGTACCTTCTACAAGATGCACTGCAGAAACTCACTAAGGCTCCTTAGGCAGCACCTTCCAAACCCACGACCACTACCATCTAGAAGAACAAGGGCAGCAGATACATGGGGACACCACCACCTGGAAGTTCCCCTCCAAGCCACACACCATCCTGACTTGGAAATATATCTCCGTTCTTTCACTGCCACTGGGTCAAAATCCTGGAACTCCCTTCCTAACAGCACTGTGGGTGTACCTACACCACATGGACTGCAGCAGTTCAAGAAGGCAGCTCACCACCTTCTCAAGAGCAATTAGGGATGGGCAATAAATGCTGGCCCAGCCAGCAAACCCACATTCTGTGAATGAATTTTAAAAAAAAGGTTGTCCGGTCTTGAGTTGCTAGATCTGTTCGAAATCTATCCCATTTAGCACGGTGGTAGTGTCACACAACACGATGGAGGGTATCCTCAATGAGAAGGTGGGACTTTGTCTTCACAAGGAATGTGTGGTGGTCAATCCTGCCGGTACTGTGATGGTGTAGTGATCCGTCACGATGTTGTGGTGCTGCCATTGGTCTTGTCTAAAATTAAGAATTGTTCAATAATCTTGCCCTCTAACATTTTTTAATATGTCCACTCAATGGTGATGCAGGATGGCAATGACTGGGAATGTGTGAATTACTTTTGGTATTCAGTGTCATTTTGCAATGGACTTGGGTCCTGTCCTGGGTGTACCCCACCTAGCGCCCGTTGCCTGTCGGGATAGGCTCCGACTCCCCGTGAACCTGAATTGAATCGATTGGTTCTGGAAAAGTAAGTGAGAGTGGGTGTTATTTTGCATAAGGAAAGTGTAAACCTTTTTGTAGCAGCTCTAAGACTGTTGTGTTCAGTTGGATCTCTGCTGCCATTTTGTCTGTGGGCACTTGGATAGTTTAAAAAAAGTTCTTTCATGTGGGCTTCGCTGGCAAGGCCAGCATTTGTTGCTCATCCCTAATTGCCCTTGAGTTTGCTAGGTTATTTCGGAGGGCAGTTAAGAGTCAGCCACATTGCTGGAGTCACATGTAGACCAGACCAGGAAAGGATGGCAAATTTCCTTCAAGGACATTAGTGAACCAGATGGGTTTTTGCGACAATTGAAGATAGGCCACGATCACTGAGACTAGCTTTCTATTTTGGATTTATTAACTGAATTCAAATTCCACCAGCTGCCATGGTGAGATTTGAACCCATGCCCCCAGGACATTAGCCTGGGTCTCTGGATTACTAGTCCAGCAATATTACCACTACGCCATGGTGATTTCAGGTCTATGAGTCAGCCTCCTGAAAGAACCTCTTTATGTAGATGAGTGGAGAAATAATCAACATTCCCTGTATAATTGCTCGGCCTCTAAGAATAGACATAGCCAATGCTGGCAAACGTCAGGTCATAGGAACATATGAATTAGGAGCAGGAGTAGGCCATTCAACCCCTTGAGCCTGTGCCACGATTCAATAAGAGAATGGCTTATCTAATTTTAATCTCAACTCCACATTCCTGCTGACCTTTGATAACCCGCCCACTTGCTTATCAGGAATCTATCTACTTTTCTCTTAAAAGATATTCCAAGACTCTGTCTCAGCCACCGTTTGAGGAGAAGAATTCCACAAAGTCTCAACACCGAGGGGAAAAAATTTCCCTTGTCTCTGTCTTAAATGGATGATCCCTCTCAAACACTGAACAATTTGAAGGTGTGAACATGTGTGTTCTCCTTACAGTTACTGACAAAATGGTTATTATGGTGTGCATTATTTTGAACCTTTCTACGTACGCTAGATTAAAATTATGATTAGCTGCCTTATATTAATCACAAATTGGGGCCTGCCTTTTGGTGATTCTTTATCGAGTAAATTGGTTATTGAGCAATGTCATGTATGATTTTCAGTGCCAGTGTGATACCAGGTACACAAAAGCAAAATACTGCGGATGCTGGAAATCTGAAATAAAAACACAAAATGCTGAAAAAACTCAGGTCTGGTGGCATCTGTGGAGAGAGAAACAAGGTTAACGCTAAGCAAAACAAGTGACAGATGGCCCTGTGGGGGGAGGTGGGGAAAAAGAAAAATAATTGGATTTTAAAAAAGGGGTAAAGATGGAGGAGAGAGTTCATGGTCTGAAGTTGTTAAACTCTAAATGTTAAGCCCGGGAGGCTGCAAAGTGCCTAATCGGAAGATGAGGTGCAGTTCCTCCAGTTTGTGTTGGGCTTCACTGGAACATTGCAGCAGGCCAAGGACGGACGTGTGGGCATGAGAGCAAGGTGGTGTGTTCAAATGGCAAGTGACTGGGAAGTCTTGGTTATGCATGTGGACAGACCAGAGGTGTTCCGCAAAGTGGTCACCCAGTGACATTGGGAGCAGCAAATACAGTAAACTAAATTGAAGGAGGTGCAAGTGAAGTGCTGCTTCACCTGAGAGGAGTGTTTGGGCCCTTGGATGGTGAGGAGGTAAAGGGGCAGGTGTTGCACCTCCTATGATTTGTATGGGAAGGTGCCATGGGAAAGGGATGGAGAGCTGGGGGTGGTGGAGGAGTGGACCAGGGTGTCCAGAAGGGAACGGTCCTTGTGGAATGCTGACAGTAAGGGTGAGGGGAAGATGTGTTTGGTGGTGGCATCATACTGGAGTTGATGGAAATAGCAGAGGATGATCCTTTGAATGCAGAGGCTGGCGGGGTGAAAAAAAAGTGAGGACAAGGGGGACCCTATCAGGCTTTCGGGAGGGAGAGGAAGGACTGAAGGCAGAGGTGCGGGAGATGGGTCGGACACTGTTGAGGGCCCTGTCAACCACAGTGGGTGGGAAACCTCGGTTAAGGAAGACATGTCAGAAACGCCGTTTTGGAAAATGGCATAATCGGAACAGATGCGCCTGAGGCAGAGGAACTGGGAGAATGGGATGGAGGCAGGGTGTGAGGAGCTGTAGTCGAGGGAGCTGTGGGAGTTGCTAGGATTGTAATGAATTCATTACATCAAAAGAAATGGAGACAAAGAGGTCAAGGAAGGGAAGGGAAGTGTCAGAGATGGACCATGTGAAGGTGACAAAGGGGTGGAAATTGAAAGCAAAATCAATTTAAATTTTTTCGGGTCTTGAGAGCACAAAGCGGCACCAATACAATCATCGATGTGTCAAAAAAAAAGTTGTGGGAGGGGGTCGGAGTAGGACTGGAACAAGGAATGTTCCACATACCCCACAAAAAGACAGGCATAACTTGGGCCCATGGGGGTACCCATAGCCACACCTTTTATTTGGAGGAAGAGAGACAAGTTTAAAGGAGAAATTGTTCAGTGAGAGAATAAGTTCAGCCAGGCAGAGGAGAGTGGTGGTGGATGGGGATTGCTTGGGCCCCTGTAATAGGAAGAAGTGGAGAAAACTCTCCAGGCCCTGGTGGGGGACGGAGGTGTAGAGACTGGGTGTCCATAGTGAAGGGCCAGGAAAGTGGAAATTGTTGATGTGACGTAGGGCGTCAGGAATTGTGTAGGTGGGAAGAGACTGGACAAGGGGAGAGACAAGATGGGTCTACCATGGAAGTTGTGGAGGGAAGATCTCCAGAGCAGATGAGGTCAGTGACAGTCCTGGAAACAATGGCTTGATGTTCATCACCACTCTCTTCTGTCTGGCTGAACTTATTCTCTCACTAAACAATTTCTCTTTTAACTTGTCTCACTTTTTCCAAATAAAAGGTGTGGCTACCTGCGTGGGCCCCAGTTATGCCTGTCTTTTTGTGGAGTATGTGGAACGTTCCTTGTTCCAGTCCTACTCAGGCCCCCTTCCACGTCTTTTTCCAGTACATCAATGACTATATTGGTACTGCTTCATGCCCTCGTCTGGACCTAGAAAAATTTATCAAATTTTGCTTCCAATTTCCAACTCTCTCTCACCTTCACATGGTCCATCTCCGACACCTTGCCTTCCCTCCCTTGACCTCTCTGTCTCCATTTCTGGAGATAGACTGTCTACTTTACAAGCACACTGACTCCCACAGCCACTTTGACGACAACTCCTCACACCCTGCTTCCTATAAGAACTCCATCTCATTCTTCCAGTTCCTCTGCCCCAACACCTGCCCCTTTACCACCTCCCTCCATACGAACAAGGAGCAGGAGTAGGCCATTCAGCCTCTCGAGCCTGCTCTGCCATTTAATAAGATCATGGCTAATCTGATAGTAACCTGAAACCTGCATCCCATCTACCCCGAATAACCTATCACCCCCTTACTTACCAAGATTCTATCCACTTCGGCCTTAAAAATATTCAAAGACTCTGCTTCCACCACCTTTTCAGGAAAAGTATTCCAAAGACTCACGACTGAGTGAAAAAAAATTGCCTCAACTCCGTTTTAAATGGACTACCCCTTATTTTTAAACAGTGACCCCTAGTTCAAGATTCTCCCACAAGAGGAAACATCCTCTGCACATCCATCCCGTCAAGACCCCTCAGGATCTTTGTCTCAATCAAGTCGCCTCTTACTCTTCTAAATTCCAGCGGATACAATCCTAGTCTGTCCAACCTTTCCTCACAACCCACCCATCCAGGTATTAGTCTGGTAAACCTTCTCTGAATTGCTTCCAACACATTTACATCCTTCCTTAAATAAGGTGACCGATACTGTATACTACTCCAAATGTGGGTGCACTAGTGCCCTGTACAACTGAAGCGTAACTTCCCTACTTTTGTATTCAATTCCTTTTGCAATAAATAATAACATTCTATTAACTTTCCTAATCACCTCCTGTGCCTGCCTACTAGCTTTCTGCGATTCATGCACTAGGATGCCCAGATCCCTCTGCATCCCAGAGCTCTGCAATCTCTCACCATTTAGATAATACGCTTCTCTTTTATTCTTCCTGCCAAAATGGACAATTCCACATTTTCCCACATTATACTCCATTTGCCAGATCTTTGTCCACTTATGTCCTCTTCACAACTTATTTTCCTACCTATCTTTGTGTCACCATCAAATTGGGCAACCATCGCATCCATCCCTTCATCCAAGTAATTTATATAAGTTGTCAACAGTTGAGGGCCCAGCACTGATCCCTGTGGCACATCACTTGTTACATCTTGCCAACCTGAAAAAGACCCATTTATGCCTACTCTCTGCTTCCTGTTAGCCAGCCAGTCTTTTATCCATGCCAATATGTTACCCCTCATACCATGAGCTTTTATTTTTCGCAATAATCTTTGATGTGGCACTTTATCAGATGCCTTCTGGAAATCTAAGTACAGTACATCTACCCCTTGTTACCCCTTTATCCACAGCACAACTTACTTCCTCAAAGAACTCCAATAAGTTCGTTAACCACAATTTCCCTTTCACAAAACCATGTTGACTCTGCCTGATTACCTTTAACTTACCCAAGTGCCCTGACAAAGCTTCTTTAATAATGGCTTCTAACATTTTCTCTACCACAGATGTTAAGCTTACTGGCTTGTCGTTTCCTGCTTTCTGTCTCCCTCCCTTTCTGAATACCGGAGTTACATTTGCTACCTTCTAATCTAATGGGCCCTTCCCCGAATCTAGGGAGTTTTGGAAAATTAAAATCAATGCCTCAACTATCTCACTAGACACTTCTTTTAAGACCGTGGGATGAAGTCCATCAGGACCTGGGCTCTTGTCAGCTCACAGCTCCAACAATTTACTCAGTACCACTCCTCTGGTGACTGTAATTTTTCTGACTTCCTCTCTCATTTTCATTTCCTCGTTTATGGCTGCTTCTGGGATGTTACTTGTATCCTCTATAGTGAAAACTGATGCAAAATACCTGTTCAATTCATCTACCTTGTCCTTGTTTTCCATTATCAATTCTCCAGACTTACTTTCTATAGGACAAAAGCTTGCTTTGTTAACTCGTTTCTTTTTAAAATATTTATAAAAACTCTCACTATATGTTTTTATGTTTCTAGCTAGCTTTCTCTCATACTCTAATTTTCCCCTCCTTATTAGTCTTTTAATCATTCTTTGCTGTTCCTTATATTCTGTCCAGTCTTCTGACCTGCCACCTGTCTTTGCACAATTATATGCTTTGTTTGATATCATCTTTAACTTTTCTAGTTAACCACGGTGTGTCCAGGTTGGGGGTGGGGGGTGGTGAGAAAAAAAAGATTAAAATAAATAAAATAATTGAATTTAAAAAAAGGGATAAAGGTGGAGGATGGAGGAGAGCATCCATGGTCTGAAGTTGTTGAGCTCAATGCTCAATGTTAAGTCTGGAAGGCTGTAAAGTGCCTAATTGGAAAATGAAGTGCTGTTCTTGGACTTTTCCTTACTCGTTGGAATGTATCTATTCTCTCTCTCTCCCTCTCTCTCTCTCTCTCTCTCTCTCTCTCTCAAACTGAATGTATGCAATCATATTGTCACTCTTCACTATTAGGTCATTAATTACTCCCATCTCATTGTACAATACCAGGTCTAATATAGCCTGCTCTTTGGTTGGCTCCAAAACATGTTCTAAGAAACTACCCTAAAAACTGTCAATGTACTCCTCATCTAGGCTATCTTTGCCCCTCTGAATTTTCCTGTCTGTACGTAGATTAAAATCTCCCATGATTCTCGCTGTGCCTTTCTGACAAGCTCCAATTATTTCTTCCTTTTATGGTCCAGCCTACCATGTGGTTACTGTTAGGGGGTCTGTACACAAGTACAACTCCCACAAGTGACTTCTTGCCTTTACCATTTCTCATCTCTACCCAAACCGATTCCATATCCTAGTTTCCTAAACTTGGGTCATCCCTCTCTGTTATGCTAATACCATCATTAACTAACAGAGCCACCCCTTCACCTTTTCCTCGCTCCCTGTCCTTCCTAAATATCCTGTACCCTTCAATATTCAGGTCCCAATCCATGTCCTCCTGTAGCCAGGTATCTGTAATGGCTATCAAATCGTAATGATTTATTTCTGTGTGCTCTCAGTTCATCTGTTTTGTTTTGAATGCTACTTGCATTCTGATAGAGTTTTTAGTTTTATCCTTTTATTCTTTTGATAACCTCTAGTTTCATCTGTTGATTTACTGTAGATTGGTACGTTCTATCCCTTCCTGTCAGGGTCTGTTTTTCATTTCCCGTAATAATACCTTTTTTCTTTTGCCTTGTCTCTGCTCCTTGATTTACCACATCTTTCCAAATTTAATCCCTTGCCCCACTATTTAGTTTAAAACCCTCTCAACTTCCCTAGTTATGCGGCTCGCCAAGAACACTGGTCCCAGCACAGTTCAGGTGTAGACTGTCCCAGTGGTACAGTTCCCACTTTCCCCAGTACTGGTGCCAGTGCCCACGATCTGGAACCCACTTCTCCCAAACCAGTCTTTAAACCACACATTCATCTCCCTCATCTAGTTTGTCCTATGCCAATTTTCACGTGGCTCAGGAGGTAATCCAGAGATTATGGTCTTTGTGGTTCTGCTTCTTAATTTGGTGCCTAGGTCCTCATACTGACTGCAGAACCTCCTTCTTTGTCCTGCCTGTGTCATTAGTACCTACATGGAGCATGACAACTGGATCCTCCCCCTCCCACTGCCAGTTCCTCTCCAGCCCCGAGCAAATGTCCCGAACCCTGGCACCAGACGGGCAACTCAGCTGTCTGGATTCATGCTCTTTGCTGCAGAGAATGGTGTCAATCCCTCTTGCCATTTCAACTCATCACCTTGCTCTCATGCCCACATGTCCGTCCTTGGCCTGCTGCAATGTTCCAGTGAAGCCCAACACAAACTGGAAGAACAGCACCTCATTTTCCAATTAGGCACTTTACAGCCTTCTGGACTTAACATTGAGATCAACAACTTCAGACCATGGATACACTCTCTCCTCCATCTTTACCCCTTTTTTAAAATCCAATTACTTTATTAATCTATTCTTATTCCCCCCCACCCCAAACAGGGCCATCTGTCACGTATTCTTATATTTTGCTTTCAGAGTGCTGACCTATATTCTGCTATCTTACCTTTTATGCCACTATCAGCACCTTCTTTGGTTTTTAACACTACCATTAACACTCCCTTTGCTCTGTGTCCATGACATGCCTGTTTAAATTTCTCCTGAGCTCCCATCAATCCCTGACCTTCTAATTTGCTCCACCCCCTCTTAAATGGTATAAAATCCATCAAGTTTCTATTTTCTTCAGCTCTGAAGAAGAGTCATACGGACTCGAAACGTTAACTCTGTTTTTCTCTCCACAGATACTGCCAGACCTGAGTTTTTCCAGCATTTTCTGTTTTTATTTTATGCAGGCTGTACATCCCAGCAACTGGCTGACGGAATCAAACAGCGTGTTCCTTAGGTTAATTGTAATGGGCAGAGTACAGACCATACTCGACCAGCTCATGCTTGCAAAACCCAAAACAAAAGGGTCTACTCTTAGAAGTGATTCTGCAACTGGGCAGCAGTTACTGAACAATCCTGAGTATGCTAAAAGCTACACCAAAACCAATTGAAGACAATCAGACAAGCTCAATGTGGCTTATTTATGCGGGGACCCATTCTCTGCAAATAAATGGAATATATTCAAGCTTTGCGCCTGTTTTGAATTACCCGGGAACTTGAAGAACCTATTGCTCCCTGTTACTTTCTCCATGGCAATGCCTCATCCAATCAGAGTCGACTTGCCGGCCAGTCAGCACTCTTTCCTCCTCTAGCATAACTTGTTGTGATAGTTTGAAATTTGGCACTCTTGTGTTTGCCCTGGTGAGTGCAAGCTTCGGCAACATGTCTCTCTTTCCTTTCAGCACTATTCAAGAGGAAATATAATTCACTAAAACTGAATTCAGAGTCTTGATCAGTTTTAATAACTGGTGTATTGTAACATGGATGAAGTTATATTTACCACATTTGGGCATTGAGTATTAATTTGGAGCATTTTGCATGCCTTCGAGTAGCAGATTAACCTATAAGTTATCAAACAGTTTTCTATGATTATGGTCATGAGGAGAACACAACAGGATATTTGGGTATATCATTAAACTGGCACAGCAAAACACTGCAGAATTTTGATTTTTAAATGAATATCTCTTTTAATACTGAGTTATTGGCAGTTTTCTTCCACATGGAACCCTCCTACATTTCAATTGCTTCCTTCACACCACACTACATTCTATAATCCGGACCTTTGCTGAATCATGAGCTGCTCGTTGGTGCTACTTTTAAAATATTTTATCGACAGCTGTGTGGATTGGATCTGTGCATCCCAGTTCTCTCCTTATTGCTGAGCTTTTGTGCGTGAGACAACTGGCACCACAAATGATGCATGCACAGGAAGCTGATTTCTATTATTAACATGCTGCTCCTCATGAGTTACAGAACGACAGACCTTTGCACTTTGGGCTGGGGTTGGCAGTGAGGGTGGAGGTGCTGAGCTGGATTCTAATACTATTGGGATTATAATTGTGCTTTTCCTCCTGTGAAGTGTAAACCTCACCTATAATTAACTCTATCAATTAGCTGAGTCAGTGAAAGCCAGTCAGAAGCGATTTCTTGCAGAGTTCAGCAGTTTGTTTCCAAGCCAAGATCAGGCTGCCGTCTCCTGTAACACAACCCCACGTTACCAACACGCGATGACATTGGGTTAGTCGCTCGGTTGTGAGACCTTCTCAGGAAAACAACACCATTCTTCTCCTATAATCAGTATAAAAGCAAAATACTGCGGATGCTGGAAATCTGAATTAAAGACAGAATCTGCTGGAAAAACTCAGCAGGTCTGACAGCATCTGTGGAGAGAGAAAGAGTTAACCTTTCGAGTCTGTATGACGCTTCTCTGAAGAAGGGTCACACAGACTTGAAACATTAACACCCTTCTTCTCCTGGCAGGCTACATCGTTATTATTCTCAAACCTTAACCTGTTTTGTATACTATACTTGGAGTGATGAGTCTGTGATTGGTAGTGTTTTGAAGCTGTTACTCTGGCTGTAAATTAGACTCTGTTAGTCAGTGGTCAGGTTTGGGGGTGGAGTGGGGTTGTGTTCGTTTATCCAGTCGTTCTGTGTGTTCTGAAGAAGTTGTGCTGGTGCAACTCGCTGGGTCTGAGCCCATTCAATAGCGGATGACGTGGATGCCAAGCTAGCCTGAAGGAGGTCTTGGGGTGATGGGGGAGGGAAAGAGGTGAACACTGGTGGGTGGGAACGACTGGGGGTTGTGTGGGGGCTGGCTTGGTTAACCCAGGATTGGCCTTCTGTCGATGCACAAACCATGAAGGCTAGCAGACATCACCATCCTTTCCAAGGACGGAAGGCAATGACAGATGGTAAGTAGAACCGAGAGGAACAGATTTCATTACTGAAATGACACTCCATTCCAAGTGAGTGCTTTGAAATGAAATGGGAATCCAGATTGAAAAGTGTTGGATGAATAGAGCTGATGGTGGTGAGTGGGAAGGGGATTCTTGGCCTTGTTAACAGCTGGTTAAGTGCTGATCAGTTGGTTCTTCAAGATTATCCCTTATTTTACAGTACATACAATAACCACTTTGAAATTAAGGATACTGTTTCTTGCTCCTCCCAACTTTTGTCCTTTTTGCCCTCCTGGAGATACAGACTTTTTGGAATTTGGTTCCATAAGGAATCCAGGAGGCCAATGCCTGCTTGTTCAAAGTACCCATCCTTCAGATGAGTAATGACCAGGCTTATTCATAAGAGCAGAAGAAATAGGAGCAGGAGTAGACTATACGGGCACTCAAGCCTGCTCTGTCATTCAGTACGATCACAGCTGATCATCAGCATTGATTCCACTTTCCCTTCCACTCCCCAGTATCTCCTGGGGAGAATTTTTGGCCCGGTGAGTGGGGGCGGGGCCCGCTCGCCGAGGTGTAAAATGATGCGGGGTGACGTCAGGCGTGCGTCCTGATGTCACCGCGCGTCATTTAGATTTTCAGTTCGGCGAGTGCTCAGCTGAGTTGGCTGCGCGCCTGCCGAACTGTCAAAGGCCTGTTCAGACCGTTAATTAACTAATTAAAACAAAAATACCTGGAAAAACTCAGCAGGTCTGACAGCATCTGCGGAGAGGAACACAGTTAACGCTTCGAGTCCGCATGACTCTTCAACAGAACTAAGGAAAAATAGAAAAGAGGTGAAATATAAGCTGGTTTAAGGGGGATGGGACAGGTAGAGCTGGATAGAGGGCCAGTGATAGGTGGAGTAACCAAAAGATGTCATAGACAAAAGGACAAAGAGGTGTTGAAGCTGGTGATATTATCTAAGGAATGTGCTAATAAAGGTACAGATAGCCCTAGTGGGGGTGGGGTGGGGGGAAGGGATCGAAATAGGCTAAAAGGCAAAGATAAAACAATGGATGGAAATACATTTAAAAATAATGGAAATAGGTGGGAAAAGAAAAATCTATATAAATTATTGGAAGAAAAGGGGGGGTGGAATTGGAAAGGGGGTGGGGATGGAGGAGAGAGTTCATGATCTAAAATTGTTGAACTCAATATTCAGCCTGGAAGGCTGTAAAGTGCCTAGTCGGAAGATGAGGTGCTGTTCCTCCAGTTTGCTTTGAGCTTCACTGGAACAATGCAGCAGGCCAAGGACGGACATGTGGGCATGAGAGCAGGGTGGAGTGTTGAAATGGCAAGTGACAGGGAGGTCTGGGTCATGCTTGTGGACAGACCGAAGGTGTTCCGCAAAGCGGTCACCCAGTCTGCGTTTGGTCTCTCCAATGTAGAGGAAACCGCATTGGGAGCAACGAATGCAGTAGACTAAATTGAGGGAAGTGCAAGTGAAATGCTGCTTCACTTGAAAGGAGTGTTTGGGCCCTTGGACGGTGAGGAGAGGGGAAGTAAAGGGGCAGGTGTTGCACCTTCTGCGGTTGCATGGGAAGGTGCTGTGGGAGGGGGTTGAGGTGTAGGAGGTGATGGAGGAGTGGACCAGGGAACTTTATGAAAAAAATTACTTAATTTATTAACCCTTCATGAAACCTCATCCCGCCCGTGGATGAGGTTCCATGAAAAATGCGAAGGCCGCCTGGGCTCTTCGCCTGCCCGCCAACCTTCAGGTTGGACAGGCAGCTTTCTCATTAGCCTTAATTAGTTAATTACCAGAACCACGATAGGGTCCCCCTTGTCCTCACTTATCACCCCACCAGCCTCCGCATTCAAAGGATCATCCTCCGCTATTTCTGCCAACTCCAGCATGATGCCACCACCAAACACATCTTCCCTTCACCCCCCCGAGGGAACGATCCCTGCGGAATGCCGCCGGGGTGGGTGAAGGGAAGATGTGTTTGGTGGTGGCATCATGCTGGAGTTGGCAGAAATAGCGGAGGATGATCCTTTGAATGCGGAGGCTGGTGGGGTGATAAGTGAGGACAAGGGGGACCCTATCAATGTTCTGGTAATTAACTAATTAAGGCTATTGAGAAAGCTGCCTGTCCAACCTGAAGGTTGGCGGGCAGGCGAAGAACCCAAGCGGCCGTCGCATTTTTCATGGAACCTCATCCACGGGCGGGATGAGGTTTCATGAAGGGTTAATAAATTAAATAATTTTTTTCATAAAGTTCATTGACATGTCCCAGCTCATGTGACACTGTCACATGAGGGGACATGTCTTAATTTTTTTTTTAAATTTTTAAAACTTAGAACTTATCTCCCTGAGGCACCTGTGAGCCTCGGAGATTTCTGCGCTCTTCCGCGCACATGTGCGAAAGAGCGCACTCCCGACTCAGGGAACTCCCCTCCCGCCCGCACAGGGAGCTCACAGCACGTCTGGGTGCGCGTCACGCTGGACGGGCCTTAATTGGCCCGCCCATATAAAATGGCGGTTTGAGGCGCTGATCAAGCCCACCCCCGAACAACCCCCCCAACGGTGGGGAAATTCTCTCCCTTAATTCCCTTAAGAGATCAAAAATCTGTTCCTCTCAGCCTTAAATATTCTCAGCAATGGAGCAGCCACAATTTGCTGGGGTAGAGAAGTCCAAAGATGCACAACACTGAAGAAATTTCTCCTCATCTCAGTACTAAAATGATTATGTTATGACATAGCTGATGGTAAATGCTGAGCTGCTCAAATCCCAGAGGGAAACTTGAAACAACTGTCACAACTAATTTTCAATTTGTATAAATTTTGAGATGAGTGCCATGAATTCAGTAGTAATAAAGCCACTAAGTCATATAGGTTTTTTATAAAACTTGATTAAACATTTATAAATAAGAGAAATGATTTTAAATACATAGATCTACAAATTACTACTATGATAACTTCTAAATCCCCTAATCAACCTAACTCCCAGTTACACTTTCATTAAGGCAACAGTAAGAGACACAGATTTTAAAAGACCCAGGCAAATAAACATGGAATTTGACTTGTTCAGGGTATTAAGTGAGTTTTCTTAACTTCAGTCCTTTGAGGACAGCAACTTGAGGCATAAATGCTGAAGGCTTTTCACAGGCTTGTAAGATCTTAAAAATGCCTACCCTTGCAAATGGTCTTCTCTTCTCTTATACATATCTTCCTCTTTGAATGCAAATACCTCATTGTTTCATTGTCTGTGGACTTTATCTCCCTGATAATAAAACCCCCTCATAGCATTAAGTTTTACCAGTAATCTTTGGGGAAAAATAAACACACTATCTCTAAACTTCACCTGGCTGGGTGACACACTTCATCCCTCTTTTGAAAACAATCTAGTCTGGTTTATTTCACAATGCAAAAATTCCCTTGACGCTTATGTTTTAAACTTCCTCATGTTTATCTAATTAACATTTCAAACCTAACCTCTCAGGTCAAAGCACCCAGACTAATTCAATTAAGTCTCTCTCTCTCTCTCACACACACACAGACATATCCCACTATTACTCAAATTTACAATAAATTCCAATAACATTATGAGAATTATTATATCATCTTGACAGTTGACACCTTATCCCAAGACTGTGCCCCCAGTGTTGTAGATTCCTCAACCACCAAAAGCAACCTCTGTGTCCACCTGTCGAGCCCCTTCAGAATCTTGCACGTTTCATTAAGATCGCCTCTCATTCTTCTAAACTCCAGATAGTATTTACCACATTTATTCAACCTCTCATCATAGGGCAACTCTCTCATCCCAGGAATTAATCTAGCGAACATTCACTGTACCCCTTCCAGTGCAGTATATCCTTCCATGAATATGGAGACCAAAACTGGAGATAGTCCAAGTCCCTCTGAATGTTAGCATTTGCAAGTTTTACATCTTTTTCAAAAAATATTCAACTGTGAGGACATCGCCACTGAACCGGATGCTGTTTGCATCCGGCATTCGCCCAAGTACACGTTACACTAGTCACTAGCTTAATGATCAGGAACAGAAACTCGAGCTGACTTTTTTTTGGGTTCCATCTCCATTGCTGAGCCCAGACCAACTGATATTTACCAACCAGCTGAAATCAGTAGCTTAGCAAAGACTGGCACTCCAACCTTGGCATTGATCAGTACTTTCTTTGCTAGTCCACTGGTAAGCTAAAGTGTGGTCTTCTGAGATGGGGTCTGGAAGAACATTTTTGGTCAATGTAGAGGAGGGTGACCATGGCTTGTGCCCAAAAGAGGATATGGATGGCACAAACACAGCTGGGATGTTCTGCAAATGTGCATGCGATGCGGTGGCTGACCAGTCAAGTCCTAGGGTGGACATTGAACCCAGAGCTTCTGACTCAGATGCTGGGACGTGATCCACTGCACCACAAGATCTCTCAGCATAAGTTATTGATGTTGTCTCCATTTCCAACATTATACCTGCCTGGTATTTATACCTCGGCCAACACCGCTTTTCAAAAAAAAACATTGTCTGATCTCTATTGTGTTGCTGTTTTTGGGACCTTGCTATGCACAAATTGATTGCTATGTTAGCTACATTACCTGTAAACCTACATTACCTGTAGTTACTGCACTTCAAATGCATTTCATTGGTTTTGGGTTGAACTTTGAGAAATATAGCAGTATATCGATATGTAGCTGATGGGATTTGATGTATTTAATTTAAGCAGCTTCAAACTGCTTATACTTTTTCCATTCCCAAAAATGCCTGTCAAATCACCTGGAATCAACTTGAATTAATTGTGCAATAGATTTGACTTGTCAGTAATCCGTGTTGTGGTTTAATTTGTATGGTCTCCAAGGGAGTTGAGAGCCTTAATGTCTGGAATAGAATCCTGTAAATTGGATCTGTGATGAGATTGAGAATTTTGATTTGTTTGCATGCTGAAAATTTTGAGAGACTCCATCAGAGATATTAAAAGGTTGGTTTTAACAATGCCCACCTAATGTATGCAGTTAAAGTAGCTCAGTGTGACTTGCCCACATCAATCTCCCTGCCTTTCTATGTGTTACAATCTTGTCCTTTTGTCCTGAACAATTGAGGGGGTTGCAGAGGGTAGTTGGATCCTCCTTTTTGAATAAACAGCTCTGCTTCTGGCGAAAACACCAGGGACTGACTGCAATTTTAACCAAAGCCCTGCTCGGAGAAGTTAGGTTGGTAGAAAATTTGGAAAAAACTAGTGGGAACGTGCATGGCATGTGTCCTGCTCAATCTTTGAATATTGGAGAAGTATCTTGAAAAAGGTGTAGCACCCTCCTTTGCACATTTTAAATTGGGCCAAAATTGCTTTCAGGCAACTGCCAGGAATGCCCCAAACACAAAAGGTTAACCCAGCGGAAGCGATGCTAGTGGCACAGATCGGGCCCACTGCTGTGGAATTCAGAAATTGGTAAAAGTTTGCACCCATTTTACAGCTGTAAGGAAGGGCAGCTTGTATCAATTGGACCAACGCTAAGCCAAGACTGAAACGTAAAAAAAAGGCCACATGAAATTGTTCCTCTTACACCAGCAGGACATGACCATCGTGTTGGGGGACGGGGGGCGGATATCAGTTTCACCCCAAGAAGCAAAATATTGGTCCTGAGGAGGATGCAAATTGGCCAGTGGGGACTGAGCCCTGAGTGGGGTCGGCGGGGGGGGACGGGGGGGGGACGACTTATCTCTCTCTCTAAACCTGAGGTCATCCAAAATCTGCCTGTGTCTTAAATTGCACCAAATCCCATTCATCTATCAGCCCTGCGCTCGATCTACATCGGCCTCCAGTTAAGCAACACCTAAGATTCTAAAAATTCTCATCTTTATTTTCAATTTCCCCTCAATCCTTCCTATCTCTGTAAATCTCCCTCACCTGCATAAACCCTCAAATATCAACACTTCTCTAATTCTGGTCTTTTTTTGGAGCCTCCCTGATGATTGCTCCACCACTGGGGAGCTGTGCCTTCAGCTGCTGGGGCCCCAAGGTCTGACATTTCCTCCCTCCCTAAATCTCTCTCTGCCTCTCTAACCCCTCTTCCCTCCTTTGGAGTCTCCTTTTGCACCCTGTTTTTAATTTAAACTGGCTAATGTGGCCTGGTGTCAAATTTTGTCTTATAATAGTTCTGTGATGTGCCATGGTACATTTTAGTATGTTTAAAAGACACAGTATACATACGAGTTGTTGTTTGCAGGTGCGCGCGCGCGCGGGGGGGGGCGGGCCTGTGTGTGTGTGCGCGCGCGCGGCGGGCCGGTGCGCGTGTGCGCGCGCGCGGCGGACCTGACACTGGTGTGAGGCCCCCGGTGATTGATCTCGTGCTGCTTTCCAGCGCGCGTCCTGGATGGTTCTTCAGGCACCTGAAACAACGATTCTGACATGCGGACCCCTCCAGTGTCCTTTTCACCTGCCCAAGAGTGATCGCTGAGCCATCCCATTTCTAGGCAGATAGGCGACGCAGGAGCTGGACCTGCCACAAAACCATTCTTGTTGTCTGGCTTTCCTCTGCCCTCTCTCAGCCTTGTGCACTTACAATTTCGAAAAATAAATATGAGTGACGGGTTGGCTGTTCTTTTTGAAAGGGATCGCATTACATTGGTCTGTGAGGAAAAGCACATATCTGCGGGCAAAGGTGCATTATTATCAGCTATGAATTTTCAGACTCTGCACTGCAATGTTTTTTTTTCTCTGTTTGCCTTTAGATTACAGAATTGCCTATCAAACAAAATCTGTATCCAGCAGAGTTTGACATTGTTCCTTTTAACACGAGCTGTATGGCGGAGAATAAATTGCAAAAGAAAATCGTTCACTCCCCTGTGTCAGTCAGCCCTTCCCCATCTGGCTAAGGTTGATTTTAGCTCTTATATTTCATTTGTCACTAGGAACAAATTTCTGTTGTTCACCACTTTCTGGAGGTGCGAAAACTTTTGCATGGTTACATAACTTTAGCACATCCAGATATCTTGCTGACCTTTATGTTAAGCTTGCTTTTCTTAGGCAGAAACGTGAGAATGGAGATACCCTTCCAGGCAGGATTTACATGGTAATGAACTCATAAATCCAAAGTTATCCAACCCTCTTATTTGTAAGGCTTTCTATTCTTTGGGAACCCTAATAACTATATAGTGGCACCATAACATTCCTAGAATTATAGAATGATTACAGCACAGGAGGAGGCCATTTGGCCCATCATGTCAGTGCTAGCTCTCTGCAAGAGAGCAACTCGGCTAGTGCCGCTCCCCTATCCTTTTTCTTTCTCCCCTACCCCAATCAAATTTTACACAGGAACATAAGAAATGAGAGCTGGAGAAGGGCATTTGGCCCTTTTGAGTCTGCTGTACCATTCAGTACAATCGAGGCCGAGCTTCTAAGTGTTTCTCACGTGTCGGTGCAGACTCGATGGGCCGAAGGGCCTCTTCTGCTCTGTGATTCTAACTAACCTCTACCTTCCCGTACTTTCCTCATATCCCTTAATGCCCAAGATTCTGTTGTTCTCTATTTTGAATATATTCAACTGATATACCCAATGACAGAGAATTCCAAAGGTTCACAATCCTTTTGAGTGAAGAAATTTCTCCTTGCCTCAGACTTAATTGGCCGACCTCTTATTCTGAGACCTTTACTTCATCAATCCATTTGTTAAATAATTTCTCGGTTGGTCACCATTCATTCACTCATACTTCGTATTTTGTGGAAGTGTTTAAGCGATCTTCAAGATCCCTAGTGGTGGACAAATGATTCTGTCTGTGTTAGAGCACATGTATGAACAGAAACTGCTGTCAGCCATACCTTGCTGTGTATTGTGGTTCCATGTATTTGTAATGACATGCTAGGGCTGCAGGTAGGAATCTGAGGACAGATTACATAAATGCAGTGTGTATCCCCTTGAGTACAGAAGGCTGAGGGGTGATCTCTTAGAGAATTTGATAGGGTAGATAAAGAGGGCAATTTCTGTTGTGGAGTGAACAAGAGAGCATAATGTTAAAATTAGTTAATTCATTCGGGAGTGGATTCGGGGAGCACTTTTTTTTAACACAGAAGATGATAGGAATATGTGGTTTGGCTTGTTGCCCTTTACTTGTATTGTCATCTGGCTTGATGAGGTTTCTCTTGTTCTGAGTGACTTGGAGATAAGTCAGTATTTAGTTTTTCTTGAAACTATTTGTTTAGAATTATTTACATCCAACACCTTATGGTAAGTACAATGTTAGGAACAGAAATACCTGGAAAAACTCAGCAGGTCTGGCAGCATTGGCAGAGAAGAGTACAGTTGACGTTTCGAGTCCTCATGACCCCTCAATAGTTCTGTTGAGGGGTCATGAGGACTCGAAATGTCAACTGTACTCATCTCCGCCAATGCTGCCAGACCTGCTGAGTTTTTCCAGGTATTTCTGTTTCTGTTTTTGTTTTGGATTTCCAGCATCCGCAGTTTTTTGTTTTTATGTAAGTACAATGTTCCCTAGACACAGACTGTCCTGCCTGTTGCTCCCTAGGGGTCTCTTGGTCTGTCTTGATGTCATGCTTACATCCTCATTAACATCATTGCCTAACTAACATCATTAACCTTTTACTCTGGAGCTTGCTTTCCAAAGACTCTGGATGCTGGGTCAATTGGTGCTTCAAAGACTGGGATGCATTGACAGATTTTCATTAAGATATACAAAATGGCAGCAAGAAAATGGATTTGAGACACAAATCAACCGGGATCTAATTGAATGGTTTGAACTGCGAATGGCGTACTCCGATTCTTTGTTTCTCAAAGATTCTCTCAAAACATGCAGGTCTTGCAGTTAGCTGTGTTGGGTTCTGCTAACTTAGTAAATGGCTACTTGAAGATGTGCTCACGTGCCATGGTTCTATCTTTGCTCCTTTTGGTCCTGTAGAGTACATTTACACCATCATCACTATTGCAATGTAGGAAATGTGGCAGCCTATTTGTGAACAAGCAAGATCCCTCAGAGCAAAGTGGTGTTGGCAAGGACATTGGGGTTAAGTCTCCTGCTTATTTTCAACGTGGGATCTTTTACTCCCACCTCAATCTGAGAGACCTGAAATTCTCACCTGAAACAATGCACCTCCAGCAGTGCAGCACACAGTCAATACTGCATATGGTGAAGCTCATAGTATAAGCAGATCTGAAAACTACTTCTTGTGGCACCAGTTCGGACTGGCCATGAAGGCCTTTGAGGGCTTGAAGTTGATCTGGATGTGTTCCATATAATGCTTGTTTCAGCAGTTTTCTGCAGATGTTGGGGCAGATCTTGACTTTCTAGTATCTTTTGCACTGTTGCATTGTGGAGTAGCAGTTTGTTTTACATCCTGTTTTATTTAGACTGTCACATGCAAAGCCAAAATCGACCCCAATGTAGTTAGGGAACGCTTGGACAAAATGGCATCACACAATCTCACTTTGCATTCCTTCTCTACTAGTGTAACCCTGTGTCCATCCACAGTAAGAAGTGTGTTATGGAGGACAGATGAGAGTAGAACAAAATGGAGTATACATTTCAAACAGAAAAATGTTACTTGTTAGCTTTCAATTTTAGTAGAATTAAAGTTTCCGAATATGCAGAGAAAACTTATTACTTGTGCTAATTTTTTTTAGGCTCTTTGTCTAGGGAATCTTATCACTGGGTCCAGTAACTGGTTGTTATTTTAAAACTTTTAAAAAATTCAGTTCCTCCACCCTCCCTGCACCCCCACCCCACCCTGCGCCACAATCTGTGCGATGCTTATATTTTAGTTCGTATCGGTTAAAAGTACACACTGGTTTGTTTCACTTGCTCTGGGGAAGTGACAGCTGGTCCTGTTTGCGCACAGCTGCTGCAGTGCTCAGGTCAGTGAACTATTGTACAGTAATGTTAAGCAGCGCAGTGCATTCAGTAAGAGATATCTTGTCGTTTGAATTGGTTATTTGTAAAGAGTGCCTTGTGGTATCACATGCACACAAGCAGAAGTCACCTTTGCCTAGCAGGGGCTTTGTTGAAGATTTGGTTCGAGTCAGCTGAGTTTTGCTAGGCAATGATGCCTACGCTGCCTAATTTGTGTCAAAGATATGCATGCAGGATCATTGAAAACGCATGTTTGCAATAGGAAACACAAAAATAGCTAGCCAGACGATCAGAAATCGTCTGTAACAATTGTGTAAATGTCTGGAACAAAAACAAAAATACCTGGAAAAACTCAGTAGGTCTGGCAGCATCTGCGGAGAGGAACACAGTTAACGTTTCGAGTCCGAATGACCCTTCAACAGAACAAAGTTAAAATAGAAGAGAGGTGAAATACAAGCTGGTTTAAGGGGGGGTGGGACAAGTAGAGCTGGATAGAGGGCCAGTGATAGGTGGAGATAACCAAAAGATGTCACAGGCAAAAGGACAAAGAGGTGTTGAAGGTGGTGATATTATCTAAGGAATGTGCTAATTAAGGGTAGAAAGCAGGACAAGCAAGGTACAGATAGCTCTAGTGGGGGTGGGGTGGGGTGAAGGAATCGAAAAAGGCTAAAAGGTAGAGAAGGGTCATGAGGACTCGAAACGTCAACTCTTCTTCTCCGCCGATGCTGCCAGACCTGCTGAATTTTTCCAGGTAATTCTGCTTTTGTTTGAGATAAAACAATGGATGGAAATACATTTAAAAATAATGGAAATAGGTGGGAAAAGAAAAATCTATATAAATTATTGGAGAAAAAAAAGGGGGCGGGGGATCGGAAAGGGGGTGGGGATGGAGGAGAGAGTTCATGATCTAAAATTGTTGAACTCAATATTCACTCTGGAAGGCTGTAAAGTGCCTAATCGGAAGATGAGGTGCTGTTCTTCCAGTTTGCGTTGAGCTTCACTGGAACAATGCAGCAGGCCAAGGATGGACATGTGGGCATGAGAACAAGGTGGAGTGTTGAAATGGCAAGAGACAGGGAGGTCTGGGTAATGCTTGCGGACAGACCGAAGGTGTTCCGCAAAGCGGTCACCCAGTCTGCGTTTGGTCTCTCCAATGTAGAGGAAACCGCATTGAGAGCAACGAATGCAGTAGTCTAAATTGAGGGAAGTGCAAGTGAAATGCTGCTTCACTTGAAAGGAGTGTTTGGGCCCTTGGACGGTGAGGAGAGGGGAAGTAAAGGGGCAGGTGTTGCACTTTCTGCGGTTGCATGGGAAGGTGCCGTGGGAGGGGGTTGAGGTGTAGGGGGTGATGGAGGAGTGGACCAGGGTGTCCCGGAGGGAACGATCCCTGCGGAATGCCGCCGGGGGGGTGAAGGGAAGATGTGTTTGGTGGTGGCATCATGCTGGAGTTGGCCGAAATGGCGGAGGATGATCCCTTGAATGTGGAGGCTAGTGGGGTGATAAGTGAGGACAAGGGGGACCCTATCATGTTTCTGGGAGGGAGAGGAAGGTGTGAGGGCAGATCGTGGGAGATGGGCTGGACACGGTTGAGGGCCCTGTCAACCACCGTGAGTGGAAAACCTCGGTTAAGGAAGAAGGAGGACATGTCAGAGGAACTGTTTTTGAAAGTGGCATCATCAGAACAGATGCGACGGAGGCGAAGGAACTGAGAGAATGGGATGGAGTCCTTACAGGAAGCGGGGTGTGAGGAGCTGTATTCGAGGTAGCTCTGAGAGTCGGGAGGCTTGTAATGGATATTGGTGGACAGTCTATCACCAGAAATTGAGACAGAGAGGTCAAGGAAGGGAAGTGTTAGAGATGGACCATGTGAAAACGATGGAGGGGTGGAAATTAGAAGCAAAATTAATAAATTTTTCCAGGTCCAGATGAGAGCATGAAGCAGCACCGAAGTAATCATCGATGTACTGGAGAAAGAGTTGTGGGAGGGGCCCTGAGTAGGACTGGAACGAGGAATGTTCCACATACCCCATAAAGAGACAGGCATAGCTGGGGCCCATGCGGGTACCCATAGCCACACCTTTTATTTGGAGGAAGTGAGAGGAGTTTAAGGAGAAATTGTTCAGTGTGAGAACAAGTTCAGCTAGACGGAGGAGAGTAGTGGTGGATGGGGATTGTTCGGGCCTCTGTTCGAGGAAGAAGCGGAGAGCCATCACACCATCCCGGTGAGGGAATTGGATGTCCATGGTGAAGAGGAGGCAGTTGGGGCCAGGGAACTGGAAATTGTTGATATGATGTAGGGTGTCAGAGGAATCACGGATGTAGGTGGGAAGGGACTGGACAAGGGGAGAGAGAAGGGAGTCAAAATAGCAAGAAATGAATTCCGTGGGGCAGGAACAGGCTGACACGATCGGTCTGCCGTGACAGTCCTGTTTGTGGATTTTGTGTAGGAGGTAGAAGCGGGCCGTCCGAGGTTGGGAGACTATCAGGTTGGAAGTTGTGGAAGGAAGATCTCAGAGGAGATGAGGTCAGTAACTGTCCTGGAAGCAATGGCTTGATGTTCAGTGGTGGGGTCATGGTCCATGGGTAGGTAGGAGGAAGTGTCTGCGAGTTGACGCTCAGCCTCTGCGAGGTAGAGGTCAGTGCGCCAGACAACAACAGCACCACCCTTGTCAGCGGGTTTGATGACAATGTCAGGGTTGGACCTGAGAGAAAGGGTGCAGCAAGTTCAGAGAGAGACAGGTTAGAGTGGGTGAGAGGAGCAGAGAAATTAAGATGACTAATGTCACGCCGACAGTTCTCAATGAAAAGATCAAGAGAAGGTAAGAATCCAGAGGGAGGGGTCCAGGTGGAGGGAGAATATTGGAGGCAGGTAAAAGGATCCGTTGAACGGGGAGAGGACTCCTGCCCAAAGAAGTGAGCACAGAGACGAAGGCGGCGGAAGAAGAGTTCAGCATTGTGCCGAGCCCGAAATTCATTGAGATGAGTGCGTAAGGGTATGAAAGTAAGTCCTTTGCTGAGCACTGAATGTTCAGCGTCGGAGAGGGGAAGGTCAGGGGGTATGGTGAATACACGGCCGGGGCTGGGATTGGAAGACGGGATGGGGACAGAGGGACAGGCAGGGGTGGAGGGTCCTGGATGGGTGTTGGTGTCGATGATTTGGAGCTTGCGTTCCTTTGCACCTGAAAGAAAGAGACAAAGTTTCTTGTCGAGGCGTTGGATAAGACGAAGAATAAAATGAAACTGGGGGCACGCGCAGCTTCGAAAAAGGGTGCCGCGGTGCTGCTGGAGGGAGAGTTGAGTGTGTTCATATGGTGGCGCATGGCACTGAGTGTGGATCTCAGAATGCGACGAGAACAGCAGTCCGAGGAGTGTTGTATGTCCTGGAGATACCTGTAATCCTGGGTGGGTTCGAAACATGAGGGATGGAACTTCAGTTGAAATCCACGTGGGGTAAGTCGGAGACGGAGACAGTCACTGAGGAAGGAAATATGGCTGTGAAAGCGGGTTTTAGTAAACACCTTGTCGAACACCAGGAGAGAAATGGAAAGCAATGAAGGTGAGCAAGGCAAAAGAGATACGAAAATCCTGGATGTCTGGACTTGATTGACCTGCACAGTCCTAACCTTGCCACTGCATGTGAGAAGTCACAAGGTGCTGCAGAGTTCAATCGCAACACTGTGGTTTTTCCACACATTAAAATTGTTGAGCCAATAGCTTCTCGTGTGTATGACAAACTATGAATCAGCACTATCCCCAGCTCTGTGTGCTTGTGTGTGGTTTCTTACATTTTCTGCTTTTATTTCAGATTCCCAGCATCTGCAGTATTTTACTTTTGAACTCAGCCCCTGGATTCTTAGTCCAGTAAGCATAATAATTCTGGTGAATTGCAGGCTTCTATTCTGTTCCATTTTTGTTATTTTCTTCTATTATCTTCTCCCATTTTACTTAGGGTTGCCACAATGCTGGTTGATCAATGCTGGAGATCTCCTGTCAGTCACCCATTCCTCTTCCAATTAAGCTGTGTTTAAGCCTCTTGTCACTGCATCCATCCATCTGGCCTTGCACCTTCCTCTTCTCCTTCCTGACAGTCTCATCTGCATCACTCGCTTCATCACATACCCTCGCTCCATAACATAGGACCATACCATTTCAGTTTCTTCTTGACTACTTTCTCTGATGCTTCCACAATTTTCACTGACCCCTGATATGCTGGTTCCTGACTTTATCCTTTCTCATTGCTCTACATGTCCATCTGAGCAACTGCATCTCATTAGTATCTAGCCGCTGTTCCTCTCCTTTTGATGTCGCCCAAGTTTCTACACTATTGAACAAGGATGGTCTCATAACTGTCTTGTGGATTCTTCCTTTAAGTTTCTGTAGTACTTTTCAGTCACACTGCACTTCGTCCAACTACTCCAACCAGAGCTAGTCTGTTGCTTAATTTCCATTTCCATACTTCCATCTTCTGTCACCACTGACCCCAGGTATTTGAAACCACTCACTTTCTCCAAGTCTTCACCTATAATCTTTGCACCTTCACTCTGATCCTCTTTCCTATGCCCAAACTTTCAGTCCACATATTGGTCTACTGATCTTCATACACCTATGCTTTTGCCCAGTTCTGCAGGTACTCGGTCATGTTCCCATTATCCCCACCACATAGCTCAATATCATCAGCAAACATCATTGACCATGGCACTTGCTGTCTCACTTGCTTAGTTAGAACATCAATAACAATCAGGAAAGAGGAAGGGCCACAGTGCCAATCCTTGGTGTAATTAACCTTTGACTTTGAAAGTCTTACTCTCCCACACTGCTTCTTACTCTTGTCTGGCACTCCTTGTACATGTCCGTTACATATCCATGAATTCTAGCACATCTCCAGACTTCTTCACTGGGCGCACAATCATAAGCCTTCTCTGGATTGATGAATGCAGTCTTCACGTTGGATTGTCTTTCCCGATATTTCTCCACCATTTGACCGAGTGTGGCACCTAGCAAAACTGGAGTCATTGAAAATAAGGGGGAAAACTCTGTTGGTTGGAGTCATACCTGGCACAAAGGAAGATGGTTATTGTTATTGGAGGTCAGTCATCTTAGCTCCAGGACACCACTGCATGAGTTCCTCAGGGTAGTGTCCTCAGCCCAACTATCTTCAGCTGCTTCATCAATGACCTTCCTTCCATCATAAGGTCAGAAGTGGGGATGTTTGCTGATCTTTGCACAATGTTCAGCACCATTTGCAACTCCTCAGATAATGAAGCAGACCATGTCCAAATGCAGCAAGACCTGGACAATATCCAGGCCTAGGCTGACAAGTAACATTCGTGCCACACAAGTGCCAGGCAATGACCATCTCCAACAAGAGAGAATCTAACCATCGCCCCTTGACATTTGTGGCATTACCATAGCTGAATTTCCCCCCCTATCAGCATCGGGATTATCATTGACCAGAAATTGAGCTAGACTAGCCATATAAATACTGTGACTACGAAGAGTAGGTCTGAGGCTAGGAATCCTGTGGCAAGTAACTCATTTCCTGACTCCCCAAAGCCTGTCCTCCGTCTACAAGTCAGTAGTGTGATGGAATACTCCACACTTGTCTGGATGAGTGCAGCTCCCACAGCACTCAAGAAACTTGACACCATCCAGGACAAAGCAGTCCACTTGATTGGCACCCCTTCCACAAACATTCACTCCCTCCACCACTGACACACAGTAGCAGCAGTGTATACCATCTAAAAGATGAATTGCAGAAAAACACCAAGACTTCTTGGACAGCACCTTCCAAATCTACGACCACTACTATCTAGAAGGACAAGGGCAACAGATAGATGGGAACACCACCACCTGGAAATTCCCCTCCAAGCCACTCACCACCTGACTTGGAAATATATCGCCGTTCCTTCACTGTCACTGGGTCAAAATCCTGGAACTCCCTCCCTAACAGCACTGTGGGCGAACCTACACCACATGGGCTGCAGCAGTTAAAGAAGGCAGCTCAGTACCACCATAAGGGCAATTGGGGATGGACAGTAAATGCAAGCCCAGCCAGATCCCTTGAATGAATAAAAAAAACTTGTCTCAAAACAAAAATGGCATTGATGGTGCTTCTTCCAGGCATGAATCTGAACAGACCTTCATGGATTTCACAGCATCTGGTCCATGACTCTCTCCCATAACTTGAAGATATGTGGTAAGAGTTTAATTCCTCAGTGGTTTTTGCAATATTGAGTGACCCCTTTCCTTTGAATATTGGTACCAGAATGTTTTGCCTCCACGTCTTTGGGATTTACTCTCTTATCATAACACACCTGAGTAGCTAATTCAGGACCTAGATCCCATATTCACCTAGGTAGATCCATACTTTTGCTGCATCTTATTGGTCCTACTACTTTGCCATTTTTTCATTTCTTTCAGTGTTGCTTTGATTTTGTTTAGATCGATTCCTTGATTTGCAGCTACCTCTTCTGTCCTTGTTCCCAGGTTTTCTTCATTCATAAAGCCAGGTGAAGTATTGGACCCACCTCGCTTTGATTTCATCCTCTTTCACTAAAGTTACTCCACCTGCATCCTTGATTGTACGTACATTTTCCACATCTGCTAGTAGCTGCTATCCTGAAGATATCTTTTTGCCCCTTTTTGGTATCGAGACTTTCATACGTTTCTTTGATACACAGGGATCTTTTTCTAGCAGTCACCACCTTTGCATTCCTCTTTGTACTGTTCTTTTAGCTCCTTTTCTTTGACTGCACTTTGTTTTCATTCCACCACCGTGTTTCTTTCCTGGCCTTTCTTTTCCCTGATGATCTTTCACGCACTTCTTCATCAGTTTTCCTGATCAAGTCTGCCACCAAGCTTCACCAGTCTTCCACTGCGTTTGTCATAACTTCTGTTTCTCTCAGCTATCTCTCCACCTGCTCTCTGAATTCTTCCTCCTTTTGCATATCTTTGGGCTTCCACCACCTGATGATCTGTCTCCCTCTTGTCTTTTACCATTTTGTTTTCTTTGCAATCAACTCTGGCATCAGCACTCTTATGTTGGAGGGTCAGTGCCTGGGAAGACTGCTGTCTTTTTTTCTCTCTGCACGTTCTTTTCTTATGATGATAGATTCTAGCTGTGCATTCTACCATTGTTGTAGGTTATAAGGTGGTTCCTGAGTGATCTGTTGAAAATTTGTTATCTCCTGCCTAAATTATGTGGAGTACTTTACATTTTTTCCAACAAAAAAGCTCTGTTCTCCTCCTCTTTACCTTATATGTAACATTGTTCGGATGAGAAGATGGCTAGACAACCTGTCACAGTTTCATCTGTGAATAAGTGTTAAATCCTTCCTAACAGCTGATAAAAAACATTCTGTTCTTTGTACCTCCTCTTGGCCTTTCATTGCCACCGCTGGGTTGCAGGAAGGGGAGTACCATGTAAAATTCCACCCATGGCCTTACCCCTCCATTTGCACATTCCTAGTTTTATTTGCTCTGCTATAGGCCCGATCACAACATTCCTAGATTTATTTGCTCTGCTATGGGCAGTAATGCCTTCAGCTGCCAAGGCCCAAAGCTTTGAAATTCACTTCCTCTACTTCTGACTCTCTACCCCTCTCTCCTCCTATAAGGTTCTCATTATAATCTACCTCTTGGATCAAGCTATTGGTCATCTTCTCTAATATCTCCTTATGTAGCTTAGTGTCAGATTTTGTTTGATAATGCTCTTGGGATGATTTTACAATGTTTAAAAGGTGCTTATAAAGGCAAATTTAAATTCAGTTAAATTCTTGAACTGATCATATGACATGAATTTGCATCCTAGATCTGCCCATCATTGTATCACTGTGAAATATAATTTTCAAGCCTTCTCTGCTTCTACTTTGTCATTTGATTACCATGTTCTTTAAAGACAATTTCAAAAAGGGATGAGAAAAAACTTCAGTTGTGATCGATTGCATACCATTTTCCATGTGGCTTTTTTAAAACTATCCTGGGCAGTGCTGCTGCACAGTTTACACATTCTACAGTATGTTTTCCAAAAATAATATTGCTGCCATTTGAATCCTAGGCTATGCTGCTGTCTGTTCTGTCCCTTGCTTCATTACTTTGCACTTTCTGCCTCCCAACCAAAAAAATACACTTCAGATTTACGGGCCAAGTATTTCTTCTTTAAAGTTTCAAGTGCGAGATCACTATTATAGTTTTATGGCTGGCAGAGAGTGTTAAGGCAGTGATGTGTCCTTTTAGAATAAACTTCATAATGAGTTTCATAGAGTTCAAACTGTGAAACTCCTAAGGTTTTTGCCGACGATGGCTTTATTGGAAGTTTTCCATTCGATAGGAATATCCTGTTGGGGTTCAGTTTCAAGTTTAGAAAGTTAATATTTAATTTTTGGGGGTGGAACTACTTTTATAACATTGCCTTTTGATATACTGAGGCCAATTGATGGCTAACAGTTTGATACCACTCTTATCTCATGAGTCATTGAGTTGAATTGTGGTCTTGCTAATTAACAGTGCAGTTAAGACATCCCACCGTGCAGCCTTTGTTCATTCAGTCACCTGCTTCCTTGCTGAAGTTGCTCCTATTTAATCCATTAGTTCAAAGCCAACTTGTCACCATTACTTCAGTGCTCTTGCCAATATGGAGACTTAAGTCCTATTGACGAGCAAAAAGTCTGTCTGATTAGCTTACACAGTACTGTAAAATGTATTCCACATCCCTGTTAAAGTCACACCCATCTTCGAAGTTAAAAATATGATCTAGGGAGTGGCTGGAACCTCTGGGACTGTCTAGCAGCGTACCTCAGCACTTTCAAAAGCAGAGGGTAGAAAGTGAAATGTGGGAAAATCCTTGTGTCAATAAAAACACAAGACCCTGAGTCCCTTAAAATGACATCAAAACTGCATACTTTTAATATTTTTCCCCCATTGACTTCAGTAAATCTACATTAACCTTAACTCTCTTTAAAATACATTATAAGTGAGCTTCTGGCACAACGTGGATAAATTTCACACACACTGTTGTGGGGTGGGGGGGCGGGGGGCAATTAAAACAACGAGTCGGTCACCCATGTGAGGGAGAACCTGCTCTGATACTCAACTCCTTTGCTTTCAATGGGTTCTGAAAGAGCTCTGCAGGTTTGCCACCCAAGCAGTGACTGTGAACTAATGGCTAGTGTTTATTAGGGAAGTGAATGAGGGAATGAATAAAAGTGAATTAGAGAATGAATTTAAAAACAGGTCACTTGTTCTCAAGATCAAAGAGTATATAGCAGGAGAGGTGATTATTTTCAAGTGGCTCACCTTGGTGGTAACTTGGCAGAGTAGACTGTCTACTGTAGGTCCCACCCTGTTGTCTATCTATTGAAACCAACAGTACAAATATGGGACACCTTCTATAACAGGTAGGTTTCAGCCAAGGGGGCAAAGAGAGAGAAACAGAATCAAATATGACTCTTCTGAGGTTCCAAAGAAGAATCCTATTCGACTCAATGTTAACTCTGTTTCTCCACAAATGCTGCCAGACCAGCTGAGTTTTTAAAGCACGTTCTGTTTTATTTCACATTTCCAGTATCCAGAGTTTTTGCTTTCAACTAAATGCTGAGTTTGATTACTAATCAATTTGTATCAAGTTTCAGAATCCAATTTGTCAATGCCGCTTGGAAACATAGGAGCTCCGGTCCCAATTCCCAAAGCATTTGCTGAGTAACTACAAACCCTGTTGATGTCACTTTTTTTTCATTTACGGGATGTGGGCTTTGCTGGCTGGGCCAGCATTTATTGCCCATCCCTAGTTGCCCTTGAGAAGGTGGTGGTGAGCTGCCACCTTGAACCACTGTAGTCCATGTGGTGTAAGTACACCCACAGTGCTGTTAGGGAGGGAGTTCCAAGATTTTGACCCAGCGACAGTGAAGGAACAATTATATATTTCCAAGTCAGGATGGTGGGGAAGTTGGAGGGGAACTTCCAGGTGGTGGTGGTGTTCCCATGTGTCTGCTGCCCTTGTCCTTCTAGATGGTAGTGATCGTGGGTTTGGAAGGTGCTGCCTAAGGAGTCTTGGTGAGTTCCTACATCTTGTAGATAGTACACATTGCTGTTACTGTGCAGCAGTGGTGGAGGGAGTGAACGTTTGTGAATGGACTGCCAATCAAGTGGGCTTCTTTGTCCTGGACGGTGTCGAGCTTCTTGAGTGTTGTTGGAGCTGCACTCATTAAAAACAAAGAAAACAGGAGTAGGTCATTTGGCCCTTTGAGCCTGCTCCGTCATTCAATATGATCATCACTGATCCTCCATTTCAACACTCAACTCCCGCGCTCTCCCCATACCCCTTGACACCTTTAGTCTAGAAATCTACTTCGTCCTTCAATTTATTCAGTGACATAGCCTTCACAGCCTCCTGTGGTAGAGAATTCCATAGGTTCACCACCCTCTGAGTGGAGAAGTTTCTTCTCATCTCAGTCCTAAATGGCCTACTCCATATGGTGAGTCTGTGACCCCTTGTTCTAGACATTACAGCCAGAAGAAACATCATCCCTGCATCCAGTCTGTCCAGCCCTGTCAGAATTTTGTTTCAATGTCCCTCTCCTTCTAAACTCTAGTGAATACTGGCCTAGTCGGCCCAATCTCCCCTCGTATGACAATCCTGCCATCCCAGGAATCAGACTGGTGAACCTTTGCTGCATCCCTCTATAGCAAGTGTATCCCGTCCGTCTTGGGTAAGGAGACCAAAATTGCACACAATACTCTGGGTGTGGTCTTACTGAAGCTCTGTACAGCTGTAGTAAGACATCCTTGCTCCTGTACTCAAATCATCTTGCAATGAAGACCAACTTACCATTTGCCGCCTTAACTGCTTGCTGCACCTGCATGCTTGCTTTCAGTGACCAGTGTACAAGGACACCAAGGGCCCTTTGTACATCAACATTTCCCAATCCATCACCATTTAAATAATACTCTGCCATTCTGTTTTACCTACCAAAGTGGATAACTCCACACTTTGATTATATATTGTGAATAGCTGGTGCCCAAGCACTGATCCTTGCAGTTCCCCATTAGTCACTGCCTGCCACTCTGAAAATGACACATTTATCCCTACTCTAATTCCTGTTTGTTAACCAATTCTCAATCGATGCCAATATATTAACACCAATCCCATGTGCTTTAATTTTACACGCTAACCTCTTATGTGGGACTTGATCAAAAGCTTTCTGAAAATCTAAATACGCAACATCTACTGTTTCTCCATCTATTGTGCTAGTTACATCTCCAAAAAACTCCCTTCCATAAATCCATGTTGAATTTGTCTAATCCGTTGATATTTTTTAAGTGTCCTGTCATCACATCCTTTATAATAGACTCTTGCATTTTCCTTGCTACTGATGTTAGGCTAACTGGTCTGTAATTCCCTGTTTTCTCCCTCCCTTTTTTTAAATAGTGGGATTACATTTGCCACCCTCCAATCTCCTGGGACTGTTCCAGAATCTACAGAATTTTGGAAGATGACAACCAACACATCCATTATTTCCATGGCCACCTCCTTTAGTACCCTGGGATTTAGATTATCGGGCCCTGGGGATTTATCAGCTTTTCAGCCCCATTAATTTCTCCACTTTTTTTTTTAAGTAATACTAATTTCCTTCAATTCCTCCTCCTCACTAGACCCTTGGTTCCCTAGCATTTCTGTGAAGTCATTTGTGTCTTCCTCTGTGAAGACAGAACTAAAGTAGTTGTTTAATTGCTCTGCCATTTCCTTGTTCTCTTATTATAAATCCTCCTGTTTCAGACTGTAAGGGACCTACATTTGTCTTCACTAATCTTTTTTCTTTTTACTTACATATAGAAGCTTTTACAGTCCGCTTTTATGTTCCTTGCAAGTTTGCTCCCACGCTCCGTCTTTCCCCTCCTTAATCAATTTCTTGGTCCTCCTTTGCTGAATTCTAAACTGCTCCCAATCCTCAGGCTTGCTACTTTTTCTAGCAACTTTGTATGACTTCTCTTTGGATCTAATACTATCCTTAATTTCTTTTGTTAGACATGGTTGGGCTGCTTTTCCTGTTGTGTTTTTGTGCCAGAAAGGAATGTATAACTGTTGCAATGCCTGCATTCATTCCTTAAATATTAGCCATTATTTACCCACCATCATGCCTTTTAATGAAGTTCCCCAATCTAGCTTCGCCAATTCACCCTCATACCTTCGCAGTTTCCTTTGTTTAGATTTAGGACCCTAGTTTTGGATTGGACTACTTCACTTCCCATCCTAATGGAGAATTCTATCATGTTATGGTCACTGTTCCCTAAAGGACCCTGCACAACAAGATTATTAATTAACCCCTTTTCTCATTGCACAATACCAAATTTAGGATGGCCTGTTTTCTAGTTGGTTTCTCGACAAACTGGTCTGAAGAAACCATCTCGTACATAGGCCAGGAATTCATCCATCATTATATTATTGCTAATTTGGTTTGCCCAGTTTATATGTAGATTAAAGTCACCCATGATTACTGTAGAGATGAATGTAACAAAGGTACTAATTTCCTGTTTAATACCATCCTCTACCTTACCACTACTGTTTGGAGGCCTATAGGCAACTCCCACTAATGTTTTCCACCCCTTCTTGCATCTTAGCCCCACCCAGATTGATTCTACATCTAAATTTTCTGAGCCAATATCCTCTCTCAATATGGCATTGATTTCATCCTTCACTAACAACACCACCCCACCTTTTTTTTTTGCCTGTCCTCCCCAAATATTGAATACCCTTGGCTATTCAGTTCCAAGCCTTGGTCACCCTGCAGCCATGTCTCCGTAATCGCAATCACATCGTAACCCTTTACATCCATTTGAGCTGTTAATTCGTCTACCTTATTGCGAATGCTCCATGCATTCAGATACAGTGCCTTTAGACTTGCCTTTTTAACATTTTTTTTGTACTGTGGCTTTATTTGCTGCTAGCCCTCGTTTCCTCTGTCTTCTACTTTTGCTTCTTACTTTTCTGTCTTTTCATTCCTATCTTTGTTTCCCTCTCTTGTGTTAACCCTGTTCAGGTTTCCATTCCCCTGCCACTCTAGTTTAAGCCCTCCTCCACAATACTAGCGAATACTTCTGCGAGGATATTGGTTCCGATCCTGCTTGGGTGCAACCCGTCCAGCTTGTACAGGTCCCGTCTTTCTCAGAATCAGTTCCAATGCCACAGGAATCTAAAATCCCTCCTTCCTAAACTACCCCTCCAGCCAAGCATTCATCTGGTCTATTCTCCTATTCCTGATCTCACTAACACGTGGCACTGGGAGCAATCCTGAGATTACTATCTTCTGAGGTCCTGCTTTTCAATTTCTTTTCTAGTTCCCTATATTCTGCTTTCAGGACCTCATCCCTCTTTTCACCAATGTTATTGATACTGATATAGACCATGACCTCTGACTGTTCACCCTTCCGCTTCAGAACGTCCTGCAACCGCTCAGTGACATCCTTCACCCTGGCACCAGGGAGGCAACATACTATCTTGCCTGTGACCACAGAAACATCTATCTGTTCCCCTTACGATTAGAATCCCCTATCATTATTGCTCTACCTGCCTAGTGCTTTTACTCTGTCTGGCAGTCACCCACTCCCTTTCTGCCTGTACACGCTTTACCTGCGGTGTGACCACCTCACTGTGCATGCTATCCACGAAGGTCTCAGCCTTGTGGATGCTCCACAGTGACTCCAGTTGCAGCTCCATCTCCAAAACGTGGATCTTGAGAAGCTGCAACTGGAGACACTTACTGCACACATGATCGCCCTGGACACTGGAATGGTCCCCGGCTTCCCACATCAGGAGGAGCACTCCACCTGGCTGAGCTGCCCTGCCTTGACTTACCCTTAAATTACTTCCTTTACTTTTACTTCCTCTATTTTTAAGGAATATTAAATATATACTAGGGACCTTACTTATACTTTAAATGCTACTTAATCTAAACTAAGACCAATTTTTACTTTAAAGACTAGACAGTAGAAATACTCACCAGGTCCTACTTACCAAAGCTGCCACTCCTATCGCGTTGGCTCCGGTCCTGGTCTGGTCTCGGGCCTGGTTCCCCTTGCTCTTTAAGGCCGCCGCTCCTCTCACGTTATCAAATGACAAAAGCAAAGGAGCACCTCTTTCCCTTCCTGCCCTAACTCCATTAATCACCCAATCCCAGCACTCTGTTCCGGTTGGCTGGCTTTATATGCTCCTAAGACAAAGGCTAGCTGACCCAGTCACAGACGAACCAGTTTCAGCTGCTGCTTTAATTAACTAGCTGAAACTGGTCAGCGCACTCTCATGGCATGAAAGAATAAAGCAAAAGTCAGGCAAGCGGAGAGTATTCCATCACACTCCTGACTTGTGCCTTGTAGATGGTGGACAGGCTTTGGGGAGTCAGGAGGTTAGTTACTTGCCACATGATTCCTAGTCTCTGACCTGCTCTTGTAGCCACAGTATTTATATGGCTAGTCCAGTTCAATTTCTGGTCAATGGTAGCCCCCAGGATGCTGATAGTGGGGGATTCCGTGATGGTAATGCCATTGAATGTCAAGGGGCGATGGTTCAATTCTCTGTTGTTGGAGATGGTCATTGCCTGACACTTGTGTGGCGCAAATGTTACTTGCCCCTGTCAGCCCAAGGTCCAGGTCTTGCTGCAGTTGAACATGGACTGTTTCAGTATCTGAGGAGTTGCAAATGGTGGTGAACATTGTGCAATCATCAGCGAACATCCCCACTTCTGACCTTATGATGGAAGGAAGGCCATTGATGAAGCAGCTGAAGATGGTTGGGCCGAGGGCCTGAGGAACTCAAAGGGGACCTTATAGAAGTACGATTTCAATGATACAGCTAGCTACAAGAAATTCACTGGAAGTAGGACAAGTCAGAAAGGGTTAAAACTGTGAAAGTCTAGTTCAAGATTTGCTGGGAAGTTTTCTTGTGAAGAAAGATTAATAGGTTAATGGAATAGTTAATAATTAATATGATAGGTTTCTGTGTAGACCTGTGGCAGAAAAATCTTGGAATCGTTTAAGAGGATGGTGTGGTGGTAGAACTACATATTTCTCCAGATGGTTTAGCTGAGTTAGGCTGAATGTCTTTCCTCATCTGCATATATTCTGTGATCTTGCAGTCTGCAGTAACAACGACAACTTGTGTTAAATGTATGAAATAAATACAATGAAACGCCCTAAGGTTCTTCACAGGTGCATTGTAAAACAAAATGCATTGGAATAGTAGAATCTAGAGGTAATGAAAGCATGATTGAGCATTTCAGCTGCAGATGAGCTGAGATCGGTGATATCGACCGACGTTAATGGAGGTGGAGATAGGTGGTCTTTAGTGATGGCATAGGCGTGAGTTCAGAAGCTCACCTCTGGATCAATTGTGACACCAAGGTTGGGAACAGATTGGTTTATTTAGAGATTGTTGCCAGGGAGAGGGATGGAGTCAGTGGCTAGGCAACCAAAATATTGGTGCAAGGCCCGAAAACAATGGCTTCAGCCTTCCCATTAATTGGAAGAAGCCTCTGCTCATCCAGTACTGGATGTGAAGTCAGCAGTCTGATAACTTAGCAAGAGTGGAGGAATCAAGAAAAGTGGTGGTGAGACGGTATTTCAAGCAATGCAACACCATCCTTGATCCTTGATGATGGATAATTGTATAAATGTACAAGTAATTTTGTTTTGACAATAACTTAATCTGTTGTTATTGTGGATGGAAATTATCTGAGTGGTGTCTACTGTGAGACGACTGATATTTGATCTCTCATTCCCTTGCCCTGTAATTAGGGTTTCTTCCCATTTCTCTGAAGGTGCTGACTTGTGCTCAGTCAGATGTGATCTCCCCCCTGTTCTTGGAGCAAGGAAGCATGTGTAAAGGGTGCCCACAATGATTCTTTTTCCAAAATATTGTATGCAGTTTACCCCACCCCCACTGCTGTAATATTGTTACCTACTGAAGCTGGATTTTTGTGTGACCAGAATAATAACTTAACCACAATTAAATTAATCAGAACTTTTTAATCTCAACATTTTTTTATAGGGCACATCACCCATTTGAGCTGAAAATATCGTAAGCTGCAAAAACCAAACCTGGGAGGAGTAGGTATGCTGTTTCTAAAGCAGTGAGATCAAAAATGTAATTGAGGCCGACGGGTCTCTTTTTAAAATTTAACTCCCCAGTGTCAGCGCTCCTTTCTCCCACCCTGTACTACTTGACTAACATTGAGATTGACACCCATTCAAACCTAAGTCTTGATTTTTTTTTCTCTGTGGTTGACTACCTTCTCTTTTCCAGCATCTGTTTTAAAGGGCATGGTATCACAATAGGTTCTTAGCATTAATTGTTGTTTGTGGATGTCTGGGCTGGAACAGGTGCAGCTGGGTTGCCTCTCCACGTAGAAGCACTTACAATTTTTCTTTTTAAAAAAAAAGGTTATATGAAGCTGAAATGTTTGTACAGCTACCCATCACCCAGTTCTCCACCTTTCATCTCTGTAAATCTCACCTGTATCTCTGCCCTTGTAATCTATTTAGATGCCTATCGTAAAACTAGTAGGTGATAAGTAAGGTAAGGTGATAAGGTAAATGCTGGAATAGGAAGTCTAATTGATTTCTAGTTAAAAGTTATGCAAGCTTGGCTTCAGAGCAAGGTGTGACCTTTCTGCATCCTTCCCAGGTTACAAACTCCTTATTCTGCGTTACTAGCCAAGCACACAGGGCTGGATTTAGGGTGGGACTTTTGCAGTTACCATGCCATAGAAGGGAGCCAAGCATTGCCAGGATGATGCATTTTACAGCCTGAAAGCATTTTCAACATGAAAGCATTTATGTAAGGTACCCTGCATTATGGAAATAACAGCACCAGTGCATATTACTTGTACATTGTGTGGCACAAGATAACATCACACTCCAGTGTTGAAGGCCAAGGATATGGTGAGGAATGGATGGGTTGGAATAGGGGCCTAGGCAGATGAAAGCATTTCCGTCAACGTTGGCAAGAGGTTGTGGGGGGGTGGGGGGTGGGGTGGGGGGGAGGAGGAGACTGAAATCAGGGATGTGCAAGAGGCTAGAATTGAAGGAGTAGAGAGGTCAGGACTAATAGCAGTGTGCATGGTGGATGTGCTCTCCAAAATGGGGTTTGGGGAGGGAATTTGCAATTGGATCCAACTGCTCTACACTAACATCAGTAGTGCAGTCTCAATCAATGGGTGGGAATCAGATAGCTTTCCTATTAAATCTGGAGTCAGGCAGGGCTGCCCTCTCTCCCCTGTCCTTTTTGTGTGTTGCATAGAACCCTTTGCTGAGTCCATCAGGAAGGATCTGGGCATAAGAGGAGTGACGATCCCAGGCAGTGGAGGCACTCAGGTCAAAGCCTCCCTGTACATGGACGATGTCGCTGTCTTCTGCTCGGATCCGCTGTCGATGCGCAGACTACTCCACATCTGCGACCAGTTCGAACTGGCCTCAGGCGCCAAGGTAAATCGTGGGAAGAGCGAGGCCATGTTCTTTGGGAACTGGGCTGACTGATCCTTGTCCCCTTCACCATCAGGGCTGACGGCCTGAAGGTGCTGGGGATATGGTTCGGAGGGACCGGGGCATGTGTTAGAAACTGGAAGGAGTGAGTGTCTATGGTGAAAAGAAAACTGGGCATGTGGGAGCGATGCTCCCTCTCCATTGCAGGTAAGACCCTGGTCATCAGGTGTGAGGCACTCTCGCTGTTGCTGTACGTGGCGCAGGTCTGGCCCATTCCACACTCCTGCGCGATGGCGATCACCCGAGCCATCTTTCGCTTTATCTGGAGATCGAAAATGGATCGTGTCCACAGGGACGCGATGTACAAGCCTCTAGATAAAGGGGGAAAAAACGTGCCCAACATTACCCTCATACTGATGGCCACCTATGTGTGCTGCTGCATCAAGCTGTGCGTAGACCCTCGGTACGCAAACACCAAGTGTCACTACGTGCTGAGGTTCTACCTGTCCCCAGTGTTGCAAAGGATGGGTCTGACCACACTGACGCGGAACGTTCCAAGTAGTTGGAGCGTGCCGTACCACCTGTCCCTCGTGGAAAAATTTATGCAGAGAAACACCTTTGACCACAAGTCCATCAGGCAGTGGTCGGCATGTAATGTTTTAGAGGCCCTGCGGGAAAAGGAGAGGGTGGATCCTGTGGGATGGTTCCCTGAGCAGACTGTCAAAGTCATTTGGCAGAATGCCTCATTGCCAGAACTTTCCAACAAGCACCAAGACGTAGCTTGGCTGGTGGTGAGAAAGGCCCTCCCCGTCAGATCCTTCCTACACGCCAGGAGTCTCACCCCTCTGCACGTTGCCCTCGAGGTGGCTGTGGTGGGGACGAGACCGTTATTCACCTCCTTGTGGATTGTGTCTTTGCAAAGAAGGTCTGGAGAGAGATGCAGTGGTTTCTGTCGAGGTTCATCCCGAGCAGTTCTGTGACACAGGACTCTGTGCTCCACGGGCTGTTCCCAGGGACATGCACCAAGACAAACATCAACTGCAGCTGGAGGATCATCAACTCGGTGAAAGACGCTCTTTGGTCTGCCCGAAACTTGTTGGTCTTCCAGCGCAAAGAGCTGTCCCCGACCGAGTGTTGCAGACTGACACATTCCAAGGTCCAGGACTACGTGCTGAGGGACGCACTAAAGCTTGGGGCAGCTGCCACAAAGGCGCAATGGGGAAAGGTCGCTGTCTAAGACCTTTCTGCCACAGTGCACCAAGGGACTGGGAACTGTTGAGAGCCTCTCGGGCTGTACAGCTCAAAATGAATGTATGCAGTGAATACTAATTGTATTATAATTGTATTGAAGCACCTCAGAGTGCAACATGATGTATGTTGATAACTCCAATATCATTGTCTGATTGTCTGCATTGACCATATTGAAATGATTGTAATATTCATTGATTGTATTGATGCACCTTGTGATCCATGTGTATAAGTTGAGTCTGATTGTACTTATGTGATGGTGATTTTGAAATGGTTTGGAATGTTCTTTCAGATATTTTATGAATAAAGTATATTTTTCAATAAAAAACAGCAGTGTGCAGTACATGTTTAGTTCCAATTTGTTATGTAAAATACATTTTATTTCAACCCCACAACCGTCCGAGATATTTAAGCTCCACTAATTCTGGCCTCTTATACATTCCCAATTATAATTGCTCCACCCCCTCTGGCTGTGCCTAGGCCCCAAGCCCTGGAATTCTGCCCCCTGCACATCTCCACCTTGTTTTCCACCTTTTTAAGGCCACTCCTTAAAACCTACCTCTTTGACCAAGCTTTTGGCCATCAGACCTAATGTGTTCTTTTGTGGTTCAGTGCCATACTTTGTTTTATAATGTTGGCATGTTTTATTGCGTTAAGAAGCTTTATAAATATGCTATTTTTAGATGCATTAACTATCCTAATTTATCAAAAAAATACTGTAACAACCTGCAGCGTGATTCTCATTCTGGGAATGTTGTACTCTGGGAGAAGAGCGGAACCAATTGACTAGCCTAGTGTCATTTAGACCCCAGAGCCCTGCAAATATGTACCAGTCCATCTTGTACTCTGTGTACCAATGTGTTCTGTGTGCATGTGGGACCCTGCTCAGTACTGTGCAAACAAGATGTGTTACTTTTAAGAGTTATTAGAAGAAGAGATGCACAGTGCAAACATGCTGCTTCCTTCCAACTAAACGCAATTTGGGTTTGAGTACCAGGGCTAGCTTTCAATGGAAATATCCATTTTGGCTGAGTTCTGTCCAGTTGTTCTGGATGACAAGGTGTTCCATTCATTGGCAGAGAATATGACTATACATAACTATTGTACCTTCTTGAATAGTATCTCCGGTTGGCTGTTGAAAGTGTTACTGTAACAACTGAAACATTGTTCTTTGTGTAGCCTGAGGTGGCAATGTGGAAAGTTAATTGAGGTGGTATGAAAACGCTGTGGAAATATTTAATATTTATCGCTCGCTCTCATATATTTAGCTGCTGTTCCACTAAAATTTTCCTCTGTTCTTTGAAGGAGTGTGTGTGCTGGGTAATTCAACTGCAGGAAGAACAGTATTTTAGAGACTGAGCTGTTGTGCTGCTTTGAAATACATTTAGGCCTGGGAAGTACCAGACCACTCCAAATGGAAAAACCAGCACATCAGGACCACTCCCATAGCTGTTGCGCTTAATTTTTAAAATACAGAATACTTAATTTATATAACACCTTATTACATCCTCATGACCATTCAAAGCATGTTAAAACCAGAGCGTTTGAAGTGCAAATGTTACTTTTTCTCACACTATGAAGGCAAATCTTCCTTCCTTTACTTTCAGGAAGGTTCTACAGAAAAATGTATTTTACAATCTCAGAACATCCCAAAGTGCCTTACAGCCAATGAGGTACTTTGAAGTGTATGTAGGAAGAACAGCAGCCAATTTACACGCAGCAAGTTCCCATGAACAGCAATGAAATAATGACCAAATGACCTGTTTTTAGTTGTTGGTTGTGGCCTACATATTGATCAAGATACTGGGGAGAAGTCCCCCTACTCTTCTAAATAGATAGTATCTTGGGATTTTTCACGTCTACCCGAGAGAACTTTTTGCTGGCAGTGCACTTTTTTTACTTGCTCTATGGCAAATGAATCAAATCTAATAATAGGACAAAGATTCTGTCAATGTTGTTATATATAGAATGCTGGCACATGTTTCTCTTTTTTTCTTTAGTCAGAAACCACTAGACAGATTTATTGAACAGTAAAAGGATAAATGAATGGCATGGTGAATCAACAATGCATTTACTGTAATTATATACTTGCTTATCCCTCAGCTAACATCACTAAACCTGGTCATTATCACATTGTTGTTTGTGGGTTCATCCTATCTGTAAATTAGCTGCTGTGTTTCCAGCAGTGACCACACTGCAAAAGTATTTCATTGGTTGTGAACACCCTTTGGCATCTCCTGAGGTTATGAAAGGCAAATCTGTTTGTCTTAATTTGTGGCTCTATGGGATTTAAAATGGCAGAGTTATTGTTCCTACAGCAACACTGAATAGAAAACAATTTTGGAATGCAGCCCCTTATGCAGTAGTTTGCTGCTGACCAACTGTCTTTGATGGCTCTCTTCTGTCCCTCCATTCCCTTTGATGGCTTAAGAATGTTTTCTAAAACGGGCAAAGGCTGCCAACTGTAAATGCACATCTGGCTACAGAATTGTCTGTCAGACGGACTACAAAGAACTGTAGTTCCCTATTCTCTAGCACAGAAATGATGAGGCAAATCCATTGATTGCCAGGACAAAGGTGATTTCAAAACAGTGTTTGCCTACGCAGGCTCAAGCCCCTGATCCTGGTTTTATTCCTTATCTAGGAAACACAACATTTTGTCCTGCCAATTTACATCAGCAGCAACCCACTTGAATTTTAATGGGAACATTTCAACAAAACAAACCAGGCATCTGTTGCAATTTACGTATGCTGTCTGATGTAAATATACTGGAGACATAGCACCTGACTGCTATTTTGTCCTTGTGAGCCTAATTTTAATGTTGTGTGTGCAGTGATCATCGAGACCTCAATCTAACCTGCTACAGATCAAACCGCATGTAATCGTTGCATCAGCTACTTGGGCCTTAAGCTCTTGGTTTCCCTCCCTAAACCTTTCTGCCTCTTTCTTTTCCTTTTAAAATGCTCCTTAAAACTTATCTCTTTGAATAAGTCTTTGGGCACACCAGTCCTCATGTGATTCGGTGTCAAATTTTGTTTGATATTGCTTATTTGAAATGCCTTTGGACAGTTTACTACTGCTTTAGTAAAAGTTGCTAACTAATTACAAATTGTTGTTGTCGTTGTTACATAAGCAAATATTTGCACATAGCGGTTTGCGCATCGCGGGGCTCCCAAACAGCAAATAAGACTAACAACCAGATAAAAGCAAAAAACTGCGGATGCTGGAAATCCAAAACAAAAGCAAAAATACCTGGAAAAACTCAGCAGTTCTGACAGCGCCTGCGGAGAGGAACACAGTTAACGTTTCGAGTCCGCATGACTCTTCAACAGAACTAAGGAAAAATAGAAAAGAGGTGAAATATAAGCTGGTTTAAGGGGGTGTAGGACAGGTAGAGCTGGATAGAGGGCCCGTGATAGGTGGAGATAATCAAAAGATGTCACAGGCAAAAGGACAAAGAGGTGTTGAAGCTGGTGATATTATCTAAGGAATGTGATAATAAAGGTACAAATAGCCCTAGTTCTGTTGAAGAGTCATGTGGACTCGAAACGTCAACTCTTTTCTTCTCCACTGATGTTGCCAGACCTGCTGAGTTTTTCCAGGTAATTCTGTTTTTGTTTTAGCCCTAGTGGGGGTGGGGTGGGGGGAAGGGATCGAAATAGGCTAAAAGGCAGAGATAAAACAATGATGGAAATACATTTAAAAATAATGGAAATAGGTGGGAAAAGAAAAATCTGTATAAATTATTGGAAAAAAGGGGGATTGGAAAGGCGGTGGGGATGGAGGACTAACAACCAATTGTTCTGTATTGAATTGTGTTGGAGACTTTTTGCTTTTCCTTTGAATGCTGCCATGGGATGTTGCTACATCCTACTGAACAAGCAGATGGGGTTTCAACTGAAAGGTAGCACCTCTGCAAATTCCCTCAGTGCTGCACTGGAGTGTTAGCCTAGGGTACGTGTTGTATGATTTTATGGGAGACTATGCCACTGTGTGCAGCCCTGCCAGGAGGAAAGAGCTTCTGAAGGCAATGCTGAAGGGATCGACTGAGCATGCAAGCCTCCACACCACGTCAAGGTGGCGATCCATGGAGGGATCCATCAACTTGTCTATCAAGCTGCTTCACGCTTTGAGCCACAACATTTTGACGATGAGGCAAAGTGGCGACGGAGAAGGAAAGAAAAGGTAACCAATCCTGCATGCTGGAACACACTACCTCACGGGGCATATGCTCATAAATCTGGGGGTCGAAAATCAGCTTGATCAGTCACATGACAACCCACGGCAGAAGCTCATGACGGTAAGTAGATATCACCCTCTAGTTGAGGGATAGGCAATGGTGATGATCAGAGTGAATCTTAACCTCGGCTATTACGCCTAGAAATTTGAATGTGCCGACAAATGGGCTTGCAGCGGGTGCAGGGAACCATTTCTGTGCCTGCTGGAATGGACCTGCAGCACACTAATATGTTTTGAGGTTCATCGTCCAACACCTAGAGACATTTACCAGGCAGCTTGACAGAGAGAAAACCTGGGGAAATCCAGCTGCAGACAGTCCAACAACAATGTCCTCTCCCAAGCCAACATGCCCATCATCATCCAGGCACTTCGCCTCACTCAAAAAAAGTCAGCTTGGCTGGCCAGGATGTATCGCATGTACACCAGACACCAGAAGCAATTGTTGCACTCGGAACTCGGTTTGTTTGGGCAGGAGACTCCCAGGGGGACAAGAAGAAATACCTTAGGGATGTCCTCGGAGCATCCCTGAAGAGGTGAAACATTCACCCACTGCACCCCACCCCCGCCCAACTCATGGGAGTTCCTCGCTTGTGATCGCCTTTTCTTGCTGAGTAATCACCTGGCTGGACTGTTAAGTATTTTGCTGTGCTTAGCAAAGGGGGGTTCAGATAACAGCCATACACCATCGTGGCAACTCTTTTGATCTTCTTGCCAAATCATCATTATTTTACTACTTTGAGGTATTAGATGAACCAGCTGCAAATTTATCACCCCAGTGCTCTGTGTGCAAGCAAGGAAGGATGGTAACTGGAAAAACCTTGGCATGTTTGTGAGTGACTCGTTTTGTAACCCAAAGAATTGTGTTTATTTGCCTTTTTAGGCAAATTAAAAAAAGTAAATCCATTGCCACACAACCTTTTGTTGACACTAATGGGCTGCATTTCCTAAGAAAATGCAGACAAGTTCAAATACGGATTTATTTAGCTGATAGTGGGATCTGAAGTAAGTTCCATTGACACACCAATAAAAACAGCGGCAGCTTATCAGCTCAGTTTTACTAATTGCCCCTTTAGCAATTTATTTTTGATGGCAGTTATTTCTGTTATGCACTTTGCAACCCAAAGTGCATGTATGGTGATAAAGGTAATCTTGAAATTGAAGCTCTGTATGAAATTAAAGGTACAGATACTCTAAGGTTACACTAGATTTATTTCTTTGAAATTAAATCTTAAATGCTTTTACCAAAGCTGTTTGTTACAGTTTAATATATTTGCTTTCGTGTTGGTTGATAGTTGAGTTGTAGAGCAGTAAAATGGGTGAAAGATATGACTAGGACTGTGATCGATCTAAAAAGAACGAGGAACAGTTGCATTTAGATTGCACCTTTTTTTATCATAGCTCAAAAACCAAGGCAGCAGTAACAAAATTGTAAGCCACCATGTGTTTCTCACCAGCCCCCACCCACAGTGTACAGCATCTCAAAGAATAGCTTATCTTCCATAAAATTGGAATAAAGAGAGCCCATTTAAGCTACCCTGTCCACACAATCCACTGAGGCTATTTACATCATCCCTTCTGTGGCTCAGTTGGTAGCACTCTCAGCCACGTTGGAAGGTGTAGGTTCAAGCCCCACTCTAGAGGCTTGAGCAGAACTCTGAGCTGGCACTCCAGTGCAGTACTGAAGGAGTGCTGCACTGTCAGAGTTGCTGATGTGACAGTAAACCGATGCCCCCTCAGCTGGCCATCAAAGATCTAAAGATACTATTTTTGAAAAAGAGCAGAGGAGGTTTCCCTCGTGTCCTGGTCAATATGTATCATTGAATTAACATTACAGGAGCAGATTTGCTTTTGTGAGCGCCTTCTGTGTGAAAATTGGCTGCCGTGTTTTCTAGGTTACAAAAATGATTATCCTTCAAAAGTACTTTGTTGGCTGTAAAGTACTTCGGGGTATCCTGAGAAAGGCACTGTATAAATGCAAGTACCTTTTCTTACTGACCTAACTGCAATATCTATTATAATGCTACAGTTGAATCCCCAGGTGAACAGACTAACAAATGGATATTTCTTTTCTTGTATAAATCTTGGCCACGAACACGGACAGTTCCAGTCCACTGCAATAACACCGGGACTGTGATGGAATAGTGCTGACCAGTGCCTATCTGAATTCCCAGGATCAGGTTATTTACACAGAGCTCAATGCTATCATGTTCCCAGTTACTCCAGGAACACAATGTCTGTCTCATTGGCCTGGAAATTGGATAGTGGCTCAATCTGGGCACAACACATTACACTCGCTGAATGAGGCCAGTCACCTGCTGGTTTAATTTGTGTAGTGCTGTTGTTGCCAGTTGAAGCCCCAGAGGCAGAATGCCAATTTTGGCTGGGGTTGGGGGAGGGAACTGAATTTGGCTGGTTGAGACTCTGCTCAAGTTTAGGTGTGGGCAGCAAGCCCACGTTTTCCTAAACATGGGTGGCTCAGCACTGGCTGTGCTCCAAGAAGCCTAATTTTGCATAGGAGGCCTCAAATGGATATTAGGCCCCTACCATATACGTAAAAAGGCCTAATACATGGTTTTATATTTTCTCTTTCTTCATCAGTATTGCGGATGTTGCACTTCTGGCATGTAATGAGTGCTTTCACTGCCTTCCATATTGGAAGTTTAAACAGCACTTCAGCTCAGGAGGTCCTGTACAATCTCCAATGATAGATTGAGGAAACTGGATCAGTATTCTCTAGAGTTTCAAAGAATGAGGGGTAAAGTTATCGAAACTTACAAAATTCCTACAAGGTGTGACAGGGTAGATGTGGATAGGATATTTCCCCCTGGCTGGTGAGTCTAGGGCCGGGGGACACAGTCTCAGAATAAGGGGCAGGACATTTAAGACCTAGATGAGGAGGAATTTCTTGAGGATGGTGAATCTTTGGGATTCTTTACCCCAGAGGGCTGTGGAGGCCCAATCACTAAGCATTTTCAAGGCTGACATCGATAGATTTCTGGATACTAAGTGACATCAAGGGATGTGGGGATAGGGTTAGGGGAGGTGATCAGCCATGATCTAATTGAATGGTGGAGCAGGCTTGATGGGCCAAATGGCCTACTCCTGCTCCTTTTGTACCTATTTTCATCTTAAATGCTGCATAGATACCCATATTGCAACGGAGACACGGGAACATTGCCATTGTATGCCTACATCTCCATGTCCTAACGATGCTCTGCATAAGTTTGGAGATTAGGTGAGTGTTTGATGCAAAATCAGGGACTAGCTCTTTCTCCAGAGATGGAGAGTCAATGTTTGAAGCAGTTAAGATGGTGGTTGTTGAGAGAAATAAAGAAGAGCTCAGATAGCTTTGTCTGAGGGATGTCAGTGGTGCTGATTGTGGGTAGCTGTGGATGAGGTCAGGAGTTCAGAGGAAGTAGAACAGAGAGGGTGACGGAAAGTGACTGAGGATAGGAGTTGTAGAGAGGAGGGAGGACATTTTAACTAGGAAGTTGCGAAAAGACTTGGGAGGGCAGTAGGCGAGAAGGAATTTGAAGGAGAAGTAGGAATGGTGGATCATGAGATGCTTAAAGGAGGATGAGGTAGCAGAGAAATAACAGATCAAAATCGGATTTGCTTCACCGTGATGGTTAGCGCGAATGCTGTAATACAACATATATCTGCATGGGACAATACATCTAGATCTTCACACACACTCTCTCACTGCAGTGAAGCAGTGTTCTTATGCTGCTTTTAGCTTGTCACAAGTTACCCTAGTAACACAAGGTCTCTGTGAGGCAATCCATGTGCTGCTGTGTGGTTTGTGCTGCAGTTTTAAAAGTCATTCCTGAGCACAAATCTCATTACAATGATTCTTGTAATGAGAGAGATTTTTATTTAGTTGTGTGTTCCGTGTATATGTATAGTTCTGGCAGTGATTGTGCTGCAGTCATGCCAGTGAACTAACATTTCAATGTAAAATTTTGATTTTTACTTTGAGCTTTTAGAATATATTGTCTCAGTTAGTGATATATAATTAATTGTGTCAACTTGGTAATCTTGTTCAACCTTATGTACAAACCATTGAAATTTCTGCACTGAGGGCATGTTATGTCCCCTATGCCTATGTTACCCTACATTACAACAATGGACTACACTTTTTGTTCAATGGCCATAATGTAGTTTGGGATATTCTGAGGTCACGCAAGGCGCTATAGAGATGCAGGTGCTTTTATCCTTCATTCTTAGTATTAGCTCCACAATGGAGCAATGTGTTTTAATGTCATTGCTTCACTCCTCCTTCCCCTTTTCCCACCACCCACATCTGTAACCCATATTTGCAAATCCAAATGCATGGTGGGTGGGAGGAATTTAAGAATGAATGCATTTGTTGTACCTCGGGGTGGCTGGCTTAACAGTCGGATTGAATGGTGTGTGAATGGAGCCTCTGATCTTTGTTTTGGGGAATGTTGGGACACCAAGGAATGACATCAAATAGCGGTGGGAATGCGAGCTTCTTTTTGAGTTTTGATAAGCCGATTCTGCCTGGTGTTACTGGGCAAGAACAAGCTGGAAGTGGCAGTGCGCCATTTACCACCTCTACTCTTGCTCTACAACTGGTGCCAATTTCTTCAGGGCCCATACAGCAAGGAGGTCCAGAAACCCACCCTGTTTCGGGTGGGATCCCAGTTATCATATGCAAATTGAGGTTCTACATTGATTTGTGGGACCCTGAATGTTGAGGTGTTAGATGGGCACAGTGTGCACTAAATTAGTGTTAGGTGTTGGGTGATAGGGACTGTAGCAGGCCACTCCAGAAAAGATAGTCTTTTTTGAATTGTATAGAAATTCTTGTGGGCCTAGACTCCCGGTCTAGACTCTCGGTCATATCATCTTCCTCACTCTGCCACAGCACCACCCCCTCTCCACCACCGCCCCCCACCCGACCCCAAGGAGAAACATCATATTGTCTGTGCGGCGATTCCTCTGGAATTTCCATCTCCACCTCAACCGGTGAGCTGCCTTTGAGTACCCAAAGAGCGCTCACATTTTGCGATTAAAAAATGCAGCTCGGTTAGCTCAGCAGGGCTCCTGAAATGGGAAGTCTGCTGCCTGCTGGAAGTCCAACCATAGTTAATGATCGTCACCACCCCCCCCACCCCCGCACTATTTCTGTATTTAAAGAATTGTTCAGTGAATCTGAGGTGTGAAAAGAACAGCATATAATTTATTCTCCATAATAACGTGGTTATTACGTTCTCAGCATAGCAGGATGGAAGACAGGTGCATTCCCAAGATTATTCTTTGTGGGAAGGTAGCTGGAACCAGAAGATCAGTTAGATGCTTTCAAGTGTGACATGAGGCCCTAAACATTGATTCTCACACATGGGAGATGCTATTCAGCAGCAGAGGGAAATGGTGACATTACTTGTGGGCTGGCGTGCACCACAGTGGCTACAGCAGGTTGACAACTGGCACCAATGCTGAAAATAGCAACCCCAGTGACACCTAATAAACACCTCATATGGGGCACTTGTGGCAGAACCTGGCTCCTTTTTTGGATTGGTCTCTTCAGGCAAGCGTAAACGCATCATGTGAAACTATCCCCTCGGCAATGGATTTGCTGCATATCCATCATCTCGTAGATGGAAGTATGTCGACGGCACACAATATTGGCCCAGATTTTTCAGTCGGTGGCTGCATTGGCTGCTGACCACGTTGAGAAATGCAACTTATCTAGTTCATTGGCTGTGGTGTGATCTTCAACTTCTTGCTGCACCATGGCCCACCGACGGAAGGAACAGTGAGGCCTTGCTCTGTGTGTGTGTGTGTGCATATCACTCCAGTGATTACAATCCTTTCTGTAATCTGCCAAGTGAGAGGGTTGAGGTGTATGTGTGTGTTTGATTATAGCTGCCTATGTAGATTTGCAAAAATAACTTCCTGAGCAAAATATTTTATCCCCATCTCTTTACTGCCGCAAAATTCAATAGATTACATTTTCTTTGTTGTTTTTGTTTCACTTTGAACATGAATGTTAAGTGGTGTAAATTTTAATCATTGATTTAAATGCATTGTGCGTTTTTTTTTAAGGGAAGGAATTCAAGAGCCATCGATGATGGAGCAATGAAAGTCTGGGGACGCGCAACAGGTTAGAGTTCAAGGAGCACAGGGACCTAGGAGCGTTATAGGGCAGAAGGAAGTTATAAAAAGAGGGAGGAGTGAGTGTTTTGAATATGTTTGGGTTTACAGAATGTGTAAGTCGTGAGGCTGGCCAGGAGAACATTAGAATAATCTAGTCTAGAGGTAATGAAATGGATGAGGGTTTCAGAGCTGGGCGATGTTACGGAGTTGGAGGTAGGCAGTCTTGTTGATGGCACGGATTGGAATTCAGAAGCTCAGCTCGGCCACATAGCAGGCCAAGTTTGTGAGCAGTCTGCTTCACCGTCAGAAAATGGTCAGGGAGGTGGATGAAGTCAGTGGCTGGGGAACTGAATTTTTGGTGGGAACTGAAGAGGGAGGTTTCAGACTTAGCAATATGTAATTGGAGGTAATTTCTGATCACATTTGCCTTTGGTGAAAGATGGTCTATCACTGTCTTGTTCACTCTTCACCTTGATAGTGTTTCCATTTGATATAATTTATTTGGATGAGTGAGGAGGGTTGCCGTACAATTTGTGCTCCCTATTCAGTGACAGTTTGAAGCAATAAGTCACTATTCCAGTGATCTTTTGAACGCAACAAAGGCTTTTACTGGGACAGGATCTCCAAGCCATGGGGAGGAGTTCAGGTCAGCAGAATGCTGTGGAGTTTTCACTCCACAATATGAATGTTTGTTTATTTTTTTTAACTGATTCCCTATCTTGGAAGCCAGCCTCCAAAGGTGAGGTGCACTCTAGAAAGAGACCTTAGCACTGTGGGTGTACCTACACCACATGGACTGCAGCAGTTCAAGAAGGCAGCTCACCACCACCATCTCAAGGGCAGCTAGGGATGGGCAATAAATGCTGGCCCAGCCAGCGAAGCCCACATCCCGTGAATGAATTATTAAAAAAAAGCACTTTGGTTTTTTGCTTCTCAGGGCAGAGCCACCTGACAATAAGTACAGCATGGTTTGGAGTGGTCAGGGAGTCAGACTGTGGCAGAAATGGGGATCGGCGTGGGTGGTCCAATCGCATGGAGTAAGAAGCCTTTTTCTTGGTGAGCAAGTTTGTGGGTGGCAGCAGGGGGTGGGGGGAGTACTCGTGGCCCGCAAGCAGTGCTGAAAAGGCACGTACCTCTTCCACACAGCTGTCCTCGCCTCCCTTTAGCTGCTAGCTTTTCTGAGGCCCAGGAAACCTGGCCAGCTAATGTTAAACCTGAAACGTATATAAAATTTGAGGTGCACAGCCTCCATTTACATGAGCAACCCTTCTCTTGAGAGCAGGTTGGCTGCTTGCATCAGTTAAAACCAGAAGTGGGTGGTTAAAGGCGGGTTGGGTACCATTTTGAGATTTAAAAAAAAAATTTGAACATCCTACCCAACCCAAATCCAACTGTTTCTGGGAGTTAAAATTACCTGAGTTTTGCATTTATATAGCACCTTTCATTCACAATTTTTGGACATCCAGCGAAATGCTTTTACTGCCAATGAATTGCTTTTTGAAGTGTAGTCATTGTTGGCATGAGGAAAAAGAAAGAAGGCATTTTCTACACTTTTTTTTAAAAGTTGCAATTCTGTGCAGCATCTGATTTAATTTAAGGCTATCATTTGGTTTTTGAGCACAGTGCTTCCAACAAAATAGCTCAACAATTTGGAAGCAATGAAGGGCTTTGCTTTTGCACTGTGAACAATTTTAGCTCGCTGAAGACCGGGGACTGTTTATGTTAAAAAAATGATAATGGTTCAGGTATTTTTCTGGACTTGATCCAACAAGTGTGACTATCCGGAGAGTGAATTTTGCAAGTATTTGCTGCATGCATCTGAACCAGCTGCCTTGAAACTACAAGTTGCTGCTTTTAAAAAAAAAAGAGATCTGAATTGGAAGAGTCCATGAGGGTCAATGGGATTTTGAGCTTGTTTCACAGCATCCATAAAATGAGAAACCAGGAGGAAGCAGTAGAAGAGAAATGGATAAAGTTGGATGAGAATGAACTGATGTACTTACAATAGCTTAAAATTAGAAGGCTTCTTTTTTTATAGAAATATAACCCTCCAAAGCAAATAGAAATTCATGACTAAAGATTGACTAATTCATTGTGCAGTAACTCCAACAATGTGGAAATACACTGAGTGAATTCAGTGAACACCTAAAGGGTGAATAGATGGGATGGAATGTTGAACAAGACCGGCAAAGGTGCAAGGATTTTTTTTAGTAAGGTTATCCTGTCAGCAGTGCTTCCCCCTCCCATCTCTGTCATAGAAGCTGAGTCCGTGTGACTGCTGATGGGGTGGATTTACAGCAAGTAAGGGTCACCAATTCTGTAACATTACCATGGGGTGCAGAGCCCCACAGCAATTGATCATGCCATTATTCATAATTTGGCATGGTCTTTGTTTTCCAATTGCGTGAGGGACTAAGACCTCACTGTCTGTTTTTTTTAATAAATTATCCTCATTGCTAGTTCTAAAATTTTGAAAACTGAACAAAGATCCCTAAAATGGCTGAACCTGTGTCTGTCTGTGACCCCTAAACAAAAGTTTCAGGGAAACTTGCACCTCGTTACCTCTGAGGAGCCACCAATGACCACCTGTGAACTGCCCAGCTCAACTTCAAAGAGAGCTATACAAAGGCCAGCTACATTTAATGCCCCAGACTGGCCAGAAGGTGACTGATGGTCTGCTAAGACAAAAGGCCCCACAACCTTTCTTTCAATTCATAATGGCTGAGAAATCTAGCAATCTTTAAAAACCAGCCGCATTCCAAACAATGGATACGCATCCTTTGTTGGAGACCGGTTGGAGAGGTGGGGGGCCATGTGACATAGACCTCTGGCTTGTTGGACAAGTTAAAATTGCCTTGCTGCGCAGAATAGCTCAGTCTGCTCTTTATTGTCTGATTAGTAGCCTCACAGACAAGGAGCTCTGCCCAGGCGGAACACCTGGCCCCATCTACACTGCTTCTGATGGAAATTCTGTACCATTGCCTACAAGACAGACAGAGATCAATCAATTTCATCTTGTGAAATCGGCACCACTGGGAAAAATGAATTATACAGCATTGGTTTTCAACCAACTGAACTCCATGAAGGAATGCCTCATTAGGCTTATATTCTGGACTCCTGGAAGTGATGTGAAACAATATTTATTTTCTCTGTGGCCTCTGTACTATAAAACCACTTTCTCTCTACCCTTTTACTATATGAATGCGAGGGGGTGATGTTGTGACCCACCTTTCGAGTGTGCAAATAAACTAACCCTTTGAGTTCATCCTATCTTGAGTTTGCTGTGGGGTTATCAATAGAAATTGGATCACACCAAAACTGAGGGGTTGGGAAATACACCACTGCTTGTAAAGGAGGAAGCAAGTGAAAACACCTCTCTGTTATATGGACAGAGGGTGAGAGGAGACAGTTTAAATTAAACCCTCTTCCTACCTGTAATAAGTGTAGTGTTGAATGTCACTGGCAGGTTACTTTCACTGTTGGGAGGTCAGCTTAAACTATTGTCAACAAGGCATTGACCTCGAGACAGAGACCGAGGGCCAAGTTGGCTTATCTGTCACAGACGGTATATTTGATGATAATTCCTTAACAGGCTCAAAGGTAGATTTTATAACTAATGCCTTTTTTAGCCTTGAAGGCTGAAGTCATAAATAAGCTGAAGTGAGAACCTGCAATCTGCTCATGCATTAAGCAACATTCTCCTTTTTAATTTTGTTCTTGGGATGTGGGTGGTTGCCAAAGTTGCCAGTTATTGATTTTCCTGAGTTGCCCTGATAGACTGGTGGGTTCTCCCCTTGGTGTTCCTCTGAAGCGAGTCCCCAGTGTTTTCAGTTTGGGAGGCGGAAGGCTGCTGAGCTTCCACTGAGGACATTTCAGATCACCGTGGTGGTCGACCTTGTGCTGGGTCTTGAGGGCCCGACTGCCGCCTGTAGGATCTCTTGAGTAGGCTGGGTCAATCTGGCCCGGTGTGGCACTATTGATGTCACTGGCAGAGTGGGTGGTGGGACAGCAGGCATCGATCTGAGGATGCTCTCCTGGGGCGTTGCATCTGCTGGTCCTGTCACTCTGTGCCAGAACAGAGCGGCCAAATGGAGTGGCTGTCATCTGAGCTTCAGAGTTGTCAGAAGAGGTGTCACTGTCCTTTCGATGGAGCTGACCACTTAGTCCATGTTAGACAAAATGGTGTGTGAATCCCTGACACAGGTTGTTCACCGTTGGTAGCCTGAGTGCTCTATTAGTACCTGGATCTTCTATAGCCCTCCAGTGAGCAGACACCTGGCTTATCCTAACCCCCCCCCCCCCACCACCCCCCCTCCCCACCCCACTGCCCCCAACCCCCCTGCACTAACTTCTGCACATTCGTGGCCAGTGATTCACCACGTGCAAAATGCCCTCTCTTAGCCTAGCCCCCAAAGCACGCACGGTGTGTGGTATTTGAGTTGGTGCTTGAGGGTGAGATTATGTAATGCACGTTCAGGAATACTGGCTGTCTTCTCTTGAAATGCCTGAGGTATCGCCAGATCTTCAGCCCCTGATAGAATTGGGAGGGACAAGCACCATCTTTCAGTGTGAAGTGAGAGCGGAGAGCAACAGCTGGTGAAAGCAGCTGCACTTTGACATGCAGCATGCACAGTGCCACAGAAGTATTAAGGGAAAGAAGGGGCTAGAATCACAGAACCTGTACGCTGCAGAAGGAGGCCACTTGGCCCATTGAGTCTGCACTGGCTCTCTGAAAGAGCATTCTACCTAATCCCACTCACCTGTCTTATCCTGTATTCTTTCTTTTCAGATAGCAATCCAATTCCCTTTTGTATACCTTGATCGAACCTGCCTCTACCACCCTCAGGAAGTTCATTCCAGACCCCAACCACCCTCTGGATGAGATTTTTTTAAATCACATTTACTCCTTTTGTCAATTATTTTGAATTTGTGCCCTCTAGTTCTTGAAGTTCTCTTGAGTGGGAACAGCTTCTCACTATTTACCCTGTCCATACCCCACAGGATCTTGAATACCTCTATCAAGTCTCCTCTCAGCCTTCTTTTCTCCAAAGAAAAGAGTCCCAACCTCTCCAATCTATTCTTTGCTACAGTTCTTTATCCCTGGAATCATTCTTGTGAATCTCCTCTGTACTCCTAATGTCGTCATACCCTTCCTCAAGTATGATTCCCAGAACTGGATGCAGTACTCTAGATGAGGCCTATCTAGTGTCTTATGCAAGTTCAACATGACCTCTTCATTCTTGTACTTAATGTAGTAATAATAATGTAATAATAAATAATGTCAAAAGACCTAGGCCAGAATTTTCCCGTTGGCGATTTGGGGCCGGGGCCCACTCGCCGACGGGAAAATGACGCAGGAGGAACCCCCGACGTCGTCCCGGTCCATTTAAATCTTTAGGAAAGCAGGCAGACAGCGAAATCAGCTGTTCGCCCGCCAACCTGTCAATGGCCAATTGAGGCCATTGACAGGATCATTAAGCTCATTGAAAGACCTGCCCGTCCAACCTTAAGGCTGGTGGGCAGGTCAGAAGCCCCAGCGGGCTTCTGAAAAACGATAAAACCTCATCCACTGGAGGGATGAGGTTTCATCTCGGTTTTTTAAAAGTTTATTAACGTTTCACTCATATTTATTAACATGTCCCATCTCGTGTGACATTGTCACATGAGGGGGACATGTTAATGTTTTTCTTTGGATGGGTTTGGCCTCCTCCGCTTGTGATCTGTTGCTTGAACTTATGTGCAACTTCTTCTCCAAGAATGAAGGGAATGTGCTAGTGACAGTCCTGTGAGTCATTTAGAGAACGCACACAGTGGAATAGTTCATGCAGAGTCTCGGATGTGAGTTGTAGATTGCAATAGTGATGTGCATGAGAAAGAGGTGGTGTGAAGTATGCTGCACTGACTTGAAAGAGAGTGAAGGAGGAGTAGTGGTCAGTGGAGCTGGGGGTGTGAACAAACAGTAAGAGCTCCATATTGTTACCTTGACAACACTGGTGAGGTCGTTGAATTTCTTTCAGCACTGCAATCATGTCCTGGGAACTATCCTCCTGGCATTGACTTCCTCGGCAATATCTTGTCACTGGCGTACTGGAGGGCTCTTGGTCACTGAGAGGGAGTGGAGAACAAGGTCTCCCTTTTCTGTCCACTACCTGGACTAGGACCTCCAAAGCAGCATCTGCAGGCCTAGCCACCATTTCTCTCCTTCCTTCCTTGGAGCCTGCCTCCCTTTTAAGAGGTGCTGCTTACCTTTTTCTAGTGGCATCTGAGAGGTCCAATTTCTAGCCCTCCTGCACCCCACTCTCAAACAATCATTTAGCCAGTGTATAGTGTCTGGTGTATTGCTGACTCATAATGAGCATGCAGCATAGCTAGAACGTTTTGTGCCTGGGTCAACATGTGTGTACAGCCGACATGTATTTTGGCACTTCTAGCCTATTGTCTCCAATAAAGTAATAGAGAGATTTTGGACAAGCACTAGGTATCCAACAGTGTCATTTTAAGACCATAATCCTAAATCTGTACTTATTTTTGGATACTGTAGTAGAAATTACTATTATCCTTAAGATAAAAGCAAAATACTGCAGATGCTGGAAATCTGAAACAAAAACAAAAATTGCTGGAAAAACTCAGCAGGTCTGACAGCATCTGTGGAGAGGAATACAGAGTCCCAATTTCGAGTCCCAATGACTCTTCATCAGAACTGCATGAAGTGCAATGATTTCAAAGATCTCTATATCGTATCCTGAGTGGGAGTAAATATAAGTGTTTTAGAATAACTGGAGTTAAGGTGGAAGCTGTGTGGCCATATTAAACTATGTATAAAGTCTGCATAAGACCCGATTTTAATTTCTGTTCACAGTTTTAAAAACCGATAAGCAAATGTTCAAGTACCTATTCTTTGTATATCGTCCACTTAGATTGAAAATGAATGTCAGCTGTGGTTCAGCGGCAGCATTTGCCTCTGTTGGGTTCATTTCCTCATCTGGTGACATGAGCACAGAATCTAAGCATGTTCTTCACTGCAGTACTGAGGCACCGTCAGAAATGTCGACTTTGGGAGGAGATGCTAAACTTGAGAAAAAAACATTTTTGCACAACGGTCGGTTGAGGTCTGGAAGGCCCTGACTGCCTGCAAGTGTGGCAGAGGCAGGTTCAATCAAGGCATTCAAGAGGGCGTTGGATGATTATTTGGATAGAAACAATGTGCAGGGCTACGGGGGAAAAAGGCAGGGCAATGCCACTAGGTCATAATGCTTATTTGGAGAGCCGGTGCAGACACGATGGGCCGAATGGCCTCCTGTGTCATTAAAGTTTTGTAATTTTGATTGAGACCCCATCTACCCTCTTGGTGGGTGTAAAAGTTCCCATTAAAACTACTTGAAAAAGAGGGATTCTCCTGATGATCAGGCCAATGCTTCTTCCACAATCAATGCCCAAAACAGATGACCTTGTCATTTACATCATTGCTATTTTTGGGACCATGCTCTGTGCAAATTGATTGCTGTGATTCTTACATTATACTAGTAATTAGACTTCAAAAGTACTTCATAGAATCTTTTTATTCATTCATGGGATGTGGGCATAGCTGGGTGGGCCAGCATTTATTGCCCATCCCTAATTGCCCTTGAGAAGGTAGTGGTGAGCTGCCTTCTTGAAACACTGCAGTCCTTATGGCGTAGGCACACTGAAAATGCTGTTAGGGAGGAAGTTCCAGGATTTTGACCCAGCAACAGTGAAGGAATGGCGATATATTTCCAAGTCAGGATGGTGAGTGACTTGGAGGGGAACTTCCAAGTGGTGGTGTTCCCATCTAACTGCTGCCCTTGTCCTTCTAGATGGTAGTGTTCGTGGGTTTGGAAGGATGTTAAGTTATGAAAGGGAATACAGAAACCCTCTCGTAACATTTGCAATTTTTCTGTGTATTAAACCTTGACAAAAGCAGAAATGTTCCACACTCTTCGCATCACCAAATAAACCTTTACATTTCACCCTTTTTACTTGTTATGTCTTATTCTAATGATAAAAATGAAGCGTTTGTTTATTTTAGCCAGATATACTCAAGGTTATTAAATAGAATTTGATTCAGTTCATCAAACCTGATGAGTGGTATTGTGAGGGTCATATCAGTTAAACTTTGGGAAAACTTGATCTGCTGTGGGGTCAGCATTACCATTTTCTGTTCTCTACTGAACTGTTTTCCAGTTCTCCCATTGTGAGGAATAAAAGTAATCCTTCTCTTGGCTGCTTTCAACAGTCTCTCCTGACTGAAGGCTAATGGTTTTGATCCAGCCAGCTTTGCTATTTGAAGAGATTTTTCTTATGAGGTTCCTTGCTGCCCTTTTAATTTATGGCTTTTGCCTAATTCCATTTCTTTTTGTGCGTGTGGCAAAGTTAAAGGAAGGACTTTAAGGATTTTGTGCGGAGCTGGCAGCATAGTGGTATTGTCACTGGATGAGTATTCCAGAGACCCAAGGTGATGTTCTGGGGGCCCACATTCTAATCCCACCACAGCAGATGCATAAATTTGAATTCAATAAAAATCTGGATTTAAAAGTCTGATGATGACCATGCCACCTGGAGCACTTTGTCCTTTCAACGATCATGCCAAGAATAGGGGCCAGGATTTTTCCTATGGCTGGGTGGGAGCGGGCCGGGGCAGGCGAGCAGCCGATTGGCTCCGTGCCGCCATTTTACATGGGTGGGCCAATTAAGGCCCGCCCAGCGTGATACGTGGCTGGTAGCAGCGCTACCTGTGCAGGCGGGGGGAGGAGGGAGAGTTGGGGCCAGTGCTCTTTTGCGCATGCAATCACCTTGAGGCACGGAGCTGTCTCGGAGATTGAATGGATATGAAAATAATTAAAGAATCGATTTTTAAAACATTTATTCAAACATGTCCTCTCGTGACAGTGTCACATGAGTGGGGACGTGTTTTTATACTTATGAAATTTAATTAATTAATTTAATAAAAGGTTCAGGAAACCTCATCCCGCCCGTGGATGAGGTCTCCTGAAAAAAGCGAAGCCCTTTTCATCTGCCTGCCAACCTTAAGTTTGCACGGACGGCGTTCTTAAGTAATTTAATTAATTCCTTAATGGCCTTAATAGGCCATTGATATTTTGGTGGGCTCACAGCTGACTGGTGCGTGCCCGTCCAACGAAATATTGCAGTGGCGCGCGATGATGCTGGGACGCACGCCCGACGTCATCGCGCATCATTTTACATGTCAGACCCGCCCCTGCACGCCCACCAGAAAATTCTGCCCAGGGCCTAATTCCCATTGAAATAACCTGGGGTCACTTGCTTGTTACCCATCTATTCTCACATTCCCTTGCCTCAACATCATTGTATCTATTAAACACAGTCCTATCCAACAATACTCCCTCATATCAACATCTCAAACAAATTATCCAATCACTTTATCTCATGAAGCAAAATGCTGCAGCCACTGGCATTCCGAGTTGAAAACAGAAAAATACTGAAAAAGCACTCAGCCAAGTTAGCCAGCATTTCAGGTGAATGGCTGGTAGGGTTATTATTTCAGGTTGAGGACCTTTCTGGATGGTTTTACAGATGATCAGTTTTTGAGGAGGAGAAGGGGTGGGGGGCAGGAAAGTGGGGGAAAATTGGGTCTGTGTCACATGAACATCAATTGTCAACTTTTAAAATATTTAAATTTGTGGGATGCGAGCCCAGTTGACAAGACCGGTATTTATTGCCCATTCCTAGTGGTTTGATACAACCGAATGGCTTCCTAGGCCACCTCATAGGGCAGTTCGGAATCAGGTGCATTGGTGCGGGACTGGAATCACATACAGATAAAGGACAGCAGGTTTCCTCCTCTAAAAGAAAAGTAGTTGAGCTTTTACAACAATCTGACAAACTTTGTCATCACTTTTGCTGATAATTCCAGTTTTGTTTTCAGATTTCCCTCAGCACCTTCCATGGTGAAATTCATTGGACAATTATATACGCATTCGGCAAGTTTATTACCGGGCAATGCTACTCAACATTAGTGCCTCCAATGTTTTAAATTCTAAAACCACGAATGAGGGTTTTATTGGAACTGTAGCTAGTGAAAATTGATGAGCACTGGAACTTGACTTTCACTGAAAAACGTAAGGTTAGATTGAATTCAGTTTAGAATGATCAGGCCCTTGGAGCTATGGCACTGCATATGGCAGGTGAGAATGGTCTTTGTTTAGGTGGGGAACAAGAGAGGATTAACGATGATTACAGTGTATTGGTTATGCTTCAGAACTAATAATCATGGGAATAAGTTCAAAACCCACTATGGCAGATTGACACTTTGAACCCTGTTTTTAAAAGATAAATAAATCTAGACAGAGGAAAATGGTGACATCACCTGGGTGCTGCTATGATGATCAGTGGCTATAGCGGTTTGGCAGCAGGTGCCAACACCGAAAGCAACAACTCTCAACGACACCCGGTTACCACTTCGCTTCATATGCAGCATTTTGGGCAGAACCTGCTTCTCTCAGATTAGTCTCTTCAGCCATCAGCAAAAGTATACCACATGAAGCCACCCCATCCCCAACAGATGCTGCAAGTCCATCATCCAATGTAGATGGAAGGTGCTGACGGAAATCGGGAAACAAAACTGGAATTATCAGCAAAAGTGATGACAAAGTTTGTCAGATTGTTATAAAAGCTCAACTACTTTTCTTTTAGAGGAGGAAACCTGCTGTCCTTTATCTGTATGTGACTCCAGTCCCGCACCAATGCACCTGATTCCGAACTGCCCTGTGAGGTGACCTAGGAAGCCATTCGGTTGTGTCAAACCACTAGGAATGGGCAATAAATACCGGTCTTGTCAACTGGGCTCGCATCCCACAAATTTAAATGTTTTAAAAGTTGACAAATGATGTTCATGTGACACAGACCCAATTTTCCCCCTACTTTCCTGCCCCCCACCCCCCCTTTCCAACAGTTCTGCTCCTCCTCAAAAATTGGCCATCTGTAAAGTCATCCAGAAAGGTCCTCAACCTGAAATAATAACCCTACCAACCATTCACCTGAAATGCTGGCTAACTTGGCTGAGTGCTTTTTCAGTATTTTTCTGTTTTCAACTCGGAATGCCAGTGGCTGCTGCATTTTGCTTCATGAGATAAAGTGATTGGATAATTTGTTTGAGATGTTGATATGAGGGAGCATTGTTGGATAGGACTGTGTTTAATAGATAAAACTCAGGCCCAATGCTTTTCTGCACAATGATGTTGAGGCAAGGGAGTGTGAGAATAGATGGGTAACAAGCAAGTGACTCCAGGTTATTTCAATGGGAATTAGGCCCTGTTCTTGGCACGATCCCCAAATTGACGATTTGCCTCTACCTCCCTCCCTTTTCCGCGCTGTCCTACCTCAGGGTTCCTGACCTCCTCAGTTTGCCTGGTCAGCAGGAGGTAAAAGGGAGGGTAGGACCTGCAGGATGGGAGAAGATTCTCCACACGAGCATTCTGGTAATTCAGTAGAGAAGGAAAGAACTTGCATTTATATAGTACCTTTCATAACCTCAGGATGACCCAATGCACTTTGCAGCCAATTAAATACTTTTGAAATATGGTCACTGTCATAATGTAAAATTTGTGACAGCCAATCTGCTCTCCGCAAGATGCCATAAACATTTGCAATAATGACTAGATGATGTGTGTTTTAATGATGTTGCTTAGGGTAGTAATATTTGCCAGGACACTAGATAACTTGCTCTTCTTTGAAATAGTGCCATGAGACCTTTTATGCCCTCTTGAAAGGGTGGATGGGGACCTCAGTTTGACCCCTCATCTGAGAGATGGCACCTCTGATAGCACAGCACTCCCTCAGCACTACACCGGAGTGTCAACTTTTGCCCATTAAGCAATTGGAAGCATGAGTTGCTTAACCTGTCAGGACGGGAATGGAAAACAGAAGTGGGTGTCCTTATTTGCACTGTGAAAATATTTGCAGTTGATTACCAGAAAATTCTACAAATAATGTGTTATAAATTATTAATCTGATGTCCCAATCGAGATGGAAAAGCAAACATTTAGTACTATTTACGCATGGAATTGGCCTTTCATGGATAACTAATATTTGTTGTTCTCCTGCATTCTAAAGGTATTGCAAAGAGCAGATCAAGTGCAGTAGACGTTTCCCAATGACTTCTTGCAAGTGTCTCCAGTTGATGGACATGTTTTGTTTTCTTCACTCTCCTGTCTGCACTTTGCCTCGGGTTGAATAATCCTCTGTCTGTTTTTGGGTTTGCTTTTGGAAGTTGGGCTTCCTTAAATTGCCAGCATTTCTGGGATAATGCCAAGAGGCGTAGGAATGATTGATATGAAAACAACCCATTTGCTTGTTTCCCGTCTTTCACCCCCACACCCTCAGCTTGCCAAAATCATTTAGCCTGGTTTTACTTAGTAAAAGTAAATCAGCCCTGATCTTTGAATCGGGGTGTGCACAGAAGCCAAAGTGATCTGTGAACTCCCGGAGAATGAGGCCCAAAAGATCTTAACTTGTTTGCAATACGCCGACACTGACTCTCTGCTCCTCCTGGCTATGCAAGGAATCTCAATTTGGACATGGAGATTACAGCCACTGTGCTTTGGGGTGGACAGCCTTGCCATCAGACAAGTTAAGATGGTGAGGGAGGGAATACATCAGAAAACAGCTCAAACTACGCTGCTGCCACCACCCACCCACCCACCCACCCCCGACATGTTAACGCTAGCATCTGACTGTTCCTAATTTTAAAAATAATGCCAAAGCATCCTAGCCAAGCCCCCTCTCAATGAAGCACCAGCCAAAACAAATTGCAGCCTCTTTCCCTAATTACTGTTTCTGTGAAGCGCGCTGGCACAGAATGGCTGACTCATTCGGGATGTAACAGTTACTACACTTCAATAATGATCATTGCCTGAACGACGCCGAGACGATTTGGTGATGTGGTCAGCGCTATATGACTTCAAATCATCTTTGTCATAAATCATAAACTTACCTGGGCTTGAATAATCTCCCAATATGTCAATATGATGAAAACCCACCACAGACTTTTGAATTGGTTTAGTTGACAGTCTTTCCGAAGTAACTTATGAAAATCTAGAAATTTGTCATTTATGCACGGCCAATAACGTCAAAGATTAGTGACAATCTTAGCACAACCTATAACTTGGATTTTGCCAATGGAGTGAGGGTACATTTTGTTTTGGAAGTCCCATATGTGTGTTGTACATACTGTGTTTACATAATTGCATGTATTCTTTGCTTGTACATTCTGTTTGCTCATTTTCTAGGGGGCTAGGAGGTGCCTTGAACTGTTTCTGAAATGGGGCAGCCACACACATTCTGTTCAAAAGAAGCTATTGCCAGAGGCTAGTGAAATCTTGCTGCAAAGCAGAAGGCTGTGACTCTCATTTAGTAGGCACGCCATGCTGAAATGTGCCCTACCTATTACATGCCTCATGTTGTAGCCCCAGTACTCACCTGGGCTGGGAGTGTGGGGATCATTGGAAGAGGCTAGGACTATAACAGTGTCAGTGTGAGGCCTGGCCTATCTTAACTTCTGGGTCTGGTTTAAATTTGCCAACCGTGGCTCCTGCCAAAAGCCAAGGAGGTTGATGGTTAGGGTGATGGGTGAGGGCGGGATTTTGGGAGGCAGGAGTCAGCTGCTAGGGACCAGAGGGAATTTTAGTCAATTGGTGTAACTGGTGTAGGGGAGGGAGGTTGGGATTGGGAATTCTTTGTGTTTCAAGAAGGAGTTGCTGGGGGCAGTTGTGATGGTGTGAGAAGCCCTGGATAGAAAAGACCCAAGTTTCCCTTGATTGGTCCAGAGGAAATCCGTGGAGAGTAAAACTGGCATTCCACTTGATCCCGTAAGTTCCCACTCTCGGTAAATTGGGTTACCCCTCCTGCCCCTGCCAGCCCCCCAACCCCTGTCTTCCACAGCATAAATTCAAAATCCTCATCTTTATTCACAAATATCGCCATTGCCTCACCTCAACCTATCTCTGTAACTTTCCCCTGTCTTGCAAAACTGCTCATACCCCTTGTCCTTTAACTCGGCATCATTTCTTAATCCTTCAGTGGCTGAACCTGGGCCTTGTTCTCTGGAACTCCTTCAGTAAACCTCTTCACTTCTCAATGGTGCATCTGCTAATTTCTCTTAATATTTTTAACAATTGGTGCCCGCACTCTTCTGCATGAAGCTCCTTGATAATGTTTGTGGTCGTAAAGGCAAGACATAAGTTTTAGGTTAATGGTGGCGGTTGCATTGAACTTACCTTCATTTTTGGGGTGCTGCTGTAATAAATGTCTTACCAAAATTTGGGAGAATTGAATAGCCTAGAACATGTTGGGTATCCCTTTGCTGATACCAGATATTGGGATGCTCGGAGATGGAAACAATAGAAGCCACAGATAGAAAAACATTGCTTAATGCATAGAATGTTATTAATGTGTGTTCCCTCTCTCTTTGCAGCATGGGTAGGTTCGATGTCCATGGGAATGATTTTCTTCTGCTCTCCCATCGTGAGTGTTTTCACAGACTTATATGGATGCAGGAAAACTGCAACATTTGGGGCTGCTGTGGCCTTCATCGGGCTCATTGCAAGTTCATTTGTCAAGTGAGTTTTGAGCTGCATGTTTCAAATGTTTTGTAGCTTTGATTTATGGTAACTTTTTGTTCCCTGCAGTGCTCCTACAGTTACTTTAATTAAACAAATGCTTTTAGGAGCATTTTTAAAATTGGCTGCTCGCCTATGTATTACAAGTTGAAGTAAAAAATCTTTTGGGAAACATTGGGCAGAATCTTGTTAAGGCTTTGGCGGGGTGGTGGGTGGGGGGAGGGGGGGGGGTCTCACCTCCCCGCTGGAGAGCTGGTGAGAGACGCACACTGCCTCTTTTCGGGAAGGCCCATCAAACCACAAGCCGATCGGGCGGCGGTGAGGCCAGCAGCAGGCCTTCCCCTGGAATCAAGACCCCCGCAGACGAAAGTCTCACCTGCCGTGAGCTGCCAGCCAATCAGAGGCTGACAGCTCTCACACTCAGCAGCGCTGCAGGGGAGGCAGTGGCTGCTGCAGGAAAGACACCTACTGGAGTCCCAGGATTGTGGAGTGACCCAGGTCACAGGTAAGGAATGTCAGGGCGGTGGTGGGGTTTGGTTTGCGGGGTAGGGAGTGCGGGCCCCACCACACACACACAGACACACACACACAGACACACACACACAGAGACACACACACACACACACAGACACACACACACAGACACAGACACACACAAACACACAGACACACACAGACACACACACACACACACAGACACAGACGCACACACAGACACACACACAGACACCCCACATGATTTCACTGTCTTAGGTTTGGGTTAGAATGGGCTTGTAATAACGTCCCATGGAAGGATACCTTGAAGCACTCTCCCCCACAAATCCAAGACATCGGCTCTTTTACATTGTGAAGGAATCTGTGTTTTTAAATTTAATTTGTAGCTTTCGAGGCTGACCCTAATAAAACAGAAAATGAGCTGAAAAGGGAATGCAGATGGGACAGGCAAACACGGAAAGGAAGCTCCCAGTTTTTAAGGAAACAAAAACAAACTGTGGTTTGGAAACCAAAACTCCTGACAAACTGAACCTGTTTAAAAGATATAAAAGGACACAGATCAGTCCAAGCTGGGCTGTAGCAGTTGGCGAGTCCACTGGGACGGTACAGGCAAGCTGGCGAAGACTGAAGAAGGCATTGTCCGGATCCAGGAGCCAAGAATAAGTCGCTGCAGCTGTTTCAGTTACTGGAAGTTAACATCGGTGGGCCGACCCCATCTAGACCAAGTGGAGCAGGTTCTGCAGACGTGTGTGCCACTCGTGGTAAAGATAGTTCCTGTGGAACTCAAGTTGGTGGTGCACTGTTGTCGGCTGGGGATCAGGCTAAATCCTGGAAGAAGAGCAGCTGAAATTCTTCATGAGAAAGACAGTTTGAGGGACTTTGTGATTTGTGTGTGAGGTCTGAGAGCCAATTTGTAAGATCCATCTCCGCTGTATCTGCAATTTATAGTTTATATTTGACAATTTGCCTCTTAATTCAAGTTTAACATTCAGAATTAACATGAGTTAGAGTATAAAAAATATAATATTTAGTGTTTGCATAGTATAGTAAAAAAAATTCCTGTTTTAAACCATGGAAACTTGGAGCGTTATTCTTTTGGTAAATAACTGGGATTTTGAATTTTGTCTACTTTAATAAAAAAATATGCTGGTCTCTAGGGAGATCATAATATTAAAAACAAAATGCTAGAAATAGTCACAAACAAAAACAGAAAATGCTGGAAAAGCTCAGCATCTGTGGAGAGAAAAACAGAGTTAACGTTTCGAGTCTGTATGACTCTTCACATCTCGCCACAGATGCTGTCAGACCTGCTGTGACTTTCCAGCACTTTGTTTTTGTTGCAGATTTCCAGCATCCACAGTATTTTGCTTTTATGCTAGAAATAGTTAGCAGGTCATGTAGTATCTGAGGAGAGAGAAACAGAGGCCGGAATTTTCCATGCCTGTTGGTGACAGGCGTGAGCGGACAATGTGGCGGGAAGGCCAACAATTGGTTACAGGCTGTGGTGAAACCTGTTTGCAATCATCCATTCCACCCGTCAGTGGTGGGCTGCTGTCCCGCCACCAGATGTTGGAACTTCATTTTAATTAATCTACATGCCATTATAAGCTCTGCAGATTGGAATCGCCTCCCATGTCAAATATACCGCCCACGTCGGGGTGGAAGAACATGCCGGTGCAGAACATTTTTTTAAAAATTATTCCTTTATGGGGTGTGGGCATCGCTGGCGAGAGCAGCATTTATTGCCCATTCCTAATTGCCCTTGAGAAGGTGGTGGTACTTGCCAGCTCAAGCCTGGTTATTGTCCAGGTCTTGCTGCATTTGGACATGGACTGCTTCAGTATCTGAGGAGACACGAGTGGTGCTGCACATTGTGTAATCTTCAACGAACATCCCCACTTCTGACCTTATGATGGATGGAAGGTCATTGATGAAGCAGCTGAAGATGGATGGGCCTAGGACACTACCCTGAGGAACTCCTGCAGTGATGTCCTGGAGCTGAGATGACTGACATCCAACAACCACAACCATCTTCCTTTGTGCTAGGTATGACTCCAACCAGTGGGAGTTTTCCCCCTGATTTCCATTGACTCCAGCTTTGCTAGGGCTCCTTGATGCCCCACTCGGTCAAATGCTGCCTTGATGTCAAGGGCAGTCACTCTCATCTCACCTTAGGAGTTCAGCTCTTTTGTTCATGTTTGAACGAAGCCTGTAATGAGGTCAAAAACTGAGTAACCCTGGCAGAATCCAAACTGGGAATCAGTGAGCAGGTTATTGCTAAGCAATTGCTGCTTGATAGCACTGCTGATGACCCCTTCAATCGCTTTACTGATGATCGAGAGTAGACTGATGGATCGGTAATTGCCCGGGTTGGATTTGTCCTGCTTTTAGTGTACAGGACATAATCTGGGCAATTTTCCACATAGCCAGTTAGATTTCAGTGTTATGGCTGTACTGGAACAGCTTGGCTAGGGGCACAGCAAGTTCTTGAGCACAAGTCTTCAGTGCTATTGCTGGAATATTGTCAGGGCCCATAGCCTTTGCAGTATCCAGTGCCTTCAGCTGTTTCTCTATCATGTGGACTGAACCGAACTGGCTGAAAACTTGCATCTGTGATACTGGGGACCTCTGGAGAAGTCGTGACTTACTGTCAGGGCCTTGCTCACATTGCAGACATCCGAGGAGCAACAGATGCTGGAGCCCTACATCAACCGGACCTTGGAGGAACATGTGCATTGCGTTTTGGGTGGATGTATGTGGACATAGCTGTGCCGTGAAGCAGTTCACGGAAGGTGGAAGGTCACTGTTGAGGGTCTGCTTCGGGACACCAGTGTCTTGGCAATGGTCTGCTACAGATGATTGTCGAGGGGCTGAGAGTGGGAGAGGAAAGTCTACATTTGACTGGGAGAGGAAGTTGTACTGAAATGGGGGGGGGGCATGTGTGGTGACGTTGGGAGGGGGGGAATTATGATGTAGGAGGGGGGTGAGGTTGTGTGGGAAGGCAGTGAGTCTGGAGGTAAGGAGGGTGTAACAGGGGAGAATGTGGCAACAGGGGAGGAAGATGTAAGAGAAGGACTTTGGGTGGGGGAAGAAGTCCAGCGGAGGGGGGATGGGGGGAATGAATCCGGCAGAGGTCGTGGGTGGAAGTCCAGGTGAATGAGCGAGGGAGGGTTCTGTGGAGTCGATGACTGCCTCCTGGGAGTGAAATGAGCGTGGCTGTTGGTAGTAGGGTATGGTGAGAATGAGAGGGGGCAGAGTGAGCCAGTAGGGTGGGAGGGTGAGGGTGCGATGGTAACGGTAGAAGGGATGGTGAGGGTGGTTAGTGGGGACTCTGAGGCAGACGCGGACCCTGGAGTTGGCAAGGAGAAGGTCGGTGAGGTCAATGTGGATGGGAGTGGGATTCTCGGGAAGGTAAGGAACATGCAAGTTCACCTGGGCATCCCGGAAAGAAAAGGGTGCTAGCTGGCAGGTGACGGTGGGGAGGTGGAAAGTGATGCCGGGGGAGTCAACAGTGACGGGGGACAGAACGTGTGACTGGGGAGGGAAAAGGATGGGGAGTTAAAGACATACTTTACAAGAACCAAGCTTCTAAAATCGAAAGCCTTGTGTTGGGCGGACACAGGTACTGCATGGGAGTGTGATCAGTGGGTGGGTGAAGATGCAGCTCAGGTCAGATGGCAAAGAGAACCCCAGCAGGCAGCATTGAAAATGCTCAGGACATTGAGATGAGCGTGATATGGGGAGGATCCGTGTGTGTGGGACAGTGCTTGCACGAGGCTCCGAAAGGCCCTGCCACACACACTTCTCCCTCCAGAATCACTCGTGGGCCAGCTGCGTGCAGCTGAATTGGGGTCGTGGGGATGCAGAGGGAGGACTCGCGAAGCCTGTAAATGAAGCTGAAAGACACCATTACACATTATTCAGTGAAAGTCAATATATTTTCAGATTATAAAGTGACAAAATATACTGACAAGTGACAAGATATACTAGCATTAGAGGCAGTCCAGAGAAGGTTCACTAGGTTGATCCCGGGTGTGGAGGGATTTTCTTATGAGGAGAGGTTGGGTAGGTTGGGCCTGTACTCATTGGAGTTTAGAAGAATGAGAGGCGACTTTATTGAAACATATGAGATTCTTAGGGGGCTTAACAGGGTAGATGCTGAGAGGTTGTTTCCCCTTGTGGGAGAGTTTTGGACCAGAGGGCATAATCTCAGAGTAAGGGGGCACCCATTTAAAACACAGATGAGGAGGGATTTCTCCTCTGAGGGTAGTTAATTCTTTACCACAGAGGGCTGTAGCGGCTGGGTCATTAAGAATTTTCAAGGCGGCGATAGACAGATTTTTAATCAGTAAGGGAGTTAAGGGTTATGGGGATTGTGAGTTGAGGATTATCAGGTCAGCCATGATCTCATTGAATGATGGAGCAGACTCGATGGGCCCAATGGCCTACTTCTGCTCCTACGTCTTATGGTCTTAAAATATGTTCATCCGTGCAACCACTTGTGATCAGAATTTCTTGACTTTTCTCGGTCTACCACTTCTTCTAGGTGCTGCCCTGACATCAGCAGGGATGGAGACAGCCTGTGCAATGGTTGGCTCTGTTATCTCCGATGACTTCGGCGTGGGTCCTCTGGAGAGCTGAGGCTTTGAGGGCCCTGGTTTGCTTCGGCTGTCCTCCTGTGGACCAGCTGCTCCCTCTGCGGTGACAGGCAAAGGGGACTCGGAGGGATCGCACAGACTCTGAGGTTCCTGAGTGGATGACCCGGGGTGTCCAGTAGCCGCTCCTCCTTCCTTCTGCTGCCCAAGGGCCCAGCCTGACTCTTTGAGGGGAAGGGAGCACCTGGAGGGATGCCAAGGTGCCCAGTTTTCCCTTCACATTGCCACTGCTGGGACTCACCCATGGCTACTGCGATGGAGTGCAGGTCTGTACACATCTCCACATTCTGCTCCACCAGGGTCTCCATGGCGTCCACCATCCTTCCAATGGAGACCTCTATATGCGGGCACCACTTCATCAGAGAGCAGGTGGATGCGCTCCTCCGACTTGCTTGCCACTCTGAGGGTTTCCCAACAGCTCTGAGTGATGTTCCCCCACCTTCTGCTGATTCTCCACGATGAGCTGGAAGGCCAAATCCAGAGGCTCGTCATCTGACTCGGACCTCACAGATGCCTCCTCCCCAACAGTCCTCCCAGTGCCGGGGAGCTCGGCTGAACCTGCCTCCTCCTGCTGCAGGCACACGTCCGTGCGGTGATCACCAGATTGTAAACCTGAGCCTGCTCTAGATCTAGGTCCCACCGAGGTGTGTGTCTCTGCGCTGGTGGAGGGTGTGGGTAAGCGCTGTGACGGGTCTTCCAGGCAGCTTATTTCCAGCTCTTCAATGGAGGGGGTGTCCTCTTGGCTGGAGGTGAGGACATGGATGGAGCTGAGGGACTGGCTGACTGAGGGTGTTGGTTGCTTGGCAGAGCTCCCAGTGAACCAAAGTAGAGAATTAATGCATGGCAGTAGAGTCAAAAACAGGAGAGAGAGCACACTCACAATTGTGTTGATAAAAGGATGATGTGCAGGATCCTTGTGGGAGTTTGCTGCCGACCTCAGTTGCTGTAGGCACATGGTCCACATCCTCAGCAGTCAGCACGATGGCATGTTCCTCAAAGTGAGTGAGGGGCCTAATGTGGGCCACTCCACCCCCAGTCTGTGACCTCTCCCTGCTGTTGTGAGCCACCTTCTCCGATATGAAAACAGGTGGAGAGTGTGAGCGGGACACGTGGCACCGTGTGAAATGTTTGTGTGGTGAGCGGAGCCCTGGGCAGGATGAGGATGTGCGCTCCAGAGGATATGAGCCTGGTGGAGAGTTGTGGTGTTGTCCCTTGAGGTGTGAGATCCCTGTGGATGTGTGATGGGTTTGTGAGTGTACGCGTTGAGAGTGATGAGAAGAGTGAGTTACCCTGGCAGAATGGATGAGACCATTCATCCTCTTCCTGCACTGGGTGGCTGTCCTCTTTTTGCAGGGTGTTGGCACTGACCACCGATGCCACTGCCTCCCATGCAGCTCGCTTGCTGGTCTTCGCCCAGAGTGGGGTTAGATGACATCACAGCGAGCCTCCATGGCATCCGGAAGGCGCTTGAGGGACACGTCAAGAAACCAGGGTGGGGGGAAGTGGTGCTGCAGTCGTCTTGCCTTTCGGGGCCACATCTTCTGTGCAGTAGCCCTGGGCTGGAAACAGAGGTGTGTACACGGCTGCAGTTTAAATATGGAGCCCAGCATGAGGAAGTGGCGAGGTGGCGATGTGGTGGGCAAATCGGAGACCACCACCGGGATTGGGACGATATGGCATGAAAAGCTGCCATTGCAGCTGGCGGATAAAACGTCCTTTTTCCCACCCACTACAGCACTCAGTGCAAACCTGGGACGATTCTGCCCAGAGTTAATGTCTCTGGTCGATGGAGTTCTGATGATCAGCTGAAATGTTAACTCTGTTTCTCTCTCCACGGATGCTGCCAGACCTGCAGAGTTTTCCCAGCATTTTCTGTTTTTATTTCCGGTTTCCATAATCTGTGGTATTTTGCTTCTGTGCCACTATCTTTTTTCTGTCTTTCTGAGGCTATAGAAACATTATTTCTCATTATTGGGAGATAAAAAGAAAAAAGATTAATGCAGGAGCTCTTGTCAGGGTCTTTGAGAACATCCACTCCAGCTGCTCTCTCCTCACAACCTTAAAACAGTCCTAACCAAAATCCTAGACAGCATCCTTTGACAGTAACCACGATGACATATTATCACTCCTCATCTTCTTTAGAGTCTTTAAAAGAGTTAACCACAACATCCTTCTTTAATACCTCCCCCCATTGTCCAGCTCAGTGGTCCACCCTTCATGACCTAACCCAAGTATTGATATCAGTTGCAAAGTGTAGACGTTGTGAATCATTAGCTGCATTGAATTCATAGTGGTGTTGAGTTGCATCCATCCCCATGAGGAAAAGAAGCAAGAAGAAGCCCCCTCCTTAGGCTGTTCCCATAGATCTGAATGATTGATTGAGCTTCTCCTCGGCCTGTATTAATGCTGCTGCACCAGGCACCTGCCTCTCAGCTGTGGGAAGCTTATTACTTAGACCAAAATGAGAGGAGAGCCATGGAGCAAGGGTTGGAATCAGAGTGCAGGAACTCTCAAAAGTGCTTGAGATTTGTTTTGAAATGTGTGATCTTTAACAATGCTTTCATGCCCAGTTGATCACATGGTATTGGAGTATTTTTCTTAAGCAAAAGCTTAACCTTTTATTCAGCTGCTAAGTTCTCAGCAGCTAATGTACATCCCTGATGTATTGTCTCTGATTTTTTAAGTTGTATGAATGCCATGGTATAAGCCACAGAATACAGTGCATTGTATGTTTGTGTAGTTTTGCTTGCAACTTCAAAGCTCACTTACAACTTACATTTTTTCCACTCTTTTCCCCCCCCACCCCCGACCCCTCACACCCCCAACAACTGCCCACCACTCCACTTTGTGTCAAATGCAGGTCTCTCGAGCCCATGTATTTCACATATGGAATCGTATTTGGCTGTGGTTCTTCATTTGCCTATCAACCATCTCTAGTGATTCTCGGACATTACTTCAAACAGCGCTTGGGCCTGGTGAACGGGATCGTCACAGCTGGCAGCAGTGTCTTCACCATAGTCTTACCCTTGCTCTTGAAACAGTTGCTGCCAAAGATTGGACTCAGCCATACGTTGCGTATCCTCAGTGCCTTCATGTTTGTGCTGTTCCTGGTTGGATTTACTTATAAACCCCTCATCCCAGTGAGCAGCCACAGTAACTCTTCAAGACGAAAACTCAATGTAAAAAAAATTTTCAATGTGAAGATATGGAAATTCCTAGGATATCGCATCTGGGCTTTTGGAATCCCAGCTGCACTCTTTGGATACTTTGTGCCTTATGTGCATCTTGTAAGTATTTCCTATTTCCTTACAACACAAAATCAACTTGCATTTATGTGTCACCTTTAACATTTCACAGGAGTGTTCACAAACAAATTCAATCAAAATTTGACCCACAAGAAGATGTTAGGACAAAAGCTTGGTCAAAGATGCATGTTCTAAGATGCATCCTAAAGGAGAGGAGGGGTGAAAAGGTCCTACACCATGGGACTGAGGTAGCTAAAGGCATGGCTGCCAATTGTAGTGTGAAGAAAATCAAAAGGTTATGGAGGGATTTGAATGCAGGGATGAAAATTTAAATTTGAAGTACTGCGGGGCCAGGTTTGGGTTCCACCAGGGCCACTCAGCTTTTGACCTCATTACAGCCTAAGTTCAAACATCGATGAAAGAGCTGGACTCCTGGGGTGAGGTGAGAGTGACTACCCTTAACATCATGGCTGCATTTGACCGAGTGTGGCATCAAGGAGCCCTAGCAAAACTGGAGTCAAAGGGAATCAGGGGGAAAACTCTCCGCTGGTCGGAGCCATACCTAGCACAAAGGAAGATGGTTATGGTTATTGGAGGTCAGTCATCTCAGCTCCAGGACATCACTGCAGGAGTTCCTCAGGGTAGTGTCCTCAGCCCAACCGTCTTTAGCTGCTTCATAAATTACATTCCCTCCATCATAAGGTCAGAAGTGGGGATGTTCACTGATGATTGCACAATGTTCAGCACCATTCGTGACTCCTCAGATACTGAAGCAGTCCATGTTCAAATGCACCAAGACCTGGACAATAACCAGGCTTGGGCTGACAAGTGGCAAGTAACATTCACGCTACACAAGTGTCAGGCAATGACCATCTCCAACAAGAGAGAATCTAACATCGCCCCTTGATGTTCAATGGCATTACCATCACAGAATCCCCCACTATCAACATCCTGGGGGTTACCATTGACCAGAAACTGAACTGGACTAGCCATATAAATACTGTGGCTACATGAGCATGTCAGAGGCTAGGAATCATGTGACAAGTAACTCACCTTCTGACTCCCCAAAGCCTGCCCACCATCTACAAGGCACAAGTCAGGAGTGTGATGGAATATTCCCTACTTGCCTGGATGAGTGCAGCTCCCACAACACTCAAGAAGCTTGACACCATCCAGGACAAAGCAGCCTGCTTGACTGGCACCACATCCATAGACATTCACTCCCTCCACCACCGAAGCACAGTAACAGCAGTGTGTATCATCTACAAGATGCACTGCAGGAATTCACCAAGCCCCCTTAGACGGCACCTTCCAAACCCACGACCACTACCATCTGGAAGGACGAGTGCAGCAGATAGATGGGAATGCCACCAACTGGAAATTCCTCTCCAAGTCACTCACCATCCTGCCTTGGAAATATATTGCCACTCCTTCACTGTCGCTGGGTGAAAATCCTGGAACTCCCTCTGTAACAGCACTGTGGGTGTACCTACACCACATGGACTGCAGTGGTTCAAGAAGGCAGCTCACCACCACCTCCTCAAGGGCAGCTAGGGATGGGCAATAAATGCTGTCCCAGCCAGCGAAGCCCACATCCTTTGAATGAATAAAAAAAAAATGCTTGCATAGATAGCAAACAGAAAAGAAACACATTGCTTGGTGGGTTCCTCACCTCACCAGTAGAAAGAATAGAAAAGCAGAATGTTTATTTTGAAAAGATGAAAGACCAGTGTGCATATGGCTATCCAATCTAATGTGAGAGCAGGCTTGGGAGGAATCCCTCCAGGTTGCAGTCTTCATGCCGCCTGGCGAGATTCCAAAAGGCAGGAACTCTTCTGTGTCCAAACAAGATATTTTGATTAGAGGGGCCTGAGTTTAGTTAAGATATTTAAGTAGAACAAAAGAAGGTCCCCTTTAATAAAAACGTGGTCAAGTAAAATTTACCTTTCTTCCAACTACATCCGCACCCAGCCGTTTGAGTATTTGCTGAATTATATCATAGAAAAGTGTTGCAAATGCTAGCACCTGGTTCCTTTGCATATTATCTAGTGGACAGTGGCAATAATTGGAGATGTTAACAATATTGCTGGGGACAAGGGCATCTAAGGGAGAGATGAAAGTTGAGCAAATGAACAGCTGAAGAAGTGTCGTGACCATCAGAAGACCAAAGGCAAAGCAGTTGGGGGTTTAAAATTGAGCTAGGGGCTAGGGGAAGACTGAAATGGGTTGGTCAAACCTGTTCAGCTGTAACTGGTACCAGAATGATATTTCAAGCCCTAATACTTCCAGTGATGCCCATAAACTGCTTTCATGGCATATTGGCTTGTCATGTGGCGTCAGTTGTGTTGTTAATGGTGTTACTGGTGCAAATAGGAACTCGAGCTAATGGAACAGTGAAAAGATCGGTGCTTGCTGAATAGTTCTGTTGATGAGTGCTTGGGCAGCGTGGTGATTAATGCCAGAATAAGACCAGGACCTGAAGGGGTAAATGTTGGAAATTTTACATAAAAACAAACTACTGGAAGCCGCAGCAGATCTGTCAGCATCTAAACAGAATGAGGCACTAACAAAGGTTAACCTACCTTACGGGACAACAGGAGGCCATTCAGCCCATCATGTCTGTGCCAACTGAAAAGGAGTAATCCGGTTGAATCCCAGCTTCCAACTCTTGGTCAGTAGCCCTGTAGGTTACCGCATTTCAAGTGTATGTCAAAGTTTTTTTTTATCTTTGAGGGCTTCTGCCTCTCAGACAGAGAGTTCCAGATCCCCACCACACACTGGGTGCAAAAATTACTCCTTGGCTTTCTTCTAATCCTTCCACAAATTACATTAAAACTATGTGCCTGGCTATTGGCCACAATGGTCATGGAAATAGGTTCCTTCTCTCCACTGTGTTTAGACCCCTCAACATTATATGCACCTCCATTATTCCTCGGGAATATAGGAAAATGAGAAGACCATTCAGCCCATCAAGCCGGCTCTGCCATTCAATACGATCATGGCTGATCAAATACATCAATGCCTTTTACCCACACTATCCCCATAACTTTTTACGTTATTGTATCAGAAATCTATCGACCTCTACCTTGAACATACTCAATAACTGAGCTTCCATGGCCCTCTGAGGTAGCGAATTCCAAAGATTCACAACGCTCTGAGTAAAAGAAATTTCTCCACATCTCAGTCCTAAGTGGCTTCCCCCTCATTTTGAAATTGTGTCCCCTGGTTCTAGACTCCCCAGCCAGGGGGAACATCTTACCTGCATCTACCCTGTCTATTCCTTTAAGTATTTTAGTAGGTTTCAATGAGATCATCTCTCATTCTTCGAAACTCTAGAGAATACAGGCCCAGTTTCCCCAATCTCTCTTCATAAGACAGTCCCTCTATCCCCGGACAAGTCTGAACCTTCATTGCACTCCCTCTTTGGTAATAATATCCTTTTCTGAGGTAAGGAGACCAAAACTGCACATAGCACTCCAGGTGCGGTCTAACCAAGCTTCTATACAATTGAAGCAAGACTTCACTACTCCTGTACTCAAACCCTCTTTTGATAAAGACTAACATTCCATTAACCTTCCGAATTGCCTGCTGCACCTGCATGTTAGCTTTCAGTGACTTATGGACAAGGACACCCAGGTCCCTTTGTATATCTACACTTTCTAATCTCTTAAGAATCTAATTTTACCTAGTGATTAATAACCCACTGTTAAAATGGCAGGGACATGTGGCTCTGAAATATGTGATTTCTGAGCTTGGAATTAATGCATCCTTAACTACAAAAGTTGGGCACTTTTCAGTTTTCAATTGGGAGAAACATAACCCTAGTAACAGTACCAGAAAGTTATTGCAGTCTTTCTGTCAAATTTGTTACATTCCTGTAAGTTTCTCAATGAACACTGTGCGATAGTTTGACATTGCAATGTTGTTGCAAAAAAGTTGCAATGTGTCAATGTAACAAAATCTAACCTACTGTCTGCCTGAATCCTTTTTATGAAGAAAGGTTTGACAGGATAAAATGGTGCAACATGTGACAGAATATTTCCAGAAGTCTTGGTTTTGTGACTTGAGAAGCTGAAGGGATCAGAAGTGCCTGCTTCAAGCTTCCAATCTAATTGTGAAATAGAACGAAGGACGAGCATGCATAAGCAGGGGATAAAGTAGACTAGATTCTGAAGTGAGTTTTAAAAGCTAGACCCTGGTTACAGGGAGGTTAATGTGGGTGCTGGTTTGGTAGTATGTGTGGAAGTCCTGTTTTGCTACAGAAAATAATTCAGGCTCCTTGAGCACAGCTGATTAACCATTCTGGTCCTATCCACTTCTACAGATGTCACTGACCACACACACACACACTTCCAAGAGAAACTGCAAGATAGTGTTCAAGAACTTTGTGTCTTTAACCTAAGGGGCGTTGAAATACATTATCAGCGTTTCTAATTACAACCCTCCCTTAAATCTGCCCATTTAGCACAGGACTGAGCATTGAAACAGACCTTGCCTCACCGTACCAACTGCCTCAACCAGCTGAGTCATCGTGTCTATATCTATGTTAGTGTTACATTTCACTCTTGCTCAAGTTTGGCCCAGCCTTAATGTGCTCATGTGATGTTGATAAGTTGTCGGCTGCCTGGAAATGATTACATCTGCTGTACTTGGATGATAAATACATTAGCGTCTGTCTCTTCTGTACTTTTTGTCCAATGTTTTCCACTTTTAATAGTCATAAATTAATAGTCAGGGCATCTGCATAAGTACATTTATGTAAGGTCAAGTAACATCTGAGTAGGCAACTCAAATTCCTATTGTCCCACTAAATAAAAGCAATGAAACTGACAACTTGTGCCAGAGCCAAGCAAATTGCCCCATGGGTTGCCAACCCTCCAGGATTGCCCTGGATTTCTTGAAATCTCCAGGACGCTGCTCTGAGCAATTCGGTAGAAAATTCATAGGGCCACTTAGAAATGAAAAAAAAACATCAAAAAAAAATTATGTACACTCTTCTTATTATGAAAATATTGGTAGTGAGTCAAACAGCTTTTTAACTGATAGTCAAGAAACCAGCCAGATAATAAGTCAATTTGCTAATTGGTGTAGGAAGACAGTGTGGCGGGATGAATTTCTCGAACACCCAATAGCAGAGCGTGGGCCGGTTGGGAGCAGGAGGTAATGTGAGGAAACCTTCAGGAATACATGTAACCAGAGTTGGCAACCCTACAGTAGCCTGTAGTTGATAATGCCATCTAGTCCAACAATACTTTGAAAAATACCTTTACTTATAGCTTAGAGCATAAATTAAAGTTGGGAAGGAAGGTTTCAAGTTCAAAAGTGCCAACAGCAGCCACCCCTTGGCAATAGGGTGTCAGAATTGGTACTTTGTGCAAAGCATTTATGGTTCTTTTAATGTTCGCATATCAGACGAGCAACCATCTCGATTTTTATCCCTCCTTAGTTTTAGTCTCAGCTCTCCTATATATTTAAATGTGTGAGCCACCATGGGATGTTAAAGGCATGTGCCTGATAACATTCCACTCTCCCCCACTCCGCTTCCATTCTACTGTCACCACCCCCTTCCCCTCCAAAAAAACAATAGCCCCTGACCCCTCCATCCTTGTAAATTACAGCCCCATCTCCTAATGCCCTTGAACGTGTTACCTCCCAAATCCACGCCTGTCTTTCCTGGGGCTCCCTGCAATCAGGTTTCTGCCATGGCACCTGAAACATAGAATTGGCAGAAGGGAGCTAGTGGGGCTAACCCTGAGGCCTGACCCAAGGAGCTTTGAGAATCTGTCCATCTGTGCATCAGTAGGAAACCATCCAGTTGCCTGAATCAACCCTGATACAAAGGAAGGCGTTTGTGGCCTTTAAAAGCCAGCCTTCGCAATCCCAGGACCTCACTGCAGGGGGATCCTCAGGGAAGTATCTTTAGACCAACCACCTTCAGCTGATTCATCAATGACCTTCTCTCCATCACAAAGTCAGGAGTGGGTTTGTTCGCTGATGTTTCCACAGTGCTGGGTCCATCTACAACACCACCTATAATGAAGCAACCCATTCCAGCCTATAACATGGCTTAGACTGACACGTGGCAGGTAACAGTCAGGTCAGGCAATGACTATCTCAAACAAGAGAGACTCCAACTTTCTCCACTTGACCTTCAGTGGCACAACCCAATAGCCAATTTCCCCTTTATCAATGTTGTATAGCCTGCTATTGACCAGAAGCTTAACTGAGCCAGTCTTAACGACACTCTCATTACAAAAACAGTGACGAGGCTGGGTACTCTTTAACAAGTGGCTCACCTCCTGCCTGCTTAAAGCCTATCCAACATCTATCTGACTCAAGTCAGAAGTATAGAAATACCAGTCACCTGGATCATCATCTAGGACAGAGCAGTCTACAGGATGCAGTGCAGCAGCACACCCAAGCTTAATGACTCTTCGCTCCCCTCTAACCTCCACCCCTGGGAAGAGAATGAGCAGCAGCATCATGAGAATACCAACTCAAATCCACCTCCAAACTGCAGGCTATCCTGACTTCATGTACTGCCATTCATTCATCATTGCTCAAATATCTTGAAATTTCCTACCGGGTATCATTTGTGGGCTCACCGTCACCAGTATCTTCAATTAGGGAGGGACAATAAATACACCTCATTAATGCTGCCTCAATCCAGAGTCATCATTGAAACAAAGTATGGTTCAAGCACCACTCCAGGATGTGAACACTTAAGAACCAATTTTAACCTTGCTTTCTGGGCTCTGCACCAGATCTCCGAATGAGCAATTCCCTTCATGCCTTTGACCAACTTTCTCCCTATAACCTGGCACATTCTTCCTTTATGGATGACAATCTAATTCCCTTTTGAATGCTTCGATTGAACTTGTCTCCACCACACTCTCAGGCAATGCATTCCACTCGCTGCATGAAAAAGTTTTTTTCCTCATATCGCTTTTGCTTCTTTTGCCAATTATTTTTAATCTGTGTCCTCACATTCTCAATCTTTTCATAGTGGCAACAGTTTGTCCCCATCTACCCCATCCACTCTTTCCCCCTCATCATTTTGAATACCTCTATCAAATCTCCTCTCAGCCGCCTGTTCTCTAACGAAAACAGTCACAACTTCTCCAATCTATCCTGATAACTGAAGTTCTTCACCACTGCAAACATTCTTGTGAATCTTTTCCACATTCTCTCCAATGCCTTCACATCCTTCCTAAATTGCAACATCCAGAACTGGGCGCAATGTTCCAGCTGTGGCTGAAGGAGTGCCTTTACACAAGTTCAACAGAACCTCCTTTCTCTTGTACTCTATGCCCCTATTAATAAATCCCAGGATTCTGTATGCTTTATTAACTGCGTTCTCAACCTGTCCTGCCACCTTCAATGACTTATGCACATATACACCAGGTCCCTCTGCTCCTGCAACCCCTTTAGAGTTGTACCCTTATATTGTCTCTCCATGTTCTTCTCACCAAAATGAATCACTTCACATTTCCCTGCATTGAACATCATCTGCCGCCTGTCGGCCCATTCCACCAACTTGTCTATGTCCTTTTGAAGTTCTGAACTACCCTGCTCACAGTTCACAATGCTTCTAAGTTTCATATCATCCACAAATATTGAAATTGTTCTCTGTATGCCACGGTCAGGAAAAGCTAGGGTGCCAACACTGACCCCTTGGGGAACTACATGACAAACATTCCTTCAGCCCGAAAAACATCCATTAATCACTACTCTCCTGTCACTCAGTCAATTCCGTATCCATGTTGCTACTGTTCCTTTTAGCAGGACAAATCCAACCCGGCCAATTACCACCCCTTTAGTCTACTCTCCATCATCAGTAAAGTAATGAAAGGGGACATCAACAATGCTATCAAGCGGCACTTGCTTAGCAATAACCTGCTCACTAATGCCCAGTTTGGGTTCCTCAGCCCCTGAACTCATTACAGCCTTGGTTCAAACATGGACATAAGAGCTGAACTCCAAAGGTGAGGTGAGAATGACTGCCCTTGACATCAAGGCAGCATTTGACCGAGTGTGGCATCAAGGAGCCCTGGCAAAACTGGAGTCAATGGGAATCAGGGGGAAAACTCTCCACTGGTTAGAGTCATACCTAGCACAAAGGAAGATGGTTGTGGTTGTTGGAGGTCAGTCATCTCAGCTCCAGGACATCACTGCAGGAGTTCCTCAGGGTAGTGCCCTAGGCCCAACCATGTTCAGCTGCTTCATCAATGACCTTCCTTCCATCATAAGATCAGAAGTGGGGATGTTCACTGATGATTGCACAATGTTCGCCATTTGCGACTCCTCAGATACTGAAGCAGTCTATGTCCAAATGCAGCAAGACCTGGACAATATCTAGACTTGAGCTGACAAGTGGCAAGTAATGTTCATGCCACACAAGTGTCAGGCAATGATCATCTCCAACAAGAGAGAATCTAACCATCACCCCTTGATGTTCGATGGCATTACCATCACTGAACCCCCCACTATCAACATCTTGGGGGGTTACCATTGACCAGAAACTGAACTGGACTAGCCATATAAACACTGTGGCTACAAGAGCAGGTCAGAGGCAAGGAATCGTGTGACAAGTAACTCGCCTCCTGATTCCCCAAATCCTGTCCACCATCTACAAGGCAAAAGTCAAGAGTGTGATGGAATACTCTCCACTTGCTTGGATGAGTGCAGCTCCTACGACACTGAAGAAGCATGACACCATGCAGGACAAAGCAGCTCGCTTGATTGGCACCACATCCACAAACATTCATTCCCTCCACCACTGATGCACAGTAGCAGCAGTGTGTACCATCTACAAGATGCACTGCAGGAATTCACCAAGGCTCCTCCGACAGCACCTTCCAAACCCAAGACCACTACCATTTAGAAGGCCAAGGGCAGCAGATAGATGGGAACACCACCACCTGGAAGTTCCACTCCAACTCGCTCACCATCCTGACTTGGAAATATATCGCTGTTCCTTCACTGTCGCTGGGTGATAATCCTGGAACTCCCTTCTTAACAGCGCTGTGGGTGTTCCTACACCACATGGACTGCAGCAGTTCAAGAAGGCAGATCACCATCACCTTCTCAAGGGCAACTAGGAATGGGCAATAAATGCTGGACCAGCCAGTGAAGCCCACACCCCGTAAATGAATTAAAAAAAATTCCATGAGCTATAACACATCATGCATGTATACCACATCAAAAGCATTGCCCTCATCAACCCTCTCTGTAATCTCATCAACAGACTCCAGTAAGTTAGTTAAACACGATTCTCCCTGAAGAAATCCATGCTGGCTTTCCTTAATTAACCCGCATCTGTCCATGTGGCCATTAACTTTGTTCCAAATTATTGCTTTCAGAAGTTTCCCCACCACCGAAGTTAAACTGACCGGCCTGTAGTTGCTGGGCTTATCTTTGCATCCTTTTTGAACAAGAGTGTAACGTTTGCAATTTTCCAGTCCTCTGGCACCACCCCGAGTCTAAGGAAGACTGAAAAATTATGGCCAGTGCCTCCACAATTTTCACACTCATTTCCCTTAATATCTTTGGGTGCATCATCCAGCCTTGGTACCTCACCAACGTTAAGTGCAGAGAGCCAACAAATACTTCCTCCTTATTAATTTTAAACCCTTCTGGTGTCTCAATTACCCCCTCTTTCATCATGGCTTGGGTAGCATCATCTTCCTTGGTAAAGACAGGTGCAAAGTATTTATTTTATACTCAGCTATGCCCTCTGCCTCCATGTGTAAATCCCCTTTTCGGTCCCTCATCATCCCTACTCATCCTTTTACCACCGTTTTACTATTTATGTGCCTATGGAAGACTTTGGGATTCCCTTTTATGTTGGCTGCCGGTCTCTTTTCATATTCCCCCTTTGCTTCTCTTACTTTAAAATAAAATATCTAGTGGCATTCTTAACCCGCACTGACCACACTGCCTTTCCATGAATTGCATTCCTAACCTCCTCTGACTGAGCGAGAGGTGCACCTGCTGTTCTTTTAATGTGCGGGCTGAACTTTGATGATGTCATTGAGACCCGGCAGCTATTTTAAGCACCAGCCCTGCCCCTGCACTTGCCAACCTGCTGGTAAGAGGAACCGGGGCCAGAAAAAGCTCAGAAAATTAAGTGGATTTATTTCCTTTCACTTTTCTTGTGGGTCAGGAGGGGCAGAAGTGCTCTGCCAGGCCCCACAAGGAAACATTCTGGGCATTTGCTTCCCCAACCATAAGGCCTCCACCTCACCCCAGCCACTTATGTGAGTGACAGGAAAGGTTCCTGCTAGAAGAAACCTGCCACCCATGATTTTGTTCCTGTCTACTGGTGAGCTGCTGTCTGCCACAGTGTTTGACCTGGTGATTGAAGGAGCCTATGCAAATTAGGAGGCCTGGACTATTTTCTGTCCTCCTCAGCCCCTGCCCACACAATTCCCGCTGGGATTCAAAATCGTCCGCACGTTCTCATCCGCCACTTCAGTACAGTGCTGAGGTTCCATTTTTCAGATAAGATATTAAGGGGAGTTGAGGTTGATGTAAAAGGCCCTGATAGTCCAGGCTAATGTTCATCACTCAAACAACATCATTAAAAACAAATTAACTGGCCACTTGCCCGATTGTTGATTGTGAGACCTCGCTGCGGGCAAATTAGCTGTCACATTCACCTACAACCCAGGGAATGCATTTCAAAAGTAATTCATTGGCTGCCTGGTCATGAAAAGTGCTATAAAAATGCTGCTTCTTTCTTATTAGTCCTCCAATTGTTCTTTGATGTTACAACTGTATGGCTTTATGCACACTTAATGTGTTTGCATCAAATGCCTCTGCTGTTTAAACAGAAGTATGAACAGGTTAAAAATAAAATAAACAGGTTAGCTTCAGCACTTTTTTAAAAAGCAGGCAGCATATAAAAAAAAAGCAACAGAGAATTCAATTATTCACTTATACTGAGAGTAAGCTCTATGTCCTAAATAGCATATTCTAATTTTGTTTCTTTCTTTCTTAACAGATGAAGTATGTAGAAGAAACTTTTCAATCGGCAAATGAAGAGGTTCTTCTGATGTGCATTGGGATCTCATCAGGGGTTGGGCGATTGATTTTTGGCAGGGTTGCTGACTATTTACCTGGTTCATATAAGGTTTTCCTTCAGGTAAGGCGGGATTGGTGTTACAAGCGGTAGGTGGCTGCTGGGAGGGAGGGATCAGGTCTATACTGGTCTGTCACTGAGTGACCTGGTGGGCTGGGAAGATGGTGGTAGTGGCAGTGAGGAGTCAGCTTCACCGTGAGCAACCCTCTTTGCCAAAGCCTGCGCGTGCATTTGAAGTAGGCTGCTGCTGATTGGCATGTGAATTGTACGATGATGGACTGGAACATCCAGCACATCGCGAGGACGCAAGTTGTGTGAAACATCTCTCATTGCTGTCTCCTGACACCACTCTCAGTAATCATATTGGTGGCACAAGTTTTGATTAAATGCAACTGGTACGCTAACATACCTTAGTTTGTGCCACTAAAAGAGAAATCAAAATAAAATCTCCACTTGAAGGGCTGGGTCTTGTGCTCCAGGCAGTGAGGAAGCACTGAGTCTCGGGGTAGCAACTGCTGGAAGGTGTTAACTGGAGGCTGGGCATTAGAACTTATGCTCATCCATACAGGACTTGGTACTTGCCATGCTTGAAGTAACTGGCTCCTGCCTGAAGTTCGGCACCTCCAACTGATGCAACATAGTTACATAAATCACTGGGATATGGTGTGTGTCCATTCAGTGATTGTTAGGATGATGTGGTCAAGAGGATGATGGTAATGAACTCGCATATATTGTGGTGATCTCGTGCTGTTTGTGAGGTGCTTTAGGTACCTATTGTCATTTATTTGGTGGACAACTCATGACTCTCTTCCCTGGGTAAGTGGTAAGGGGTTATTGCTTTGTGTGTTTGATGACAGGTATCTTGGAACCAAGTCCACCCTTTTAGGCAGATTCAGTAATCTGATACTTGAACTAGGCAGGTCCAACCTAGTCCAGGGTACTGTTAGTGGCTGACTAGAGCTAGGAATCTTCCCACTTGGGTCCAGGTAACCTTGTGCTCTGAGGGCTCCAATTTGTGCTAAAATGTGAAGAGTTTGTGTGGAGAAGTCCTTTTTAGATTGCTCAAGCTATTTTCTCATAGCATACATCTGGAAGGGAGTTTGATTCAGGTATAGAAATGAAAGGCGAGTGAGGTTAACCCACTACATCATACCCAGATCTTCAAGTAGAGATTTTATTTTGATTTCTCTTTCAGTGGCAAGAACAAAGATATATGGTGTACCAGTTACATTTAATCAATATGATTACTGAGAGTGATGTCAGGAGACAGCAATAAGAACATAAGAAATTTGAGCAGGAGTAAGCGATATGGCTCTTGAGCCTGTTGTGCCATTCAGTAAAATTATTGCTGATCTTTGATTCCTCTTTCCTGCCCTGTCCCCATATCCCTTGATTCCCTTGTGGATTAGGAACAGAAGTTGGAGAGGTAGCCATGTCACCAGAGGCTCCACATTTCCCTACACTCTTGACTAAGGTTTCCATTACTTACAGATGTCGAGAGAGTGAGCAAAGCAGAATTTCCAACATGCATATTTACTTGTCCACAGCTCCACTCACTGATCTCCAACTGTTTGAACTTGGGGATAGCCACTCCAAAGGTGGCACATTAGGCCACTTGAGTACTTCCCTACATCTTAAAGAGCCAGCTCTGCACCAGCTAGTAGTGGAATGTTAATACTGCGCATTGGTGCAGTGCAGTGCATGAAACCATGCTACGTTGATACCCCAAATATGATATAATTGACTTATCTTATTACTTAGTATATAGTGGAGGTAGCATTAGCCTATATTCTGAGAGCTACTTGAATAAAATTACTAAACATTCAGACTTCACACAAATAGGAGCAGATGAAGAGGATTGAGTGTTTTTTTTTGTCATTTTAGGTGGCATCGTTCTTTGTTATTGGCCTAATGTCCATGATGATTCCACTATGCCAAAACTTTGGCAGTCTCATTGCAGTCTGCCTTTTCATGGGTTTATTTGACGGATGCTTCATCTCAATCATGGCCCCTGTTGCCTTTGAGCTTGTGGGCTCAGAGAATGTATCCCAGGCTATAGGATTCCTCCTTGGATTGATGTCCATTCCAATGACAGCCGGTCCACCAATTGCGGGTAAGGGGTGTTGTTATACAATTGCATATCTGGATGGCTCAAGACTGAAACTGTCCTTCGAATAATGAAATCTTTGACTACTTAAATAACTTTAAAATGTTAAAATTCTGATGGTTAAAGTCAAATAATCAATAATAATGGGAGAGGCATCATGCCATGTATAAGAGACCTAGGCCTGTGCTCTTGACCATTCAAATGGTGAAGAATAAATTGGAAGCTACCACTTTCGTTTGTGCAAGTAACAACAACATGTATTTATATTGCACCTTTAACCTAGCAAAACTTCTTCTCAAGCTGCTTTTGTTTACCAAACAAAATTTGACACCAAGCCACATAAGGAGATACTAGGACAGGTAACAAAAAAACTTGGTCAACAAGGTAGGTTTAAAGGAGTGTTGGAAAGGAGGAAAGTGAGGTAGAGAGGCAGATACATTTAGGGAGGGAATTTTGGAGTTTAGGGCAGAGCCTTCAGTGGTGGAGTTATGAAAATCGGGGATGCTCAAGAAGCTAGAATTAGAGGAGTGCAGATATCTCAGGGTTGTAATGCTTGAGGAGATTACAGAGAAAGGGAGGCCATGGAGGGATTTGCAGACAAAAATGAGAGTTGTAACACACATGAGTCACAGGTCTCGTTTTGTCTTTATGGTGCTAAATCAGTTTTGCAGTGTAGAATCTATTGCTGGGAAAAAAAGACCTGCAGTGCAAGCTTTTCAACCTGCACTCATCAGGACAGGCACAAGAATGCCAAACTTCAAAGGAGCAGCAATTTATGTTGCGTGAGAAATGGGTGCTGATTGATTGGCAAGTCGACTCTGGTCGAGGTATTGCCATGGCGAATGCACCAGGGAACAGTTGTCCCCCAGCCTTTTGTTTGATCAAAAAAAGGTGCAATGTCCGGACATGTTCCTTTTTCCTGCAGAGGACAGGTCCCTGCATGTGAATACATGCAGCTTCAATAGGGTTGCCAACACTCCAGGATTGGTAATGAGTCTCCAAGAATTGAAGATCAATCTCTGGGACACTGCTGTGTGCTAGAACTGTATCGAACAGTAATTAGACTACATTTTGGATACTGCACCTGGGAGGTGGTGGCACAGTGGTAGTATCACTGGGTGAGTATTCCAAAGACCCGGGGTAATGCTCTGGGGACCTGGTTTCAAATCCCACCACGGCAGGTGGTGAAATTTGAATTAAAAGTCTGATGACGACCATGAAACCATTGCCATTTCTACCATCCTTGCCTGCTCTGGCCTACATGTGACTCCAGAATGCCCCCTGAACAAGGGCAATTGGGGATGGGCAATAAATGCTGGCCCGGCCAGCAAAAAAAATTTATTTTGGAAAAAGATTTTTTTAAAAATTTTCTTTGATCATTTCTCTTTGTCAGAGATAAAAATATTGAAAAATGGGCCAAAAAAAAAAGCCTGTTTGGTTGACAGTCAAGCATCATCCAACTGAGTCTCTTTGCTTTCCAATTGACGTTGGAAGGCAGTGCTTCACAAGGATGGATGTGTTGGCCAACTAATGGCTGGGGCGGGGGGGGGAGCGGTATGTCGTCTGATGTAACGTGTAATGAACGTGAGGGTATGTCATCTCCAGGAATACATTTGATCACTGTTGACAACTTTAAGCTCCCAGCAAGTGTGAGTGAGCCATGTTGCAAAAAGCTGGGGGAACAACACTGAGATGTCCAATTCTCGTTGCCAAAGTGTGAGATGCAGAAAATATGTCCGCTGTCCTCCAACCTCCTGTGCGATATTAATGTTGTCTTCAGCCCGAGAGACTCTTGTTGATGAAGGTTCCAAGGGAATTTGTATCATTTTAAAGGAGGCTCAAGAAAACAGAAGCCTAGGGCCGTCTGTTCTCAAATGTTTAGAGGTGAAAGGACAGGTTAGTAAAGTAGTTAATAAAATTTTCAAAATCATGAGGGGTCTGGACAGAGTAGAGAGGGAGAAACTGTTCCTGCTCATAAACTGATCGAGAACCAAAGGGCACAGATTTAAAGTGTTTTGCAAAAGAAGCAAATGCGAGGTGAGAAAAAACTTTTTCACACAGTGAGTAGTTAGGGTTTGGAATGTACTGCCTGGAAGTGTGGGGAGGCAGGTTCAATTGAGGCATTCAGGAGGACATTGGATGATTATTTAAATAGAAACAATGTGCAGGGTTACGGGGAAAAGGCAGGAGATTGGCACTAAGTTAAAATGCTCAGAGAGCCAGTGCAGACACAATGGGCTGAATGGCCTCCTTCTACACTGTCACAATCCTGTGATTCTGAATGAGGCATATGGATCCTGAGGTCCATTCCAAAGAAAACAACCCTGGCCTATCCAATCCTTCCTCATAACTAAAATTCTCCATTCCTGGCCACATCCTTGTGAATCTCTTCTGTACCCTCTCTCTAGTGTGATCACATCCATTTTGTAATGCGGTGACCAGAACCATGTACAGTATTCTAAATGCAGCCTAATTACTGTTTTATACAGTTATAGCATAACCTCCCTGTTCTTATATTCTAGGCCTCAACCAATAAAGGAAAGTATTCACTATGCCTTCTTGACCATCTTACCTACCTGTCCTGCTACCTCTCTAGTCATACATTCCAATGTCCTACTGCTCCTGTACCTTTCAGAATCCTACCATTGTATTTTGTGTTTCCTTGCCTTGTTTGTCCTCCCCAAATGCATTAGTCCACACTTTGCTGGATTAAATTCCATTTGCCCCTTCTCTGCCCACCATCCCTTCCTGCATTCTACAGATCTCTTCCTCACTTGGACCGTTTTTTTTTGTATCAAACGGAAAGTTAATCATATCCCCTATATTCAAATCTAAATAAGACATTTACCGCAAACAGCAAGGGACCCAGTGTGAGTCTTGCACTAGGTCAGCCCTAGTTAGAGTATTGTGCCCGATTAGGAACATAGGAATGGGAGTCGGCCATTCAGTCTGTCGAGCCTGCTCTGTCATTCAATATGATCATGGCTGACCATTCACTTCAATGCCTTTTTCCCACACTATCTCCATATCCCTTTACGCCATGGGAATTTAGAAATCTGCCAATCTCTCCTTTTAAACATACTGAGTGACTGAGCTCCCACAGCCCTCTGGGGTAGAAAATTCCAAAGATTCACGACCCTCTGAGTAAAAAAAAAAAATTCTCCTCATCTCACTCCTAAGTGGCTTCCCCCTTATTTTGAATTGTGTCCCCTGGTTCTAGACTCCCCAACCAGGGGAAACAACTTTTGCATCTACCCTGTCTTTCCCTTTTAAGTATTTTAGTAGGTTTCAATGAGATCATCTCTCATTCTTCGAAACTCTGGAGAATACAGGCCCAGTTTCCCCTGTCTCTCTTCATAGGACAGTCCTGCCCTCCTGGGAAGAAGCCTAATGAACCTTCGTTGCACTCCATCCATGGCAATAATATCCTCCCTAAAGTAAGGGGACCAAAACTGCACACGGTACTCCAGGTGCGGTCTAGTCAAGCTTCTATATAATTCTATACTTTGCTACTCTTGTACTCAAACCCTCTTGCAATAAAGACTAACGTTCCTTCCTAATTGCCTGCTGCACCTGCATGTTAGCTTTCAGTGACTTATGGACAAGGACACCCAGGCCCCTTTGTACATCTACACTTTCTGATCTCTTGCCATTTGGGAAATACTCTGCACATCTGTTCCTTCTACCAAAGTGGATAACCTCACATTTTTCCATATTATATTCCATGTGGCATGTTTTGCCCACTCATCTAAGTCTGTCCAAATCCTCCTGTAGCTGCTTTTCATCTTCCTCACAACACACATTTTTGCCTCGCTTTGTGTCATCCGTGAACTTGGAAATATTACATTTGGTCCCCACATCCAAATCATTGATATATACTGTGAACAGCTGGGGCCCAAGTACTGATCCTTGTGGTACCCCACTAGTCACAGCCTGCCAACGTGAGAATGACCTGTTTATTCCTACTCTGTTTTCTGCCTGTCAGCCAATCCTTAATCCATGCCCGTATATTACCTCCTATCCCTTGTGTTTTTATTTTGCTAATCAGCCTCCTGGGGACTTTATCAAAAGCCTTCTGAAAATCAAAGTACACTACATCCACCAACTCCCTTTTATCAATTCTGTTAGTAACATCCTCAAAAAAAACTGAATGGTTTGTCAAACATGATTTCCTATTCATAAATCCATGCTGACTAAGCCCAGTCTGATCATGATTATCCTAGTGTCCATTTATCACATTCTTTCTAATAGATTCTAGCATTTTTCCTGCTACTGATGTAAAGCTAACAGTTTGTAGTTCCCTGTTTTCTCTCTCCCTCCCTCCCTTAAATAGTGGGGCAACATTTGCTACCTTCCAATCTTTGGGAACCATTCCAGAATCTATAGAATTAAGGAAGATGATAACCAATGCATCCACTATCTCTATAGCTACCTCTGTCAACACTCTGGGATGCAGAATATCAGGTCCTGGGGACTTATCAGCCTTTAGCCCCATTAATTTTTCCAATACAACCTTCCTACTAATACTAGTTTCCCTCAATTCATTGTTTTCTGTAGTCCCTTGGATCTCTAATTCTGGAAGATTTCTTGTGCCTGTCTTCACTAAGGAAGATACAAAGTAATCTTTAGCTTCTCTGCCATTTCTCTGTTCCCCATTATGAATTCTCCTGACTCTGCCTGTAATGAACCCACATTTGTCTTAGCCAAATGTTCCTTTTTTACATACCTATAGAAGCTTGTACAGTCGGTTTTTATGTTTTTTGCCAGATTGTATTCATATTCTATTCTCCTTTTCTTTTGCAGTTTCTTGGTCCTCCTTTGATGTATTCTTAAAAGCCTCCAATCCTCAGGTTTACTGCTACTGCTGACAACTTTATAGGCCTTTTCTTTTAATCTTATACAATCCTTAACCTCCTTAGGTCATGATTGACAGACTATTTTGGGGGCTTTTGTGCCTTGAAGGAATGTACAGTTGCTGTAAACTGTGATAACTCTTTGAAAGGTACATAGGCAATGGATAGCTGTTAATGTATTTTCCCAATCCACCTCAGCCAATTTGCCCCTCGTACCTCATAATTTCCTTTGTTCAAATTTAAGACCCTGGCTTCAAATTGAACTACCTCACTTTCAAACGTAAAGTAAAATTCTATCAGATTATCATCACTCATCCCTAAAAGTTCTTCTACAACGAGATGATTAACTAGCTCTTTTTAGTTACATAATACTAGATCTAAAATAGCCTGTTCTCTAATTGGTTCCTCAACATACTGCTTTAGAAAACCATCCCTAACACACTCCAGAAACTCACCCTCCACAGCATTAGTGCTCATTAGCTTTACTCAGTCTATATGCAGGCTGAAGTCACCCATCATTACCGTATTGCCCATGCTTCTCTCATCTCCTGATTAATACCCCCACATCACCACTGCTGTTTGGTGGCCTATAAACAACTCTTGCTGCACCTTGTGATTTCTTAGCTCCACCCAGACAGATTCCACATTTTGTTCCTCCGATCTGAGATCCGTCCTTACTAATGTACTGATCCTATCCCTTATTATCAGTACAACTCCACCTCCTTTGTCAGTTTTTTGCTTGTCCTTCCTAAATGTTGAATATCCTTGAATATTCAGTTCCCAGTCTTGGTCTCCCTGCAGCCATATTTCTGTAATGGCAATTAGATCATACCCATTTATCTCTATTTGTGCCTTTAACTCATCTACCTTGTTGCAAAAGCTGCATACGTTCGAGTAGTCTGCCTTTAAATATGTCTTTTTGACATTATTCCGCAGCACTGAGGAAGGCCTCTTTTTATGCTCTTGAAAAACTGATTCAAGCTTCTGAATGTCTTTTTCAGTCAGTTCAGGGGTTTTACTTGGAGCTGGTGTACTTGGTCACCGCCTTTGTCCCTTCCGACACGACGTGCTTGGCCAGTTCCCCGGGCAGCAGCAGGCGCACGGCGGTCTGGATCTCCCAGGAGCTGATGGTGCTGCGCTTGTTGTAATGGGCCAGGCGGGAAGCCTCACCCGCGATGCGCTCGAAAATATCGCTCACGAACGAGTTCATGATGCTCATGGCCTTGGAAGAGATGCCGGTGTCGGGGTGAACCTGCTTCATCACTTTGTAGATGTAGATGGCGTAACTCTCCTTCCTCGACTTTCGTCGCTTCTTGCCTCCCTTTGATACGGGTTTCTTTAAGGCTTTCTTGCCTCCCTTCTTGGGAGCTGGTTTCTTCTCATCAACCATCGTCACTTTCAGACACAGAATGAAAACCAGTTTAAGCTAGCTACCTATTAACTAGCTGCAGCTGCTCTGATATTCCTCTGTATTCCTCTGTTTTAAGGCTGGAATAAAACTTAACTTCTCTTAACTTAAGCAGTAATTTTTAATTAATTGCTAAATTAAATAAAAAAGTAGATTTTTAGATAGAAATTTTCTTCTTACTTGGTCATGGGATACAGGTGTCGCCGGCTAGGCCAGCATTTATTGCCCATCTGTAATTGCCCTTGAGAATTGAGTGGCTTGCTAGGCCATTTCAGAGGGCATTTAAGAGTCAACCACATTGCTGTGGCTCTGGAGTCACATGTAGGCCAGACCAGGTAAGGACGGCAGACCCTTCCCTAAAGGACATTAGCGAACCAGATGGGTTTTTAATGACAATTAACTCTCTTACTAGCTCTCAAGTGCAGACCAAACTAAGCACCACACTTTAAGAAGGACCTGAAAGCTTTGAAAAAAGCGCACGAGATTTACTATGGTTCCAGTGATGAGTATCATAAGACCATAGGAAATAGGAGCAGGAGTAGGCCATTTGGCCCACTGAGCCTGCTCCATCATTCAGTAAGATCATGGCTGATCTGATTGTGGCCTTAACTCCTCATTTCTGCTGTTCCCCCTAATCTTTAACTTCCTTGTCAATCAAAAATATGTCTAACTCAGCCTTGAATATATTCAATGACCCTGCCTCCACTGCCTCCTGGGGAAGAGAATTCCAAAGACTAACGACCCTTTGAGAAAAAATTCCTTCTCATCTCCATCTTAAATGGGAGACCCCATATTTTTAAATTTTGCACTCTCCTCTCAGCGCCTATAAAGTCCCCTCAGAATCTTATGTTTCAATAAGATCACCTCTCATTTGTCTAAACTCCAATGAGTATAGGCCCAACCTGCTCAAGCTTAACTCATAAGGCAGCTCCTTCAGCTCAGGAATCGGCCTAGTGAAGCTTCTCTGAACTGTTTCCAATGCAAGTATATCCCTCCTTACATAAGGAGACCAAACAGTACTCCAGGTGTGGTCTCACCAATGCCCTTTACAGCTGTAGCAAGACTTCCTTACTTTGATACTCCTCTATCCCCCTTACAGTAAAGGCCAGCATTCCATTTGCCTTCCTAATTACTTGCTGTACCTGCATGCTAACTTTTTGTGATTTCATGTATAAGGAGACTAGATCCGTCTGAACTGTAACATTCTGCAATCTCTCTTTGTTTAAATAATATTCTGCTTTTCCATTCTTCCCGCCAAAGTGGACAGCCTTCCATTTTCCCACATTTATTCTCCATCTGCCAATTTTCCTCCACTTACTTAATATATCAATATCCCTTTGCAAACTCTTTGTACCCTCCTCACAATTTGCTTTCCTACCTCTCTCTTTGTATCATCAAATTTGGCTACAATACAGCCTGCCCCTTCATCCAAGTCATTAATAAAGATTGTCAATAGCTGAGACTCCAGCATTGATCCCTGCAGCATTCCTCCTGTTACAATTCGCCAGCCTCAAAAGGACCCATTTATCCCAACTCTTGTTTCTTGTTAGTTACCCAATCTTTCCATAATCTTCTCCTAGGAATTTCAACCCAATGAATCCTGACAGTTCTGATCTAGAAACAACTTTAATAATATTGGTTCCTATCGATTGCCTGTTTGAAATCTGACTTGAACTCAATGGATGATTTGAACATCCATGCTGATGTACCATCCCCAACATCATTAGCTTGTGTGCAGTAATCTTTTATGTAGCACCTTATTGAATGTCTTTTGGAAATCCAAATACCCTACATCTACTGGTCCTTCTTTATCCATCCTGCTTACTACATCCTCAGAGAACTCTAATAAATTTTTCAAACGCTACTTCCCTTTCACAAAACCATGATGACTCTGACGGATTTTCTAAGTGTCCTACTATTATCCCCATAATAATGGATTCTAGTATTTTCCCAATGACAGATTTGTTAACCTACCTGGCCTATTGTTTCCTGCTTGCTGTCTTCCTCCTTTCTTGAATAGTAATGTTACATTTGTTGGTTTTCAATCTGCTAGGACCTTTTCAGAATCTAGGGAAGTTTGGAACCAATGCATCCACTATCACTGCAGCCATTTCCTTTAAGACCATAGGATGCAGCCCATCAAGTCCAGGGGACTTGTCAGCTTTCGTCCCATTAGTTTCCCTAGTACTTTTTCCTCTAGTGATCGCGATTGTTTTAAATTCCTCCCTCCCTTTTGCTTCTTAATTTTCTACTATTCTTGGGATGGTTTCTGCGTCTTTTACTGTGAAGACAGAAACAAAATACTTGTTCAAAGTCTCTGTCATTTCCTTGTTTTCCATTATTAATTCCCAGTCTCACCCTTTAAAGGACCAACACTTACTTTAGCTACTCTTCTTTTCTTTTAATACACTCGTAGAAGTTTTTACTGTCAGTTTTTATACCTCTTGCTAGTTTTCCCTTGCACTCCAATTTCTCCCTCTTTATTATATTTTGCTGGTTTCTGAAATTTTCCCAGTCTTCTGTGCTGCCATGTATCTTTGCAGCATTGTGCATCTTTTTCCAATTGATGGCACCCTTAACTTCATAAGTTAGCCACGGATGGTGCATCCTTCTTGTAGCATCTTTCTTTCTCAATGGAATATATCTTTGTGAGTTTTGAAATATCTCCTTAAATGTTGCTTAAGTTGCTTCTCTTACCATCTTGGCTTTTAACCTATTTTTCCATTCCACTTTGGCCAACTCTGTCTTCATACCCTTGAACCCTTCATAGCCTCTGTTTAAGTTTAAGACACTACAGATTATTGGCTATATTGGAGAAGCTCGAGTTGCTCTCCTTAGAGCAGCAAAGACTAAGAGGAGGGCGCTTAGAGGCATTTAAAATCGTGAAGAGATTTTGATAGAGTAAATAAAGAGAAACTTTCTGATGGCTGAAGGGTCAATAACCAGAGGGTGTAGGTTTAAAGTGCTGAGCAAAAGAACCAGAGATGACATGAGGGAAAACTTTGGTCAGGGTTTTCTGTGCCCGCTGGTGTCGGGCGTGTTCAGTGGCGTGTGTGGACAATATGGCAATCGTCCACTCCACCTACCCATGGTGGGCCACGCTCCCTGGCATTGGACTGTGGGAACCTTATTGTCATATCGTTATAAGGCCAGACCCACCCCAACTGCCACCACTCCCCCCCTGTTGGATCGTTCGCCCATGCCCGTATCACAACAGCATCCATAAGGCATGCACTTGGCAAGCTGCACTTCACCCGGGACTTCAAATTTTGTTTGCCTACCTTGCATCAGTCAGCACTCGCAGTCATCAGCGCCAGGCTTCACAGCAGCACCACATCACTTTTAGGGGGCTCACGGGTAGGTCTCTACCTACCAGATCAGCCATATGTAGGTGGCTTTTCAATGGTTGCAGGGCTAGGTCTTGCTTGGGGAAAGGGGAGAAGTGGCCTCAGGTAAGGGAAGAGGCTGCAGGACAAGGGCTGCACTGTGGGATGGGGTATCCCAGGGTGTGTGTGGGGGCACATGTTGATCTGTGCAAGTGGCCTCAAGATGGTGCGGGCTGAGGAGGCAGTCTCCAGAGGAGATGAGGCCAGATGGACATGTGAGGGTGTGTGTGTGTGTGTGAGAATGGGTGGTGTTGTACCTTGAGCTGGCAGTGAGTGAGATGCCAGTGAATGTGTGATGGGCTTGAGTGTGTGAGGTTAGAGTGATGAGATGGTTGCCAAACCCTGGCAGCACGGATGAGATTGTTCATCCTGTATCTGCATTGGATGGCCAACCTCTTCTGTGCAACATTGGCACTGACCACCACTGCCACTGCCTCCCAAGTCGGAGTGGTAATGTAGCTGCCCTTCCTGTGGCCAGAGCGGGGTAGAGCACAATGGGCCTCCGCTGCGTCCAGTAGGTACTCGAGGATTGCAGCCTTCTTGCCTTTCAGGGCCGTTTTCTTTTCTGCAGTCCTGGGCTGGAAGCACTGAGTGCGGCTGTACTTTAAATATGGTGCCCGGCATGATGAAGTGGGGAGGTGACAGTGTAGCAGGCGAATCAGAGCCCGCCCGCCATGGAAGCGGCGTGTATCCCGGGAATGCACGATGAATGCGGCGGATTTGGGGCGATATGGCATGATGTTTTACCCGCCCGCCACCGCACTTAGTGCAAATCTGGGAGGATTCCGCCCTGTATGCTGCCTGAACCTGGAAACTGCTGAAATGTTGTTACTGACCCCCAACTTGGGGCAGTCAGGACCGAAGATGACACTGAGAATGGATTGTAATCCTTCCTCGAGCCCGATGAGAATGGGATGTGTGGGAAGTTTAAAATCCTAACTCCCTCCCCTCCGGCTTCTTGGGCACTCTTGCCACTGTAATCTTAACTCCCGGGTTTCAGGAAGCAGGCAGGCGAGAGCCTCAAACGTTCAAGGGTCTGGATCTGATGGCCCAGAGTTCACGACCTTCCCCCAGTTGTGATCCCTGTTGGACCGTTTGGCTTCCTTTGTGGTGTAACTTGCCTGACTGGGTGGGGTGAGCCATCTCCTGGGGTGCCCTCCATCTTCCCAGCTGGGTTTGGGCGGGGGTCATCCCAAAGATTTTGTCATGAGGCTCGGGTTGAGGGTGGGCAGGGTTTAAAATGCCCTGGGCCTTATGCCACCAATGGGGACAAACAGCAGGCTTGCCCATCGCGCCCCTTCTCTGGCCTCTAGCTTTAATTTAAGGCTCAGGTGTCCATTTTATTGGCAATTTTTATTTTGTTTTAATACCTCGCCTACTCTGGAAATTCATTGTACCCTCCATGAACGCAGAAAAAAATAATTTGTTTAACTTACATTTGCTACCCCTCGGTCACTTGATTTGTTACCTTTGGGAACTTTCAGTTGCCCCATCATTCCCTTTCTCGCCACAGAAGAATTGATTACATAACGTTTAACAAACTAACTACAAGCACCAGGGTGGGAGATATCCCTGTTCCAGTCAGATCAATATTTGTTGCTACTCTGGTGCCTGGCATGCTGTTTGTCCTGTTGGGCGGCTTAATTGAATCTGCAGATTGTGTTGTTGCATTAATGTAAGCACAGCATCAGAGATAGCACTGCCGGGTAAAATGATAGCACAGCCCTGTGAGTGGAAAGAGGAAGCAGGTTATCTGAGGTGGGACTATAAATCACAGCCAGCAGCACATAATCAGAAGGAAATAGAGTCTGGATTCAATAACTCTTATCAACAAAAAGACAAATGTAAGGGGACTAATACCAGTTAAGTAAAGGAGATTGCGAGCAAACCTGATACCATGTACTGATATTGATTTTCTCCTGTAGTGAAGAACAATGTCACTGAAGCATTGCAGTGCTTTGTTGTATGTGTGGTTAGGAATGCAGTCAATAATCCTGAGGTAAATATTATCAAATGGAAAGGTTTAAAGGAATAAATTACACCAAACATTTTTGGAGGCGAATGTTACATTAAATCTACACTAACTGCATTTTGTCTTACTGTGGATTTGCTTTCCTTTTGATATCCTCCATCTTCCACGTGTTTGAAACATTGCCATGCCAGTCTAGTCGACAATGTAGCCCCATTTTTCTTAACATGGGGCAGAGGTCAGTCAGGCCAGTGGCCAAAATGGGAGGCAAACCACCGTGACCTCTGCACATGAGGCCCAGAGATTTCAGTGTTCCTTCCGTCAGCCTCCTGTCCAAAGCCAGTGGCGAGGAGTTAGCAGGTCAGAGGGCAGGAGTACACTGTTGGGCAGCAGCCTCTGAAGAAATGGTCCCCAGCATTGTGTTGTCATTGAAGGGGATGGGGGAAGAAGCTAAGGCCTCATGTTCAGTGAGGCAACAGGGGAGAAGCCCAGAGCAGGGGAGCCCTGAATTTCCCTAATGGAGCTGAAAGCTCCACAAGGAATGTCCAGTTTTGGCCTATGTTTGTCTTCCTGTTAGATTGGCCTGGAGGCAAAGCCACAATGGTTTCCCTGCTGGGGAAACTCAGGCCCTGATGACGTCAGCATATGTTTCTGGTGGGTGCTCATAGAGAATAAAATCAGAACTTGTGGGATCTGTGTGGGGCGATGAGGAATAATTGCCCCAATGGTTCAAGATGGTTCAACCATTTCTGTACTCCATATATCAACCCAAGCCTCATTTGTCCCACCCCCACCCCGAATCTCCCTGCCTGGCCTCCAAAACCCAAACCCTCGCCACCCTCTCTATTTGGCCCAATCCTGCCTTAAAATGTCTGGGATTTAACTTGGTCAGGTGTCTACCTTCAATCTATGTGGACCTCCTTTCAGTCCCAGCAGCGCCCGGCTGACTTCCAATGCTGCTGGGCCTGCAAGAGCTGCTGGCCAATCAGACTGGCCAGCAGTTCTCAAGGGTGGGGACTTCCCTCCACTGAGGAACGGAAGTCCCACTCTCTCTGCTTGTTAAGTCCACTTGCAGTGCATCATCGCTGTGGGGTGATCCTTAAAGCCGGTCAGTTTGCAACCGACTTTTTTAATGGGGTGGGGGAGGGGTGGTGGCATGATGCGAGCAAAACGCTCCCCCATAAAATTCAGCCTGATATGTTTTCTTAACTGCAGGTCTTTTCTCACGGTTTTATGGTTTCCTTTGTTGTATTTTACTATCAGTTTGCTCGATTTTCAGTTAAACTGGAAGTCTTTCATCAGGTAGATATTTGTCTGTAATATCGCCAAACACTTTGGGCAAGATTTTTGCGCGGGCGGGCCCGACACGCCAATGCGTAAAATGACACGTGATGACATCAGGCGTGTGTCCCGATGCCATCGCCATGGCGATATTTCGTTCGGCAGGCATGCGCTGGAGTTGGCTGCCGCCCGCCGAAATGTAAACACCCTATTAAGGCCATTAACAAAGTAACTATTGTGATTGTTAAAGCTGCCCAAACAGCCTTGAGGTTGACGGGCAAGTGAAAAGCCCAAGCGGCCTTCACTTTTTTTTTTAGGATACCTCACCCACGAGCGGGATGAGGTTTCTTAAACCTTCTATTAAATAAATGAAAAAATTTTCATAAATATAAAAACATGTCCCATCTCATGTGACACAGTCACCTTTTATTTAAACCTTTTATTTAATTTCTTGAACATCGATTCAATCTCTCCGAGGCAGCTCTGTGTCTCGGGGAGATTGAAGCGCTCTTTCGCACTGGCCCCGACTCCGCTCCCCGCCCGCACAGGTAGCACTCGCTACTGCTCGCGTGTTACGCTGAGCAGGCCTTAATTGGCCTGCCCGTGTAAAATGGCGGCGCGGAGCCAATTGTGGGCGGCGATCGGCTCTATGACAGCTCCCACCGAGCCCGCCCACCGCCTGAAAAATTCAGGCCCTTGAGTGCAGTGAATTGCTGAGAAATACAAGCATTAGGCAGACAAATTAGGGCTGGTAATGTGAAGCCCAGTGGCTGTTCCACTGATGCATATGAAGAGCCCTCTTCATAAGAGTCTTCTTTGTCTTGGAATGTTAACTCTAGTATTGCTGAAAAAAGGGACCTGTTGAAGCTTTTCATCCTGCACTCTTCAGGACGCTTTGCAACCTTCGACATGTCTCTTGTTTCAGCAATACTCAAGTTGTGTGCTAGCAAACGACTAAACGCTAACTCTGTTTCTTTCCCCATCGACGCTGCCAGACCTGCCGAGTTTTTCCAGCCTTTTCTGTTTGTATTTCCTATTCCTGAGATGTTAGTCGCCATTTATGTGAGGGAGGGTGAACATTCTCAGGGTAGTGAGCTATCTCGTTGTGTTGGGTGCGGGGGGGGGGTGGGCGGCGGTGGGGGGTGTGGTGAGCTGTCGGGGGTTGATGAACATTTAAAAACGCTACAAGTCAATGAACTAAAAACAGACCTCAAGGGACATGTCTTCAGTTCATGACGAGAAAGGAGGCTGTGACTTTGCTTCCGTTGTGTTTTGTCACTGCCCATCAGAGGCTCCAGTATCAGAAGGTAAGTGGATAGTTTTGAACCAGGTAAGCAATATGCTCTTCTGTTCTCCGCCACTGACTGGAAGATCTGGGCCATTAAGTGTGCTTACAGCTATGAATTGAACAAGTCACTTTAAATTCAGAAGCTTAATTATTTTTCCAGCTGCTAAAATATCCTGAAGCAATGACACAGGATCTTTCCTTCACAGGGATCATAAAAGTTACAGCCAAAGGAGATCATTTAGCTGAGGACGCCTGTGCTGCCTTTCTGAAAGTGCAGTCCATTTTGTTTCATTGCCTACCCCATCCGTCTTCTCCCTTCCCCATGTCAAAGCTTTTATTTTTTCAAATATTTGCCTTTTGGCTGCCAAACTGGGGAAGCTATCAACTCATAGTTACAGTATTGATTAGTTACCAGAATATGAGAGCTTTTAATTTAACAATCTGTACTGAGTAGAATCTTTGAACTCGGAGCACATGAAAATTGAGACTGTTTCACAGCCGACTTGACCTTTGTTCTGATGCCCTGATGGCAAATTCATTTTGTGGTGTCCTAAGTTTTAAAGGTGGGGGAGGGCAGCGTTGGAGTGTGCTGGAGCTGATACACTTCTAGGAAAAGTAGCCTAGGAGAAATCCCTGGAATGAATGAAGAAGCAGTTGGAGGCTGTAGTGTATAGTCTTCAGGATCTCACTGGATGGACGAATGAATCTAGATGGGCTGAATGGCTTCCCTCATGCGTAATCATCCTGGTGGGGTTTTTGTAAACATGGTGACTCATACCGCTCTTTTCCTTTCCCAGGTCTTCTGCGTGACTCTCTGGGGTCGTACAATCTCGCCTTCTACCTTGCTGGCGTGCCACCCATGTTAGGAGGAGCAGTCCTCTGCACGATCCCTTGGATCCAGTACAGGAAACTCAAGAGACAGAAAAAGGTGAAAGCGTCAGAAGGTGAAACGGCAACCAAAATACTGGATCACGATACCAAGAATGCCCTCATGCCCGGCAGTGGTGAGCCACAGAAAGAATATGCATCCAGTATTTAATATCAAATTCCACGACACAGACTGATGACAGTTCAGATCTTACAAATGAATCTATTTTATAAGTGATTGTGTGAGTTTTTTTTTCCCTGTCGCCATGAAACTCAGCAGTTAAGAATTCCCAAGGGGAAAAATGAAGAAAAAAATCAAACGAGAAACAAATTGGGAGTCAACCCAGAGAAGGTCTTTATACCATGCTACATTTCTTGTATGTGAAGCCATTTATTACATTAATTAATTTTAGTTTATCTCTCTGAAATTAGATGTAACTCTATAACCCAAGCTTGAGTTGTAATAATAGCACATCTGATCCAGTAAAGCATGTAACTTCCTTCAGAAATACCAAAAGTAGCTGCAGCAACCACAATTTCCACTGACCGAAAGGATATTTCAATCTATCCTCTCTCCGCTCGAGGAGCTAATTTTATTTGGAAACGATTTCTTAAAAAGTTTTCAAAATAACACATTGCCATCATGTGTAATACCTGTGAAGGTTTAAGTTCCACGTATTTAGAATGCTAAATATTACACAGGAAAGCCAATTGAAATATACAGAACCTCACAAACATTTCTTTATTTCCCAGTATCCTTGGGATAAGTGAAAATTCTTCATTTTGCTCTATTGTCCGATACAAACCCATCGGCCACAATGCCACGCTCGCCCGCCGCTGGGTTTTTAGGCGGGGACGGAGCGTGAAATTGAAGGGGTGGGATTCCCGCCCGCCCAGACCACGCAGCGATTTTATGCTGGGATGGGCCATGCCTTGGATAGGAAGCCCACCCTTGCCCCAATTGAGGCCCTTAGGTGGCCAAGGACTGTTTCCCACCCAGCCTCAATTTTTTAGGCTGGTGGGGAGGATTGACCTGGCATGAGGGAAACCCAAAAAATAATGGGCCCAGATCTATAGATCTCGGGTGAGAAGGGGGTGGTGGGGGTGTGTGTGCCTCCATCAGAAGTTCCCTTCTGACTGCAGACAACCCCCCCCCTCGCCCCTCCTGCCGTTTTAAGGTCCCCTGGGCACTGTACCTCCCTCAGATTGCCCAGTAACTCTCTAAGGCGGGACTTCCTCCTGAGTTTGGGGGGGTGGGGGGTGGGTGGCGGAAGTCCCAATTGCAGCTAATTGGCGCTGTGTTCCCCGCCGACTCTTCGGATGGTGGGAAGGGGGGACTCCATCATCCGAAAAATTCAGGCCATAATCTTCAGAACCCACCCTGTCACAGCACCGATGGTCAGTGTATCTAATATAGGTAATGGATAATGGACTATATAAATAAAAGTCATTGTTGTTGTTGTTGTTAAAAGTGCTTTTAACATGATAAAACGTCCCAAGGTGCTGTACAGGAGCGTTGGCAGCAAGCCACAAAAAGAGATAAGCAGCTGATCTAAGGTTGATCAAAGAGGCAGCTTTGAAAGGGCCTCATAAAGGGGGATGGCGAGATTAGAGAGGCAGAGAGCTGAAGGTATGGCCACAAATCGTGGAACAATTAAAATTGGTTATGCTCGAGGCTAGAACTGGAGGAGTGCAGATATTTTATGGAATATCCTATGGGTATTGTGGAATGGAAATCACCAAGCTGCACAGGGCAGCTTTACCCCAGCAGATACCACAGGCACGCCTGTGCTGTAGCATGGTATTTCACATCGTTAAAATTCTCTCGTAGTAGACGCAGTTTACTGCCATTCATCTTGATTTGACAGTATTTGTTTTTGGTTTGTGTACAGCTTTTAAAAGTCCAAGTATTAGCATTATGAAATAAGCCTCTGTATCATGGGCACTGAGGGAGGAGGCCTATTCCAGGACACAAGGCTATGTGATGATGGCTGCTATACCTGACAGCCCACATCATTCCGTGCAGTATAGCAATTCTGACTGGGGCATTGTGGAGTACCTTATGGAGTGGAATGTGCAGGTCATAAGCCACTGCTGGGAGTGCTGAGAGCTGTGTCCAGTGAAGTTGGGTTTGGTCGACTTGCTCTGTGTATTTGGTTCACTATATTGTGTAACTTTCTTGAGTCATTTACTTGTTCAGAATAAGCACAGAATGAGCAATTGCTCTTTACAGCAAGTTAGGTCAGGATTGCTATGGTTGAGGGAAAGCACTGCCTCTCTCTTCACTCCTCTCCCTGCCCCAACCCTTTCGCTGCTTTTTATTGAGTGGATGATATATTTTGGTCTTACAAGTAGGTTTCACGTTGTCGTTGTCGATCTAACGCTTCCAATGGCCCACTCCATTGTAGAATACTCCTTACAGAATACTCAGTTTATGGACTACCTCATTTAATTTTGCAATGCTGTTTCTGCGAAGTAAAGAGTTAAGCTCCCAGAGCCGAAAGGAATTCGCTATACATTTCAAAAATCAGTTTTATAGAAAACGTTTGATTTTAGTTTAGAATTTTAAGTTAGGGGAGAGACCTGTCCAATATTTCTGCCTGTGAATAGAGCATGAATGTGCTGACAGTTCTCTAATCTGGAATATAAAAATAACCAACAGTTATTCTGTGACCCATAACTGTACAAAGAACATTTGAGCAGGGAAAGGATACAAAGATTAAAAAAAAATAAATGGTGATAATTGGAACTGACTTTGTGTAGAAAGCCAGTAAGTGAAAAACATGTTAACCATAGAATTTTACACATTTGGTGGGGGGGGGGGGAAAGCTGCAGTAACGAATAATTATATTGAAAGCACAAAAGGTTGGATTGGGGTGGGGCACATGTCTGTTTGCCCAACTGAATTACTGCTCAGCATATACACGACGTATTTAGCAAAACTGGGATTGATCCAGTCTTGCAATTACATCCATAGTATTGTAACAAGGGAGGCGTGCTGACTTTTAAACAGCACTCCCTGCTGCTAAGGCACTAATGATAAAACAGTGTTTCCTCTGAGCATGTTCTGTGACTGAAACACATGAGATTGCCCGATTTGGATCACATACTACTAAGGGAAAGTCAGAATCAGAATTCATGTTTTTCTCCAAACATGCCCCATAGGAAATCTCTCTACATCAATGTAAGATGTTCTCTGTAATAATATGTGAAAGGTTGGAACGGGTCTCACAGCTTTCTTCAATACACTGAAACTTTGCTTCAGTAAGAAGCACTCATTCTCCAATATCTCTTTGATTTTGTACAGGTCTTAAATTTAAGTTGTATATCAATGAAACCCTGCAACCTAAGTTTGTATCTAACATATTTTGATACGCACTTGCATCTGTGATTAGAGAATAGGTAGTTACAATATCGTTCTCTCCAAGGTATATGGCAAAGTATGGGCATTTTGTCCATAGCAGACGTTTTCAGCAAACTTAATCCATAATGTTTTAGCTGGCCTAATCTTAAATGTTAAGGCGTTGTGGAATCATGAGCTCACGGGGCTATTTATCTGGATGTTTCAGTCAAGGTAAGACAGCGGGTCCTGTCACAGAACCTTTGTCATTTGTAAGTTAACTTTGTATCTTGTTAACAGACAATGCTGGAAAGGCTCAGCATATCCGGCAGTATCTGTGGAGAGAGAAACACAGTTAACATTTCCAGCCCGTATGACTCTTCTCCAGAGCTCCATATAATTGCTCATAAGTCACTATAGTATATTCCTGTTCTTTTTTCCTTTCTGCAGCTCTTGTTTTGGACAGTGATAAAACCTTGCATATAGTTGCAAAAGGATGCTCAATGCACGTGCTAATTCCTCTCATTTCTTTTACTCTTTGCAATGCTAAACAACCTGCGCTTAGCTGATGTGACCTGCGTTCCAACTAGTCTGAAAAGCGGCTCAACGTTTAAATACTTGCAAAGTTAAACCCTGAATGCTATACCAATTTTTAAAACTCCAAAGGTGGGCAACTAAACTGTCTGTCTTGGCCACCCAACTCTGTGCAGAGTTCCCCTCCCTCCACTACTTGGCTGATGTGTGGGGCCTAACTTAAGGGAAGTGTATTAAAGAAATATTCAAAACACTTTATAAGATCATAAGAAATAGGTGCAGGAGTAGGCCATTCGGCCCTTCAAGCCTGCTCCACCAGCCAATAAAAGTTTGGCTGATCTGATTGTAGCCTTAATTCCACTTTCCTGCCAACCCTCCTCCCGTGACCCTTGAATCCCTTGTAGATCAAAAACTCAGCCTTGAATGTGTTAAATGAGCCAGCCTCCATTGCTCTCTGGGGAAGAGAATTCCAAGGAATAATGACCATCTGAGAGAAGAAATCCCTCCTTGTCTCCGTCTGAAACGGGAGATCCCTTATTTTTAAACTGCCATTTTCTCGCCTAAGCCACTGTATCCTACTTGTGACTTGGACCTTTCACCTCTGCCATGTTATCCACCTTCACCTCTACTTCATTCCAAGATACCCCGAAACCTTAAAGATCATTTTAGTTAAACCTTAAGGTTTGTTATACATGCTGTTGAAACGCCCGCTATCTTTGTGCTGAAAGCATACGTTGTATTTTGTTGACCTGCTGGTGATGAAGAAATTTAACTGTTAAGTTGTCGAAACACATTAAAGCACACAAGTGGTGTGGAGCAACACAGACCACTTATCGGCAATATTCTTGCTCACACCAACCTCATGATTTTATACCAATGATTTTACCACGAATGTACAGCTCCAAAAACACCAGCTTGACACCAGCACCAACATACAGTACAACTGCAGTCTACAACCTTGGCCCAAATGGCTGCATGGGGTCATATATCCTGCAGAGCCATTACTGTCCTTTCTGTTCGACTGTAAAAAGCATGGTCATGACCTGCCTTGGATTCTTTCCCTGATGTGAATTTTATTTCAATGAGTAATTACCTTAAATTGACTCATTTTTATGGGGGAGGAAAACATTTTATGTTTGGAAGCATTCAATGAAGAAACAAATTGGTTTCTGATTTTTATAGTACACCAAATATCCTAGCTTGTTTCAAACTCAGTGTGACGGAACTACCCAAAGGGTTGAAGGAACCGATGACTGACTGACAAGGTTCCTTGGGCTCCGTGGCTTATATTCAATATGGCTGGAGAGGGCAAGGGAAAAAAATGTTGGGCACTAATTATAGTTATGAAAGAATTATTGTTAATTGGTATGGTTCCATAAGATTGGTGGCCAAGGAAACCTGGGGGCATGTATTTGAAAAGGTGCGCAAGTCGGAACCTGCAATTGCAGGTCCATTAGCTTAATATTAGTAACTGGTGGAAATGGTGGCAATCACTGAAGAAGTCATAATGTCAATCAGAAGCAGCAGGCATGAATTTCAGAATGGAAGAATCCTGTCAAATATGTTTCTTCCACTCCTGAGGTTGATAGAAATAGAATGGCAGATATTCTGTGACATTGCTCGCAGTGAGTCCGAGGGCAGCTCTGTTTTACAACAATGGGAACATAATTCATGATGCATTAACATGAATACTTCTGCAGCAAAGGCAATGTTGCGATTCCCTTAAGGTCACAAGGTGAAATGGCTACGAATTGCCACATTCTGGTCAGTTAGTGGGTAATTTCTTTGTAGACTGGCAGCAGCAGCAGATGATATCCTTGACTGTTTTACATCTATACCAAAGTGTGAGCCTGGAGTTTTATTTATATGCATTTAGAATGGAGTCCTCCATGGTATCGTCTATTTGGATGTTCAGAAAATACACTGAGCCATGACTGTGTGGACCATTCACTTTATTTTCCAAAGTTTGGAAAATGCTGAAACAAATTATACTGTTAGTCCATTAGACAAAATAATGAACAGTAAAGAGAGAGGGTTTAAATTAATGGTTTAAATCTTAATCGACGGAAGGATTTAAATCTGTAATGCTATTCAGCAGACAAATGTGGAAAATGTAATGTATAAATGGACAGGAAAGTGTGACACAAGTTTACAATAATGAAATGGATTTAGCTGAGGGAGACTTACAAACAGCTCTGAGAATAATGGCGCAAACACAGTGGGCCAAGTGGCCTCTTTCTGTGCAGTAAACTTTCTATGATTCCATGAGAACAGTAGAATCATCATTTTCAGTGTTGTTCCCTGGATGATTAACCGGCAGAGGTCGGATACTGGAGGGTCAAACCTCAGTGGGCTAAATTTTCCTGTCCATGACTATCCTTGTGTTCTTCATATGTCCACACATCAGTAGAAGCAGCGTGATTGCACTAGACTGGAAGTGATGTTTAAACCAATGTTTGCAGTGGGACGATTGCACCTTGTTTGACTGTTATTGTAGAATATCAATTATTCTGCCAAAGAGTATCTGCCAGATGATTTTATTTTGGGACCAGCTGTCACCAGAATGAATGCAGGATTCTATGCACCAAATAAAACTGACTAATGCAAGGGATTATCTCCAGAAGATGGAGAACACTCCTCATTTACAGCAAAATAAATTCAGGTCTGACAATTCAGGGTCTCCGTTGTAATATCATCAACCACTCACACGCTTTTAAGTACAAGACTACTATGATAAGGAGCAGCAATTGTATGTTGTAGTAACTCGGATGTTTTTCTCCCCACTTTCTGAGGGGAGCTGGTTGCTAAATGTGCAATTGCTTATTCTTGAAACACAGTTAATTTCTTTTGAAGTGTTATTGTTAAATGTGTTCTCCACTGTAAAATTTTGATTTTTGAAATGCTTTGTCATGCCATTTGCAGCAGGATTGTTTTTTTTCTTCCCAGTTGTCCATATCTTTCACTATCTGTCCATTCAAGATTCATGCTTTAGCCGTGAAGCTGTTTGGGACCTCCATCTCAAACATTTGCTTGGATAGTGTGTCGACTCTCTATTTAGCTATCATGGTAGATTGACACTAATTACCTTGGTTGGCTGCTTCTCTAGAATGTCTCTTCAAAATGCTCCATTGATGAATGATGTGCTGTTCATGGACAAAAAGCATTTTGTTAATGGATTCTTAAAAGCTATAAAACTGTTTTCAGTCAAAAATAGGTGCGAGATAATTGATTAGTTCAAAACTTAGGACAAGCACATTCTGGCTGTAATTTCGTCTTTGTTTTAGTTGACATGTTAAGAAATGCAATGCACTCTTTTGCATGAAGAAGGTGACTCATTTGTTGTACCTGCTGTTAAAACACCTCTGCCTTTGTTTTCCAAACTTACTGACCTCCTCTCATTGATGATGAAGGCGGTCAATTTTTAATATGCCCCAAAACTACCAGCAAAGAGTTCATTTAGACTTGAGTTAGTTTGGTGAATCCAGTACACAGGAATCAGTTTCGGGTTCAATTTGCAGGGAAACATCTGCAAAAAAACCAATGACTGAAGTGCAACACTCAATCATGTATGCGTGCTAATTATTGCTATGTTATGCAAGTTTTAGGAATAAATCTACGACACCAGTGTATGATTACAATGACTTTAATAAAATGAGTAGCAGGTTATTGATTGATTAGACTTTCTACGTGCTGACATAATCATGTTCCTAATCAGTGTTCCAGCATGTATTGGAATTTACAGATAATTGTACTGCAGCTTGTCTCATACATTGTTTACATCTTTGCATCTGTGAATTTGCATCTGTGAATTTTTTTGACTCTTCAACAATCCAAATTTGTGACAAACAATCTATTTAGGAGCAAATGGATTTCAAGGAATTTTTCAAGAAATTTTTCCAGTTTTTAAAAAGATGGATGCTCATCTGTATTTAAGAATATGCAATAAAGACATTATTCCAAGTTCACCTGTGTCCCTGCGTGTGTGCCCGTGTATGCGTGTGTCTGTCTGTCTGTATGAGTGTGTGGGGAAATATTTGGGTCACACTGACATTTGTGGAAGATCCTGTATCCTGATGGCTGTTGGTGTGCAGAGTGGAGAGGTCCCTGGGTAAGACTGGTGCATCAATACTTTCACAGCCATTCCTATCCAAGTTCTCTGGAAGTCTGAACAGGCACTGGATATCTGTTTTCCCCGTTTAGACATTTATACTTGCTTCACTCCATCATTCAAAAACACTAGCAAATTCCTTTTTTGTTTCTCTACTGCTGTTTCTACATTCAGGACAAAGCAGCTATTTGATTGGCATCTCGCCCACCATTAATAAACATTCACTCCCTCCACCACCGACTCATAGTTGTAGCGGTGTGTGCCATCCACAAGTTGCGCTGCAGCAAATCACCAAGGCTCCTTCGAAAGCACCTTCCAAACCTGCAACCGTTACCATCTAGAAGAACAAGGGCCAGAATTTTATGCTCCCCAACACCCCTACCCCCTCTCTCTCTAACCCCTCCTCCCCCCCCCCCCCCACCAGTAGGTTCGGAGGCTGGGATCGGCAGAAAGCGTAAAATTGGATGGACGGGGATTCCCTCCTGGATCCCGCCCACCCCCACCTGGTCACGATTTTATGCTGGGGCGGGCAGGGCCTCAGATGGCCTTTCCTCAATAAAGGCCCTTACGTGGCCTTTCCTGCCTAGCCTCCATGTTTAGGCTGGCGGGCAGTAGACAGATCGGGGGCTGGGTGGGGGCCAAACCCGAAAACGCAGAGAGATCTTGGGTGGGAAAGTGGTGGGGGGAGGGGAGGGGGAGGGCGCCGCCATTAGAAGCCCCCTTCCGACTGGGGGTGCCCTGCCCTTAAGGCCCGGTGACCTCCCCTTCCCCCACCCTGTCCCCCAGCCTCTCCCGGAGACCCTGATCACCCTCTTTGCAATATCCTCCCCGTCCTGGAATCCCAGCCGCTAACCACACCTCCGATTCCTGGCTCTTAGTTCCTGGCAGCACCCTGCAATACTCCTCTGGCCATTGCAGCGCTGTTCCTGGAGGGACTGGAGAACTGTCAGCCAATCTGATTGGCCAGCAGCTCTCCAAGGCGGGACTTCCTCCCAGTGCCAGGCAGAAGTCCCACCTTCTGCCAATCAATGCTCGTTAGAGTGGGAAATGGCCTCGGGCCTGCTGGAGTTGGCGGGGATGTGTTCTACCGAGCCCTCACCATCCTGAAAGCTCAGGCCAAGGGCAGCAGACACATAGGAACACCACCACCTGCAAATTTCCCCTCCAAACCACACACCATCCTGACTTGGAAATATATCGCCGTTCCTTCACTGTTGCTGGGTCAAAATCCTGGAACTCCCTCCCAAACAGCACTGTGGGTGTGCCTACACCACATGGATTGCAGCGGTTCAAGAAGGCAGCTCACCACCACCTTCTCAAGGGCAGTTAGGGATGGGCAATAAATGACTAAAAAAAAATGTCAATTTTGTGCTGACAATGCTAACTTGAACTTACAATTCTACTTGACAACAGTGAGGGTATATTTTTGTATTATGGCTTTGACATTGTGCCTCATTGCATGCTCATTAATTTACCTCAGATTCTAATCGACAGTACTGCACTTTATGCCAACTTAGAATGGTTTCAGCACAGGAGGAGGCCATTTGACTCTTCTTGCCTGTACTGGCTCTCTGAAAGAGCAATTTACATAATGCCACTCCCCGGCCCCCTCCCCGTAGCCCTGCACTATGTTCTTTTTCAGACAATAATCCAATTCCCTGTTAAACGCCTTGATTGAATCTACCTCCACCACACTCGATGCATTCCGGATCCTAACCGCTCGCTGTGTGAAAAAGTTTTTCTTCGTACAGCCATTGCTTCTTTTGTGCCCTGTTGTTCTTGACCCTTTCACCAGTGAGGAACAGACAATCCAGACCCCTCATGGTTTTGTATACTCCTGTCAAACCGAATGCAGCATCGTAACCAGAGCTATGTAGAAATGTAAGGGGCAACTCCTTCACACGCCAGTTAACATGAGGAACAGACCACCATCTAGTGCAGGCTTGACCAACCTTTTCGCTTGGAGGTGGCCGGGGGCGGGGACATCCCTCAAGGGGCTGATGAGCAAATTTGGGAAAGATAAGGTTCGGCACAACTTTAAACATGAATTTCACAAACAAAGTTTGAGGTATTAAGAAAAGGAGCAAGTGCTAAGCAAAAATAAAGCAATGTCATAGCAATAAGTTGTTAAGTTAAAAGTAGAGTAATTAATAAAAATGACCAGAGTGTGGGACCAGAGGTCAGCGTGTATGTACCAGGCTCACTCCCAATCTGAGGGTGCTCCATCACTCGCCCTCACCCACTGTGAGTGGGTGTGCGTACGTGTCCAGTGGGGCGGGTTCAGGACAGTTTCCTCAGCCCCTCCAAAGTGAGACAATTTGTGAACATATGGGTATGCTGGAGCAGACCAAAGGACTGGAACTGTCAAAGACAACAGGTCTGGTAAGTGACAAAATGCTTTGAAAATGGGGATAAAGATTGTGTCCATTAATGTGCGTAGCGTTAAATCTACTACAAGGTGTGTTGCAACCTTGGATTGCCTTGCCAAGATAAAAGCTGACCTGTTTCTGCAGGAGGCGCCTCAGCACCTCAGTCACGATGGTGATCTCATGGGCCATTGACCTGATCGGGAGGAAACGATTCATGTTCCTCCAGCCTGGGTATTCTGCTGCAGGGAGGCAACTTCACCATCTCCGAGGTTAAGGAGGTGGTGGGCGGGTGCCTCCTTGTAGCAGACATATTGTACAAGAATGCTCCACTCCGGTTAATTAACGGCCCATGTACGCCTTGCCTCAAAACAGCGAGTGGCTGGTGGACCTTCAGCTCCCACTGCTGCTGGCAACTTCCAGGCTGGTCATTCTGGGCGGTGACTTCAACTGCATCATTGATATGGCTGGACGATCCAGCAGGGCCAACAGCAGATTGGACGCTACGTCCAGTCTCCTGATGGAAACAGCAAAGGATGCCAAGCTGCACGACGTCTTCAGCAACCCTGCAGACGGAGCGCAGCGTAGATACACCTGGTCGCGGCCAGACGGGTCTATCCGTTCCAGGATAGACTTCCTGTTTGTGTCCCGTGCGTTCACAGTCAGATCCACCGACGTCAAGCCAGTGTTCTTCTCTGACCACTGCCTCCTACTGGCCGACTGTCACTTACAGGAAGACCAGAGGGTTGGCAGGGGGACATGGAAGCTGAACGTGCAACTGCTGACCCCAGAGAACATTGAGGAACTCAAGAGGGATTACAAAGGTTGGAGAACTGTGAAACCCCTCTTTGAGTCCCTGACACACTGGTGGGAAGTGAACAAGGGAAACATCAAGAGGTTTTTCATCCTCAAAGGCATTCAGAAAGCTAGAAAGGAACAGAGGGAAATGTCCCGACTCCAGAAAAACATGCAGAACCTGCTCCGGCCGCAGTTGATGGGGGTCGATGTCAAGGAGGAACTCCAAGAGGTGAAGAGCCAGCAAGCCTTGCTGTTTGCCTCGGAGGCCTCCAAGATCATCTTCCAGTCCAGAGTCCACTCCATGGAGCAGGATGAGACGTGCTCATGTTTCTTCTTCCAAAAGATACACAGAGAGAGCTCTGTGATCAGCAGCCTGAAGGAAGAAGTCGGCTCAGTAAAGTCATCGCAGTCCGAAATTTTGAGAATCAGCAAATCCTTTTATGCCGGATTGTATGAAGTGAAGCCCACAGACAGCACGGCCTCCCAGTCCTTCCTGTTGTCTATCACAGAGGTCTTAGACGACAATGCACGGGAGAGCCTGGACAAACCGCTAACTCCTGACGAACTGACTATAAGGCCCTTGAGTCCTTCAAGAAGAGCAAGACTCCCGGAAGCGACGGCTTACTGGCTGAGTTATATTCGGCTCTGTGGGACTGGATCAGCCCAGACCTGCTAGAAGTGTATGAGAGTATGCTTCTGGCCGGCAGCATGTCAGAATCCATGAGGAAAGGCATCATCACCCTCATCTAGAAGCACAAGGGGGAAAGGGAGGAAATTAGAAATTGGTGACCCATTTCACTGCTGAATGTGGACTATAAGATTCTGTCCAAGGTCATCGCCAATCGGGTCAAGTCTGCTCTGGAGTTGACCAGACCTGACCAGGCCTGCACTGTGCCCGGCAGGAAGATCTCTGACAGCCTTGCACTACTCAGGGATACAATTGCCTATGTGCAGGACAAGGGTGTGGGCACCTGCCTCATCAGCCTGGATCAGGAGAAGGCCTTTGACAGAATATCGCATACCTACATGGTGGATGAGCTCTCCAAAATGGGATTTGGGGATGGAATCTGCAACTGGATCCAACTGCTCTACACTAACATCGGTTGCACGGTTTCAATCAATGGGTGGGAATCAGAATAAATCATTCAATTAAATCTGGAGTCAGGCAGGGCTGCCCTCTCTCCCCTGTCCTGTTTGTGTGCTGTATAGAACCCTTTGCTGAGTCCATCAGGAAGGATCCGGGCATAAGAGGAGTGACGATCCCAGGCAGTGGAGGCACTCAGGTCAAAGCCTCCCTAGACATGGACGATGTCGCCGTCTTCTGCTCGGATCCGCTGTCGGTGCGCAGACTGATCCACATCTGCGACCAGTTTGAACTGGCCTCTGGAACCAAGGTAAATCGTGGCAAGAGCGAGGCCATGTTCTTTGGGAACTGGGCTGACCGATCCTTTGTCCCCTTCACCGTCAGGGCTGATGGCCTGAAGGTGCTGGGGATATGGTTCGGAGGGACCGGGGCATGTGTTAGAAACTGGAAGGAGTGAGTGGCTATGGTGAAAAGGAAACTGGGCATGTGGGAGCGACGCTCCCTCTCCATTACGGGTAAGAACCTGGTCATCAGGTGTGAGGCACTCTCGCTGTTGCTGTACGTGGCGCAGGTCTGGCCCATTCCAGACTCCTGCACGATGGTGATCACCCGAGCCATCTTTCGCTTTATCTGGAGGTCAAAAATGGATCGTGTCCGCAGGGACGCAATGTACAAGCCTCTAGATAAAGGGGGGAAAAATGTGCCCAACATTACCCTCATACTGATGGCCACCTTTGTGTCTGGCTGCATCAAGCTGTGCGTAGACCCTCGGTACGTAAACACCAAGTGTCACTACGTGCTGAGGTTCTACCTGTCCCCAGTGTTGCGAAGGATGGGTCTGGCCACACTGACACGGAACGTTCCAAGTAGTTGGACCGTGCTGCACCACCTGTCCCTCGTGGAAAAATTTATGCAGAGAAACATCTTTGACCAGAAGTCCTTCAGGCAGTGGTCAGCACGTAACGTCCTAGATGCCCTGCAGGAAAAGGAGATGATGGATCCTGTTGGCTGGTTCCCCGAGCAGACTGTCAAAGCCATTTGGCAGAATGCCTCATCACCAGAACTTTCCAACAAGCACCAAGACGTAGCTTGGCTGGTGGTGAGAAAGGCCCTCCCCGTCAGATCCTTCCAACACACCAGGAATCTCACCCCCTCTGCACGTTGCCCTCGAGGTGGCTGTGGTGAGGACAGGACCGTTGTTCACCTCTTTGTGGATTGTGTCTTTGCAAAGAAGGTCTGGAGAGAGATGCAGTGGTTTCTGTCGAGGTTCAGCCCGAGCAGTTCTGTGACACAGGACACTGTGCTCTACGGGCTGTTCCTAGGGACACACACCGAGACAAACATCAACTGCAGCTGGAGGATCATCAACTCAGTGAAAGGCACTCTTTGCACTGGAAGACCAACAGGTTTTGGACAGATCAAAGAGTTGTCCATGACCAAGTGTTGTAGACTGGCACATTCCAAGGTCCAGGACTACGTGCTGAGGGACACACTAAAGCTTGGGGCAGCCGCCGTAAAGGCCCAATGGGGAAAGGTCGCTGTCTAAGACCTTTCAGCCATAGACCCCACGGGCTGTATGACTCACATTAAATGTATGCTGTGAATGTTACTGTATCACAATTGTATTGAAGCACCTCATGATCTATGTAGGTAACTTAAATACCATTGCGCTGTCTGACTGTCTGTAATTGCCAGGTTGAAGTGTCTGTAATGTTTATTGATTGTATTGAAGCACCTTAGGGTGGAACATAATCTATGTGGAAAACTTGAATATGATTGCGCTTTTTGTGACGGCCATTTTGAAATGTTTTGTAATGTTCTTTCAGCTATTTTATGAATAAAGTATATTTTTACAAAAAAAGGTGTGTATGTGTTGTTGTGTGGTGGTGAGAATAAGTGAGAAACCCTAAACTGGGAGTAAGGCAGACACACAATCACAATCTCTCTCACTCTCACTCACCCCCCATCCTCCCCCACTCCCCAACACACACACACACACACACACACACACTCCCACCACACACATACACACACACACACTCCCACCACACACACACACACACACACACACTCCCACACACACACACACTCCCACACACACACACACACACACTCCCACACACACACTCGCTAACTCTCTCACTCCCGCTCACTCTTGCTCCCACACACTCACTTACGCGCGTTCACTCTCACTCGCTCACTTGCTCTCACTCACACACTGTCCCACACACTCTCACTCCCGCTTGCTCACCACATGCTCGCTCGGTGATGCTTACTCACACTCACTCACTTGCTCACTCTTGCTCACACTCACTCCCACACACTCTCTCTCAGTCCCACAAACACTTACCATCTCACTCCCCCCCACACACCGTCACTCTCTCGCTCTTGTTCACTCCCTCTTGCTCACAATCTTTTGCTTTCACTCCCAAACCCGCATTCTCATTTACTCTCTCAATCCCACACACTCTCATTCCCACGCACATGCACTCATTCCTCACCTTCCCCCCACCCCCCCACACACACGCACGTGCACTCTCAATCCCACACACTCTCATTCCCATGCACATGCACTCACTCCTCAACCCCCCCCACACACACACACGCACGTTTTCACTCTCTCACGCACACACACTCTCACTCTCATGCACACTCTCACTCCTACGCACACACAGACTTACACTCTCACTTTCTCACTCCCACATGTGCACTCACACACCACACACACCCTCTCATGCTCACTCTGTTTCACATACACCACACACACATTCACTCTCACTCCCACACAGGGCAGTCAGCCTCTCACCCCAGCCCTTGACCAGGGTTGCACCCCAGCCTCTCCTCCCTGGAGCCCTGACACTTCCGCTCACCCCGGCACCTCCGGTCACCGGGCCTCGCTCCTGGCACCTCTGCTCCCCGGCATCTCCGCTCCCTGGACCCCGCTCCCAGTGCCTCGAACTCGCTGCCACTGGTGTTTGCTGCTCCTCCAATTACAGATTGTTTCTCTCCCACGTTTGCTGCTAAAAAGGTTCACCAGTGGAGCAGCAGCCCCTTGCAGAAGCTTCCATTCCAATTTACCTGTCTGATCGGCATTTTGAAAACTGGCTCTGGAGGCCACATAGTGGGGTTTCACAGGCTGCGTCCAGCCTGTGGGCCACATACTGGACAAGCCTGCTCTAGTGCAACGTATGCACACTTTGTAGCATCAAATCATTGAATAGAGGAGCGTGGGTTGATGTAATTGATGGGAATGGCCTGAGCAGTCTCTTTTCAACAATTTACATTTATATAGCATGTACTGTGAAAGAGATCAGTGGGTAGTGTCCATGCCTCTAACCCAGAAGCTCTGGGTTCAACTCTCACCTCAGGGCTACTTAGCCAAGCAAGGCTCATTCCTAATACAGACAAACAGATGGAATTATTAAATTATTAATCCTGCACATTGTTTCTATCCAAATAATCATCCAACGCCCTCTCGAATGCCTCGATTCAACCTGCCTCCGCCACGCTTGCAGGCAGTCACGGCCTTCCAGACCTCAACCGCCCGTTGTGTCCACAAGCTTTTTCTCACCTCACATTTGCTTCTTTTGCAACTCACTTTAAATCTGTGGGGCCCTCTCGTTCTTGATCCTTTTACCAATGGGAACAGTTTCTCCCTATCTACTCTGTCCAGACCCCTCATGATTTTGAATACCTCTATCAAATCTCCTCTCAGCCTTTTTTTCCCCAAGGAAAACAGTCCCAACTTCACTAATCTATCTTTAAAACTGAAGTTCCTCATCCCTGGAACTATTCTTGTGAATTTTTTCTGCACTCCCTCCAATGTCTTCATATCCTTCCTAAAATGTGGCATCCAAAACTGGACGCAATACTCCAGCTGAGGTCTAACTAATGTCTTATACAAGTTCAACAGGACTTCCTTGCTCTTGTACTTTATGTCCCTGTTAAAAAGCCTAGGATTCTGTATGCTTTATTAACCGCGCTCTCATCCTGCCCTGCCACCTTCAATGACTTATGCACATATACACCAGGTCCCTCTGCTCCTGCACCCTCTTTAGAGTTGTACCCTTAATTTTATACTGTCTCTCCATGTTCTTCCTACCAAAATGATTCACCTCACATTTCTCTGCATTGAATTTCATCTGTCACCTGCCTGTTCCACCAACTTGTCTATGTCCTTTTGAATTTCTACACAGTCCTCCTCTCAGTTTACAATGCTTTCTGGTTTTGTGTCACCCATAAATGTTGAAATTGTGCCCTACACACCAAGATCTAGATATTGTAATATATATCAGGAAAAGCAAGGGTCCCAATACCGACTTCTGGGGAACTCTACTACAAACCTTCCTCCAGCCTGAGAAACACCTGTTTACCACTACTCTCTGTTTCCTGTCACTCGGCCAATACTGCATCCATGTTGCTGTTGTCCCTTTTTTCCCATGAGCTATAGCGATTCTCACAAGTCTCTTGTCTGGCACTGTATCAAATGCCTTTTGGAAGTGAACTTGTAAATGCTTCCAGTACAAGGCAGGTGGTAAGAGCGGGAGAGATTCCTGGTCAGCCGTGTAATGGAAAGAAATTAGAGCTTCTACCATCGTCATCCATAGCCCCAGGCTACAACACGCATGTAAATGTATATGTTGCCACAGCAACATGGTCCCCTTGAGGCTTGAGGATGGTGGGTGGGGGTGGGGGTACGGTTTGCCAGTTGGCTGGACGGTCACTGTGGGTCAGATTGGTGCCAACAGCATGGGGCCCAATGGGTCGAATGGCCTACCCGTGGTGGGGGTTGTGGTGCGGTGGGTTAGACGTGCCTTCAGGCAGAGAACAAGGAGATAGATTCTCTCCTTCAGAAATTTCTCCAATAGTTTCCCTACCACTGATGTGAGACTCACTGGCCTGTAGTTCCCTGGCTTATCTCTACAACCCATCTTAAATAGCAGAACCACATTAGCTGTTCTCCAGTCCTCTGGCACCTCCCCCGTGACCTGAGAGGAATTAAAAATCTGGGTCAGAGCCCCTGCGATCTCCTTCCTTGCCTCCCTCAGCAGTCTGGGACACAAATCATCCAGACCTGGAGATTTGTCCACTTTTAAGCCTGCCAACACCTCCAATACCTTGTCACTCCCTATATCAATTTGCTCAAGAACCTCGCAGTCCCTCTCCCTGAGTTCAATACCTTCATCCTCATTCTCTTGGATGAAAACGGACGTGAAGTATTCATTCAACACTCTAGTGATGTCCTCTGGCTCCACGCATAGATTGCTCCCTTGGTCTCTAATGGGCCCTACTCTTTCCCTGGTTATCCTCTTCCCTTTGATATATTTATAGAATATCTTGGGATTTTCCCTACTTTTACCAGCCAGAGCTTTCTCATATCCCCTCTTTGCTCTCCTAATTGCTTTCTTAAGCTCCACCCTGTACTTTCTGTACTCCACTAATGCCTCCGCTGATTTGTTTCCCTTGTACCTGCTAAAAGCCTCTCTTTTCCTTTTCATCATAACCTGAATATCTCTGGTCATCCATGGTTATCTGGGCTTGTTACTCCTTCCTATCACCCTAGAGGGAACATGTTGAGCCTGTACCCTCCCCATTTCCTTTTTGAACGCCCCCCACTGCTCCTCTGTAGATTTCCCCACAAGTAACTGTTCCCAGTCTACCTTGGCCAGATCCTGCCTTATTTTACTAAAATCCACTCTCTCCCAATCCAAAACATTTTTTTGCAACTTGTCAATTTCTTTGTCCATAACAAACTTAAACTGTACCATGTTGTGGTCGCTATCGCTAAAATGCTCGCCCACCACCACCTCAGCCACCTGTCCAGCTTCATTCCCCAGAATTAGGTCCAGCAATGCACCGTCCCTTGTTGGATCCTCTACATATTGACCTAAAAAGTTCTCCTGTACACATTTCAAGAAATCCACTCCATCCAAGCCCTTAACGCTATGTCTATCCCAATTAATGTTGGGAAAGTTGAAATCACCTAATATAATTACCCTATTGTTATTGTTTTTACACACCTCCACAAGTTGTGCAAATATTTGCTCCTCAATTTCCCATTGACTATCTGGGGGTCTATAATAAACTCCTAATAATGTGGTTGCCCCTTTTTTATTCCTAAGCTCTACCCACAAAGCTTCATTCGATGCCCCCTCCAAGATATCATCTCTCCTTACTGCAGTAACTGACTCCTTAACTAATAATGCAACACCTCCTCCTCTTTTACCCCCCTCCCCTGTCTCGCCTAAAGATTCTATATCCCGAAATGTTAAGCTGCCAATCCTGCCCTTCCCTCAACCATGTCTCAGTGATGGCTACTATATCACAATTCCACGTGTCAATCCTTACCCTTAACTCATCCGTTTTACCTGTAATACTCCTGGCATTAAAGTAGAGGCCATCCAGCCTTGCCTTACTCCCTTGAAGCTTAATGCAGCTGTACTCCCTCTGACTTGATTGTTTTACTGTATTATGATGTGTCCCTATTCTGCTAACATTCTGTGTCCCCTCCCCCTGCCGAATTAGTTTAAACTCCTCCCAACAGCACTAGCAAACACGTCCACAAGGATGTTAGTCCCGCTCTGGTTTCAGATGTAGACCGTCCCGCTTGTACAGGTCCCACCTTCCCCAGAAACGGTCCCAGTGATCCAGGAATCTAAAACCCTCCCTCCTGCACCAACTCTTAAGCCATGTATTCTTCTGCACTGTTCTCCTATTTCTGAGCTCGCTAGCACGTGGCACTGGGAGTAATCCAGAGATTACAACCCGAGAGGTCTTGCTTTTTAGTCTACTGTCTAACTCCCTGAATTCTTGATAAAAGACCTCATCCCTCTTTCTACCTATGTCATTGGTACCAACATGTACCATGACCTCTGCCTTATCACCCTCCCCCTTCAGGATGCCCTGCAGCCATTAAGCGACATCCCGGACCCTGGCACCAGGGAGGCAACATACCATCTTGGAGTCATGTTGACAGCCACAGTAGCGCCTATCTGTTCCCCTGACTATAGAATCCCCTATTACTATTGCTCTTCCTCCCCTCCTGTACAGACAGGCTGCTTGTGATGCCAGAAGCTTGGCTCTGTCTGCACTCCCTGGAGGAACAGGTGCCCTCATCAGCCTCCAAAACGGAATGCCGATTTGCGAGTGGGACCCCAGGGGACTCCTGAACTACCTGCCTGTTTCTCTTGGACTGCCTGGTGGTTACCCATTCCCTTCCTTCCTCAAGTCCCTTCATCTGCGGTGTGACCATCTCTCTAAACATGCTATCCATGATGCTCTCAGACTCGCGGATGCTCCACAGTGTCCCCAGCCACCGTTCCAGCTCTGAAACCCGAGCTTCCAGGAGCTGCAGCTGGACGCACTTCCTGCACACATGCTGGTCCCGGGCACTGGAAATGTCCCCGGCTTCCCACATGGAGAACGAGGACATTAGTGAACCAGATGGGTTTTTACGACAATCAGCAATGGTTTCATGGTCATTGTCAGATTTTTAATTCCAGATTTTTATTGGATTCAAATTTCACCATCTGCTGTAGTGGGATTCGGGATTGAGAGAGTAAAAACATCTGGGATCTAGGGCTTCATAAATAGAGGTGTTGAGTACAAAAGCAGGGAGGTTATGCTGAACCTTTATAAAACTCTAGTTAGGCCAGAGCTAGAGTATTTTATCCAGTTCTGGTCACCACACTTTAGGAAGGATGTGAGGGTCCTTGAGAAGGTGCGGAGGAGATTTATCAGAAGGGTTCCAGGGATGAGGAAGTTTAGCTACAAGGCTAGGTTGGAGAAGTTGCAGTTGTTTGCCTTGGAGCAAGGGAGGTGAGGGGAGATCTGACAGAAGCGTACAAGATTATGACAGGCTTGGATAGGGTAGACATAGAAAAACTGTTCCTGTTCGCTAATTAGCTGATGGCACAAGCATTGGAGAGACAGATTTAAGGTTTTGGGCAGGAGATTCAGGGGGGATGTGAGGAGCGATGTTTTTACACAGCGAATAGTAATGTCCTGTGGCTCACTGCCAAGAGACAGAGGACACAAATGATTTCAAAAAGGAATTGGATGGGCGCTTGAGGGAAATGAAGTTGCAGGGAATAGAGTGGGACTGACTGGATTGCTCCAGAGAACCAGCATTGACTTGATGGGTCAAGTGGACTCCTTCTGTGCCCTCATGACTCTATGACTTTACAACAATTGATCTAGCATCAATTGTCATTTACAGAAGCGAGTCCTAAACTTCTACCACCCTTTGTGTGTGGAAGTATTTCCTAATTTCAACCAAGAAAGACCTGGCTCAAATTTTTAGACAATGTCCTCTAGCCCTAGAATCCCCTCTGAGGGGAAATAGTTTCTCTAGTGCCTCTGTTCCCCTTAATATCTTGAAAACTTCAACCAAGTCACCATTTATCTATCTAAATTCCAGGGAATACAACCCTAGTTTGTGTAATATTGTGTATCTTAAGTTCCTTACTTTTGTTAGCCTCTTAGTTACCTTCTGTTTCTGGCATGTATTTTGAGGTCTTCTCCCACGAAGACAGACACAAATCTTTGTTCAATGTCTCCACCATTTCCTCAGATAGGGATTTTTGATTCCTCTGGAATCAAGGGATTTGGGGAGCTTGAGGAGCCATATGCTGTACTGCTGCTCCTATTTGTTACGTTCTCTCCTTGTAATTTAACCCTTGCAGTCCGGGTATCGTTCTGGTAAATCTGTGTGGCACTCCCTGCAAGTCCAACATGTCCTTCCTAAGGTGTAGTGGGCAGAACTGCTCACAGGACCCCAGGTGGGGGTCTAACCAGGGCTTTGTACAGCTGATGCATGACTTCTAACCCCTTTGTATCCTAGTTCTCTAGATGGACATGCCAGTATTCTATTATCCTTTTTGATTATTTTTCTTTACCTATTCATGGCATTTTCATGATCTATGTACCCCAGGTCTCTTTGAATTACCACTGTTTCTCACTTTTCATTATTTAGAAGGTACCCTATTTTATCCCTTTTAGGTCCAAAGTGGTGACCTCACGTTTGCCTGCGTTGAAATCCATTTGCCACCACTTTGTCCATTCACTTAATCTACCAATGCCTCAATCACGTTGTAATTATGCTTCCATCTACATGACTTACAATCCCTGTTTCACAAGCAAATTTGGGTATGTGGCTTTGTACCCCATTATCCAAGTAATTAAAAAATATGGTGAATACACAGATTCCTGCAGGGCACAGCAAGAACAACAACAACTTATATTGCTCTAGCACCTTTAAAGAAGGCCCTTCACAGGAGTTTTTAAAAACAAAGTGTGACACTGAGCCACATAAGGAAATATGAGAACCGATGACCAAAAGCTTGGTTAAAGAGATAGGTTTTAAGGAGTGTCTTAAAGGAGGGAAGTGAGGTCGAGAGGAGGAGAGATGTAGGGGGAGTATCCCCCTAGCTTAGGACCTAGACAGCTGAAGGCACGGCCAATGGTGGAGCGATTATAAATCAGCAGTGCACAAGGGGCCAGAGTTAGAGTGTGCAGATATCTCAGAGGGTGGTGGGGCTGGAGGAGATTACAGGGATAGGGAGAGGCAAGGCTTTGGAAGGATTCGATCAACCAACATCTTGAGTTTAAAATTATCATCTGTTTTTTCATGCTTCATTTTTTTAATGCTCCTGTGAAGCACTTTGGGAAGGTTTATGATGTTAAAGGTGCTGTATAAATATAAGATGTTATTATGTAGGTAAAGTGAAGACTTAGGAGGATCTTAAACAGGGCCTTTCTTTTTCCTTTTGTCTTAAAGTAATGGTAGTTCTAGGACATCCAGGGGCATTTTATTGCATCAATGGGTTTGTAAAGTCCGCAATTCTTTACTTTTCCTCCCTTAAACATCACTTTCTGTCTCCTCTCCCTCCTTTAAGAGACTTCTCAAAAATTACCTCTTCCAGCAAGCATTTCATCACCAGTCCTAATGTCTCCTCCTGTGGTTTGGTGTCAGATTTTATCTGTACATTTTGTGCAGCACCTTGGACTAGTTCACTGGATTAAAAACGCTGAATAAATGCAGCCGTGATTAGCGGTTCACTGTGGTTCTTGATAAGGTTCAGTGGTGTTGGGCGAGGCAATTAATGGGTCTTACAAAGCACTTGGCAAGGTTTGTGGGAGAAATACAGACGTTAATAAGCAGCCTCACAACAGGATATCATTAGGAAACAGAAAAATACCTTTATCCATAACCTGTGACTCTGCGGGCTAATTGGTTGCCTATTGACTGGGGTGAAGTGTTTCTGCTTCAAAAACTACAACAAAGTCAGTGCAGTCTGCAGAGCCTGCAAAATATTTCTCCAGTCATAACAGAGATAAAGGCCATTTGGATATGGGAACTAAAGACCCCTGTTTGGATTGTGGAACATGGACGCCAAAAGGTTACGTCAGATGAAGGAGAGATGAGGGCTGTGAAAGACATGTTCGTAGATTATGACATTTCTCTTGGCATGGCTGTTAATTCTTCCCCTTCTCCTTGTGTCTCCATGTCATACATCACTTCCTCGGTTCTTACTAAGGACGCCCTATACCTGACCACCGAGACGTCCACAAGGATGGCCTTGAATTCTCTTCCCGTGAGGAAGTTTCTTTTCGGTATTCTGTCCTGTGCCTATGGAACAGATCTTTAATCATGTGATTTATATCATATTCAAGACTGAGATCGATAGATGCCTACAAAAACATCAACCATGATCTCATTGGCTGGCAGAGCAGGCTCAAAGAGCTGAATATGTTTTTTTTTAATTTATTCATGGGATGCAGGCATCACTTATTGCCCACTCCTAATTGCCCTTGTTCAGAGGGCATTTAAGAGTCAACCACATTGCTGTGGGTCTGGAGTCACATGTAGGCCAGATCAGTAGATTTCCTGCCCTAAAGGACATTAGTAAACCAGATGGGTTTTTACAGCAATGGTTTCATGATCATCATTAGACTTTTAATTCCAGATTTTCATTGGATTCAAATTCCACCATCCACCATGGTGGGATTCAAACCCGGGTCCCCAGAGCATTACCCTGGGTCTCTGGATTACTAGCCCAGTGTCAATACCACTACACCATCACCTATGGAACTGAGCCCCATAGACCAGTAAGATCCCATGCTCATTGCTGCATTAGCTCCTCTCAGATAGGGGTTATTCTAGTTGTTCTCAGTGCCAATAGGCTTAAGAGAGGGAACATTCAGCAGTGATCCTGTTACTAATGGCTGCCCAGCTGAGTCCAGGTGTGTACATTAGTCAGGGACAACTTGGGCTCAGCTGTGATGCCCCCATAGGCAAATAGCTTGCTGATACACGGAGCATGAACAAAGTACCTGAGGCACTCAGAATAAGTTGGCCCCATCAGGAGATGAGAAAATTGAGCAGGTAAAGTAATAAAAGAAAGACACAAATTTGCCGCAACCTGAATTTATTCCTGTTGTATCCCTGAACGCAGAAAAGTGCCCGACGGAAAATACCAGAGTCTCGTACATTGGTTAAAATGATAGGAGAATCCTTTGTCTGAGTGTAGGTAAATTACAGGCAAGAAAGTGTTGGGCCTCCTTCCCCTTATATTGTATAGGACTAAAAGACAGAGAGAATTTGACTGTATATTTTCAGATTCCAGTGGAGCTCAGACTGGTAGCCATTTAATGACCATTTAATGAGTCCTTAATGAGCTGCGTGCGGTACCGAAGCCAGACCCTGGTGTTAGGACAACTCTCTCATTCCAGGGACCATCCCAGTGAATGCAAGTAAATCCTTCCTTAAATATGGAAGACCAAACTGCACACAGTATTCCAGGTGTGGTCCCACCAAAGCCCTATACAATTGTAGCAATTGGTTAAGGACCCAGTGGACCTTTGGGCCTTAGGCCCCTTTTAATGTGAAGCTTGGTCCCCAGTGCCGATGAGCAGAAAGTGCAGACATTATACAATGCTGCTTAAAACCCTAGCTTGCCTTGACATTATAAGGTGAGTGCCACGATGCTTGAAGACAATGAATCTCGGAAATGTTAAGATTGTTGTAGTCGGAACCTTAGTGCAAACTAAAGGTCCCTTTAGAGCGCGCCCAGAGTGTCTCGGCCGTGCTCCAGGAGTGCGACGCCCCACAGACAAGTGCTTCGTTGGAGGTCTGCAACAGAAAAATCTTTTCTCCATCCTTGATGCCTGTCCTTCCCATAGGTCCACTCTTCCTTCTACAGTGTCACTTTAGCCTACGCTGGCCAACTAACGAGTGGGGGTATGGTGCCCAGGTTCGTTTGCCTGGCCAAATGGTGGCAGCAGTGTAAAGACATCCAGCTTCCATGGCTGACGGTGTTTGAGATTTCCCTGTCTCAGTGTCCTCAATGTACCACCCGCTAACTGCTCGGGGCATGACCTAAACCTTTAAAGGAGTTGAGTTCACATAGTGGCTTTCTCTCTTTGGGCGCAGGTTCACACCTGACCGCACCTCAGGAACTGTCACAGAAGATGGGCAAGTTGTTTGTAAACACTGAACAATTCATTGCGCAGACTCCCAGACAGACAGTTACTGACACAGGTTCAGGAGTGAAACAGCAGCTGCACTCTAACAGCAAACCAAAGTACCATGACTTGGAGGCTCAGTTCTTTTTCAAAGGCCATGAAATGTACACTGTCGATTGTACACCAAGTACAGTTATCTAAACAAGGACAGTAAACAGATATAATACAGCATGTAACCTCATAGCTTTAGAACAAACACTGGAAAGAATGGCACCTCCGTGTTTGTTCACTCTCTGTTCCGTACTGCTAAAGAACTGAGTACAGTACACAGAACGTACATTTCAGAGCCTTTGCCTCTAAACTATGTTATCCCGGCTGAAAGGTGCCCATTGCACTTTCATTGAATCTGGGTCAGTATTTGATTACTCAGTAAATAGCAGAATGAAGTGCCTGCTGTTTAAACTAAGTTATCTCACGATAAAACGAAAATCTATTCAAATAATTTGCGGTGTTGGTGTAACTCTGATAAATTAGGAATGTAATTGTGGAGAAACAATGTGTATTGTTGTACTGATTACCCTGGCCAACAAGAGGATTAGAGTAAAAGCAAAAAACTGCGGGTGCTGGAAATCCAAAACAAAAACAGAAATAAAAATACCTGGAAAAACTCAGCAGGTCTGACAGCATCTGCGGAGAGGAACACAGTTAACATTTCGAGTCCGTATGACTCTTCAACCGAACTCGAAGAGTCACACGGACTCGAAACGTTAACTGTGTTCCTCTCCGCAGATGCTGTCAGACCTGCTGAGTTTTTCCAAGTATTTTTATTTTTGTTTTTGTTTTTGTTGAAGAGGATTAGGGTCATTGGTCATTGCAGCAGAGAAGGAAGCCTTTCAACCTATTGATTGAAAAAACAAAGAAAGACTTGCATTTATATTGTACCTTTCATGACCTCAAGACACCCCAAAGGGCTGTACAGCTAATGAAATACTTTTAAAGTGTAGTTACTTTTGTAATGTAGAAAACAGGAAAGACAATTCCTCACAGAAAGCTCCCACAAACAGCAATCTGATAATGAGCAGGAAATCTGGTTTAGTCATACTGATTAAGAGATAAATATTGGCCTAAAAATAGAAATGTGTTCTTTGAAAAGTGCCTGGGACCTTTGGCATTCACCCGAGAGGGTGGGTGGGGCATCGGTTTGACAAGTCATCCAAAAAGTGACAGTGAGCGAGGTGTGTGCTGTTGGAATGTCCTGTGTGCTAAGCATCGTTTTGCATGTGGCTGTTCAACTGTGTGGCACAGACCCATAACACACAATCCGCCAATAACCAGTGAGTTATTACATGAGCCCAGTTGGGGTGAATAGCTCCTCATCATGTACTCTACGCATTTGTGAGGTGGCTATAAATTTGTCGTGCCTTCACCAGCATTCATGATTATTATAGAATCAGATTCTTACAACACAGAAAGAGGCCATTTGACCTATCATTGCTCTTTGAAAGGACTATCTAATTAGTTCCTCTCCACCCCTCTTGCCCTAATCTTTCCTTAACCCCAAAATACTGTGGCTCGTTGGCGTCATGGCCTTGCTGTGGGTGAATGCTGGTCAGGATTTGGAGAACCGGTCACAGCAAGGAAAAAAAAGAGGAACAGAGGCAACAGCCTCATTGTACAGGAAGAGTAGCGTAAATAAGAGCAACCGCTGAAACTCGCAATTTTAACACAAGCTATAATTAGGTACTTCATGTGCCCATCTAAGATGGAGGTATTTAACATGTCAGTTGTCAAGGCAACATGTAATTAGATGCCTAAAATGTTATGTAATTGTTCACAAAGTATATTGAAAAATTGTGTTTGTTTTGGCAGCAGATCTGGTTGCACAGGTTCCAGAGCTGGTGGCAGCTTTGAACAATTTAATGTTGACAGGATGTAAGCCACAAGAGATATGATTTTTAAGTGGATAACATTTTACAGCTCTCTATATATACAAAAGCTACTAATGGGCACATTTACCCCGTATACTAATAGCTGCATATTTATCCAGTATACTACTAAGTGCATATTTATCCAGTATACTACTAGGTGTACAGTTACCCAGTATACTAGTAGATGCACAGTTACTCAGTATACTACTAGTACACATTTATATGGTATACTGCTAGGTGCATATTTATCCAGTATACTGCTAGGCATACATTTACCCAGTGCACTACTAGGTGCACATTTACACAATATACTACTAGGTGCACATTTACCCAGTATACTATTGGGTGCACATTTCCCCAGTTTACTGTTAGGTGCAGATTTATCCAGTATACTACTGGATGCACATTTATCCAGTTTACTACTAGGTGCACATTCACCCTGTATACTGCTGGGTGCACATTTACCCAGTATACTAATAGCTGCATATTTATCCAGTATACTACTAGGTGCATATTTATCCAGTATACTGCTAGGTGCATATTTACCCCGTGTACTAGTAGGTGCACATTTACCCAGTATACTACTAAGTGCACATTTACCCAGTATACTACTAGGTGCATATTTATCCAGTATACTGCTAGGTGCACATTTACCCAGTATACTACTAGGTGCAGATTTACCCCGTGTACTACAAGGTGCACATTTACCATATATGCTGTTGGGTGCACATTTACCCAGTATACTACTAGGTGCACATTTACCCAGTATACTAATAGCTGCATATTTATCCAGTATACTACTAAGTGCATATTTATCCAGTATACTACTAGGTGCACATTTACCCAGTATACTACTAGGTGCACATTTACCCAGTGTACTAGTAGATGCACATTTACCCAGTATACTACTAGGTGCACATGTACCCTGTATACTAATAGGTCCACATTTACCCTGCATACTACTAGCTGCATATTTATCCAGTATACAACTAGGTGCACATTTACTCAGTATACTACTAGGTATACATTTACTCAGTATACCACTAGGTGTTCATTTACCCTGTATACTACTAGGTGCATAATATATCCAGTATACTACTAGGTACATAATTACCCTGTATACCACTAGGTGCATATTCACCCAGTATACTGCTAAGTGCACATTTATCCCGAATACTACTAGGTACACATCTATCCAGTATACCGCAAGGTAAACTATTACCCTGTATACTATTATGTGCACATTTACCCAATGGCCTGAGTATTTCCAGTATTTTCTCTTTTTCCTAAAAAATATGTGATCAGTTGGGAGAGTAGAGTTGAGGGAGAAGATCAGCCAGATCTTATTTGATGGCGTAGCGAGCTCCAGGGTTTGTGTGGGCTATTCCTGCTCCCATTTCTTACATTCGTAAAAAATTCAATTTTTATCGTAGGAAACTGGACAAAGTCAGGTTACTCTCTATATATTCTAAAGCTATTTCTGTGCACATTTACCCAGGGTACTTCAATAGCCATTTGCAGTATACTAATATGTGTGGAGTTACTGGGTATACGCAATGCATACCCAATACACGACCTCTGTATACATGTACCCAGTTACAATTATGATCATTGTAATTCTGAAGGAACAATTTTTATACACGGGGAGGGGGAGGATTTTCCACTCGCCTGGGAGTGGCCACTCAGTGGTCCGCTACCCACGATCGGGCCCTGACCGCGATTTCAAGATGACTGGCCAATTACTGGCCAGCCATTATGAAACGCATGCTGAGAGCCTCAGCGATGCCGGGGTGGAGGGTGCGGGAAGAGCACGAGCGCAAAAGTCTGCGCATGCGCGGGGGCGTGCTCAGTGAAAGCTCCTTGAAGGCACAGTGCTGCCTCAGGTTGCTGAAGGCTTTTAACATTAAAAAATAAAGATGTCTAAAATAAGGAATACATTCCCCTCCTGTGACTCTGTCACATGAGCAGGGACATGTTGAAAATGAGCCTTAAAGATTTTTATTGTTTTTTTTTAATCGCCGTTCAAAACCTCATCCCCCCCGGGGATGAGGTTTCGCAAAAAGTGCAAAGGCCGCTTGCCCTCTTCGCCCGCCTGCCAACCGTAAGGTTAGATGGGCAGGGCAAATTTCACTTTGATCAATTGATTAATGGGCTTAACAACTCTCTTAATTGTCGGCGGGCGGCTGCTAAACCCCCGAGTGCAGCTGCCGAACAAAGTATCGCGTACGCGCGCCGTGACACGCTCGGGACGCTCTCCCGGCGTCGCCACGCCCTATTTTACGCTTGTGTGTGTCGGGCGCCCGCCCGCACGCCGAGCTGAAAATCCTGCCCTCGGCTCCCATGTTCAAAGAAACACATGCAACTTGCTAACCCTGTGTGTACCCGGAGAACGGCAGTCCTGTGATTTCAATCTGGTAAACACGCCAGTAACAATAGAAATGAACTGCCTATTCGAGTACTGAATTTTGAATGGTGCTGCTGTGAACACTGTATAAAGTTCAAAAGCGAGCATCTTGGAGGTTTCTTTTTGGCGGCTAAGAGACGCCACCTGGTGGTAAAACGGTTTCTAGGCTCCTGACAAAGGGCTGAGTTTTACTGGCCCCATGGAATCGGGCCTGGAGGTGGGGTGCAGGAAAAGAGGGGGTAGCCCATCAGGATGGCTCTTGACCTATTCCTGCTGCCATGGAACTTTCCCAGTGGTGGACAGCCAATTACACTCAATAAGGCCTGAATTAGGGGTGATTTATTGACCTTGTTAGCTTTTTGCCACCGATGGAGTGGCCCCTTGCCTCATGGGGATGCTGCCAGTTCAAGTTGGTCAAGTGTGGGCTTGGGACCTGCATTGGACGTTGACATCGAGGTGTCAAAATCCGTGGGAAAATCCAGTGTAATGTTTTAAAAAGCCCCTTCATATTCTCTTGCTTGTACAAATCTGATTACAGAGCGAAAGAGCAAATAATGCCAGTTGGCCTTTTGTCTAACTTGAGTCAAAGTATGGTCAAAAACAGCAGGGTAAAATAAATTCAGACCTTTGGTGCTTAACTAAAGGCAAATGATCCCACAACCTCCAGATCAGATCAAATCTCTACGGTCCTGCCACATCCAATGAAAGGTGATGGACAATTAAACAACCAACCAGAGGAGGAGAATCCAAAAGCATTCTCAATGATGGCAGTGGGCAGCATGTCAGTGCAAAAGACAAGACTAAAGTGTTAGTAATCATCTTCAACCAGACATGCTGAGGGAGTGAAGCAGCCTGTGCCCTAGGCGGCAAGACCTGGACAGTATCCAGACTTGGGTTGACAAGTGGCAAGTAACATTTGTGCCACACGAGTGCCAGGCAATGACCATCTCCAAAAAGAGAGTTTCTAAACATCGCCCCTTGATGTTCAATGGCATTACCATCCCTGAATTCCCCATTATCAACATCCTGGGTGTTACCATTGACCAGAAACTGAACTGAACTAGCCATATAAATACTGTGGCTACAAGAGCAGGTCAGAGCCTAGGAATCCTGCGACGAGTAACTCACCTCCTGATTCTCCAAAGCCTGTCCAACATCTCCACGGCACAAGACAGGAGTGCGATGGAATACTCCCCACTTGCCTGAATGAGTGCAGCTTCCACAACATTCAAGAAGCTTGACACTGTCCAGGACAAAGCAGCCTGCTAAACTGGGACCCCATCCACAGTCACTCCCTCCTCCATCGACACACAGTAGCAGAAGTGTGTACCCCATCTACAAGATACACTGCAGCAATTCACCAAGGCTCCTTCGACAGCACCTTCCAAACCCGCGACCACTACCATCTAGAAGGACAAGGGCAGCAGATGCATGGGAACACCACCACCCGCAACTTTCCCTCTAATTCACTCACTTTCCTGACTTGGAAATATATCACCGTTCCTTCACCGTCGCTGGGTCAAAATCCTGGAACTCCCTTCCTAACAGCACTGTACCTACACCACATGGACTGACAAGGCACAAGTCAGGAATGTGATGGAATACTCTCCACTTGCCTGGATGAGTGCAGCTCCTACAACACTCAAGAATCTTGACACCGTCCAGGACAAAGTAACCTGCTTGATTGGCACCACATCCATAAACATTCATTCCCTCCACCACCGACGCACAGTAGCAGCAGTGTGTACCATCTACAAGATTCACTGCATGAATTCACCAAGGCTCCGTCGACAACACCTTCCAAACCCGCGACCACTACCATCTAGAAGGACAAGGGCAGCAGATAGATGGGAACACCACCACCTGGAAGTTCCCCTCCAAGTCACTCACCATCCTGCCTTGGAAATATATCGCCATTCCTTCACTGTCGCTGGGTCAATATCCTGGAACTCCTTTCCTAACAGCACTGTGGGTGTACCTACACCCCATGGACTACAGCGGTTCAAGAAGTCAGCACACCACCACCTTCTCAAGGGCAATTAGGGATGGGCAATAAATGCTAGTTTTGCCATTGATGATGGCCTAAATCCCATGAATGAATTTTAAAAAAACTCTTGGCCACCTCCTGAGGCCCTCACCATCATAGATACCAGTCTTCAGCCAATTTTGATTCAGTCCGTCAAGAAACAGCTGAGTGCACTGGACATAGGAAAAGCTGCAGGTTCAGATAACATCCCAGCTGTAGCACTGAACACCTGATCTACAGACTAGCCAGGCCCTAGCTAAGCTGTTTCAGTACAGCTACAACACTGGCATCCAGCTGCCTGTATGGAAAATGTCCACTATATCCAGTCCATAAAAAGTGGGACAAATCCAATTACTGCCCTGTCAGAGTCTTGGACACAAAATCAAGGCTGGTACTCCATCCAGTGCAATACTGAGGGAGTGTTGCACTGTCGGAGGCCTGTCTTTTAGATGAATAATTAAACTGAGATCCCCATCTCAAATGGACACAAAACAAATAAGTGGCATTGTTTCAAAAGAAAGCAGAATTGCCCGTGGTGTCCTGGCCAATATTTCTCCCTCAATCAAATAGTTTGTCTGGTGACTTATCTCATTTCTGTATGTGAACAAGATGGCTGCCACGTTTCCAACTATTCTTCAGAAAGCCCCCCATTGGATTTAAAGCACTTGAAGTCAAGAAAGGTGCAATATAAATGCAATTCTTTCTTTCCTTCTTTTTCAATCATCAGAAACTGACAGAAGGAGTCTTAAAACAGTGCTATCAACCTTCACTGACCCAGCAATAACCTGCTCAGTTTGAGTTCTTCCAGGGCCACTCAGCTTCAGACCTTTTTACGGTGTTGGTTCTACCGGAACACACGGGCTGAATTCCAGAGGTGAGGTGAGAGCAACTGCCCTTGATATCGAGGCAGCATCTGACTGAGTGCGGCATCGAGGAGTTTGAGTAGAACTGAAGCGAAAGGGAAAATTGTCCACCGGCTGGAGGCATACTCAGCAAGATGGCCATGGCCATTGGAGGCCAGTCATCTCAGCCCCAGGACATCGTTGCAGGAGTTCCTTCAGAGATTTACACACATAACCCAGGCTGACAGTTCAGTGCAGTACTGGCAGCTGCAGGCATTGTTGGAAATGCCAACTTTCAGATTAGACCCTCATCTGTCCCCTCGAATGGAGGCTTAAAAGATTCTATTGCACTTTTGAGGAAGACCAGGGGGGGATTAGCCCAGTGTATTAGTCAACAATCACCAAGATCACTAAAAACAAATGATCTGATCATTCATCTGCTTCCTATTTGTGGGACCTCACTACGTATAAATTGGCTGCAAGGTTTCCCTACTTTATAACGATTGTGGTGTAAATGTGATATGCTAATGTATGATGTAGATAATGGGGAGAATTTTCCACTCGCTCGAGCGGGCGCGTGCCCGACCTGGCTGAGTGTAAAATGACGTTGGGTGGAGCGTCCTGATGTCATTGTGCACTCGCCTGATGTTTCAGTCAGCGGCACAGGCCGGAGTCGGCTTCACATGAGGGCACATGTTTTATAACGTTTTATAAATCTTTATTTTTCATTTCCAAAACGGTTCATCTATTCCAGGTACACCCGCGAGCATGGGCAAAGTTCGCTCTTACCCTCCTCCTCCTCCCCCCGCCCCCCACAGGCTGCCACGCGCGACCGGCCTTAATTGGCCTGTCAGCGTGAAACTGCGGCCCAGCCCCAATCGGGGGTGGAAGTTGGTTCCCGCCCTCCCCCGCCTGCCCCCACCCACCCCCACCCGCCCCCGCCTGCCCCGCCCTCCCCTGCCCGCCCGCCCCCATCTGACCCCGCTTGCCCCCACCCACCCACCCCTGTTTGCCCCCGCCTGCCTGCCCCGCCCTCCCCTGCCCGCCCCCCCATCTGCCCCCGCTTGCCCCCGCCCGCCCGCCCCCGCTTGCCCCCACCCGCTTGTCCCCGCCAGCCCCCGCCAGCCCCCGCCCGCCCCCGCTTGCCCCCGCCCGCCCCCACTTGTCCCCGCTTGCCCCCGCCAGCCCCCGCCCGCCCCCGCCTACCCGCCCCCGCTCGCCCCCGCCTGAACAGGATTATTGCTCCTCTCAGCTACAAGGGACGAAAGATTGTGGATTCTCTCTATGTTCTTTACAGCCAACGTGCATCCTTATTGAGTGGTGTTATCAGGAACCAAACCTGAAATCTTTAAACTTTGTAAGAATTGTAATTTACACTATCAAAATTAAAACTGACTCTTTCTCATGTGTAGGAATTTGTATCCATATTAAAAGCCCCATATGTTTATCGACACATATTCTTTAACTTGGATGGCATCATAGTTTTTCAAAAGTAACTTGCGAAAAGGACTGACACTCATTGGTCAGTGTGTTTGTATCAGATCTCCCAGCCTGAATGGGTGAAGTCATTTTTAAAAAAAAATGTTAAGTGAAGCCTCCAAACCATGGCTATGCTGTGGCCCTGAAAACCTACGTATCAATCCTTAAATTCTTAAAGCTGCTGGAAATTGGTATCACACTTGTCTCTAAATAAAATACAAGGGTCAGCTCTGCTCGGGGTGGAATGGATTGATTCAGCAGCCTGAAAACTGAAGCTGCTGGGGGAAAGAGTTAACTCCCTGACAGCCTGCAAGAGGGCAGTGCAAAGGCTCATTCAATTCAAACAAAGGAAAACCCTGTTGTATCTTTAGAGTACCTTCGAATTGTGATTTTGTTTGGCCAGAAATCTCAGCTTGCACTTTATAATTTTAAACATTTAGAGTGTATTCGGGACAGTTTTCTAGAACAGAATGTTGTGGATCCCACCAAGGATCAGGCTATTTTGGGTCTGGTAATGTACAACGAGGCAGGTTTAACAAATGATCTCAGAGTAAAAGATCTCCTAGGGAACAGTGACCATAACATGGTAGAATTTAGCATTCAGTTTGAGAGTGAGAAACTTGGGTCTGAAACAACTGTACTAAACTTAAATAAGACTAATTACAAAGGAATGAGGGCAGAGTTAGCTGGAGTGGAATGGGAAAGGAGTTTAGCAGAAAAGATGGTTGATGAACAATGGCAGACGTTTAAGAAAATAGTTCATGACTCACAACAAAGATATATCCCAGTGAGGAAGAAAATTCTAGGAAGTTGATAAACCAACCATGGCTAACCGAGGACGTTAAGGGTAGTATCAAATTGAATGAAAAAGCATACAATGTGGCAAAGATTAGTGGTAAATCAGAGGATTGGGAAAGTTTTAAAAGCCAACAGAAGATGACCAAAAAAATAATAAAGAGGGAGAAAATAAACTTTGAGGGTAAACTAGCAAGAAATATTAAAACGGACAGTAAGAGCTTCTTTAAACATATAAAAAGGAAGAGAGAGGCCAAAGTCAATATAGACCCCTTAGAGAATGAGGCTGGGGAAATAATAATGGGAAACCAGGAAATGCCAGTGGAATTGAATAAATACTTTGCTTCAGTCTTCACGATAGAAGACACTAATAACATTCCAAAAATGCTAAGTAATCAAGGGGCAAAAGCAGGGGAGAAAATAAATACAATAACTATCACCGGAGAAAAAGTACTGGGAAACTAATGGGGCTAAAGGCCAATAAATCCCCTGGACCTGATTGGTTGCATCCTAGGATATGAAAGGAAGTAGCGACAGAGATAGTGGATGCACTGGTAGTAATCTTCCAAGAATCCTTACATTCCGGAAAAGTCCCAAACGATTGGAAAACTGCCAATATAACACCCTTATTCAAAAAGGGAGGGGGACAAAAAACAGGTAACTATGGGCCAGTTACCTTAACATCTGTCATTGGGAAAACGTTACAGTCTATTATAAAGGATGTAATAGCAGAGCATTTAGAAATGCATAAGCTAATCAAGCAGAGTCAGCATGGCTTCATGAAGGGGAAATCATACCTGACAAATTTATTAGAGTTCTTTGAGGAGGTAACAAGGCAGGATAGATAAAGGGGAACCAGTAGATGTAATATATTTGGATTTCAAAAAGCCATTCGATAAGGTACTGCACATAAGGCTACTTAATAAGATAAGAGCCCATGGTTTTGGGGGTAGTATATTAGCATGGATACAGGTTTGGCTAACTAATAGAAGACAGAGAGTTGGGATAAGGGAGACATTTTCAGGATGGCAACCTGTAACTAGTGGAGTGCCACAGGGATCAGTGCTGGGGCCTCAATTATTTACAATACATACTAATGACTTGGATGAGGGAAGTGAATGTACTATCACCAAGTTTGCAGATGACACAGAAATAGGTGGGAAGCCAAGTGGTGAGGATGATACAAAGTTTACAGAGGGATATAGACAGGTTAAGTGAGTGGGCAAAAACTTGGCAGATGGAATATAATGTGGGAAAATGTGAGATTATGCACTTTGGCAGGAAGAATAGAGGAGCTGAATATTATTTAAATGGAGAAAGACTGCAGAAAGCTGCAGCACAGAGGGATTTGGGAGTCCTCGTGCATGAGTCACAAAAAGCTAACATACAAGTTCAACAGGTAATAGGAAGGCAAATGAAATGTTGGCCTTTATTTCAAAGCGAATATAATTTTAAAAATAGGGAAGTCTTGCTATATCTATACAAGGCACTAGTTAGACCACACCATACTGTGAACAGTTTTGGTCCCCTTATCTAAGGAAGATATACTGGCATTGGAGGCAGTCCAGAGAAGGTTCACCAGGTTGATCCCGGGTATGGAGGGATTTTCTTATGAGGAGAGATTGAGTAGGTTGGGCCTGTACTCATTGGAGTTTAGAAGAATGAGAGGTGACCTTATTGAAACATGTAAGATTCTAGGGGGCTTGACAGGGTAGATGCTGAGAGGTTGTTTCCCCTGGTGGGAGAGTCTAGGACCAAAGGGCATAATCTCAGAGTAAGGGGTCACCCATTTAATCCAGAGATGAGGAGGAATTTCTTCTCTCAGAGGGTAGTGAATCTATGGAATTCTTTACCGCAGAAGGTTGGGGTGTAAAGTATATTCAAGGCTGAGATAGACAGATTTTTAATCAGTAAGGGAATCAAGGATTATGGGGAAGAGGCAGGAAATTGGAGTGAATATTGAAGATTATCAGATCAGCCATGATCTCATTGAATGGCGGAGCAGACTCGATGGGCCGAATGGCATACTTCTGCTCCTATGTCTTATGGTCTTACATAGGCTGTGATTTTTCAGCCCCACCCACTACCAGGATTGTCCGGTCTCACTGAAAGTTAATGGACTTTTGGCTGGCCCTCTGCATCATACACGGCGGGTCTGACCACTGTGGGGCCGGAAAACCCCACCCATCGTTTCATGTTGTTGTTGAAAATAGAATAGTGGCCTTGGCGGGGAGGCATAGTATAAAGGTCAACAGATGGGATATGCGAATGTAGGACATAGATGATGATGTCCCACTGACATCAGTCAGTCATGTGTTAGAGAGGTTGGAATCATGTCTTGTAGCTATGTGCCTACCCTGTAACCTGTTTAGAAGTACCTAGTACTAATAAGCAAGTGTTACACAGATACCAGAGTAGAACTGAAGTGTGTCTATGAACTAAATCCTATGCCTAGAGTCCACAATAGAAGGACTACCTCAGAACAACAATGACTGTAATTCAAACAAGTTTCATTGGCTGCAAAATGTTCCAGGACAGCCCAGGATGTGAAAGGTGTTGTATCAATGCAAGTTCTTTTCTCATTTTACCCTTTTTAATATTACCATTGCTAACCTTCCTCTTGCTCTCCTGAGGAGATTGATTTGCACAGAGGCACAGGTCCAGAGACACCAAATCTCCAGTACCTCAGCTCCACACGTCCGTCAGGCGCTGAATCATAGTGGGCTATTTATTTATTGGGGCTTACACTGCGCTCAGCTAAGATCTACAAGTTCACCACCAACAAGGGTCACCGGACAGCAAACAAGGATGGAGATTTTTTTTTAAAATGAAAGAAAAATACTGTCGTTGTTGGAAATCTGAAATAAAGACGGAAAGTGCTGGAAATACTCAGCGGGTCAGACAGCATCTGTGGGGAGAGAAACAGTTAGCATTTCAGCTCAATGCCTTTTCATCACAATGCTGCCTAACACTGAGGCAAGTTGTAACTAGCTCTTTGAAAGAGCTGCAGAATTGGTCCTGCTCCCCCTCCTCTTTCTCTGTAGCCCAGCACATTGCTCCTTTTAGCTATTTATCCCTTTTGGAAGTTATGATTACATTTGCTTCCACCATCCTTTCAGATTCTGAAACAAGAGGCTTTTCAGATTCTTCGCGCCCCCCCCCCGCCAATCCCCCGGGCTACAGTAACATTTAGAAAGATGATTATCTCACTTACATTCCGAGAGACATAAACGCTATTCAATTCTAATTTTATCTCGGGGAGCAATGTCAACAGTGGCAAATGTGTTCGACAGAATTCAAATTTAGATTATTCCAGAAGCTATTGAAGCTTAGTGCTGATGTCACACCGCGTCAAGGGCTTTGCATGCAATAGGTTACTTTGCAGAACAGGAATGGGCAGGGTTTTATGTCCTGAGGGCGGGCACGCGCCCGACCCGATCAGGCGTAAAATAGCGCGTGACAACGTCGGGTGAGTGTCCCAACGTCATTGCGCACTGGCATGATATTTCAGTTGGGGGCATGAGCGCGTGCTGGAGGTGCACCCGCCATTAATTAAGAGGCCACTTGAGGCCATTAAAATTGACGCTGATTTTTCGTTGCCTGTGTGAATTCGCACTCGTTGCAAGGGCAAAACAGGCTGGCAGCCAGCCGACAATTTCAAAAATCTCATCCACGGGTGGGATAAAAGGGGTGAGCAGCATTGCCAGTGTGAGTAGTGAGGAGTTTGTACACAGTTTGCTGCTGGTGACTTATTGGTACTTGACAGCTTCATCTCTGTTCAGGGCTTCATTGTTAGCATTTCCAGGCTTCATTTCAGGACTCATTGGTGTTTCCAAGGACCCCAGAGGATTCAGACCGTGTGGACCCTTCCAGGTATCAGACAGCCTCCTGTTACCCTGGTAATGGGGATTGTGGTCTCTGCTGGAGGCACCTCCTCTGAGGAGGAAGAGAGGGGTAGAAGGGAGAGGAGGCCAGGTGTCCCAATGCAGCTTCCAGGGGAGCGACCTGTGGGAGGAGAGGCGCAGGCACAAGGGGCGCAGAGCCAGCAGGAAGACCAGGGTGGAAGGGGCCTCAGAAGACACCACTATCCTGCTGCCAGGGTATACAGGTGGTGATGCCACTACCTCAATATGTCCAAGGCGCAGTGACGAAGGAAGCTCCGCCTCTCCAGGGAGACAGTGACCTCCATTTGTCAGATGGTCGGCCCTGAGATCAGCTCCGACTGTGTGGGTGGACACTACATGCCAGTGGCGCAACTTCTATGCCTCTGGCTCTTTCCAGGGGTCAGTGGGGGATCTGTGTGGAGTCTCCCAAACAACTGTCCACAGTTGCGTCAAAACTGGTGACGGAAGCTCTGTTCAGGTGGGTGCTGACATTAATTCTTTATCGCACAGATGAGGCCAGCCAGGCAGAGCGAGCCAGAGGCTTTGCCGCGATTGCTGGGTTCCCCCGCGTTCAGGGTGCAATCGACTGCACACGTGGCCATCAAGGCTCCAGCGGGTCAGCTGGGTGCCTTTGTCAACAGGAAGGGATTCCACTCCATGAACGTGCAGATAGTGTGTGACCACAAGATGCAGATTATGCAAGTCTGTGTAAGGTACCCAGGCAGCTCCCATGACATTTGTATCCTCAGACACTCCCAGGTGCTGGGGCTCTTCAGTGCTCCAGCCCAGCTTGGTGGATGGTGCTGGGTGACAAGGGCTATCCCCTCAGAAAGTGGCTTATGACACCTCTCCGCCACCCAAGAACAGAGGCAAAGAAGCGTTACAATAGGAGTCATGCCTGCATAAGGGCGGTGATAAAGAGAACCATAGGTCTCCTCAAGATACGCTTCCAATGCCTGGACCGTTCGGGGGAGCACTACAATACCCCCCAGAGCGGGTGTCACTGATAGTGGCTCATGCTGCACTCTCCACAATCTGGCACTGGCAAGGGGGGACCCACTGGAAGAAGAGGATCTTGACGCAGCTCCACAGGCCACAGAGGATGAATCCAGTAGTGAGTCAGAAGAGGAGAGCGGTGAGGAGAACGCTGAGGGCATGGAGGCAGACCTTGGTATCCTTCAGGGAGGCAGGGACACCAGGGACGCCTTGATCCAACGTTCCTTCAGCTAGGCTGCTAAATAACCGCTCCCACCTCATGCCAGGGCTGCAGCCTCCATCCCGGATGTCTATATTGACCCTTTCATTTGAACCCAAAGTCCATTCAGTGCCTGTGCAATAAAGTTTAGAGCCACTCACATCCAGCATTACACACTGGCGTACCCTGGACCAAAAAATACAAAGGTGAAGCATACTCAGACCATTAGGACAAAAACAAAATTTAACTAATTTTGACAATCCAAAAAAATTAACATCGCCTTCTCTGGCCTCAATTCCCAAACCTAAACATAAACCAAACATAAATGAGCAGAAAATCACCTGTGACTTGTCCCTCTTGTGCTTATGGTGCCTTAAAGTTACGTCTTGTGAGTGCTACGTCTTGCTGTCCCCCTGCGCTGGCACTGGCATTGGAGACAGCCTGCTGAATCTGGTGCCTTGTTGGCCTTGATGACCTTGGCGGACAACCACTGGCCAGTGGGGTCTGTGCTGGCCTCACCTGGGAGGGAGCAGCCAGTGCCACGACTGGCATCTCCCCAGTCATTACAGCCTCATCAGATGCCACGGTCATTGGCAGAGGGGTGGAGGAGCTGCTGCCCCCCAGAGAGGAGCCCGCAGAGACGACAAGCAACTCATGCGCCAATGTGAGGTCGCTCTGGACCTCCCTGCTCACCATTGATGGACGGGCACCTAGCTGAGATACTGGGTGCCTCATTGATCTCCCACACTGGCACTGACCACCTGAGGTCACTGCCTGCGTGAGGACTTGCAGGTCTGAGCGTAACCCCAGGAACCCCTCATTCTGCCCCTGGAGCTGTCTCTCAATGGAAGACACAGTTCACTTGGCCATGAAGGTCAATGCAGTGTTCATGCTCCGCGTGGACTCCTCCATCATGCAGACCCTTGCACTCATATTCTCATGGATCTCCGACTGCTGGGCGCTCTCTGCCTCCGCCTGCTCCTCAAGCGAGTGTGAAGTGCCCCCACTACTGTGGCATTCCAGCTGATCTAACACCCACTGAGGTGCTGGTATCTGTGCTGGTGCCTGGTTCAGAGAGCGGGTCTGAAGCAGGTGCAAGTGAAGCCTGGTGGTCCTCCGGCGCCAGGGGTGGCCCTTTGGGGCCCAGAGAACGATTGCTTGCTGGCGAAACTAAAAGGGGAACAAGAACATGTCATTAGTTTAAGTCACCACACTGTCACTGTATGTGCCAGACACCCTGGTGAGACAGTGGAGATCTGCATCATGGTGCCATCGTCTTTCAATGATCAATGGGAACTCCAGTTTTGAGGCTCCCATCAATGAGGAGACTACACAAGAATGGTTGCACCATCCAAAGCTCCCACCTCTGTGCACTGGGCTCTTACATTCATCTGAACTCCAGCCTCTCCACACCTGGTTGCGTGTGGAGTGTGCCGGCTCTTGAGCTCCAGGGTGTCCTGCTCAAACCTGCTGAGCAGCAGTAGGTTGGGGGGGTCTCCGCCTGTACGTGGCCTCTCTGATTGGTTATGGCTCATCTTCTCCTGAAAGGACAGAGGAGCATTGATTAGTCCCCTCTCTACCTGCAGCGCCATTGCAGCCTGGCCAACCCCACCTGAGGAACACCTCGCAGGGCACATCTGAGTCGTGGCCCTCGGGCCCAAGCACTCAGTCCAAGCAGCCAGGACTCACCCCCTTGGCTAGCTCCGTCGGCATTGACAGTTGGTACTCTAATACCCCTGAGGTCCAGGGTGGGGACAGCCAGCCCTTAATACTCTGCACACTGACCCATGCCAACACGGTACTCACCCTTCCTGAGCACAGCAGGTCATTGAAGCGCTTCTGGCACTGCACCCAGGAGCGTTGCATCACGTCATGGCTGCTGACCAGTGTTGCCACCATGCCCTCTTGGTGAGGTGCGGTGGCCTCCTCCTCCCATCCCTGGGGACAAGGGCATCCCTCCTGGCGGCCACCTCCAGGAGGACGGTGAGGCACTCATCAGGAGAAGCTGGGGGGGACCAAGTGCCCACCTTATCTGCCCTCCTGCCTGCCGTCTCCAGCTGCACTCGACTCCATTGAGACAACGCAAAACAGACGTTCTTCCAGGGCAGCCTTTCTGGGGCTGACCCGGTGTCCCACAGGTACCCACCCCCACCTGGCCCTTCCTGGCCAGTGAAAGAGCTGCGTTTCAGGCTGGACAGGCCTTAATCGGCCAGTGTGAAATTGCAGTCCGGGGGGCTGATTGCGGGTGGCGGACCGTTTCCCGGCTGCTCCCGGGCCCACCCGATGACTTCAAAATTCTGCCCAATGGGATCTGTCGCTCCAGCTGGAGTCACGGTGAACTTTTCTACATGACCTGAAGGGAAGAGCACGCATTTATGTCGAACTTTGTCATGTTCTCAGGGCGACCCAGAGAGTTTTCCAACCTCTCAGCATAATCACTATCCTAATGTGGAGAAACACGGCAGCCAATCATTGCACAGCGAGGCCTGAACAGCAGTGAGATAAATGGCCGGTTATTCTGTTTGGCGGGTGCTTGTTGAACGCTGAAGGGGTCAGTAGGAGCACTCATCTACTCTTATTGGAATAATGCTACTCTTCTCTTAGACATTCCCCCGGACAGATGGGCAGAGCGTGGATTTACCAAGGGGGGGATGGGACAGGGTTTATAAGAAGCCAGTTTTCTGTCCACGCCCACAGTGAAAATTACTTCATGTGAATTTAGCGGGATATTTTATTTTCCTGTTCCTGTATTGTTTGTCAGAGCAGGTTCAGGGCCGAGGTTTTTCCTACCCCACCGTGGCGTGTTCCCCCAGGGTATGTTCCCTGGGGCATGTTCCCCGGGGCGTGTTCCCCTGGGCGGGTTTTCCATGACGTGTTCCCCCGTGGCGTATTCCCCGTGGCGTGTTCCCCCGTGGCGTGTTCCCCTGGGGCGTATTCCCCGGGGCGTATTCCCCGTGGCGTGTTCCCCCGGGGCGTATTCCCCCGGGCGGGTTTTCCAGGGCTTATTCCCCCGGGGCGTATTCCCCCGGGGCGTGATCCCCTGGGGCGTGATCCCCCATGGCATATTCCCCCGGGCGTATTCCCCCGGGGCGTGTTCCCCCATGGCATATTCCCCCGGGCGGGTTTTCCGGGCGTGGATGGGGTGAGCCATTCAAATCTCCGTTGACTTTGTCGGGTTGCTGCCGGCGGGAGGCTTTTTTTGTAGCTGTTTAGTGACCTTGCAATGATAAGTGACAGCTGCATAGTATTTAATAATAACCACGATTGGTTTTTAATAACTCTCACAATAGCTGATAATCATATGATATGCAGTTTTCACGATGTCTTTTAGCTACAAACTCTTGGGGCAGGATTCTCCAGTCGGCATGTGAGCGTGAACCTGACATGCCCGAGTGTGATATAGTGCGCGATGATGCCAGGCGAGCGTCGCAAGGTCATCTCGCACTTGCCCGATATTTCGGTCGGCGGGTGAGAGTCAGCAACGTGCCCGCTGTCAATTAAGAGGCCTATTAAGTCCATTAACGTACTAATTGACCTGGATTTTTCGCTGCCCGTCCAACGTTACTGTCGGCGGGCAGGCGAATCAGCCGGGAGGCCTTTGGATTTTTGAGGAAACCTCATCCAAAGGTGGGATGAGGTTTCCAAGATTAATTTTCAAAAAAAAACAAAAAGGTTTCTGCAGAATTTTTATCATCAATATGTTTAGGTGAGTGATTCCTATGGGTGGGATTTTTTTTCGGAATTTCATAATGTTTATTTTTGGCTTTAGATTTTTCAGCTCCCTGAGGCAGCTCTCTGTGTGCGTCCCTCACCCCACCACCGACCCGCACTGACTTCAGTGCTCGCCCTCTTCCCGCCCTCTTCCCACCCTCACCCCGACAGCGCAGGGCCTTTCATGCTGGCCGGCCGTAAAATCGGGGTCGGAATCTGATCGCGGGCGGCGTTCCCGTTTCCCGGCTGCTCCCGGGCCCGCCCGACCACCCCGAAAATCCTGCCCTCGATTTTATTTAAGTTCGTGATCTTGCTGCTGTGAAATACTAACCAGGTTACTCTGAAAAATATGATTAACAGTATCAGATGTTTGAGGTAAAACAGCTTCTGAGGCAGGGAGGATATTCTGGAGCAACAGCCCAGCAAGCAGCCCACTTAACGTTCCTGGTTAATCTTCTACCTCTGTGCAGTGGACAGGGGGCTGGGCGGCAGCTTCATAACTCGCCTTAGGGCTCGAGCAGCAGGAAAACCCCTCTGCAAGTCTGGCTGCAATGTTCAGCTGGTAATAGGAGCGATGTCTCTCGATGTGCACATGTTGGAGTTATCTGGAAAAATACGAGGGTGGGTCAAAACAAAAATCAATGCCTGTTGGAGCCTATGTTCACACTGTCCTCTTGTGGCCAAAGTAATATCTTCACATGCTGATGCTCTGTATTAGAGGGGAGGATATTAAATCACCGTCAGTATAAAATGCAAATGATGTGTTTCCAACTCTTTAATTTACTTTGAGAGAATTGACTTTTTACCTGTATTGTTACTTGTCTAATATACTCCATAAGATCACCATTTAGATGTTTCAAGGATGAAAGGCCAAAGTTTCTTTAGTCTTTCCTCATAGCTCTGAGCCCTTGATACTGAAGGACAGGCTTTTGCCTCCAGCCTTTGAGTCCCCTCTTTGTGTCTCGGTGGCCTGAACTTGCCATCTTATTCAAGAAGACTTCTGAGCAAAGCATGACTTCCTCTTCCTTATATTTAACTAGTCTGACAGCATAATTCAACCTTCTATTGACTTTGCTCTGTATTATGTGACACACTCATCCATGCTTCTGTAGTTTCCGGATGTGCAGTTCCAATGCTCTCCTGGCTGACCTCACATCTTCCACCCTCTATAAACATAAGTTCATCCAAAGCTCTGCTGCCTGAGTCCAAACTTGCACCAAGTCCCATTCACCCCTTACCGTGTGCTCACTGGCCTACATTGGCGTCTATTCCAGCAATGCCGCAACTTTAAAATGCTCATCCTTTTTTTTTCAAATCCCTTCATGGCCTTGCTGCTCCCAAATACTGTGATCTCCTCCTCCAGCACACTACCCTCCAAGGTCTCTGTGTTCCTCCAATTCTTGCCCCTTGTGCGTCCACAATTTCCTTTACCCCACCCCTGGTGGCCATGCCTTGAGCTGTCTAGGCCCTAAGCTCTGGAATCCCCTCCCTAAACCTCTTCACAACTCCACCTCACTCTCCTCCTTTAAGAACTCCCCTACCTCTTTGACCAAGCTTTCGGCTGTCTGTCCTAATATTGCTCTGTGTGGTTTGCTGTCAACTTTTATCTGATTTTGCTTTTCTAAAGTGTCTGCAAGATGTTGTTGCTGTTGTTACTATGTTAAAGGCGTTGTATTAGTGTAAGTTGTTGTTATTGGATTTGTTTGAAGTTGTGTCCACTTAGACGCCCACATCTCTTTCAACTTCATCATCAACATTGTCAACACCATTCGCTTATCTCTAGCAATTTGTTGACAGAGGCCCAGGCATATGGTGAAGAAAGTCCCAGTAGTAAAAAGCCTCAGAAACCATGGTCCAAAGTCACCTTTTCCTGCCGGCCAGGCTACACTTACCGCATTGCCATGTCACAAATTACTTATACGGTAGTGCTGGTGTGTTACAGTTTACTCAGGGAATCCATGTTGCTGTGGATGTCGTGGTTTGGAGCTTTGCATAGTGATGGTAGAGGCTCCAACTTTCTTCCCAGGATAAACAGGAGTCTCTCCCGCTCCTACTGCCTGCCATTGGTGTGTGTTGGAAGAAATTGTAGCTTGATACTTGGCCGTGTTATGAATGCCGCCAAGTTTGGCCATCAAGTCCAGGGGTGGGACTCAAGGCCGGAGTTTCTGGCTCAGAGGCAGGGATGGTCCCCACTCTGTCACATGGCCCCCTAATTACTTGTATATTGTATCCCAAAATCTAATTCCCCAAAATAAAATATTGCCTGTATAAAAGGTGGGGTGGGAATGCTAACATTGGCAAAGTGGTCTATGTCAGATTGGTCTCTCCAAACTTTGTCCACTCTAACACAGGTAAATGATACCAATAAAAATATCTCCTTGTTTATCAGTGAGCATAATTAACAAGTGGCCATTAATTCACTTGTGTTGGTATCTTTACCTGGTATGATCCATAGGTCTTTAAACAAGGTGTCTCACTAGGGTCACTGTCAACGAGTGAGTGTGGTAGTGGCAAAAGGAGTTAATTGAAAAACTGTCAAATCCAAAGCCTGATTGGAGGATGGAAGAGTAATAGGTTAATTCCTAAGTTTTCCTTTGCTGCTGGTGAAAATTAACTGAGAACCTTAATAAATAGGCGTTTGGAAGTACAGAAAACGATGTTTTGCTGAGGAAAGACACATGCTGCTGATGCTTTTCGTCTTGCACTCGCTCTGATTCAGAGTCCACTTGCCAACAAATCAGCACTCACTTCTCATGAAATGTAGGGGAGAATTTTCGGGGGCGGGGGGTGGTGGCGTATGGGGGGTGGGGGCGGGCACATATCCGATAGAAAAAAATCTGGAATTAACATTCTGATGATGCCTATGAAACTATTGCAGATTGTTGTAAAAACCCATCTTATGTCCTTTAGGGAAGGAAATCTGCTGTCCATACCTGGTCTGGCTTACAGGTAACTCCAGACCCACAGCAATGTGGTTGACTCTTAAATGGCCTAGCAAGCCACTCAGTTGCATCAAATCGGTACAAAGACACAAAAAAGGAATGAAACCGGACGGACCACCCGGCATCGACCTAGGCACCGGAAATGATAATTGCAATCTCAGACTGTCAACCCTGCAGAGTCCTCCTTACTAACATCTGGGGCTCGTGCCAAAATTGGGAGAGCTGCGGCACAGACTAGTCAAGCAACAGCCTGACATAGTCATCCTCACGGAATCATACCTTACAGATAATGTCCCAGACACCACCATCACCATCCTTGGGTATGTCCTGTCCCACCGACAGGACAGGCCCAGCAGGGGTGGCAGTACAGTGGTATACAGTTGGGAGGGAGTTGCCCTGGGAGTCCTCAACGTCGACTCTGGACCCCATGAAGTCTCATGGCATCAGGTCAAACATGGGCAAGGAATCCTCCTGCTGATTACCAGGTACCGCCCTCCCTCAGCTGATGAATCAGTGCTTCTCCATGTTGAACACCATTTGGAGGAAGCACTGAGGGTGGCAAGGGTGCAGAATGTATTCTGGGTGGGGGACTTCAATGTCCATCACCAAGATTGGCTCGGTAGCACCACTACTGACCGAGCTGGCTGAGCCCTAAATGACATAGCTGCTAGACTGGGTCTGCGGCAGGTGGTGAGGGAACCAACAAGAGGGAAAAACATACTTGACCTCATCCTCACCAACCAGCCTGCTGCAGATGCATCTGTCCATGACAGTATCGGTAGGAGTGACCACCGCACAGTCCTTGCGGAGACAAAGTCCCACCTTCACATTGACGATACCCTCCATTGTGTTGTGTGGCACTACCACCATGCTAAATGGGATAGATTTCAAACAGATTTGGCAACTCAAGAATGGGCATCCATGAAGCATTGTGGCTATCAGCAGCAGCAGAATTGTACTCGACCACAATCTGTAGCCCCATGGCCCGGCATATCCCCCACTCTACCATTACCATCAAGCCAGAGGATCAACCCTGGTTCAATGAAGAGTGCAGGAGGGCATGCCAGGAGCAGTGTTGCAAAAAAGCATTGAACAAAATTCTACACAAAACCCTATTAATTAACCTCATGGCTCAGCAGCATGAGGCTTACCTAAAAATGGGGTGTCAACCTGGTGAAGCTCTCACACAGAATTACTTGTGTGCCAAACAACATAAGCAGCAAGTGATTGATGGAGCTAAGCGATCCCACAGCCAATGGATCAGATCTAAGCTCTGCAGTCCTGCCACATCAAGTCATGCTGGTGGTGGACAATTAAACAACTCTGGAGGAGAATTCTCCACAAATATCCCCATCCTCAATGATGGAGGAGCCCAGCACATCAGTGCAAAAGATAAGGCTGAAGCATTTGCTACAATCTTCAGCTAGAAATGCTAGGCGGATGATCCATCTCAGCCTCCTCCGGAGGTCCCCAGCATCACAGATGCCAGTCTTCAGCCAATTCAATTCACTCCACGTGATATCAAGAAATGGCTGAAGGCGCTGGATACTGCAAAGGCTACGGGCCCTGACAGTATTCCGGCAATAGTTCTGAAGACTTATGCTCTAGAACTTACCAACTAGCCAAGCTGTTCCAGTACAGCTACAACATTGGCATCTACCTGGCTATGTGGAAAATTGCCCAGGTATGTCCTGTACACAAAAAACAGGACAAATCCAACCCGGCCAATTACTGCCCCATCAGTCTACTCTCCATCATCAGTAAAGTAATGGAAGGGGTCATCAACAGTGCTATCAAGCGGTACTTGCTCAGCGATAACCTGCTCACTGATGCCCAGTTTGGCATCCGCCAGGGCTACTCAGCCCCTGACCTCGTTACAGACTTGGTTCAAACACGGGCAAAAGAGATGAACTTCCAAGGTGAGGTGAGAGTGACTGCCCTTGACATCAAGGCCGAGTGTGGCATCAAGGAGCCCTAGCAAAACTGGAGTCAATGGGAATCAGGGGGAAAACTCTCCACTGGTTGGAGTCATACCTAGCACAAAGGAAGATGCCTGTGGTTGTTGGAGGTCAATCATCTCAGTTCCAGGACATCACTGCAGGAGTTCCTCAGGATAATGTCCTAGGCCTAACCATCTTCAGCTGCTTTGTCAATGACCTTCCTTCCATCATAAGGTCAGAAGTGGGGATGTTTGCTGATGATTGCACAATGGTCAGCACCATTCGCGACTCCTCAGATACTGAAGCAGTCCACGTCCAAATGCAGCAAAACCTGGACAACATCCAGGCTCGGGCTGACAATTGGCAAGTAACATTCATAACACACAAGTGCCAGACAATGGCCATCTCCAACAAAAGAGAATCTAAGCATTGCCCCTTGATGTTCAATGGCATTACCATCACTGAATCCCCCACTATCAATGGGGGTTACCATTGACCAGAAACTGAACTAGACTAGCCATATAAATACTGTGGTTACAAGAGCAGGTCAGAGGCTAGGAATCCTGTGAAGAGTAACTCACCTCATGACTCCCCAAAGCCTGTCCATCATCTACAAGGCGTGTGATGGAATACTCCCCACTTGCCTGGATGAGTGCAGCTCCCACAACACTCAAGAAGCTGGACACCGTCCATGGCAGAGTAGCCCGCTTGATTGTCACCACATTCACAAACATTCACTCGCTCCACCACCAACGCACAGTAGCAGCTGTGTGTACCATATACAAAATGCTGCAGGAATTCACTAAGGCTCCACAGACAGCTCCTTCCAAATTCACGACCACTACCATCTAGAAGGACAAGGGCGGCAAGTAGATGGGAACACCACCCCCTGGAAGATCCCCTCCAAGTCACTCACCATCCTGACTTGGAAATATATCGCCATTCCTTCACTTTTGCTGGGTCAAAATCCTGAAACTGTTGCAGTCTGTATTTCCTGTACATTACAGACTATATTTCCTGTCTGTTATTGCTGTATATTAGTCTGTATTTTCTGTTCCAGTCTGTATTTCCTGCCTGCTGCAGCCTGTATTTCCTGTTACAATCTGTATTTCCTGTACATTGCAGGCTATATTTCCTTTGTATTACAGTCTGTTATTCCTGTATATTAGTCTGTATTTCCTGGTACAGTCTGTATTTCCGCCCTGTTTCAGTCTGTATTTCCTGTTACAGTCTGCATTTCCTGCCTGTAAAACAGTTGGTATTTCCCATTACAGTCTATATTTCCTGCCTGTTACAGTCTGTATTTCCTGTCTATTACAGTGTGTTATTCTTGTATATTAGTCTGTATTTCCTGTTATAGTCTGTATTTCCTACCTGTTACAGTCTGTATTTCCTGTACATTACAGGCTATATTTCCTGTCTATTACAGTCTGTTATTCCTATATATTAGTCTGTATTTCCTGTTAGTCTGTATTTCCTGCCTGTTGCAGTCTGTATTTCCTGTTACAGTCTGTATTTCCTGTACATTACAGACTATATTTCCTTTGTATTACAGTTTGTTATTCCTGTATATTAGCCTGATTTTCCTGTTACAGTCTGTATTTCCTGCCTGTTTCAGTCTGTATTTCCTGTTAAAGTCGGTTTTCCTGCCTTTTTAAGCCTGTATTTCCTGTTACAATCTGTATTTCCTGTTACAGTCTGTATTTCTTGCCTGTTAGTCTGTATTTCCTGTTACAGTCTGTATTTCTTACCTGTTACAGTCTGTATTTCCTGTTACAGTCTGTATTCCCTGTACACTACAGACTATATTCCCTGTTACAGTCTGTAATTCCTGTTACAGTCTGTATTTCCTGCCTGTTACAGTCTGTATTTCCTATATATTAGTCTACATTTCCTGTTACAGTCTGTAATTCCTGTTACAGTCTGTATTTTCTGCCTGTTACAGTCTGTATTTCCTGTTACAATCTGTATTTTCTGCCTGTTAGTCTGTATTTCCTGTACATTACAGACTATATTTCCTGTCTATTACAGTCTGTTATTCCTATATATTTTTCTGTATTTCCTGCTACAGTCTGTATTTCCTGCCTGTTTCAGTCTGTATTTCCTGTTACAGTCTGTATTTCCTGTCTGTTACAGTCTGTATTTCCTGCCAGTTGCAGTCTGTATTTCCTGTACATTACAGACTATTTTTCCTGTTACAGTCTGTATTTCCTGTTACGGTCTGTATTTCCTGTCTGTTACTGTCTGTATTTCCTGTACATTACAGACTATCTTTCCTGTTACAGTCTGTATTTCCTGTTACAGTCTGTATTTCCTGCCTGTTACAGTCTGTATTTCCTGTGACAGTTTGTATTTCCTGTACATTACAGACTATCTTTCCTGTTACAGTCTGTATTTCCTGCCTGTTAGTCTGTATTTCCTGTTACAATCTGTATTTCCTGTACATTACAGACTATATTTCCTGTCTATTACAGTCTGTTATTCCTATATATTTTTCTGTATTTCCTGTCTGTTGGTCTGTATTTCCTGTTACAGTCTGTATTTCCTGTCTGTTGCAGTCTGTATTTCCTGTTACAGTCTGTATTTCCTGCCTGTTACAGTATGTATTTCCTGTACATTACAGACTATCTTTCCAGTTACAGTCTGCATTTCCTGTACATTACAGACTATCTTTCCTGTTACAGTCTGTATTTCCTGTTACAGTCTGTATTTCCTGCCTGTTACAGTCTGTATTTCCTGTGACAGTTTGTATTTCCTGTACATTACAGACTATCTTTCCTGTTACAGTTTGTATTTCCTGCCTGTTAGTCTGTATTTCCTGTTACACTCTGTATTTCCTGTACATTACAGACTATATTTCCTGTCTATTACAGTCTGTTATTCCTATATATTTTTCTGTATTTCCTGTCTGTTGGTCTGTATTTCCTGTTACAGTCTGTATTTCCTGTCTGTTGCAGTCTGTATTTCCTGTTACAGTCTGTATTTCCTGCCTGTTACAGTATGTATTTCCTGTACATTACAGACTATCTTTCCTGTTATAGTCTGTATTTCCTGTGACAGTTTGTATTTCCTGTACATTACAGACTATCTTTCCAGTTACAGTCTGCATTTCCTGTACATTACAGACTATCTTTCCTGTTACAGTCTGTATTTCCTGTTACAGTCTGTATTTCCTGCCTGTTACAGTCTGTATTTCCTGTGACAGTTTGTATTTCCTGTACATTACAGACTATATTTCCTGTTACAGTCTGCATTTCCTGTACATTACAGACTATCTTTCCTGTTACAGTCTGTAATTCCTGTTACAGTCCGTATTTCCTGTTACAGTCTGTATTTTCTGTACATTACAGGCTATCTTTCCTGTTACAGTCTGTAATTCCTGTTACAGTCTGTATTTCCTGTTACAGTCTGTATTTCCTGCCTGTTACAGTCTGTATTTCCTGTTACAGTTTGTATTTCCTGTACATTACACACTATCTTTCCTGTTACAGTCTGTATTTCCTGCCTGTTACAGTCTGTATTTCCTGTTACACTCTGTATTTCCTGCCTGTTACAGTCTGTATTTCCTGTTACAGTCTGTATTTCCTGTACATTACACACCATCTTTACTGTTACAGTCTGTATTTCCTGTTACAGTCTGTATTTCCTGTACATTACAGACTATCTTTCCTGTTACAGTCTGTATTTCCTGCCTGTTACAGTCTGTATTTCCTGTTACAATCTGTATTTCCTGCCTGTTACAGTCTGTATTTCCTGTTACAGTCTGTATTTCCTGTACATTACACACTATCTTTCCTGTTACAGTCTGTATTTCCTGTTACAGTCTGTATTTCCTGTACATTACACACTATCTTTCCTGTTACAGTCTGTATTTCCTGTTACAGTCTGTATTTCCTGCACATTACAGACTATCTTTCCTGTTACAGTCTGTATTTCCTGTACATTACAGACTATCTTTCCTGTTACAGTCTGTATTTCCTGTTACAGTCTGTATTTCCTGTACATTACAGACTATCTTTCCTGTTACAGTCTGTATTTCCTGCCTGTTACAGTCTGTATTTCCTGTACATTACAGACTATCTTTCCTGTTACAGTCTGTATTTCCTGTACATTACAGACTATCTTTCCTGTTACAGTCTGTATTTCCTGTTACAGTCTGTATTTCCTGTACATTACAGACTATCTTTCCTGTTACAGTCTGTATTTCCTGTACATTACAGACTATCTTTCCTGTTACAGTCTGTATTTCCTGTACATTACAGACTATCTTTCCTGTTACAGTCTGTATTTCCTGTACATTACAGACTATCTTTCCTGTTACAGTCTGTATTTCCTGTACATTACAGACTATCTTTCCTGTTACAGTCTGTATTTCCTGTACATTACAGACTATCTTTCCTGTTACAGTCTGTATTTCCTGTTACAGTCTGTATTTCCTGTACATTACAGACTATCTTTCCTGTTACAGTCTGTATTTCCTGTACATTACAGACTATCTTTCCTGTTACAGTCTGTATTTCCTGTACATTACAGACTATCTTTCCTGTTACAGTCTGTATTTCCTGTACATTACAGACTATCTTTCCTGTTACAGTCTGTATTTCCTGTACATTACAGACTATCTTTCCTGTTACAGTCTGTATTTCCTGTTACAGTCTGTATTTCCTGTACATTACAGACTATCTTTCCTGTTACAGTCTGTATTTCCTGCCTGTTAGTCTGTATTTCCTGTTACAATCTGTATTTCCTGTACATTACAGACTATCTTTCCTGTTACAGTCTGTATTTCCTGTACATTACAGACTATCTTTCCTGTTACAGTCTGTATTTCCTGTACATTACAGACTATCTTTCCTGTTACAGTCTGTATTTCCTGTACATTACAGACTATCTTTCCTGTTACAGTCTGTATTTCCTGTACATTACAGACTATCTTTCCTGTTACAGTCTGTATTTCCTGTACATTACAGACTATCTTTCCTGTTACAGTCTGTATTTCCTGTTACAGTCTGTATTTCCTGTTACAGTCTGTATTTCCTGTACATTACAGACTATCTTTCCTGTTACAGTCTGTATTTCCTGTACATTACAGACTATCTTTCCTGTTACAGTCTGTATTTCCTGTTACAGTCTGTATTTCCTGTACATTACAGACTATCTTTCCTGTTACAGTCTGTATTTCCTGTACATTACAGACTATCTTTCCTGTTACAGTCTGTATTTCCTGTTACAGTCTGTATTTCCTGTACATTACAGACTATCTTTCCTGTTACAGTCTGTATTTCCTGTACATTACAGACTATCTTTCCTGTTACAGTCTGTATTTCCTGTACATTACAGACTATCTTTCCTGTTACAGTCTGTATTTCCTGTTACAGTCTGTATTTCCTGTACATTACAGACTATCTTTCCTGTTACAGTCTGTATTTCCTGTTACAGTCTGTATTTCCTGTTACAGTCTGTATTTCCTGTACATTACAGACTATCTTTCCTGTTACAGTCTGTATTTCCTGTATATTACAGACTATCTTTCCTGTTACAGTCTGTATTTCCTGTTACAGTCTGTATTTCCTGTACATTACAGACTATCTTTCCTGTTACAGTCTGTATTTCCTGTACATTACAGACTATCTTTCCTGTTACAGTCTGTATTTCCTGTTACAGTCTGTATTTCCTGTACATTACAGACTATCTTTCCTGTTACAGTCTGTATTTCCTGTTACAGTCTGTATTTCCTGTACATTACAGACTATCTTTCCTGTTACAGTCTGTATTTCCTGTACATTACAGACTATCTTTCCTGTTACAGTCTGTATTTCCTGTTACAGTCTGTATTTCCTGTACATTACAGACTATCTTTCCTGTTACAGTCTGTATTTCCTGTACATTACAGACTATCTTTCCTGTTACAGTCTGTATTTCCTGTTACAGTCTGTATTTCCTGTACATTACAGACTATCTTTCCTGTTACAGTCTGTATTTCCTGTACATTACAGACTATCTTTCCTGTTACAGTCTGTATTTCCTGTACATTACAGACTATCTTTCCTGTTACAGTCTGTATTTCCTGTTACAGTCTGTATTTCCTGTACATTACAGACTATCTTTCCTGTTACAGTCTGTATTTCCTGTACATTACAGACTATCTTTCCTGTTACAGTCTGTATTTCCTGTACATTACAGACTATCTTTCCTGTTACAGTCTGTATTTCCTGTTACAGTCTGTATTTCCTGTACATTACAGACTATCTTTCCTGTTACAGTCTGTATTTCCTGTACATTACAGACTATCTTTCCTGTTACAGTCTGTATTTCCTGTTACAGTCTGTATTTCCTGTACATTACAGACTATCTTTCCTGTTACAGTCTGTATTTCCTGTTACAGTCTGTATTTCCTGTACATTACAGACTATCTTTCCTGTTACAGTCTGTATTTCCTGTACATTACAGACTATCTTTCCTGTTACAGTCTGTATTTCCTGTACATTACAGACTATCTTTCCTGTTACAGTCTGTATTTCCTGTTACAGTCTGTATTTCCTGTACATTACAGACTATCTTTCCTGTTACAGTCTGTATTTCCTGTACATTACAGACTATCTTTCCTGTTACAGTCTGTATTTCCTGTACATTACAGACTATCTTTCCTGTTACAGTCTGTATTTCCTGTACATTACAGACTATCTTTCCTGTTACAGTCTGTATTTCCTGTACATTACAGACTATCTTTCCTGTTAAAGTCTGTATTTCCTGTTACAGTCTGTATTTCCTGTACATTACAGACTATCTTTCCTGTTACAGTCTGTATTTCCTGTTACAGTCTGTATTTCCTGTACATTACAGACTATCTTTCCTGTTACAGTCTGTATTTCCTGTACATTACAGACTATCTTTCCTGTTACAGTCTGTATTTCCTGTACATTACAGACTATCTTTCCTGTTACAGTCTGTATTTCCTGTTACAGTCTGTATTTCCTGTACATTACAGACTATCTTTCCTGTTACAGTCTGTATTTCCTGTACATTACAGACTATCTTTCCTGTTACAGTCTGTATTTCCTGTACATTACAGACTATCTTTCCTGTTACAGTCTGTATTTCCTGTACATTACAGACTATCTTTCCTGTTACAGTCTGTATTTCCTGTACATTACAGACTATCTTTCCTGTTACAGTCTGTATTTCCTGTACATTACAGACTATCTTTCCTGTTACAGTCTGTATTTCCTGTTACAGTCTGTATTTCCTGTACATTACAGACTATCTTTCCTGTTACAGTCTGTATTTCCTGTTACAGTCTGTATTTCCTGTACATTACAGACTATCTTTCCTGTTACAGTCTGTATTTCCTGTACATTACAGACTATCTTTCCTGTTACAGTCTGTATTTCCTGTACATTACAGACTATCTTTCCTGTTACAGTCTGTATTTCCTGTACATTACAGACTATCTTTCCTGTTACAGTCTGTATTTCCTGTACATTACAGACTATCTTTCCTGTTACAGTCTGTATTTCCTGTACATTACAGACTATCTTTCCTGTTACAGTCTGTATTTCCTGTTACAGTCTGTATTTCCTGTACATTACAGACTATCTTTCCTGTTACAGTCTGTATTTCCTGTACATTACAGACTATCTTTCCTGTTACAGTCTGTATTTCCTGTACATTACAGACTATCTTTCCTGTTACAGTCTGTATTTCCTGTACATTACAGACTATCTTTCCTGTTACAGTCTGTATTTCCTGTTACAGTCTGTATTTCCTGTACATTACAGACTATCTTTCCTGTTACAGTCTGTATTTCCTGTACATTACAGACTATCTTTCCTGTTACAGTCTGTATTTCCTGTACATTACAGACTATCTTTCCTGTTACAGTCTGTATTTCCTGTACATTACAGACTATCTTTCCTGTTACAGTCTGTATTTCCTGTACATTACAGACTATCTTTCCTGTTAAAGTCTGTATTTCCTGTTACAGTCTGTATTTCCTGTACATTACAGACTATCTTTCCTGTTACAGTCTGTATTTCCTGTTACAGTCTGTATTTCCTGTACATTACAGACTATCTTTCCTGTTACAGTCTGTATTTCCTGTACATTACAGACTATCTTTCCTGTTACAGTCTGTATTTCCTGTACATTACAGACTATCTTTCCTGTTACAGTCTGTATTTCCTGTACATTACAGACTATCTTTCCTGTTACAGTCTGTATTTCCTGTACATTACAGACTATCTTTCCTGTTACAGTCTGTATTTCCTGTACATTACAGACTATCTTTCCTGTTACAGTCTGTATTTCCTGTTACAGTCTGTATTTCCTGTACATTACAGACTATCTTTCCTGTTACAGTCTGTATTTCCTGTTACAGTCTGTATTTCCTGTACATTACAGACTATCTTTCCTGTTACAGTCTGTATTTCCTGTACATTACAGACTATCTTTCCTGTTACAGTCTGTATTTCCTGTACATTACAGACTATCTTTCCTGTTACAGTCTGTATTTCCTGTACATTACAGACTATCTTTCCTGTTACAGTCTGTATTTCCTGTACATTACAGACTATCTTTCCTGTTACAGTCTGTATTTCCTGTACATTACAGACTATCTTTCCTGTTACAGTCTGTATTTCCTGTTACAGTCTGTATTTCCTGTACATTACAGACTATCTTTCCTGTTACAGTCTGTATTTCCTGTACATTACAGACTATCTTTCCTGTTACAGTCTGTATTTCCTGTACATTACAGACTATCTTTCCTGTTACAGTCTGTATTTCCTGTACATTACAGACTATCTTTCCTGTTACAGTCTGTATTTCCTGTACATTACAGACTATCTTTCCTGTTAAAGTCTGTATTTCCTGTTACAGTCTGTATTTCCTGTACATTACAGACTATCTTTCCTGTTACAGTCTGTATTTCCTGTTACAGTCTGTATTTCCTGTACATTACAGACTATCTTTCCTGTTACAGTCTGTATTTCCTGTACATTACAGACTATCTTTCCTGTTACAGTCTGTATTTCCTGTACATTACAGACTATCTTTCCTGTTACAGTCTGTATTTCCTGTACATTACAGACTATCTTTCCTGTTACAGTCTGTATTTCCTGTACATTACAGACTATCTTTCCTGTTACAGTCTGTATTTCCTGTACATTACAGACTATCTTTCCTGTTACAGTCTGTATTTCCTGTTACAGTCTGTATTTCCTGTACATTACAGACTATCTTTCCTGTTACAGTCTGTATTTCCTGTTACAGTCTGTATTTCCTGTACATTACAGACTATCTTTCCTGTTACAGTCTGTATTTCCTGTACATTACAGACTATCTTTCCTGTTACAGTCTGTATTTCCTGTACATTACAGACTATCTTTCCTGTTACAGTCTGTATTTCCTGTACATTACAGACTATCTTTCCTGTTACAGTCTGTATTTCCTGTACATTACAGACTATCTTTCCTGTTACAGTCTGTATTTCCTGTACATTACAGACTATCTTTCCTGTTACAGTCTGTATTTCCTGTTACAGTCTGTATTTCCTGTACATTACAGACTATCTTTCCTGTTACAGTCTGTATTTCCTGTACATTACAGACTATCTTTCCTGTTACAGTCTGTATTTCCTGTACATTACAGACTATCTTTCCTGTTACAGTCTGTATTTCCTGTACATTACAGACTATCTTTCCTGTTACAGTCTGTATTTCCTGTACATTACAGACTATCTTTCCTGTTACAGTCTGTATTTCCTGTACATTACAGACTATCTTTCCTGTTACAGTCTGTATTTCCTGTACATTACAGACTATCTTTCCTGTTACAGTCTGTATTTCCTGTACATTACAGACTATCTTTCCTGTTACAGTCTGTATTTCCTGTACATTACAGACTATCTTTCCTGTTACAGTCTGTATTTCCTGCCTGTTACAGTCTGTTACAGGTGTCTGTGCTGTACTATTCCCGCTTTGTTTCCCCGCTGCTTTGTGATGATTCCTCTCCTGTGACACCGGCTCTCCCCCCCCCCCCCCCTCTCCCTCCGCCACTTCCTGAGCGGGGCCGGGCCGGGCCGGGCGGCGCTGGGAGCGGGGCTCGGGGGCCGGGGCGATGCCGGGCCGGGCGGGAGGCCCCTTGGCCGCGGGGAGGAAGCAGGTGCGGTTCGCTCGGCCGCTGCAGCAGCTGCCGGAGGAGGAGGAGGAGGAGGAGACGCTGTTCGAGACGGGCCGGGTGCGGCGGCAGGGCCGGGACCGAGACCGAGGCCGCTGCCTGGAGCAGGAGGCCGGGCCCGGGGTGCGGGTGCTCCAGGCCCGGGGAAAGGGACAGGGCGGCCGCTGTGTCGACACCTTCCTGCTGTGCGGGGCCTTCCTGGGGCTGGTGAGTGCGGGAGACCCGGGAGCGCGGGGGGCGGGGGGTGAGGCCGGGCCCCGGGGGCGGGTGAGGCCGGGCCCCGGGGGCGGGGGGGGGGGGTGAGGCCGGGCCCCGGGGGGGGGGGGTGAGGCCGGGCCCCGGGGGGGGGGGGTGAGGCCGGGCCCCGGGGGCGGGGGGGGGGGGTGAGGCCGGGCCCCGGGGGCGGGTGAGGCCGGGCCCCGGGGGCGGGGGGGGGGGGGGGGGGGTGAGGCCGGGCCCCGGGGGGGGGGGGCTGTTCCTGTTGGCGGGAGGATTGAGAACCAGAGGATGTGGATTTAAAGTAATTTTGAAAGAGCCAAAGGTAACAGGAGGACAAACAGCGAGTAGCTGGGATCTGGAATGCGCTGCCCCCCGAGTGTGGCTGAAACTGATACAACTGGGGCTTTCCAGAGGGAATTGGATAAGCTCCTGAAGAGGAATTCAAAGGGCTGAGGGTGTGGGGCTGGCTAAATTACTCATGTCGAGAGCCAGCGCAGGGATGATGGGCTGAATGGTCTCCTCTGCTGTAACCATTCTATGATTCTACTTTGTGTTTATTCACACCGGTGGCAATGTGCCTTATAGTTGGGCACACCAGTGGTACATTTGCACACGTCACGCCCCTATATAGTACCCGTATAGAAATATCACATGGACACACTATCACATAAACACACTCACACTGACCTCCAGATCTGCCAAAAAAGCTAGTAAATAAGAGGCGTAAAGACCTTGAGGGCTGCCAAGGCCAGTGGATTGCTCTAGCATATGTTCAGAATGTTTGTGTATGTAATTTGAAACATTTTCCCCCTGAGTCAGGCTTATCCAACAGCTTTATGTTTTACAAAACAAAAACAGAATTACCTGGAAAAACTCAGCAGGTCTGGCAGCATCGGCGGAGAAGAAAAGAGTCGACGCCGATGCTGCCAGACCTGCTGAGTTTTTCCAGGTAATTCTGTTTTTGTTTTGGATTTCCAGCATCCGCAGTAGTTCTTTGTGTTTATAGCTTTATGTTTTACGTCAGATACCCAACTGGATTTGTTGGACAGGTCAAACAGTTAGAGGAGTTTAGGAAAAGTAGGGATCCCTGCACCACTGCCAGGATGATGGTCTGTCTGTGACTCCTGACAGACTTGCATATTCACTGTGCACAACAACTTAACAGTGTCACGGGCTATACATCTGATTGACGACCTACTGGAAGAACACAGTATGTGAGAGCGTTGCAGCATTCAGTCCTTTTCGAAAATGTGATCAGTGGTCTTAAATGAGGTTGAAAAGCCAAATTGTTGGAGTAATGTTTCCTCTAAATTTTTACCCAGCCTGTGATCCATGTGCTTTGCATTCTGTGGCGCGACACCACAGAAGGCGGTCCCCAGTGAATAATGATTTGACTGTATAATGGTTTGTAATGGTTCAAAGGTTCTCCTTTAAATTTAAAAATGGAAGGTGTGTTTTTGAATGATGCCTTTGTTGCCACTCTCCCCACCAATATAGGAATTGTTTGTGTGAGATTTGGAAGAAAAGGTAAACATGTATTAATACAATGCCCTTCATAACCTGAGAATCTCGGAAAGATCTTTACAGCCAATGAAATAACTTTTCTGAAGTTTCTAACGTTTAGTTACAGTTGCAATGTGGCCATTTTGCTTACAGCACAGCAATTCCTAACAAACACTGAGATGGTGTCCAAATAATTTGATTTTGGTGAAATTGATTGAGAGATAATTATTGGCCCGAACACAGGGGCTAACTCCCCCATTCTTCGAAATTAATTAATTTTTAATTTCCCCCTGAACATTGTATCCTTTTGGGGTAAGGTTAATGAGCAAGGAACAACAGTCCTTTGCATAGGGCCTATCATGCGAGTGGGGGTTTGGAGACCTCCAGCTTATGGGTGAGTGTTGCTCCCAGTTTTTGTTATTGACCAATATGATGCACTCTTCCTTGACGGTGAGGAGTTTGCTTTAGGTAGATGATATTGTTGTACCTAAATTAGGTAGTAGAAGCAGCTCAAAAGGGCACCATCTCCATTAAAAGACATTTGAGAATCTTTTCTCATTTGCAGTTGATGTCCACCATCTACAAGGTACAAGTCAGGAGTGTGATGGAATACTCCCCACTTGCCTGGATGAGTGCACCTCCCACAACACTCAAGAAGCTGGACACTGTCCAGGACAAAGCAGCCCGCTTGATTGGCACCCCATCCACAAACATTCACTCCCTCCACCACCGACGCACAGTAGCAGCAGTGTGTACCATCTACAAGATGCACTGCAGGAATTCACCAAGACTCCTTAGACAGCACCTTCCAAACCCATGACCACTACCATCTAGAAGGACAAGGACAGCAAACAGATGGGAACACCACCACCTGGAAGTTCCCCTCCAAGCCATTCACTGACTTGGAAATATATTGCCGTTTCTTCACTGTCGCTGGGTCAAAATCCTGGAACTCCCTAACAGCATTTGGGTGTACCTACACCACATGGACTGCAGCGGTTAAGAACGCAGCTCACCACCACCTTCTCAAGGGCAACTAGGGATGGACAATAAATGCTGGCCCAGCCAGCGAAGCCCACATCCCATGAATGAATTAAAAAAAATTGAAAAATTTTGAAGATTCACTCGCACATTGACGCCTTAGTGAAAATCTTGTGCCTTTTCTGTTTGGTTACAGGATAAAGGATTTGCACGTCTTTAGGCAGATAGTCCTCTATTTAATAGTGATTTTAAATCACTTACTGGTGTTTGAGTGAAAGGTCTCTGCAACTCTTAGCTCATATTGTAAGAAGGATTATATTCAGGGATGGAGAACACAGCAACTCAAAGAATGAAGTACAAAATTCTTTCAGCAGTGCCTTTTGGCACAGCACTGTTGACTGTATTATTTCCCAAATAACAAGTCACTGCATTTCTGAAATAACTTGTGTGAAGCACTGAGACATTTCAGTGTGATAAGGCTGTATAGAAATGCAAGTTATTAATTGTCTCCCTGCACAGACCAACAAAAGCAACGGGTGTTGCTGGTCAGTCCTGACCAACTTTCTTTATATTTGTTCCCAGAATGTGGACCTCGTGGACGAGGCTGTATTGATTGTCCTATGAAGGTGCTAGTAGTGGGTCCTTCTCCTTGCACTGCTGCAGTCCTTGTATGGTGCTCCCATAATAATGTTAGCATAAGGACATTCAAGATATTGACCCGACAATGATGTAGGGACCATGATACCTGTCCAAGTCGGATAGTGCATGACATTGAGGTGATTGTGTTCCCACAATCTGGCAGGAGAGGTCACAGCGATGGAGGTCCTATTGAAGTACTGCTTCCGATGCCATTTGCTGTGATGTTGGGTAGTGGCTGCTGTGTTTTCTATATTACAGCAACGACTAATGGAGAGAAATGCCTATGGTCCTTTGTGGACATGACTCACTTACTTACGTACTTTACATTTCAAAGGTGTGTCATTGCCTGTAAGGTGCTTTGGGGTGTCCTGAGGTTGTGAAAGGCACTATATAAATGAAAGTTTAGGGTAGATACAGGGCAGGTGTTTTCCTCTGGTGTGGAAAGCAGGATGCTTATTGTTGGATTTGATCAGGCGGAGCCAATGGCAGGTCCATTGTTGGAACATACTAACCTTAGTCTAGCCAGTATTAGCATTCAATTCCGATTAATAGCCATTGTCAGTCAAGTGATAAAACTTGTGCTTATTTGGGAAGGAAAATCCTTTGGTTAATGCTGGTTACTGTGAAGCTTTCTTTTGTCACTTGACTGTTGACCTGTTACCTTTGAAAAAGCGCTTTAGTGCTGAGTTTCAGCTGAACCATCCTGTTGGTTCAGGAAGATTTTCGCTCTCTTCCCCTCCCCTTGTTTTTATCTAAGGACTTCTAATGCAAATATTAGCAAGTGGCTGGTGCCTTTGAACTGGGATTTAATGTATGGCTTTCCCCGAAGCATGCCAATTCTACATTTTTTTAACGAATACTGCATTATTTGCCGGTTTTGGTGAATGTAAATGATGTGTGAGTGTTGCCCTTGATGAATCCTTGCTGATAAAAGGCTCAGGAGAATTACTAGCTTACATTCACTGACCCATAGCACGTATGTTTATGATTTCAATGATTTTTTTTTTGCAAAAATATACTTTATTCATAAAATATCTTCAACCACATTCCAAACCATTTCAAAATCACCATTACAAAAGTACAATCAGGTTCAACTTTTACCACATGTATCACAAGGTGCATCAGTACAAACGGTGAATATTACAATCATTTGTAGACATTCATTTTGAGCTGTACAGCCCGAGGGGCTCTACACAGTTCCCAGTCCCTCGGTGCACTGTGGCAGAAAGGTCTTAGGCAGCGACCCTTCCCCATTGCGCCTTCGCGGCAGCTGCCCCAAGCTTTAGTGTGTCCCTCAGCACGTAGTCCTGGACTTTGGAATGTGCCAGTCTGCAACACTCGGTCGGGGACAACTCTTTGCGCTGGAAGACCAACAAGTTTCGGGCAGACCAAAGAGTGTCTTTCACCGAGTTGATGATCCTCCAGCTGCAGTTGATGTTTGTCTCGGTGTGTGTCCCTCGGAACAGCCCGTAGAGCACAGAGTCCTGTGTCACAGAACTGCTCGGGATGAACCTCGACAGAAACCACTGCATCTCTCTCCAGACCTTCTTTGCAAAGGCATATTCTACAAGGAGGTGAACAACGGTCTCTTCCCCACCACAGCCACCTCGAGGGCAACGTGCCGAGTGGGTGAGACTCCTGGCATGTAGGAAGGATCTGACGGGGAGGGCCTTTCTCACCACCAGTGATCTGCTTGTTCTGTCAGCTGACCCCTACTTTTAAAACACATCAAGTTTTCTATCCCCTTTGCCCCTGACCCAAGCTCCCTCCTCTTGGTGAGATCAACTACTCTCCATATGAGTGCTGACAGGTGATAGCACTCTGGTAGTTGGGTGTCAGCAGGCTGCAGTCTCATGCTGTGCTTCGATACAGAGTCTGGGTGAGGCGCTCTCAAGCTGTGTTTCCTCAGGGATCCTGAATGGCACTGCTTTCTGTGGCTCCCAGAATGGTCTTAATGGGTAAAAGTACTTTATGATCCCACATAGTGCAGCACAAAGACGTACAGACCAGGAGGAGCTCGGTCTGGTTTGCAGTCACTGCTGAATTAACCTCTGCCAGGCCATCAACTGGCTAGTTTGAAGATTTTAGTGTTAGTGTGAGGGAGTAAGGACACAGGGCTGTGCTGTTGTACATGGCTTGATTTCAGTTGTTAACTTCACTCATTCTGCCATCTTGTGATTTCCAAAGCTGCTTTATATTTAGATTGAAATAATGACTGAATTTGGCTATGATGCACTTATTGGCAGATTTTACTGGCAATCTCTGGAAACCTTTATCCAAATAATTTCTGTGTTAACTGGTTCCATATTTATTATGATTCAGCAGCATGAATGAAGTGCCAACTGTGTAAGGAATCAGATAGATGAAGACTTTCTAGTATGTTCCCTGACACTTCCTGCTCCAGTTCAGACCATCTACGAGCTATATTACGGGCTACACATGGCAAGTAATAGGTCTGTGTTCTGTATCAAACAGTGAATGCATGCATAATGCCAACGGAGATTAATGACCCTTTGTTAGTGTCTCCTTGCACTTTGTACCTTGTGCAGAGAAGATGGAGGATTTGCATTTCTTATTGAGGTAGGAATGTTGAAGAATACACAAGGCTGTGAGAAGGCTTTGAGATCAGTGACTGGGGTCAGCTCTGTGATAGACATTTTGGGTGCCCTGTTTTGTGTGTCTTGTTTTTCCATCTTAAGTGCACATATGGTTTAGCCGATATATGGTAAAACTTTGAAAGTGAAGCTGGGCAGCTGAACCCAAGAGGTTATATTACACCACTGAGCACCGTTTCTATTCAAGGATTTGCAGTTTCTTTCTAAAGAAAGATTCCCAAATGTGACGCTTATTATTTGAATGCCCCATGGGTGCCGTTGCGATGCTGCATCGCTCTGCCATATGATAGGAGGCACTGTACTTTGAAAACAAAATATCACTCTATTAAGGAACTAGGTTGCAAGTGATGCCACAGATTCCTAGATTGTCACACGTGGTTAGTGAAATAATTTACAGAAGCGGAATATTTGAATATTTCACCTCTTGCTGTGGGTTAGGATTAAGGAATGACGGATGGATTTTAATGTTGACTAATGCAGAATGATGCTTGTTAGATCAAGGGGCAGGTACCCGACGAAGAGATGACTGCTAGGAAAATTGGAAAGGATCTGGTGTGATTTGTGACTGAAGATTTTTAGTCATTGTGAAGCTGTTATCAAGTCTCCTTGAGTAATGGCGTTGATTCTTTGACTAGAATTCAATATAGTTTAATCTAACTTTTATTTAAGTAGAGTTGGGACTGTTTGGGACCATTATGCCTCCAGAAGGACACTTAATTGTGAAAGGTTCCGAGAACAATGATGATGATGATCTTGGTAGAACTGAACAAAGCGTTCACTGAATGAACAAAAGTGTTGTGGAGGGAGGGCACCTTTAAAATCCAAACAATCCTTCCCTCTGCTGGTGTACAACAGACTCCCAGAAAAATCAATTAGTTAACACTTTCATATCCAAGTTGGACGAATGCTTGGTCCTGAATGGGATTGGAAATTACAAGCAAACCAGGACAGACTGAGAGGATGCAGTGCATTATGTAGCCCCTGGAGCTGTGGGTGAGAGATGGTTGGGGTCCTTGGAAGGCACCCAGCCAGGATTGTTTTGGGATTGGGCCTATCCTCACCAGGAAGTTGATGATGGGCGAGAGGTCATGATAAAGTAGAACACAGGAGGCCATTTCTTGTTCCTTGCTGATGTTCTTCAGAAACTGCAGTTTCTTTTCAGGCCATAGAGAAATACAAATGTAGCGTTATACTGAGACTATTTGTATTATAATCCATTGCTTTTCAAGTTAATTTTCAGAGGCTATTTCAGCCGTGAGGTGCTGATATGATTTTTTTTTGAACTGTCTTGAGTTGGGGGAATCCTGCCCTGCAGGAACTTCAAAGTTATGTTGGCAGCACCATGGGCATTATTATGTTGATCCTGCTCCATCCCCTTCCTAGCAGAAGATCACAAAGGTCGTTTGTTGCAGCTTAAATGAGAATTTAAAGTTGCATGAGTTATATTGGCATGCAGGCTCTGGTGCTCACAATGGTCCTGTGACTGCAGAGTGAAGTAAGCCTGTCCTGTAGGCTTGCCTTTCAGTTTAGGGCTTAATCCGATTAAACCTGATAAATTCCAATATCTGAATAAAAGCAATTTCCCCGATGAAGTGACACTGAAAGTGTTGGTGTTTGCATGCTGCTGTTCTGTTGTGACAGTGTAGGGAGAAGTCTATTAGCGAGAGGCAGTATTAACATTGTGTGTACTTTCATTGGGCTGGGTAAAGGAGCTGAGGCTGGGTGTAAATAACGATGTACATTAACTCCTGTCAGCTTGGCTTGGTGCTCGCACTCTGTCAAAAAGTCATGATGGGTTCAAGCACGGCTTCAGACCTTGGGCTCATACTCCAGGTTGAAACTCCAGAGAATTACTGAGGGGGTGTGACCTTGCCGGTGGTGCTCTCTTTCGAAGGAGATGTCGAAGATCCCTCTGCACTATCTGCAGAGGAGGAGCAGTGGGGTTTTCCTGGTTTCTTATTCCTCGACCAGCAAACTGGCTGCAGTGTTGGCTAAAATGACAAGTGACTGTGCTTCAAAGACTGTGGCAGACCTTGAGGGGACTTGGGATGTGAAAGGTGCTATATGAACTCATGTCTTCCTTTTAAGTATTAAATATCTGAATTATCCTATATTTGTTTCTTCCAAAATTGGTTTTTTCTTTGAATAAGTCTAAAGACTTTTGACGATGAACATTTTGTTTATTTTGGGCCTGAAGTGTGAATTTGTTTTCAGCCGATTTTACGTGATTCATTGTGGTTTGCTAATGTCATTTAGGAAAGGAAATCTGCCATTCTTACCTGGTCTGGCCTACATGTAAATCTAGATCCACGACAATATGGTTGACTCTTAAATACCCCCTGAAATGGCCTAGCAAGCCGCTCAGTTGTATCAAACCTCTACAGAAAATTGGATAAGGAATGAAGCCGGATGGACTATAGGGAATCGACCTAGGCACCAGAAACGACAATGGCAAACTCAGCCCTATTGACCCTGCAAAGTCCTCCTTACAAACATCTGGGACTAGTGCCATAACTGGGAGAGCTGTCTCTCAGACTAGTCAAGCAACAGCCTGACATAGTCATCCTCATGGAATCATACCTTACAGATAATGTCCCAGACACCACCATCACCATCCCTGGGTATGTCCTGTCCCACTGGCAGGACAGGCCCAGCAGAGGTGACGGCACAGTGGTATACAGTTGGGAGGGAGTTTCCCTGGGAGTCCTCAACATCGATTCTGGGCCAAATAAAGTCTGATGAGTCTGATGGCATCAGGTCAAATGTGGGCAAGGAAACCACCTGCTGATTACCACATAACTCAACCCCCCCCCCCAACGCACATGTGCCGTCCCCCCGCCGCAGACCCTCAGCTGATGAATCAGTGCTCCCCCGTGTTGAACACCACTTGGAGGAAGCACAGAGGGTGGTAAGAACGCAGAATGTACTCTGGGTGGGGGCTTCAATGTCCATCACCAAGAGTGGCTTGGTAGCACCACTACTGACTGAGCTGGCCGAGTCCTAAAGGACATAACTGCTAGACTGGGTCTGCGGCAGGTGGTGAGGGAACCAACAAGAGGGAAAAACATACTTGACCTCATCCTCACCAGCCTGCCTGCCGCAGATGCATCTGTCCATGACAGTATTGATAGGAGTGACCACTGCACAGTCATTGTGGAAACAAAGGCCCGTCTTCACATTGAGGATACCCTCCATCGTATTGTGTGGCACTATGACTGTGCTGAATGGGATAGGTTTTGAACAGATCTAGCAACTCAAGACTAGGCATCCATGAGGTGCTGTGGGCCATCAGCAGCAGTGGAATTGTATTCAACTACTGTGTAACCTCATGGCCCGCCTTATCCCCCACTGTACTATTACCACCATGTCAGGGAATCAATCTTGGTTCAATGAAGAGTGCAGGAGGGCATGCCAGGGGCATCACCAGCCATACCTTAAAATGAGGTGTCAACTTGGTGAAGCTATAACACAGGACTACTTGCATGCCAAACAGCACTAGCAGCAAGTGATAGACAGAGCTAAGCGATCCCACAACCAATGGATCAGATCTAAGCTCTGCAGTCCTGCCACATCAAGTCCTGCTGGTGGTGGACAATTAAACAACTCTGGAGGAGGATTCTCCACAAATATTCCCATCCTCAATGATGGAGGAGACCAGCACACCAGTGCAAAAGATAAGGCTGAAGCATTTGCAACAATCTTCAGTCAGAAGTGCTGAGTGGATGATCCATCTCGGCCTCCTCCGGAGGTACCCAGCATCACAGATACCATTCTTCCAATTTGATTCACTCCACATGATATCAAGAAACAGCTGAAGGCACTGGGTACTGCAAAGGCTATGGGCCCTGACAATATTCTGGCAATAGTACTGAAGACTTGTGCTCCGGAACTTGTCGTGCCCCTAGCCAAGCTGTTCCAGTACAGCTACAACATTGGCATCTACCCAGCTATGTGGAAAATTGCCCAGGTATGTCCTATACTCAAAAAGCAGGACAAATCCAACCCAGCCAATTACCGCCCCATCAGTCTACTCTCCATTCTCAGTAAAGTGACGGAAGGGTCATCAACAGTGCTATCAAGCGGCACTTGCTTAGCAATAATCTGCTCACTGATGCTCAATTTGGGTTCCAGCAGGGTCACTGATCTCATTACAGTCTTGATTCAAACATGGACAAAAGAGCTGAACTCCTGAGGTGAGGTGAGAGTGACTGCCCTTGACATCAAGGCAGCATTTGACTGAGTGTGGCATCAAGGAGCCCTAGCAAAACTGGAGTCAATGAGTATCAGGGGGAAAACTCTCCACTGGTTGGAGTCATACCTAGCACAAAGGAAGATGGTTGTGGCTGTTGGAGGTCAATCATCTCAGTTATAGGATATCGCTACAGGAGTTCCTCAGGGTAGTGTCCTCGGCCCAACCATCTTCAGCTGCTTCATCAATGACCTTCCTTCCATCATTAAGGTCAGAAGTGGGGATGTTCACCGCTGATTGCACGATGTTCACCGTTCACGACTCCTCAGATACTGAAGCAGTCCATGTCCAAATGCAGTAAGGCCTGGACAATATCCAGGCTTTGGCTGACAAGTGGCAAGTAACATTCGCGCCACACAAGTGCCAGGCAAGGACCCTCTGCAACAAGAGAAAATCTAACCATTGCCGCTTGGCATTCAATGGCATTACCATCGCTGAATCCCCCAATATCAACGTCCTGGTGGGGGGTTACCATTGACCAGAAACTGAACTGGACTAGCCATATAAATACTATGGCTACAATAGCAGGTCCAAGGCTAGGAATCCTGCTCCGCGTAACTCACCTCCTGACTCTCCAAAGCCTGTCCACCATCTACAAGGCACAAGTCAGGAGTGTGATGGAATATTCCCCACTTGCCTGGATGAGTTCAGCTCCAGCAAAACTGAAGAAGCTTGACACCATCCAGGACAAAGCAACCCACTCGATTGGCGCCCCAGCCACAAACATTCATCCGATTCACCACCAATGCAAGTGGGAGCAGTGTGTACCATTTACAAGATGCTCTGCAGGAATTCACCAAGGCTCCTCGGACAGCACCTTCCAAACCCACAACCACTACCATCTAGAAGGACAAGGGCAACAGACACATGGGAACACCACCACCTTGAAGTTCCCCTCCAGGTCAATCATCATCCTGACTTGGAAATAAAGCTCCATTCCCTCACTGTCGCTAAGTCAATGTCCTGGAACTGCCTCCCAAACAGCGCTGTGGGTGTATGTACACCACACGGACCACAGCGGTTTAAGAAGGCAGCTCATCACCATCTTCTCAAGGGCAACTAGGGATGGGCAATAAATGCTGGCCCAGCCAGCGAAGCCAGTGAATAAGAAAATCTTTAAAGTAAGCTCTGCATTTCACAGTCTCCTATCAGAGAGACACCAAGTATCACAATTGGTAACAGAGTAGATTATTGACTCTAACCAGTACAGAAAGGGGCCATTTAGCCTACAGTGCTCATACTGGCTCTTTGAGAGTTGTCCAATATAGACCCACACTCTGGCTTTTTCCCATAGGCCTGCAAGTTAGCTCACTTCAGAAACCTGTTCAATTGTCACCTGAAAGTTCCTATGGAATCTGCTTCCACCACCCTTGCAGGCAGTGTCTTCCAAATCTTAATCCTCTAAATGAAGACATTTCTACTCATTTCCTCTTTTGATCTTTTTCCAATTATTATAATCTGGAAAACATCTATTAATCTCCCACTAACTTTCTCTGATGTAAGGTGAACAATCCCAGCTCCTTCAATCTTCCAACATAGAAAAGTTACGGCACAGAAAGAGCCCATTCAGCCCATCATGTCTGCGCTGGCCGAAGAAGAAAAAATAAAAAACTATCCACCCATTTTAATCTCGCCTTCCAGTACCCGGCCCGTAGACTTGCACTTTACAGAACTTTAGGTGGAGATCCAGGTACCTTTTAAATGAGTTGGGGGTTTCTGCCTCAACCACCAAACCAGGCAGCGAATTCCAAACACCCACCACCCTCATGTCCCCTCTAATCCTTTTGCCAATCACATTAAGTCTGTGTCCCCTGGTAATTGACCCCTCCGCTAGGCGAAACAGAGCATTCCTGTTTACTCTATCTAGGCCCCTCATAATCTTAATAACCTGGTATCATTGTAGTAAACCTCATCTGGTCCCTCTCCGAGGCCTTGATATCCTTCCTAAAGTGTGGTGCCCAGAATTATACACACTACTCCGGCTAAGACCTAACCAGTGATTTATTTGGGTACATCTAGTTGCAGGAAAGGCTGTCAATGCATTGTTTTTTAAAAAAAAATATTACTTGAAATATTGGGTAATGCTTCACTGATGTGAGTTTTCTGTCTAATGCAAAGAGAAAATCCCTCCCCTTCCTTTTAACTTGCAGTCAGAGAAAGAAAGCTGGGCTCCTGTGTTGGCTCCATTGATGATGCTGTAGCACAAGATGGCATCAGGTCAGAAAAACCAAAGGTTTCACCCCTGCTGGTGCCTGTGCTGACTCAGCCTGTTTGCTGGTACAGCTGAAGTCAGCCTCGAGCTTCCTGGACCAGCCAGGGAAAACCAGCTGGCGTTCCTGCTCCTGATCAGTATTCAAGGGGAAGAAGAGGAATTTGCTCCTCTGTGTACCCAGGGGCTTGGCTAAAAGCTCACTGACACTCTGTCTCTTGGCACAGCGCTGGCAGACATTGATGAACTGTAGGGAAATTTCAAACTACTTGCAGCCTCTCTATGAGATAGAAGGGAATGGATTTTGGAACAATCCGCTTAATGCTGCTTGAAAGCCGTTTACTTGTGTTATCGGTCACCTATGCCGTTTACTGACTCCTGTCTGTTTTTTTTTCCTCTCTGTTCTCAGGGAATGTGCATTGCTATTTTGGGACCTACGTTTAAGGAGTTGGCAACCAACGTCGACAAAAATATCAGTGAAATCTCCTACATCTTTGTGGGCCGTTCACTGGGCTATGTAGGAGGCTCACTGGTTGGTGGGGTATTGTTTGACTGCATGAATCCCCATTTGTTAATTGGTAAGTTTGAGACATCCAGCGGTAGTCTGAATAGAGGATGATGTTGTGAAATGACTACAGTCTAAACGGAGGTTGATGTTGCAAAATGACCACAGTCTGAGTTCAATGAGAATATTGATTATAAACTGACCGCCTATTTTTGATGATTAACCTTTAAATGTCACACATTAACTTGAGGCTGCAGTGTTTCAGCATTCATAATCATTTAAATCAAATGCAAATTAGTATAAGGCAGAAGCAGTTAAACCATTAACCTGCTATTGGGTAAATGGCACCAAACATTTCTATTATCAAAAATGTTAATTACAAAGCTACCACTTATGTTAACAGTGGCAGTTATTTCAGGCAGTTCAATAAGTACTTTGATTCTTCCTTTAAATAGAAATGTATAATCTCAGGGCCACAGAAAGAGCAGTCGAATGGGAACAATCGGGCAGTTCTTTCAAAGAGCTGTCATTAGCGTCACAGGCCAAATGGCCTCCTTTTGTGCTGTTGGATGTTAAATAGCAGATTTTAGCTGTTTCAGTCATCAGTTTGCACCTTGTTAAAGGGTGATTACCTTAATTTAACAGGTGAACTTTTTAGTTTAAAAAAAAATTAAGTTGCAATGTTCACCATGTGTAATGAGCAAGTTGTGTTAGCACCAACACGCCCACTATAAGTGGTAGGCACTGCACACTATAGGCTTATACAGACCAAGAAAATTAGTGTTCCTGCCTTAAAGTCATCTCCAATTAATTTGTGCCGTTTAAGGTCAGCACCAATTACTGACTCCAGTCTTCTCTGCCTCTCTTTCTCCAGTCCCTGTATCTCTTTCCTGCCAATTGCCAACTGCTCTCTGTCCATCCCACACACTGGGTGTTTCAAAGAATTTGGCACTTATTTCTGATGTCACCCCTACACTTATTATTTGACAGAATAAAAGAAGAAAACATTTCTCATGAGTTTTGCACCGGGTGCATGTGACTTTATGCCAAAATCTTTGAACTCTCTTGAACAGATTCGAGCAGTTAAAGTTGGCGAGCAGGTTCAGCCTGAAATAGAAGTTATTTTGACTTGGGGTGATGGGAATAGGATGGGATTTAAATTAGGCACAATTATTTTGGTTAGCTTATTAAACCTGAACTGGCTGTACATTGATTGAAAGCTAAGATTTCCGCTATTGTTTTCCACCTCACATTCGGACAGCTAAAGCCGACTATTTATTTTGACACCTGTAGCTAAAACCTCAACTTAGACTAATGTCTTTTGTCTATAACATTGATTGGTACTTTTGCTTCTTTAACTTTGCCTGTGGAGCAAATATTGTCAGCAAGTTTAAATTGCTTGAAGGAGGAAAGCAGTTGCTTTGGTACATAAGGGCGGTGGCCCAACCATCTTCAGCTGCTTCATCAATGACCTTCCATCATAAGGTCAGAAGTGGAGATGTTCGCTGATGATTGCACAATGTTCAGCACCATTCACGACTCCTCAGATACTGAAGCAGTCCATGTCCAAATGCAGCAAGACCTGGACAATATCCAGGCTTGGGCTGACAAGTGGCAAGTAGCATTGCCTGACACTTGTGTGGCGTGAATGACACTCTGCAACAAGAGAGAATCCAACCATTACCCCTTGATGTTCAATGGCATTACCATCACAGAATCCCCCACTACCAACATCCTGGTGGTTACCATTGACCAGAAACTGAACTGGGCTAGCCATATAAGTACTGTGGCTACAAGAGCAGGTCAGAGGCTAGGAACATGTGATGAGTAACTCACCTCCTGACTCCCCAAAGCCTATCTACCATCTACAAGGCACAAGTCAGGAATGTGATGGAATACTCTCCCCTTGCCTGGATGAGTGCAGCTCCTACGACACTCAAGAATCTTGACACTGTCCAGGACAAAGCAACCTGCTTGACTGGCACCACATCCACAAACATTCATTCCCTCCACCCCTGATGCACAGTAGCAGCAGTGTGTACCATCTACAAGATTCACTGCACGAATTCACCAAGGCTCCTTCGACAGCACCTTCCAAACCCATAACCACTATCATCTAGAAGGACAAGAGCAACAGATCGATGGGAACACCACCACCTGGAAGTTCCCCTCCAAGTCACTCACCATCCTGACTTGGAAATATATCACCGTTCCTTCACTGTTGCTGGGTCAAAATCCTGGAACTCCCTCCCTAACAGCACTGTGGGTGTACCTACACCACATGGACTGCAGCGGTTCAAGAAGGCAGCTCAGTATCACCTCCTCAGGGGCCACTAGGGATGAGCAATAAATGCTGGCCCAGCCAGTGAAGCTCACACCCCGTGAATGAATAAAAAAAAAATGTGTGCGATCCCAAGTTTGCATTTTCAGAAATACTAGAACCTGTTTTGTACAAATTCTGATCAAGTAGTTGATGCTGTTGCTATGGAAACCTCTTTAGGAATTTCGATGCTGTTGACTGCGCTAGGAATGTATACTATCCCATGGTGTACGAAGGCAGTACTGCTGACGGCATTGATGTCCCTCATTGGAATTTCAATGGGCTTCCTAGATACAGGTTGGTAAAATCTGCAATATACAACTATCCCTTGTTCAACACACTCATGTGTTCCTAAAAAAGCTGCATACTAAATGAAAATCACTTTCCCTTAAGAAACCTTGTAATAAGGGTGGGTTAGGAATATAGAAACAGGAGTAGGCTATTCAGCCCATCGAGCCTGGTCCACTATTTATTTAAATCATGGCTGATCATCTACCTCAGTGCCACTTTCCTGTGCTATCCCCATATCCCTTGATGTCATCAGTCCCCAGAAATCTATTGATTTCTGCTTTGAACATGCTCAATGATTGGGATTCCACAGTCTTGAGAGAATGGAGAATTCCAAAGATTCACCATCCTCTGAGTAAAGAAATTCCTCCTCATTTCAGTCTTAAATGGCCTGCTCCTTATTCTGAAATTATATCCCCTGGTTCTAGACTCTCAGGGGAAACATCCTATCTACATCCACCCTGTCACATCCTGTAAGAATTTTGTAAGTTTCAATGAGATCGCCTCTCATTCTTCGGAACTCGAGAGAATACAGACCCAGTTTCCTCAATCTCGCCTCATGAAACAATCCCGCCACCCTGGAGGTTAGTCTGGTGAATCTCAGTTGCACTCTGTCTATGGCAGGTTTACCTTTCCTTAGATCAGGAGACTAGAGCTGTACATAATACTCCAGGTGAGGTCTTACCAAGGCTCTATGTAACAGCAGCAAGACATCTTTATTCCTGTACTCAAAGCCCCTTGTGATGAAGGCCAACATACCATTTGCTTTCCTAATTGCCTGCTGTACCTGCATGCTCACTCTTAGTGACTCATGAACAAGCACAGCCAGGTCCCTTTGGACACCCGCACTTTCCAACCTCTCACCATTTAAGAAAGTATCCAGTTATTAAATCTTTTATAATAGATGGTAACATTTTCCCTACTACTGACTTCAAACTAACAGGTCTGTAAGGTTTCTGATCTGTAATTTTTACATTAAAAACCTGTCGGCTGCCTTGAAACTAACGGCTCCAAAAATACTTTTACTAACTCACAGCTTGTCTCCCACTCACCACTCCCTGTCACCTGCCCACTGCACCTCCCACCCTCGCCGCTTCCATCTTCCAACCCCCTCGCTTCCTCCTCCCTCATCCCTGCTCCATCCCCCCCACCCCGGCTTTATGCTCACCGCACCCCCACCACCGCCCTGGGTCTCTTCCTCTCCTTCCCTTCCTCCCCCGTTCCCTGAGGATGCAACCGGTACTTGCCAGTGACCTCGTTAGCTGTGAGGGTGTTACAACTGTGGATATGACACAGATGAACTCCATGGTTACCTAGTAACAATGTGTGTACTTTACGACAGCTATCACTGATTAGTGACTGTGTCCAAAAAACACTGCTTTTTCCCATTTTCTCCCTGCCTCAGCCTAAGCATGTTGAGATCCATGGTGCTCCTGTCCTGTTCCAGCCCACCATACCGTCCCTTCTCCAGCCTACCAGGGATTAAACCTTTTGGCCCTCTCTGCTTGAGTATTGAGTGTCTCTGCTAAAACATCTTGGTGAACTGCAAGAAAACCCCAAAATTTCAAGCCTTACATTTACTCCCTGGTCCCGGCCTTGTTTAGTTTTATTTTCTGGGTGCTGTTGACTGTCCTCGAGTTTCTGTTCTCCCAACTAGGCCAATGTTCTCGTCATTTTAATATAATGTAGGTCAGGCATTCCCAAAGTGTGTGGGTCATGGGACAAGATTTTGGGGTCACGAGCTCCAAAGCAGCAATGGTGGCAGTGGAGCTCAGACCCTGAGTTTTGACAGCTCCTAGGGCCCTTTTTTAATGTTCCTGTTTTCTTTTCTGTCAGTGGATGTGGCTTAACCGTCTGTTCTCAGAGGCCCGTTTGCTGCCTGGACAACATTTTGATTGCCTGATCTACACTCACAGCTTGTGAAAAGATGGGTCTTTGCTCTTTTCAGGGCAAACCCAGTAGTTTTAACACCCCCCCCCCCCCCCCCCCCCAGCTCTCCCCCCAACACCCGCTGACAATTCTCAATACCCCACTCACCCCCATCTTGGTCAACCCCTTTCAAAAACCCAGCCTCCCCCAATTTCACTCTAGGGTCACACCAAGTCGGAGGCAGCAAAATGGGGTCACATTGGGAAAAGGGAAGCACTGGTGGTGTGGATCTTGGGAACAGGAATAGTTAACAAACTGGTGACTAGGATCAGTGGGAGGACCGTAAACATTTGCGGAATGTATTAGTGCGTCATTCAGCAACATAGAACAAGGCGGCTTGTAATTATGTAGCATCTTTCACCACCTAGGGATGTCGCAAAGTGTTTCAGAACCAATGAAGTATATTTTAAGCTTAGCCATTGTTGCAAGGCGAGGCAAACCCAGCAGCCAGTCTGTTGGTTGTGGGATTTTACTGTGTACAACGTACTGAATGACTAGAGAGTCAGTTTTAGTGATGTTATTTGAGGGATGAAAATGTTGCACAGGCAGCGGGTGAACTTTCCTGCTCTTCAAATAGTACAACGAAATCTTTTACTTTTACCTGAAAAGGCAGACGGGGCCTCAGTTTAACGTCTCGTCCAAAATGCGGTAATTCCTCAGCGCAGCACTGAAATGTTACGTATTCAAGTCTTTTCAGTGAGGATTGAATGTACAACCTTCTGACGTGGAAGGAAGAATGCCAGCACAGTGACACATTAAGACCAAGGTCAGTTCCGGCTCAGTTGGTAGCACACTTCCCTCTGAGTCATGAGGTTCTGGGTTCAAGTACAAATCCAGGGCTTGAGCACAAAAATCAAGGCTGACACTCCAGTGCAGTTTTTTGGATGAGATGTCTGCCCTCTCAGGTGGGTGTAAAAGACCCCGAGAATATATTTTGAAGGAGAGCAGGGGAGTTATCCCCAGTGTGCTGGCCAATATTTATCCCTCAATCAACATCACAAAAACGGATTATCTGGTCATTATCACATTGCTGTTTGTGGGAGTTTCCTTGTGTGCATTACAGCAATGGCTACACTTCAAAGTACATCATTGGCTCAAAAGCACTTGAGATGTCTGGCGGTTGAGAAAAGCACCATATAAATGCAATTCATTCATTCTTTTTAATCCTTAGTCTGCGCCAAGTCATCTCACTAAGGGAACGAAGGATCGGACCTCTGTATTAGCAAAGTTTTCTGTTCCAGATTTTCTATTTATTGGCTCCTCCTGGAAAGGTGAAGGGTGTGGGCATCTGGTGAGAACCATTGCAGATTGGCTGTTTAACACTCGCTGATGAAGAGTGGCCACTTCAACCAAAGAACTGTGAGCCCTCTTTTCCTCCGTCTTTATCAGAAGAGACAGAAGTGAAAATCAGTTACAAAAAAAAATCTGCTTCATCGAGCTGGTCCCACGCAGCCATCTTGCAACACGACTCCCAATACTTTTCCTACCCACCCCAAAAGAAAGGGAAAAAAAAGGTTTTTCAGCAGGAAAGAGATTTCCTGGAAATTCCAATGCAATTCCAAAAGTGGTCAAAAATGTGTTTCAGAAGATCACAGTGACTATGTAGTCAATCACCCAATCCCCCTCCTGCCTCTTGTACAGTGGTATCAGCTTTCTCCAGCATCTCATCCAGCAACTTCTCAACATTTCCAGCTCAGAACCTTGTTCATGTACTCACGTCCCCTCACTCTTCTGGACTTAGTTTATTCAAATAATCCACATATTCTAGTCCATCGTTATTTTAAATACTTCACTCAAATTGCCCCAAATTCTTTTGCACATGTAAAAGGTCTGAGATTCGTGAGCTGATTATGAGAGCTAAGGGTTTCTAAACTAGGTATTAATCAATGGACCCTCACCCAAACGTTTTCCCAGCCAGATATCTCTCGTCACCTTCAGTGAATGCAGTTTCTAGGTGGGATTTAACTAAGGTCTTGTACAAAGACACTTTGGTGTTTTCTGCTTTATATTGGATTGTTCTAGCAATACATCCTAGCTCTGTTTCCATTATAGTCTTTTGGCACTAGTTGTAGACATTTGGAGACTTGTGCACTATAACCCAGATCTATTTTGCCATCAACAGACTTTAATTCAGAATCCAGCATGGTAAACATATGCTTGGCATTAGCCCTACCCACATGAGTTGCTCTACATTAAATGTCAAATCGTGGCCCACTCCATCATTACATTTAGACTAGATTGTAACTATTTTTTCTTCTTAAGTGTTTTGACACCAGCACAGCTCTTTGTGTCATCTGTGGACAGTAACTTGAATGTCTTCGTCCAGGTCAAAGGCTGAAGAATAATGGCCATAACACTGATCTCAACAGCACTTCTAAAAAAAAATGCTTCTTTCACAGGATGTGGATGTCGCTGGCTAGGCCAGCATTTGTTGCCCATTTCTTGTAACCGGTCTTCAAGCAGAGTTGCTACTATTAATGACAACCCCCTCTGTAGGAATATACAACTGATTCCCTATCTATCCCTGTCTGCCCCTCAGTTCCACAGGGCTGCATGCTATATAGTAACCTGTTGTGTGATACCTTGTCAAAAACCTTTTGAAAGTCCAGATATATAATGTCTACAGTGACCCCTTCTATTATCCTAATAAACTCCTTGAAGAATGCAGTCAGTTTGATAAGACATGATTGTTCCCAGAAGCTATGCTGGACGTTGCTAATGACTTGTGTGTTGAGGTGGCTGTACAGAGCATCCATACTGATCTCTACTTACAACTTTCCTAAAACTGGAGTGAAGTTCATGGGCTGGTAATTTCCTCATTTTTTGATTATGGGTGTAACCTAAGCCTCCCTCCAGTCGTCAGGAATGATCCTACACTCCATTGAGCAAAGAACTCACTCATTACAGCTCCCAGTATTTTTTTGAAGAAACCTAGAATAAATGCCTTCAGGATCTGCAGTTCCATCAAATGACTTCAAACCCCCTTATTCTCTCTAGGATTAGAACTGCATCTGTTTAAACATTTACAGCTTTAGTGTTAACAACACACTGCATTAATGGGAACTAAGTACAGTCTACAGGGGTAATGACTGATGCAAAGTGGCTACTTAAAACCTCTGCCATATCCTGGGAGTCCACTTGAACTGCCCTCTGATTCCAAACATAACTGAAAACATCTTCATTACCACTATATGTTCTCCACTGATATTTTGGCTATTGTGATAGTAACTTTTGCTACATTAAGTGGAGCATGATACCATCCCTAATGTCCTGACAGTTACTTTCCTTTAAGTTGTAACAATATTTCTGCATAGCCAGACTTCCCAAATGAAAATCTCTTGTGAAACTGGTGCTCCATTATGTTTCTGTACCAGCCTGATGCATTCTTAAGATACCGTTTATGTACAGCACCCACCATACTGAAGATCCGTTTATGTACAGCACCCACCATACTGAAGATCCGTTTATGTACAGCACCCACCATACTGAAGATCCGTTTATGTACAGGACCCACCATACTGAAGATCCGTTTATGTACAGCACCCACCATACTGAAGATCCGTTTATGTACAGCACCCACCATACTGAAGATCCAGAACAAGTTCAGATTCCATTGTCAGAATATGTTTATGAAAGCTGTCCATTTACCTTAATATTAATACTTCTGAAGGGTTTCCCACCTCAAAAGTTGCACCTTTCGCCAGCTCTTTAAATCAGTTAGGGTCATGTGTGAGCCTGAGGAGCTTGCCTATGTTTCAGTTTTCCACTATGTCCAAGTGCTTATATCTGAACTTGTCAAAGCTCCCTTGGCAGCATCTTCCAAACTTGAGACCACTATCACCTAGATTAGAATGACAAGGGCAGCAGATAGATGGGAACACCATCACCTGGAAGTTCTCCTCCAAGCCACTCACCATCCTGACTTGGAAATATATCGCCGTTCCTTCACTGCCACTGGGTCAAAATCCTGGAACTCCCTCCCTAACAGCACTGTGGCTGTACCTACACCACATGGACTGCAATGGTTCAAGAATGCAGCTCACCACCACCTTATCAAGGGCAACTAGGGATGGGCAATAAATGCTGGCCTTGTCAGGGAGGCTCATGTAAATATTTAAAAAAAAAATAACCTGCCTTTGCTCATTTACAGATGCTGACAAACCTGCTATATATGTCCAGCATTTATAGCTGTTGCTTTTTAATTGTAAAGTTTGTGTTATTATGTTCCACATAGATGAGAAGAGCTCACCTTGACTGGGGTTTGAAACAGTTGCAGGAAATAACCAATTTTACTGTTTGTTCACAGGTGGAAATTTGCTTATTTTGCTTACATGGGGCAAGGAAGTCGCACCCTATATGCAGGCCCTGCACTTCAGTTTTGCTTTAGGTGCATTTGTGGCTCCTATCCTAGCAAAGCCACTGTTGGGCAACTTAGGAAAGACATTCAACGAGAGTGGGAATAGCCTCTTGACCAACACCAAAAACCAGAATAAATCGGCAGGTTTGGTGGCTATGCTGAAAACATCTGTTTCAGACTTTGATCCTTTTACCTGGACGTACTTTGTTATTGGAAGTTTTGTGCTTCTAATTTCTGTGTTATTCTTCATTATTTATTTAAAGAGTAGTCCAAGTCGAAACAGAGCTGGTCTATCTTCACAGGAGGCTCCATTCACAAGGTACCACAATGCTATTCTCTTCCTCCTGTTCTTCTTCTTCTTCTGGTATGTAGGAGCTGAGGTGGCCTATGGATCCTACATCTTTACCTACGCAAAAGACTTTGTTCACTTTGATGACAACCAGGCTGCAGGCTTAAACTCCTTGTTCTGGGGAACGTTTGCCACAGGAAGAGGATTCGCAATATTCTTAGCGACGTGCCTTTACCCTGGAACTATGATACTGCTTAGTCTAATAGGCTGCACCATTTCCTCCCTGATTCTGGCACTCTATAACACCAATATCATCTCTCTGTGGGTGGGCACTGGTCTTTATGGAGTCTCGATGGCAGCCACCTTTCCCAGTGGCATATCCTGGGTCAAGCAATACACAAACACCACCGGAAAGTCGGCCGCTCTGTTTGTTTTCGGAGCCGCACTGGGTGAGATGGTGGTCCCAGCTTTGGTAGGATTCCTCCAAGGCATTAGTGCCATTAAGCATTATCCAATATTGATGCTGACTGCTTTGGGGACCTCTACAATGACAACCATCTTGTTCCCTGTGATGTACAAACTGGCTTCATCTCCAAGCAGTGTCCATCTGGAGAGCGATGACCAAAAAGCTCTGTTAGGGTCAGGGCCTAATGAAGATGAAGACAATGATGACCCTCCAGAAGATTGGAATGATGCAGATTTTGAAGTGATTGAAATGAGTGATGTAAAGAATGACACAGACAGGACTCCAGCTTCAACAAAGACCACGGACAAATTCTCCCCAGAACACAACTCTCTCCCTTCACTTTCCTCCCCTGTATATCTAGGTGGCTCACCAAAAAAGAAACTACTTAACTTGGAGAGAGAAAAAAATGACTGAATGCTTTGGATATGATGACAAGTGTTTCAGCAGAAATCAGAGCGGAAGAATTAAAGGTGACTCTAACTACGTTTAAACATTTGATCCTTGTGTGTCTTTTTAAAACAAAAATCTATGAAAATGTATGCAGATTGCTTGTAATTCTGTGATTATCATTAGGTTAAATTAGCATTGGTTTAAATGAGAATAAATTTCATGTTGATTTTGACGTCTGAAAAGGATATAAAATATTTGCATGACAATTTGTAGCTCTGGTGTTGGGAGGTATTGCTGAAAGCTGGTTTACAGCCTTCTGTCAACCTGGGGAACTAGTTCTGATTGTGCTCTGTATTGTTTCTCTACTTGATTATGTCAGATTTTAACCATAATCTTCCATCTGGTCTACACGAACTTCATGATCTGAAGAACCATTCTTAGAGAGGGCATCGTGTGGCAAACATTCTATTTGTATTTCACCTCTTTTATTGCAGGATGGAATCCTTAAAACCTCCAATTGTATCACTGTACATTTTAGGGGAAAAAGGTTGAATGTAAAATGTGTAATTCAGTTTTTGGAACCACAACCATGATAACTTGAAAAATGAAAATGTAACACTATGAAGAAAAAGAGCAGTGAAAAAGGAGAGCTGATACAAATGTGATGTGCTGTATAATTCCACGATTCTATATGCCTATTATCACTTTAACAAAAGACCCATTTGGTATTTGGACAACCAGTGAGCTAGATTGTATTTCAAACTGATCTTGGCAAAATTCACAGGTTCTGGCACAACTAAATCTGTAAAGCACAAGAAATCAAAGGTTTTTGGATGTCACTAAGAGAAAACATAGGTTGCTTCTGGAAGCAAATGCACTCCATGACCACTATGGTTCTAGTTTAAAATGCAAAACAAGCTCTCTCTGTACTTTCCATATGTGGGGTTTGTCTCTAGAGGAAGGCTGTGTACTTGGGGGGGAAAAAATAAAAACCCTATGTTTGCAATTCTGTTTTGTTTGGGCAGTGTGAAATGTGATGATAGGTGGGGTGCTTGTCTGACTGAAAATACACCAGTAACTTAATACAAGGCAAATGCTGTGGGATTAAAATATCAATTAAATGTCCATTATTACAAATGAATTAGTCACTGTATTATGAGTTCCGGGTACTGATGCCATATCATCTAGGGTAATACCTTATTCCAGAACCACTGAAAAATTGAGAAATTCCTTTATAGAATAGAACTCCAATATTGTAAACTGACCACACAAGCTGTGGGTGATTTGAATATTGTGAATAGTCACATTTGAATACCTGAGAGCTGGATATTTTTAAATGAATTAGTAACTGGTATATGAACCCAGTTTAATGATTTGTAAATAGAATCCCTATAAAATATTAAGCTATTTCTTTTATGTGTTTGTTTGCATATAATTCTAGTTTATATTTTACTGTAAATGTGATTCTTGATCTTGGCAATCCCCCATTCTGTTTCAATTTTCTTTCCAGTTATCAATATTAATATTGGCCAATACTGTGATTTTATGAGAACTGCCTATCAGTTTCAGAATTCAGGTTTCTAATGCAGCAGTTTGATTAAATGTGCTTTCCAACATGGTGAGGAACTCAGTACACTCTCAGCTACATTTGCACCCTTCATCAACCAAAAAAACCAGAAAGATTTTTTTATGGGTTCAGAAATGGCCTGAACAAAGGATTTAAGATGACAGCCCTGCATTTCCTGTTGCAGTATTCATCGACAGACCTGTAGACTGGGGAAGGGGCTGAAATGCTACCATATCAGAGATGGTCATTCATTTTGTAAAACCATGTTTAATTTTAAACTACTTAAAATGCAAAGTTCACTTGTTGTTACATGACTGATGTCTGTGGCACATCAGAAGTAGTGAATAATACACTGATTGTGGATGAAATGATTTAGCAGCATTGGACTAAGTTCAGTAGAAGCTGAAGAAGAACGTTGCGTTGTCTTGCCATGAGCGTCTGCATTCTGTTGTAATCAGTTCTGATGCACTGGAACATTTTATGCCCAGTTGTAACAATCAGGTTTTATAAATCTTATCACTGGGTGTTCTAGCATTTAGAATCTGGCCTCAATGGTTAAACTGGAAATCATTTATATTGAAAATCAAATGTGTATATAAGTGGCTGCTTACAATTATATGAATCTGATGCCATTAGCTTTATGTCCAGCAACAAAGCTGTGTTTTACACACTAACAAATTACTATCACAAATCATAATACCTGATTTGCTGTAATCTGGGTTATCAAGCAAGAGCTAAGCTAAAGTGGAAAATTGAAATGTTCTTTTAAAATAAGTAATTTTACAAGTGGTGAGCACTGGCACAGCATTGAGCATTGCAGTTCCCAACTAAACCTTTCCCTATTTTAAATGAATGTATTAGAATCCTCATCACACCAGAAGCAGAGGGACTTGTATGCAGAGTAATAATTCTGAATCTGATGGATGTAGTTGAATTGTGAGCAAGTTATTGTTCATTTGATGTACGATGGAATTGATACCAGAACTGTAATATTCCCACTACTGTATTTTGATAACTATAGCTGTGAATATTAGGATCCTTGTTGCTGATTGATATTGCATACACAGTGGCTGTTGTTTTTATATAGATCTTGGTAATGAGACATGCACACACCTTTATTTGCTTTTCAAATGATGGCTGAGTTTGTCTGGCAGTTTACACGATTCATAATGTGATAATTTATTGTTTTGATCGGCATTGCAACCTCCACATCTTAGATTGACAGAGGAGCCTGTTAATCCTTCCTTCAAAAGGTAACGAAGCATCCAAATTATATAAAATGTGTATCTTAACCTGCTGGAATCTGATTCTTCTACAGCTTTTGTTATTTCACTGGGGATATATGTACTTCTTCAATGGGACAGTATTGAAAGAATCATTTAATTTTCTTGCTGTCTGCACCTTTTAATCTGACATTTAAATGTTACGTCCACTGTATAAAGGAATCCATGTTCCAATGCAAATCTAAACATTAAAGCCTGTCCACCTGGGAAGGAGAATTTTGTATTTGCAGATGGCTTTATATGGTTCAGTCAATGTAAAAATATAGCACAAATCTTAATTTGTAAATCCAATTGGGTCATTTGGTGTATTTCTGGATTAATTGTACTCAAAATTAACACTGGATTCAGCAAACGAGTCAATTTAGTTTTGAAGGTAATCTTCAGATGAGTTTTGCACATTTTTATTTTGATCATTGTGTGTATTATGAACTCAAAACTCTAGCTGCTGAAAATAAAATTTTACATTTCTATTGGGAACAATGTTTTTTTCTCTTTTAAATGAAAGCTGTACCTGTTATCTGTGTTCTCGTGTCTGACAGGATCAATGGTCTATAACAATACCCAACTTTCCTCATAGTATTGAAGGATGCTCATGTTTGGGTAATAAGTAAATGTTACGAATACAGGGATGCTGCACTGTGACCTTGATCCTTCTCCAGGGTTTTCACAAAGCAGATAAAATGATGACTTCATGAGACTACATTTCAGGTAAAAATGCATCACCTCGCAATGGAAATCTTGCTGTTCATACTATACTAATAACACAAATAATCATAGTAAGCCAAAGAATGAGATAGAATGAGGTGATGAATAATGGAATAGAGGCTGGTTTTTCTTAAGGAGGTGGAGGGAGAGGGATTTAAGGAAGGAATTTAACAAGGGCTCTAAGTTGTTGAATGCAAAATTGGCCTCTTCTGCACACCCACTGCCATTCAGGAAATGAATTTCAGGGTACGAATTTAAGCATGATATCAAATATAGGGAGAGGTTCGGAATTGGGGGAAGTGAGAAAGAAATTAATGTATATTAATGAGGTTATAGGTAATGGTGAACAGGAATTATGAGGAATAGGATCAAAGCTACATGATGTCGGAAGAGGGGTTTGTAGGGGATCGGAGTTAGAGGCATTCAGTGCAGCATTCCAGGCATAACAATGGCCTCTTGGTTAGCAATAGGGCTGGTTTCTGAAGCTTGTAGTGCTCAGCTCAATTTGTAACCCTCAGTGAAGCATGACAATGCCCTAATGCAAGTAACATTCCTGCCACATTATGATCAGTCAATGTGAATCTAACCAGCTCAGTTGTACTCAATGGCATTACCATTGTCAGGTTCTCCACCATCAAGGATTGCCATGGATGAAGCTGAACCAAATAAATGGTTACCGTTGTTTCTAGAACAGGGTATATGCTGGGTATTCCGCATCACTCATTTATTTCCCCAAACTCCTCTTCACCCACAAGGCACAACTTAGGACTGATGGAATACTTTACATTTACCTGGATTGGTGCAGCTCCAATACAAGCAGTTTGATATCATCCACTCCCTCCACAACAGCACAGTTGGCTGTAGTATCTACATACAGGATGCTTCTTCAGTAGCATCTTGTACCCATGACCTCCAATACCTAGCACAAGGGCAGCAGATGCACGGGAAAACCACCACTTCCAATTTCCCCGCCAAGTCATGCACCCTCCTGACTTGGAACTATATCACCATTCCTTCATCATCACTGGGTCACAATCCTGGAATTTCCTACCTAACAGCACTGGCCGAGTATCACATAGCAGCAGTGTGAAGGGCAACGAGGGATAAGCAATAAATACCATCCTTGCTGATGCCATCATATGAATTAAAAGTTATCTACAGCTTACAATAGGAGCTACTTAAACTGAAATCCATTAAGTTAGTAGTGAGAAATTTTGATATTACAATACCAAATGGATAAAGATGCTTTTAAAGTTATTATGGCTAGGAAAGAAAATATCAGCCATCTTGAGTTGCATCACATGGTTTTCAGTTTTAAAAGAAAATCACAATTAAGGATCTTGAACTGGTTAGCTGAAGAAACATCTCTAGGACTATATCCTTGTTTCAGGAATTCTCTCCAGAACCCACTCCAGGTCAGATTTTACCTCTGCACAGTGCAGCGACTTAAAAAGCTTAAACCGATTCTGTGCAGAATTACCCTGAAGTTTTTTTCAACTTGAGGAATGCAAGTTCCCATGGCTTTTGCCAGTCCTTGTGCCCACAGGCTAATTTTCCAAAACAGACCACCTAGTATTTTAAACAAGGAAAAATTTTAATAATCCGATTTATTCTAATTTAGTGACAATGTCAAAAATATTTTTAAAGAAAAATTCCAAGTTCAGGATGGTCAGAAGAGTCCAACAAATCAGAAGCTACAAAATAAACAGGATCATATAATTCCTTTATATTTCCATACAACTTTACAACCATTGAAAAAAAGTGCCTCATTTGTACAAATTTTGGCAAATCAGACTTGACATAATGAGAAACTGTTAAGCTTTTCTTTGAAAACAATATAAACTTTTAAAAAGGACATGAAGTGCCAATAATATATAATCGGAATAAATAATCAAGATATTGCAACAACCCCACACAGCACTGTTTCCAAAATCTTGTCTAGCCATGATTGTTTTCGTAGCAAAGCACCCAGAAACATCAACATGACAGTGCTTTTAACAAACTGCTACATTTTGTACTGCAAGTTTACTACGGTGCACACTAGAGAAAGCAACTATCAAAAAAGGTAAACAAAAAATATATATAATTGAAAAAGGTTGTTAAAACATACAACACATAAAACTTCAATATATAGTAGAAAATCATCTGTAAACATATGCAGCTTGAAATTTGCACCATAGTTGTTAATTACCCACATTTCAGTGCCCATAGATAAGAACTCCATTTACCATAATTGCATACGAAATATTACTGTACACTTATTTACAGGGCTGTTCAATCATCCATCACAATGGAAATGACACAGGTTCACAATTTTAGTTTAAAAAAATGATCTCCCAACCAAGTGAAACGATTACCTAATAGACCCTTCCTTTGCACTGCAACATATCGTTTGTTCACACTCAAAAAGTAGAAATGGCAAAACGCTTCAACTGAGTAGGCTATAAAAGCTTAGCTTTTGCAGCCATGGCAAACTCACCATGACCAAGATTTCTGTACACAGAAAAATACAGATGAGAAAAAACTGAAATGAGCACCAGCCAATGCCTCGGGTGGATTAGAGTTGTTAAAACTGGTCCAACAATTGACGAAGGTACGGGGCCTTTGTAAGGTCACGACTGACGCTGAACAGCTTATACAAGACCGGGCAATCCAGTGAGACACACTGAACTTGTCTATCCACACAGACCGTGCAATTCCTGCAAATCTAAAAATCAAAGACTTCCATGAGTAATCAGTGATTCAAAAGAAGGCAAATGCTTTCTAACAACTGCAATCTGTTAGGCACTAGGAAATTGCAGAAAACCAACCACAGAATGGTATTTGACATCACAGCTCAATAATGCAACTCATACAAATAAGTTTGGTTCCTGATTTGCCTTGAGCCATTATCTGGTACTTTTAGTCTTCAAAGGGGGAGGGCTGGAGCAGTGTGGAGGAGAGGGGGAGGGCTGGAGCAGTGTGGAGGAGAGGGGGAGGGCTGCAGCAGTGTGGAGGAGAGGGGGAGGGCTGCAGCAGTGTGGAGGAGAGGGGGAGGGCTGCAGCAGTGTGGAGGAGAGGGGGAGGTGAAAGATATACACATGCATAGACTCACAAAGACACAAAGGGGAGAGTAGAGAGGGAATGGGACTAGGAGACAGTGGAGATGAAGACAAGCAAGGAAGGAATCTTGACTCCATTCTCTCTCCCCTTGCCCAGTCCCTTCCCACCTACATCCGTGATTCCTCTGACACCCCACATCATATCAACAATTTCCAGTTCCCTGACCCCAACCGCCCAACCATGGACGTCCAATTCCTCTACACCTCCATCCCCCACCAGGATGGTCTGATGGCTCTCCGCTTCTTCATCGAACAGAGGCCCGAACAATCCCCATCCACCACTACTCCCCTCCGTCTGGCTGAACTTGTTCTCACACTGAACAATTTCTCCTTAAACTCGTCTCACTTCCTCCAAATAAAAGGTGTGGCTATGGGTACCCGCATGGGCCCCAGTTATGCCTGTCTCCTTATGGGGTATGTGGAACATTCCTTGTTCCAGTCCTACTCTGGCCCCCTCCCACAACTCTTTCTCCAGCATATCGATGATTTCTTCGGTGCTGTTTCATGATCTCATCTGGACCTGGAAAAATTTATTAATTTTGCTTCCAATTTCCACCCCTCCATCATTTTCACATGGGTCCATCTCTGACACTTCCCTTCCCTTCCTTGACCTCTTTGTCTCAATTTCTGGTGATAGACTGTCCACCAATATCCATTACAAGCCTACCGACTCCCACAGCTACCTCGACTACAGCTCCTCACACCCCGCTTCCTGTAAGGACTCCATTCCATTCTCTCAGTTCCTTCGCCTCCGTCGCATCTGTTCTGACGATGACACTTTCAAAAACAGTTCCTTCTGACATGTCTTCCTTCTTCCTTAACCGAGGTTTTCCACCCATGGTAGTTGACATGGCCCTCAACCGTGTCTGGCCCATCTCCCACGCATCCGCCCTCACACCCTCCTCTCCCTCCCAGAAACATGATAGGGTCCCCCTTGTCCTCACTTATCACCCCACCAGCCTCCGCATTCAAAGGATCATCCTCCGCCATTTCCGCCAACTCCAGCATGATGCCACCACCAAACACATCTTCCCTTCACCCCCCCGGCGGCATTCCGCAGGGATCGTTCCCTCCGGGACACCCTGGTCCACTCCTCCATCACCCCCTACACTTCAACCCCCTCCCACGGCACCTTCCCATGCAACCGCAGAAGGTGCTACACCTGCCCCTTTACTTCCCCTCTCCTCACCGTTCAAGGGCCCAAATACTCCTTTCATGTGAAGCAGCATTTCACTTGCACTTCCCTCAATTTAGTCTACTGCATTCGTTGCTCCCAATGCGGTTTCCTCTACGTTGGAGAGACCAAACACAGACTGGGTGACCGCTTTGCAGAACACCTTCGGTCTGTCCCCAAGCATGACCCAGACCTCCCTGTCGCTTGCCATTTCAACACTCCGCCCTGCTCTCATGCCCACATATCTGTCCTTGGCCTGCTGCATTGCTCCAGTGAAGCTCAACGCAAACTGGAGGAACAGCACCTCATCTTCCAACTAAGCACTTTATAGCCTTCCGGACTGAATATTGAGTTCAACAATTTTAGATCATGAACTCTCTCCTCCATCCCCACCCCCTTTCCGATCTCCCCCACCCCCCTACCTTTTTCCAATAATTTATATAGATTTTTCTTTTCCCACCTATTTCCATTATTTTTAAATGTATTTCCATATATTGTTTTATCTCTACCTTTTAGCCTATTTTGATTCCTTCACCCCACCCCCACTAGGGCTATCTGTACCTTGCTTGCCCTGCTTTCTACTCTTAATTAGCACATTCCTTAGATAATATCACCAGCTTTAACACCTCTTTGTCCCTTTGTCTATGAGATCTTTTGGCAATCTCCACCTATCACTGGCCCTCTATCCAGCTCTACTTGTCCCCCCCCCCCCACCCCACTTAAAGCAGCTTATATTTCACCTCTCTTCTATTTTTACTTAGATCTGCTGAAGAGTCATACGGACTCAAAACGTTAACTGTGTTCCTCTCCGCAGATGCTGCCAGGTATTTTTATTTTTATTTTTGTTAAGGAATAAACTTCCTTCAGGACATCCTAAAGTGCTCTGCAGCCAAATATATTTGAAATGTCATCATTGCAAACTCAACAGCCAATACACACACAGGAGGCTCTCAAAACATGAATCACAGAATTGTTAATCTGTTTCAGCAATGTTAACCAAGACACCAAGAGATAACCTTAAACTTAAATCCCAGACATTTTTTCAACATCCCTCACTTAAGTTCTCAAAATCAGTTCTTAGCCCATCTAATCTACAGGTTAGCACAAGTAAATATTCAATGAAAATAATTTATTCTCTTTCCTCCCTTTTTTTTCCTACTTTACTCTTCCACTTCCCCTGTTCCTCCACCCCAACTCCCTCCCTCCAATTGTGCACTGCCCCGCCATCCCCTTACCTTTAACATACCATTGGCAGCCATGCCTTCAGTTACTATGCACCATGCTCTGGAATTCCCTCCCTAAACCTCTCTGCTCTTCAGAATCTCCTTAGACTTAAAGGCCTCCTTCTGTGCTGTTATGACTATCCAAGTCCTTGCCAGCTCTCTGTAGAGCAATCCAGTCAGTACTCTTAATACCTAATGTTCGGCTAAACTTTTGGCTATCTATCCTAGTATCTCCTCCAGCTCAGTTCTTCCCCCACCCTCCACATTTGTGAAACAATGGGGACATTTTTATCTTGGAGTATTGTACAAATTCAAGTTTTTGTTGTTGGCACCACAAACATATTACTTCCAATTAGGAGTAAAGGCTCTTACCAGGGAATTGGGAGTCACAATCTAGGCTGACACTCCAGGAGTGCAGCATTGCCAAAGGTGCTGTTTATTGGATGGGATTTTTGAAGTGACACTTTACCTGTCTAGTGCTTTAGATAAATATTAAAAATGAAAATATCTCATGGTACTATACAAAGACGAACAGGGAATTTTGATGTCCTGGCCAACATTGCACCCTCAACAGCAGAAACTCTCATGCCTTTTGGAAGAATATTAGTGGTGTACAATGGTTTCTACATTTTCCCTACTTAGCAGCCACTGTATGTTGAGAGGGTTAGACAAGATAGTGTACAGTATTAGCCTGATTTGATCCTGTGAGCAGCCACCTCTTCCCTGCGCTAAACCTAAAAACTAATGAGAAGGTAGAATCTGGGATCCCAGTAGATCTTCCTGTCATTTGAGCTAGTTCCTGCAGCTCCTTGGCCCTTTCAAGTGAAGCCTGGCAATAATCTGAGGGGGAGCAGGCGAGACCTGGGGGAGGGGGAGCGGGAGTGGATGAGATCAGTGGGGGGGTGAGACCAGGGGAGCAGGCAAGATCCAGGGGGAACGCAAGAGCGCGAGTGCTTGAGAGGGAGCGCAAGAGTGGGTGGGAGGCCTCAAGACAGAGACCAAAGTCTTGAGAGAGAGAGAGAAAGAAACTGAGGTTGGGGCAGAGGCAGGAGCAGGTTTCACTATCGGACTTTCCACTTCCCTGGGGTGGAATGGGGAGGAAAACCTAGCCTCAAATGTTCAGTCTACTTGATAAAATTGCTAGTGACCTTCATTAAGAGAATTTTGAATAATAGTCCATTTAACTTCATGATGTTATTGTTTCAGCATTTAGTTTTAAGCCAGAGCAACAGCTTAACTTCTAGTCTTGATAATTGAGCACAAGTACCTTTAGCAGCTGAGCCTGTTTCCATTCCCATTCTTGAATCTCCTGATGAAGGATCACAGCCACTTGCTGAGGGTTGCTTCGGCACTTACTACAGATGCCCAGCTGAGTGAGCTCATCACAGGCTGGACAGTGCAGGGTGGTGAAATACTGGGAGATTGTTCCTTTACGGCCATCCTGTTCATTGCGAGCTGTTGAAAACGCCTTCTGGACCTAAACAAAAACATTAAACATGAAGTTTAAGAACACTTGAATCAGTTACTTTTCATTTATGGAGAGTAAGTTTGCAGTGTACAGATGCTTTCTTTTAAAACATTCAGATAAAATCAATTGAGATGACAGGCAGACAACTCCAGGTGGCCAAGGGCGAGTTTACAATTTGTACAGCTGGTAGTGGGAGAAAGATCCAAAAATGTGAGTTGCATTGCTGACTCTGCAATGCTGATGTCAAGGCATTAACTATACCCTTACTCTGAAAGTATGCAACATTTACACCCACTCTGAATTAGACCATAATTACAACAAGGACAGACTATCGGCAAAGTCAGCTTGTCACTTGGCTGTAACCGGGCTCAGTACAGGGCAAGAGTAGATCCAGTTGTCCTAACAAAGGACACCCAGTGTAACGTGGACACAGGTCCACAAATCTGTCCTCATGGAATGGTACCTTTAGTGCTGTTAGGAACTAGAGAGTTTAAGTACGTTATATGTGTATTTGAGTCTGTTCGGAATAAGGTATATCTTAGTTTGCGTTTAATTTTGTTTTTCTGTATTTTGTGGGTTAAAAGGATGAAACTTGATTTTAGTTTCACTTTAAAAGATGCCTGCATTTTTAATGAGTTTTATGACCCTTGAAGTGGAGAGCTGTGTTATCAAGGGGGTAGTGGTTTTGGGAAGTTAAAACAAAGTAGAAAAAACTGTGCTGTTGCGTACCAATAGGGGTCTAGAGGGAACCCCACCTCCACACACACAGACAGAGAAAACCAAAAGCAGTTTGAGTTCAGTTGGTCAGTGTGCTCTAAAGCTGAAAGGAGTTGCCAGCAGAAGCAGCATAGGAGAGAGACAGATAGCAAGTCCCAAACTAAAGCTGAAACCAGCTGTTAGGAGAAGCTGGACAGGAGGGAGCTACAGGAAGCAGGTTTCCCCAAAGAATAGAAGAAGAGTCCTGAGAAGACCTTCTAGTCAAAGGAGATGAACAGGAATCTGGACAAGGTCCTGTTAAGTGAAGTCAAGAGTGAGGAGCAGAGAAGCGCTCCAAGCTTAAAGGGAGAAGCTGCAGGATGCAGATTTAAACAATATAGGCTTGCAAGAATCCAGAAGATCCATGGAGACAGGTGAAGGGCTGTAACTCTTTACTATGGGCACATGAAGCAGTGGTGCTCTGTTGGCACTTCTGAGTCAGTGAGAGTGCATGGAAGGCAAAGCTTGAATGCACTCGGCAATTCAGCAGAGAGGAACATCAGAAACTCTGGAAGTGGACCCTTATGGAAGGCGTCTGAGAGAAAGTGTCAGTTTGGGAGAAGATTCCAAGGCGAGGTCTTGGAGAGTGGAGATTGGAAACCCCTGTGTGAAAGACAGAGTTCAGCGAGACTGGTTGGCTCATGGTGTGATAAGCGTCTGTGGGGTGGTGGGAGGAGTTGACGAGAGATCCATAGCATCTGTTTGGGGTGGCATCTGTCACTTGATTTCAGAGTGTGGTGTGTCTGACCACAGGTCACCTATTGGTTTACATGGACTGTACTTACTGTGAACATTAGCGCATAAGATAGTTTTTGTAACTTGTGTTATCCTTACAAATCTGTATATATCTGTAAAGGTATAGTTGTGGGTGAAGGAGTATTGTAATATACTTCATCCTTTCTTGTTTAATAAGCATTTTATTCTTTTGTTAAAAGTTCATCAGCTGACTCCTGTGACTCTGTTCAGTAGCTACTCTCCACGTATCTAAACAAATAAAAGTTAGGATCTATCAAGCCGGGTTCCACCCTGGGATCTGGCTTGTCCAGTGGTAATATCAGTCCGGATCATAACAATGCATACAGCTCAAAGGCACATGAGCAATGCTGTGAAGCAATTACTGGAAAAACTAAGGTATTGGGGTGCTATCACAGACAGCACACTATTTTGACGTTATACAATACCTTGGTTAGGCCTCACAGGCTACAGAGTATATTTTTGGTTTCCGCACATGGTTGGTTAGAGGGGCTTTGGAAAAGGTGCACAGAAAGGACACTGGACTAATTCCCAGTTTAAAGTATCTTGGTTATCAAGATAGGCTAAAATTGTTGGAACTCTATATTTTAGAGAAATGTAAACCTAGGGGTGATTTGATGAATCACAATTGTTTGTAACAAGACTAAGGGTTAGATTGTGGCCAATTAAATGGATTGGGGAGGATTAAAATTTTACAATCTTGGTTAGCTGTCAGGTGGTGGTTCTTTACCAGAGAACAGGCTGCTGTGTCATTTGGTGGACTTTGGATTTACCTTATTCCTTCAAGTGAAAGCTGAACATTTCACAAAAGGCAGGTAACTGTAGGGAATTAAGAACCAGATTGCCCTGATCACCATTGCCAGGTCATCAAATTGAACAATAATCCCAACACCAACCCCTGGGGAACACCACTGTATACTCCCCTCCAGTCTGAAGAACAATTCTATTCCCTACTTTCTATCTCTTAGCCAATTTCTTATTTAAACAGCCACTGGTCCTTTAATACCATGGTCTTCAATTTTGCTAAAATGTCCATTATGTGGTACTTTATCAATTGCCTTTTAAAAGTCCGTTACACAACATCAAGTTAGTCAAATACGATATGCCTTCAAATCTACGCTGGCCTTCATTTATTGACCCATATTTTTCGAAGTGACAATTCTGTCTCAAATTATTGTCTCAAAGTTCGCTCACTGCTGGCGTTAGGCTAACTGGTCTGTAGTTCTCGGTTTTGGCTGCCTCCCTTTTTTGAAGAGGGGTTTAAACATTTGCAATCATCCTGTGGCACCACTCCCAAATTCGAGGAAGGATTGGAAAGTTGCAGACAGAATCTCTTGCACTTTCCACATTTACTTCCCTCAGCGACCTGGATACATCTCATTCAGACTGACTGGCTTTTCTTCTTTGAACACTCAACCTTTTAAGTACCTTCTATTTTTATCCTATCCAATTTCTCCCTCTACATTGGCAACATCCTGTGCTTTACTGAGATCAGATGCAAAATATTAATTTAATACATCATCTGCCTCCACAAGATGATCTCCTTGTTGGGCCCTAATCTACCCCCACCCTTCCTTTGAATATCCTTTGACTAGTTACATGTTTTTAAAAGGTTTTTGGGCTCCTTTTTTCGTTAGTTACCAATTTATTCTCATGCACTCTTTGCCCCTTTTTCTGGCTTCCTCTGTACTTTTTGCATTCAGCTTGGTTCTGTACTGAATTATCAATCTGACATTTGACATAAGCCCTTCTCAGTATAATTTTAATCTCTGACTATACTCATAACTTGTACACATTGGCATTGCTCCTGTTTCGTCCATGTTCTGTACAGCTATTCATCCACGTGGATCAAAGTTTAAATTGCAAACTCCTTCTAATTAGACACAAACACTAGTTATAATAGTGTAAATATTGAATGGATCTGGAAAGTTGTTTTATCATTGACAAATATTGGAAAGAAATCGGGGTGAGGGCATGACAGACATACCATATGAGAACAGGATACAGAGTCAATTAAACAGGTGGTTTGGGACAGAAAGATGGAAGTAACCCATGGAATACAGGATCTGAATTGTTGTGACCAGAAGTAGAGCTGGATCTGCTTTAAACTAGTTCCAATTCTGATGATTTATATCAGGCAAAGGGCAGACTACAGCCAATTCTAGGGGCAGCCTAAGCCCACAGCATATTTATAACAAGGTATAAACTCCAGATTTTTGATTATTTCTACATTTCAAATGTGCCTCATTATCCTGGATTAGATTGTGACCACCATCAGTCAATACCTCGTACCACAGAATCTATGACCGCCTGAAAAAGAGGTGCCTTCCAGTAGTGTCAGCCTGATGGTGCTGGCCATTCCCTTCCACAAACTCAAGTAACCCCATGCAGTAGCCTGGAGAAAAGGTAGATCAACTTGTCCAGGCCAGCAAATAGCAAGTCAACAACCAATTTTCAACATGGGTCTTAGCAAAACTGTATCTGGAGTATGGTCTCAGAGTTACTTATAACTCTCCATCAGCTAGCCTGAGTGCCCATTCCTCACAGGCTATTTGATACGAGGTGACTATTACAAGTGCACACTTTATAGCTGGGCTCACTGGATAATAGTCACGAGCTGAAATACTGACCAATTTTTCATTCCTAACTCAGGGTTATAGAAGTCAACTCAACAGCAAATCTCTTACTTCCACAGCTGAAATCAGGCAGTGCAGGGAGTGAAAACTTAAAGCCACCCCATGTGTATGTCTCGGTACCAGACCAAGTAATTGACCATTGGGAAAGCACTGATCTTCCATCTTTCAAACTAAGGAAGGGGAAGTGAGATTACGCAATTGGCCTTTCCTTTGTAGGGGGTTCATCCAAATCCTAGCCAACATTCTATCATCACTATCAGAAATAGTTTGACCAATTATCTATCAATCATTATATAGGGCTTTGCTGTACTCGAATTGACTACTGTGTCTGACTACATAATGAAGGCTCCTTGCCCAAGAGGGAGCATGAACCACCAAGGAAAATCAGAAGCTGGTGAACGTGGGTGCTGAAACAGGCATTGCCGCCTCAGTAGGGCAAGTGGGAGAGAACTGGGCTGACGACCTCCCAATGTGTGTCATCGGTCCAACAATGCAAAATAGCACACTTCAGAACAACAGCCTTTTCTGAGCTACTTTGCATTAATGTCCCTGACTTCATTTCTGTTGATATTCATGTTAGTGAAGAGCTTAAACACAAGGACCGGAGTAATGAAAACTAAACAAGACAATGTTACAAATCCAAATCCAACGTGTCTATCAGGAAATCTCATTGCTTCTTACCCTGGGTAACTCATGGTACCAGCTGAAGACATCCACACCAATCAGAGAGAAAACCCTGTTGAGGGGTGGCAGGATCTGTTTGGTGATGTAGTAGGTAGCATTCAGTCTCAAGCTGGGATCCTGCAGCACCTCAATCGGTCGTCTGACAAGCTGAATGAGTGGCACACCTGGCACTCCGTACACAATGACGTAAGGAACTCTCTCGCCTACCCTGGGCTCAGAACGCCGATCATATGACAGCATCCTCCTGTTTCGGGGCAAGACAGCATTAGCAATTTGTAGAGTTAATACAGCTTCAGCACAAACACCTGCAAAACAACCATTATTTCAGTAGCTCATTCACATATCTCCTCCACCTGGATGCACTTATCAGGATTTACTCAAGACAGCTCTGCTGGGATCTAAAGGCCCTTTTATATTAATGCACAAAAGTTAAATTGTTCCCTTTCAAATTGCTTCAATGCAGCTATATTGGATACTGCAGATTCTGCATTAACCAGCAGATGGCCTCAGGTGAAAACATCCTTCAGCCACAAGCTTAAAAAAAATGTTACAAAATAAATTAAATATGCACATACCTTTCCAGAGTGTTGCTAAACAAAACTTACATTACTGTACCACGCATTAGGTATAAAGGGCATCTCAGGACTTTATAGCCAAGGGCCAGAAGGAACTGACACTGGGGAGTGAGAAATAGATAGCACTGAAGACATGGAGGGTGCATGCCAGAACATAAGGGCTGGAGGAAATCGATGAGATTAGGAATGGTGAAACCATGCAGATTTTTGGATTTGTTAGTTGGTCAATTGAACCTTCTTTGCTGGCCCACTTTAAATTCATTCAGTTATCATACAGTCAATCTACTTGGCACAAAATCAATTCAAATCTCACCACGGCAGCTAGTGGGACAAAACAGCATAAAAAGTACAAGCACGTGAACACATGCAGCTGGCCAGTCTAACGACAGGCCCACTAAAATAAGACTTAAAAACTGCAGGAGCCATTTTAAAAAGAAAACATTTTGATATTGCTTATATTGGCCGCTCAATGGAATATATCGACCTGGGTCTCCATTTTCCAACTGGAAGGAACAAGAGTGATACAAATGACAACCTCAACACAATATCTGGCATTCATTTTGGGATCGCTCTTCTGTAAGTTACAAGGTAAAAGGGATGTGAACTAGGGTGATTTGAAAGCGCAACAGGACAGTTAAAAAAAAAGCTGCATTTCAAAAGTACAAAAGCAGTGCAATTGTGTACAATGTAAAGGATCAATACTGCCCTGCCACCAACTGACTTGCTTCAGAGTTTCAGCACTGTTTCTATAAAAGGACAGAGTGCGTACTCGGCACATCAGAGTGAGACCTTGCAGCTCAGGCAGCGCTTCAGTCTGAATTTACAACAGCTCCTGGGAGAGTCTTTTCTTTTTTAATGCTTATGACTTGAGTTGGTATCTTCCAACGTTCCAACACCAACATCATTTTGACAAGTAAGCGGAGATATTACAGCAGCTATTATTCATCAAGGGCAGAGCCAAAAAGGAATTTTCCACGGAATATGACCCACTTAGACTGTCAAGGCTGAGCTGAAATTTCGGTTTCTGGTTTTCTTTGTGGCCTTGAGAGAACAGGCAGTAAAATGTGTGCAGAACTGCAGGTGGAACGGCATTGTCACCAGGTGCCAGTAAACATGCTGTCTCTGCTTCTTTAGCAGCTCTGAGTCAGAATGCCTGCCTTTTGGTGTCTCAGCTCCCCCAGAGATGGCAGCACCCCTTTAATCTAGAGTGCTGTCGACAAATGCAAGGGCAGCTGCTGGGGTAATGCTATTCCCCACAAGCTTCATGGGGCATTTTCTTCAGCATAGCAATAAAAGTGAGCCACAGTCCACCCATACTTTAACAGCAACAACAATTTTCGACGAAGACGACTCTCAAAATAGAGTTGGGGCTGAGAAAAAGTTGTTCAGCCAAAGCCCATTCCAGTGATACATTAATTTACGCATCATACAATGCACTGTAATTGTACTTGACAAATCCTAATATTTTTGCCTTCAGTCCCTTACCTGGAAAAGTATTTCAAATTCTCAGGACTTTAAGCAAATATTTTTTTCTCGTGCAAGCTGTATTAAATGTACTTTTCAACCATGAATAATTCACGTTCTCTGCTCCTGGCTGATAGGTGTATGTTGAAGTAATATTCTAGGTTTATTGGATCTACGCCATTTAATTATTTTTATATACATTGCAGTCTTCTTCCCATAGCCTCCTCTTTATTGACAGTAAACCTCACACTTCTCTGATTTTCCCTCAAACCTTCACACATTTGGGTTAGTCTTTTTCTGGTTTTCCAGTAAATTACCACTAACTGCTGATCGCAACACAGCACAAATATTCTGTCATTTTGAGGGAGTCGAAGATTGAGCGACCAACCTTGTCCCCATATTCAAAAAGAGTGGTAGAGGCAAGCCCAACGATAACAGACCCAATAAAATCACCTCAGTAATTTTGAAAACAAGTTCAATCAACTGTCAGAAGTTAAGTGGAAAGATTTCCAAATGAAATAACCCAATGGCAACCAACAAAATTGGAAGGGGCAGATTTTGCCTGATCAACCTTAGGCAATTAAAAAAAATTGGATCCAGCGGAGGTTCCTCATCAGTAGTGATGAATGTATTTGTTTAACAAAAAAAGACAATTTACATTGTCAATTATTGAGTGATGTTAAGTCAAATAAGAGCTGATATTCCAAGTTGATAGTTGGGGAGAGCCATGCAACATAGTGCATCAGCAATTGGCTAAAAGGAAGGAGTTAGAAGACAGTCACGAGAGAATTGCAGACACGTACAAGGGAGGCCTTATTGAATAGGGTAGACAGTGGCAAAGTGGCAATGTCACTGGGCTAGTAATCCAGAGGGCCAGGCACATGCCATGGGATCATTGATTCAAATCCCACCATGGCAGCTAGTGGAATTTAAATTCAATTACTAAAATTCAATTGAAAACCAGTTTCAGTAATGTGCAATGAAACTACCAATTGCCGTAAAACCCCATCTGGGGAGTTCACTAATATCCTTTAGGTATGGAAATCTGCTGTCCATGCTCGGTTTACATGTGACTCCATAGAACCATAGAAAAGTTACAGCACAGAAGGAGGCCATTCGGCCCATCTTGTCCATGCCAGCCCAAGGACACCCAGGTGCCCTTTCTAATCCCACCTTCCTGCACCCGGCCCATAGCACAGCAATGCGGTTGACTTTTAACTGCCATCTGCAATTGCCCTGCAAGCCACTCAATTGTATTAACAGAAAACTGAAATGTCTCTGACTCCTCCATCACCATCCCTGGGTATGTCCTGTCCCATGGCAGGACAGACAAACATACAAATTAGGAGTAGGAAACTCAGCCTTCAAGCCTGCTCTGACATTCAATAAGATCACGGCTGATCTAATTTTAACCTCAACTCCACATTCCTGCCTACCCCGATAACCTTTCACCCTTGCTTATCAAGAGTCTATCCACCTCTGCCTTAAAGATATTCAAAGACTCTGTCTCAACCATCTTTTGAGGAAGAGAATTCCAAAGACACTCAACCCTCGGAAAAAAGTTCTCATTATTTTTGTCCTAAATGGGTGACCCCTTATCTTTAAACAGTGACCCCTAGATTTAGATTCTCCCACAAGAGGAAGCATCCTTTCCACATCCACCCTGTCAAGTCCTCTCAGGATCTTATATGTTTCAATCAAGTTGTCTCTTACTCTTCTAAACTCCAGTGGATACAAGCCTAACCTGTCCAGCCTTTCCTCATAAGACAGCCCACCCACTCCAGGTATTAGTCTAGTAAACTTTCCTTAAATAAAGAGGCTAAAACTTCTTTTTCATTCATTCATGGGATGTGGACGGCACTGGGACAGCATTTATTGCCCATCCCTAATTGTTCAGAGGCGTTTATGAGTCAACCACATTGCTGTGGGCCAGACCAGGTAAGAATGGCAGGCTTCCTTCCCTAAAGGACATGAATGAACCAGATGGGGTTTTATGACAGTTGTGGTCATCATCAGACTTTTAATTCAAGATATTTAGTGAATTCAAATTCCGCCAGCTGAGATTTGAACCTGGGTACCCAGAGCATTACCCTGGGTCTCTGGATTACTAGTCCAGTGACAATACCATATGCCACCACCTCTCCTCAATACTTTACACACTGCTCCAGATGTGGCCTCATCAATGCCCTGTATAACTGAAGCATAACCTCCCTACTCTTGCATTCAATTCCCCTCACAATGAAAGATAACATTTTATTAGCTTTACTAGTTACTTGCTGCACCTGCATTCTAACCTTTTACAATTCATGCACTAAGACACCCAGATCCCTCTATATCTCAGAGCTCTGCAATCTCCCACCATTTAGGTAATATGCTTCATCCTGCCAAAATAGGCAACCTCATTTCCCCACATTATACCCCATTTGCCAGATCTCTGCCCACTCACCTAATCTATCTTTTTCCTTTTGTAGCCTCCTTATGTCTTCTTCACAACTTACTTTCCTACCTATCTTTGTGTCAGCAGCAAATTTAGCAACCATACCTTCGATTCCTTCATCAAAATCATTTATATAAATTGTAAAAAATTGAGGCCCCAGGACTGGTCCCTGTAGCACACCACTCGTCACATCCTACTAACCAGAAAATGACCCATTTATGCCTAAAGTAAAGTCCCGTCTTTTGTGACTTGTTCACGTTTTCACCTGCCCGTGCTTTGTACACCGCATCGTCCATTGCATGAGCAATGTTCGCTCATCCACGTTTTCTTCTCCCTCTCTCCTCTTTGCCCAGGGAGATGATAGCCATGATGGAATAGAGACTGGAATGGTTGCAGCTGAAGTGCATCCCAAATGAAGGGATTAGCCTGGAAATGTCCAAAACTTGCAGTCCAGAGCTGCAATAACGGCTCTGTTCAGTTTTGAAATCTTCACCGGTGTATTGTTCACAGTATTGTCTGTCATATACAGGTACTGCACCACAATTTGCTGCAGAGTAACTACCCAAACCAATGCTGCCCTCACATAGCTGCAACCTATCTAATTGAGTCCCATTGAAAAGCATGTTCATCACTCGTGATTTCCCTGTTTGTGAGGTTTTGTGGGAACATAACCTTTGCGAACGGCAGGACTTTACTCTGTTTCCTGTTAGCTAGCCAAACTTCTTTCCATGCCAATTTGTTATCCCCAAAACATGAGCTTTTATTTTCCACAATAACCTTTGATGTGGCACCTTATCAAATGCCTTCTGGAAATCTAAGTGCAGTACATCCACCAGTTCCCCATTATCCATAGCATATTCTTCTTCAAAGAAGTCCAATAAATTAGTTAAACATTATTTCCCTTTCACAAAACCATGTTGACTCTGCCTGATTACCTTGAATTTATCCAAGTGTCCAGCTCTCACGTCTTTAACGATAGGTTCTAAGATTTTCCCTATAACAAACGTTAAGCTAACTGGCCCATAGTTTCCTACTTTCCGTCTCCCTCCCTTTTTGAATAAAGGAGTTACATTAGCTATTTTTTAATCTAATGGAACCTTCCCCGAAGCTAGTGAATTTTGGAAAATTAAAACCAACACATTAACTATCTCACTAGCCACTTCTTTTAAGGCCCTAGGATGAAACCCACCAGGAACTGGGAACTTAGCAAATTGTTGGAACTGTGGGTTGACAAGTACCACTTCCCTGGTGATTGGAATTTTCACGAGTTCCTCCCTCCCTTCCAATTCCTACTTTACAGTTATTTCTGGGATGTTACTTGCATACTCTATAGTGAAGACTTATGCAAAACATCGGTTCAGTTCATCTACCATCTCATTTCCCATTATTAATTACCCAGGCTCACTTTCTATAAGTTCAACGGTGACTTTGTTAACTCTTTTTTAATTATCTATAGAAACTCTTACTATGTTTTCATATTTCTAGCTAGCTTTCTCCTGTACTCTAATTTTTCCCTCATTAATCATTCTTTGCTGTTTTTTATATTCTGTCCAATCTTCTGACCTGTCATGCATCTTTGCACAATTATATGCTTTTTTCTTTAAGTTTGATACTATCTTTAACTTTTTTAGTCAACCAGGGATGGTGGGTCCTCCCCTTGGAATTTCTTTTTCTCGTTGGATCGTACCTATTCTGTGTATTCTGAAATATCCCCTTAAATGTGCGCCACTGAGAGTAAAAATTGCAGGGGCACTGGCCATAATCTTTCAGTCTTCCCCGGACTCAGGGGAGGTGCCAGAGGACTGGAGAATTGCAAATATTACATCCTTGTTCAAAAAAGGTTGTAAGGATAAGCCCAGCAATTACAGGCCAGTCAGTTTAACTTCAGTGGTGGGCAAGATTCTAGAAACAATTATAAATTAGTAGTCACATGGAAAAATATGGGTTGATAAGGAAGAGCCAACATGGATTTCTAAAGGTGAAATTGTGTTTAACTAACTTGCTGGAGGTCTTTGAAGAGATAACAGAAAAGGTCGATGAGGGTAATGCTGTTGATGTGGTGTACATGGACTTTGAAAAAGCATTTGATACAGTGCCACACAAAATACTTGAGAGAAAAGTTATTGCTTATGGAAGAAAAGGGATAGTAGCAACATGGACATAAAATTGACTGAACAATAAGAAGCAGGGAGTAATGGTCAATGGATATTTTTTGGGCTGAAGGAAGGTTTGTAGTGGAGTTCCCCAGGCATTGGTATTGGGGCCCATGCTTTTCCTGATATATTATTAATGATCTAGATCTTGGTATGCAAGGGACAATTTCAAAGTTTGCAGATGATACAAAGCTTGGGAGTGTTGTGAATTGCGAGGAGGACTGTGTGGAACTTCAAGAGGACATAGACAATTTGGTGGAGTGGGCAGTTAGGTGGCAGATGAAGTTCAATGCGGAGATGTGTGAGGTGATGCATTTTGGTAGGAAGAACATGGAGACACAATATAAAATAAGGGGTGGAATTCTGAAGGGAGTGCAGGAGCAGAAAGAAATGGGTGCATATGTGCAAAGATCATTGAAGGTGGCAGGACAGGTGGAGAGAGCAGTTAATAAAGCATATAGTATCCTGGGCTTTATTAATAGGGGCATAGATTTCAAGAGCAGGGAGGTTAGACCCTTGTAGATCTCAGTTGAAATATTGTGTACAATTCTGGGCACCATATTATAGGAAGGATGTGAACACACTGGAGAGAGTGCAGAAGAGGTTTACAAGAATGGTTCCAGGGATGAGAAACTTCAGCTATGAGGATAGATTGGAGAAGTTGAGACTGTTTTCCTTGGAGAGGGGAAGACTGAGAGGAGACTTGATAGAAGTTTTCAAAATCATGAGAAGGCTGGACAGAGTAGAGAGGGAGAAGCTGTTCCCACTCGTAAAAGGATCAAAAACAAGAGGGCACAGATTTAAAGTGATTTGCAAAAGAAGGAAATGTGACATGAGAAAAATCTTTTTCACACAACAGGTGGTTGAGGTCTGGAACGCTCTGACTGCCTGGAAGTGTGGTGGACACAGATTCAATTGAGGCATTCAAGAGGGCATTAGATGATTATTTGAATAGAAACAAGGTGCAGGGGTATTGGGAAAAGACAGGGCAATAGCACTAGGTCATAATGCTCATTTGGAGAGCCTATGCAGACACGATGGGCTGAATGGCCTCCTTCTGTGCCGTTAAGATTTTGTGATTCTGCATCACTATTGACCTATCCCTTAACCTAATTTGCTAGTTCACTTTAGCTAGCTGTGCTTTCATGCCCTCATAATTGCCCTTATTTAACTTTAAAATACTAGTCTTAGACGCACTCTTTCCTTCTTCAAGCTGAATGTAAAATTCAATCATAGGTACCTTAAAGTCGTTTATTAATCCTATCTCGTTGCACAACACCAGGTTTAGTATAGCCTGCTCCCTGGTTGGCTCCATAATGTGATCTATTAAATTATCCCGAAAATATTCTATGAATTAGTCATCTACACTACCTTGGCCAATCTGATGTATCCAGTCTATATGTAGATTAAGATCTCCATGATAATCACTGTACCTTTCTGAAGGAGCTCCCACTATTTCTTCTTTGATACCCCATCCTACCATTTGATTACTGTTAGGGGGCCTGTACACCACTCCCACTAAGTGACTTCATGCCTTCATCATTGCCTATCTCTACCCAAACCACTTCTAAATCCTGGTTTCCTGAACTTAGGTCATCCTTCTCCATTGTGCTAATGGCATCTTTAATTAACAGAGCCACCCCCCTCCACCTTTTCCCAACTTCCTTTCCTTCCTAAATGTCACATACCCTTCAATGTTCAGATCCCAATCTATGCCATCCTGCAGCCATGTTTCTGTAATAGCTATTAGATCGTACTTATTTATCTCTATTCGCACCATCAGTTCATCTGTTTCGTTTTGAATGCTACTTGCATTCAGATACAAAGCCTTTAGTTTTGTCCTTTTCTTTATATAACCTCTAACCTGATCTCAGCAGTTCTAGCAACATCTGGGGAGAGAGAAACAGAGTTAACGTTTCGAGTCCATATGATCCTTCTTCAGAGCTGAAGAGAAGTGGAAATGTGATGAAATTTATACTGTTTAGTGGGGGGAGCAGTTGGAACTGGATAGAAGGCCAGCGATAGGTGGGGACAAAGGCTGACCTCATCTCCTCCAGAGATCTTCCCTTCACAGCTTCCAACCTCAGTCTCTCAACCACAGACAGCTCGCTTCTACCTCCTTCCCAAAATCCACAAACAAGACTGTCCTGGTAGACCAATCATGTCAGCCTGTTCCTGTCCCAAGGAATTCATTTCTTCCTATCTTGACTCCGTTCTCTCTCCCCTTGTCCAGTCTCTTCCCACCTACATCTGCGATTCCTCTGATGCCCTATATCATATCAACAATATCCAGTTCCCTGGCCGTAACCGCCTCCTCTTCACCATGGACGTCCAATCCCTCTACACCTCCATCCCCCACCGGGATGGTCTGAGAACTCTCCGCTTCTTCCTTGAACAGAGGCCCGAACAATCCCCATCCACCACCACACTCCTCTGCCTGACTGAACTTGTTCTCTCACTGAACAATTTCTCCTTAAACTTTTCTCACTTCCTCTAAATAAAAGATGTGGCTATGAGTACCCGCATGGGCCCCAGTTATGCCTTTTATGGGGTATGCGGAACATTCCTTGTTCCAGTCCTACTCCGGCCCCCTCCCACAACTCTTTATTCGATACATCAATGACTGTTTCGGTGCCGCCTCATGCTCTCGTCTGGACATGGAAAAATTTATCAATTTTGCTTCCAATTTCCATCCCTCCATCACCTTCACATGGTCCATCTCCGACACTTCCCTTCCTTGAGCTCTGTGTCTCCATTTCTGCTGATAGACTGTCCACCAATATACAATACAAGCCCACCGACTCCCACAGCTACTTTTGACTACAGCTCCTCACACCCTGCTTCCTGTAAGGACTCCTTCCCATTCTCTCTGTTCCTTTGCCTCCGCCGCATCTGTTGCGATGATGCCACTTTCCGACGCTTCTGACATGTCTTCCTTCACTTAGGTTTCCCACCCACGGTGGTTGACAGGGTCCTCAGCCGTGTCTGACCCATCTCCTGCGCCTCTGCCCTCACACCTTCCCCTCCCTCCCAGAACCATGACAAGGTCCCCCTTGTCCTCACTTTTCACCCCACCAGTCTCAGCATTCAAAGGATCATCCTCCGTCATTTCCGCCAACTCCAGCATGATGTCACCACCAAACACATCTTCCCCTCATCCCTCCTGTCGGCATTCTGCAGGGATCATTCCCTCCGGGACACCCTGGTCCACCCCTCCATCACCCCCAACACCTCATCCCCCTCCCACAGCACCTTCACACGCAATCACAGAAGGTGCAACACCTGCCTCTTTACCTCCTCCCTCCTCACCGTCCAAGGCCCAAACACTCCTTTCAGGTGAAGCAGCATTTCACTTGCACCTCCTTCAACTTGGTCTTCTGCATTCGCTGCTCTCAATGTGGTCTTCTCTACATTAGAGAGACGAAACGCAGACTGGGTGACCGCTTTGCAGAAGACCTCCAGTCTGTCTGCATGCATGACCAAGACTTCCCAGTTGCTTGCCATTTCAACGCACCATCCTGCTCTCACGCCCACATGTCTGTCCTTGGCTTGCTGCAATGTTCCAGTGAAGCCCAGCACAAACTGGTGGGACAGCACCTCATCTTCCGACTATGCACTTTACAGCCTTCTGGACTTAACACTGAGTTCAACAACTGCAGACCATGAACACTCCTCCATCCTCACCTTTTTTTAATCCCCTTTTTTCTACATTCATTTTTATTTTTTATCCACATATTTCTTACACATTTATCCGTGGTTCTAACCCCATTTCTATCCTTTTTTCTCCCCGCCACCGCCCCTCCCCATCTCCTACAGGGCCATCTGTTACTTGTTCCACGTTGTTCTTTCACACAATGCTACCCTTATTCTGCTATTATCACATTCTGCTTTCTTACCTTTATGCCACTAATAGCACCTTTTTTAGCACTAACCACTACCATTAACACTCTCTTTGTCCTTTAGTTCATGACATCTTTGTCAATCTCTCCTTTGTCCTCACCTATCGTTGGTCTTCTATCCAGCTCCACCTGCCCCCGCCCCCAAACAGTATAAATTTCATCACAGTTCCACTTCTCTCCAGCTGAGGAAGGGTCAGACAGACTCGAAACGTTAACTCTGTTTTTCTCTCCACAGATGCTGCCAGACCTGCTGAGTTTTTCCAGCATTTTCTGTTTTTGTTTCAGATTTCCAGCATCCGCAGTATTTTGCTTTTACTCTAGCCTTATCTGTTGAGTTAGTCTTAGATTTGTACTCTCTGTCCCTTCCTGTCACAGTCTGTCTATCATTTCCCATATTAATGCCTTTCTCTCTTACCCTTGTCTCTGTTCTTTGATTGACAACATCTTCCCGCATTTGATCCCTTGCCCCCACTATTTAGTTTAAAACCCTCTCTACTTCTATAGTTAGGAGGTTCACAAGAACACCAGTCCCAGCACGGTTCAGGTGTAGACCATCCCAACGGTACAGCCCCCACTTTCCCCAGTACGGTGCCAATGCCCCACAAGCTGAAACACACTTCTCCCACACCAGTCTTTAAGCCACACATTCATCTCTCTAAACTTTTTTCGTCCTATGCCAATTTGCACCTGGCTCTGGTCATAATCCAGAGATTATCTTTGAGGTTCTGCTTCTTAACTTGGTGCCTAGCTCCTCATACTGACTATGCAGAACCTCTTTCCTTGTCCTGCCTATGCTGTTGGTACCTACATGGACCATGGCTACTGGATCCTCCCCCTCCCACTGCAAGTTCCTCTCCAGCCCCGAACAAACCCTGAACAGATATCCCAAACTCTGGTACCGGGCAGGCAACTCAGCTTTCTGGGCTCTCACTCTTTGCTGCAGAGAACAATGTCAATCCCCCTCATTATATTCTCCCCTAGTACCACTACATTCCTTTTTGCTCCCTCAGCTTGAAAGGCTTCCTGTACCATGGTGCCATGACCATTCTGCTCATCCACCCTGCAGACCTCGCTTCTGTCCACACACGTTGCAAGTACCTCAAACCTCTTTGACAATTGCAAAATCCGAGTCTCCTTCACTCCTCACTCATGGTCACACCCTCCAGTCCCTCACCGCTGACTAAAGCAGATGATCGCATTCTAAGAGATGTGACCATCTCCTGGAACAAAGCGTCCAAATATTTCTTCCCCTCCCTTATGTTGCGCAGTGTCTGCAGTTTGGCTTCCAGATCAATAATCCTGATCCGGAATTCTTCTAGCTGCTTACCTTTTCCGCAGATGTTTGTGCTCTGGATCGCCTTGGTAGCCAAAAGCTCCCACATTCCACAGCAGCAACATAACACCTGTCCTGCCATTGTTACTTATGTTATTTAGTTAATTTAATTTAATTACTTTCGTAATTAACTCAGAATATTTTTTGTATTACAATTTACTTTACTTATTAAATGCTGGGACTACTTACTACTAAAAGTTACAAGTTTCTTATTTACACAGATACACGTTTTAGGTATGTATTTTAATTATTTTATTTATTATATTTTAAAGTTTTAGTTCGTTTTATTTATAGATCTACCTTAACTCCAGTGTCCTAAGCTAGCTATCTGTACACTGTCCTTTACACCAAGCACTTACCGGCCAATCAATTTACTAGCGTCCTGTGATGTTACAGCTGTTTTTTTCACCCAGTTTCTTCAGCAGCTGAAATGGTCGCACTCCTGAATCCCTCCTCGCTGATTTTAAACAGGTCCAGCAGAAGTGGCATCACAGTGGTATATGGTTAGGAGGGAGTTGCCCTGGGGGTCCTCAACATTGACTCAGACCCCATGAAGTAACATGGCATCAGATGAAACATGGGCAAAGAAACCTCCTGCTGCTTACCATCTACCGCCATCACCCCACCCCACCCCACCCCACCCCCCACCGATGAATCAGTGCTCCTCCATGTTGAACACCACCTGGAGGAAGCACCGAGTGTGGCAAATCCACAGAATGTACTCTGGGTGAGAGACTTCAATGTCCATCACCAAGAGTGGCTCATAGCATCACTACTGATTGAGCTTGCCGAGTCTTAAAGGACATAGCTACTAGACTGGGTCTGTCCACCAAACCTTTGCCTCACCAATCTATCGGTCACAGATGCATCTGTCCATGACCGTATAGGTAGGAGTGACCACTGCACAGTCCTTGTGAAGATGAAGTTCCATCTTCGTACTGAGTAAATCCCTCCATTCTGTTGTGCGGCATTACTACCGCATGAAGTGGGATTGATTCAGAACAGATCCAGCTGCTCAAAAATGGGCATGCATGAGATGTATGGGCCATCAGCAGCAGAATTGTATTCAACCACAATCTGTAACCTCATGGCCCAGCATCTCTCTCACTCTATCATTACCATCCAGCCAAGGGATTAACCCTGGTTCAATGAAGAGTACAGGCGGGCATTCCAGGAGCAGACCAGACATACTTAGAAGTGAGGTGTCAACCTGGTGAAGCCAAAACACAGGGCTACTCGCATGCCAAACATCAAAAGCAGCATCCAATCGACAGACCTAAGTGATCCCACAACCAACAGATCAGATCTAAGCTCTGCAGTCATCCAGTCATGAATGGTGGACGATTAAACAACTAACAGGAGATGAAGGCTCCTCAGTACATCAGTGCAACAGGCAGGATTGAAGCATTTTCAACCAACGTCAGCCAGAAGTACTGATCAGGTGACCCATCTCAGCTTCCTCCCGAGGTCCTTGGTGTCACAGATGCCAGTCTTCAGCCAATCCAATTCACTCAACGTGATATCAAGAAACAGCTGAAGGCACTGGATACTGCGAAGGCTATGGGCCCTGACAACATCGCTGCAATAGTATTGAAGACTTGTGCTCCAAAACTCTCTGCCATAGCCAAGCTGCTCCAGTACAACTACAACACTGGTATCTACCCGACAATGTGGAAAATCGCCTAGTTTGGCCAATTACCGTCCCATCAACCTTCGCTATTCATCAATGGAAGGTATCGTCAATAGTGCTATCAAGCTACACTTACTCAGTAATAACCTGCTCATTGATACTCAGATGGCCAGGGTCACTCAGTCTCTGACCTCATTACAACCTTGGTCCAAACATGTATAAAAGAACTGAACTCCCGAGGTGAGGTGAGAGTGACTGCCCTTGATATCAAGGCAGCATTTGAACGAGTGGCATCAAGAAGCCTTAGCTAAACTGGAGTCAATGGGAATCAGGGGGAAAACACTCCACTGGTTGGGGTCATACCTAGCACAAAGGAAAATAGTTGTGGTTGTTGGAGGTCAATTATCTCAGTCCCACTCCATTGCATCAGGAGCTCATCAGGGTAGTATCCTAGGCACAACTATCTTCAACTACAGTGACCTTCTCTCCATCACAAGGTCAGAAGTGGGATGTTCACTGATGATTGCACAATGTTCAGTACTCCTCAGATAATGAAGCAGTCCACATCCATAAGCAGCAAGTTCAGGCTTGGGCTGACAAGTGGCAAGTAACATTCGCACCACACAAGTGACAGGCAATGACCATCAACGACAGAGAATTCAACCATCTCCCCATGACATTCAATTGCATTACCATAACTGAATCCCCCACTATCAACATCCTGGGGGGTCACCATTGATCAGGAACTGAACTGGACCAGCCATATAAATACTGTGGTTACAAGAGCAGGTTAGGGACTAGGAATTTGGAGGCGAATAACTCACCTGATCCCCAAAGCCTGCCACTAGCTACAAGGCACAGGTCAGGTGTGTGATGAATACCGTCCACTTGCCTGGGTGTGCATCTCCAACAACACTCAAAGTGCACGACATCATCCAGGACAGAGCAGCCTGCTTGATCAGCAACCCATTCACCACCTTAAACATTCAGTTCCTCCACCACTGACGCACAGTGTATACCATCTACAGTAAATCACAGGGGATCCTTCGACAGTATCTCCCAAACCCGAGACCTCTACCACCTAGATGGACAAGGGCAGCTGATACACGGGAACACTGCCATTTGCAAGTTCCCTTCCAGCCCACATACCTTCCTGACTTGGAACTATATCACTGTTCCTTCACTGTTGCTGGATCAAAACCCTGGATCTCCCTCTCTAGCAGCACTGTGGGTGTACCCACACCTGATGAACTGTAGTGGTTCTGGAAGGCAGCTCAACACCACCTTCTCAAGGGCAAGTAGGGATGGGCAACAAATGCTAGCCTTACCAATGATGTCCACATCCCATGAACAAATTTTAAAAAATGTGTTGCATTTGGGGGTCATTGGTACAGCATAAGGGAACAATCCATAGAGGCAGTGCAGGGAAAAGCGATAGGGCTGGCCCTTGACGTCAAAGGCATAGGTTATGAGGAACAGCTTGCTATATCAGGGCTCTTCAGGCTCAAAATCAGACTTACAGCATAACCTCAGCTATACAAGATACATGACCAGAAGGTAAAACCCAAGACAATACTTTTAGATACAAGCAGAACAAGGAGACACAGGTCTCATGAGAGGCATTTATAGGACAGGTACCAGTCGGATCTTTTTTAAACGGAGGGCAATCAATGGAAAGATTGTCAACGGACAAGGCCGCAAGCCTGGTCTCAGAAACTGAATCATAAGTAGCATTATCCTCTTGTCAGAGCTTCAAGTAAATGTTAAATTAAAATCAGCAAAGTGGCAGATGGAGTATAATGTAGGCAAGTGTGAAGTTAGTCACATTGGTAGTAAGAATAGAAAACAATTTTTTAAAAAGCATGAAACTTCTGATGGTGATATTCCTACAGACTTGGATGTAGTCATACAAGGCTAGCATGTATGTAGAGCAAGCAATAAAGACAGCAAATGACATTTGGCCTTTATTACAAGGGATCTTGTAAGAACAAGGAAGTCTTTCTACAATTGTATAGGGGTTCAGTGAGCCAACACCTGGAGTACTGTGCAGAGTTTTGGTCTCCACATCCAGGAAGGATATATTTACATTGGAGGTGGTAGAACGAAGGTTTGCTAGATTAGCTTCCGGATGAGGTTGTCCTATGATGAGAGGCTGAGTAAATTGGATGTACTCTCTGGAGTTTAGAAGAACGATTCATTGAAACAAAGGATTCTGAAGGGGCTTGACAAGGTAGAAACTGAGAGGATAGGGAATCCAGAGCACTAGGGCACACTCTCAGAATGAGGGGCTAATCATTTCGGACTGAGATGAGGAGAAGTTTCTTCCCTCAAAGGGTTGAGAATCTTTGGAATTCCCTACCCGAGAGGGTTAAAGATGCTCCATTGTTGAGTTTATTCAAGAGATTTTTGATCGCTCAGGGAATCAAGGGATATAAAGAGAGGGAGAAAAAGTGGAGTTGAGGCAGAAGTTAAGCCATGATTGTATTGAATGGCAGAGCAGGCTTGAGGGGTCTTATAGTCTACTGCTGTTCCTATTTCTCATGTGCTTATTTTAACTATTCATCTCCATTCAATGGTGGTGTAATTGTGCTGATGAAAGAAAGCTTTCATTCACTCCAATTCTTCCATTAAATGTCTCTCATTTTATTAGTGGTTTAAAATGCTGGAGTTAGGGTTGTAGGCAATGCTCAACTACTACAAACAGGTATAGATGCATTAAGAGATTGGCCTTTGGCAAATGTTGTTTAACTTAAAAATGTAGTGTTATGGAGACCAATTACTCCAATTGGATAGGTTAAAGGAAGAGGAGTCACGCTTACAATTTATGTATTGGGTTAGGTATTCGGCAGTTCTTCTCTTCCCAAAGAAGAATGAACCAGTGGGAGGGGAAGCTGGCTTGTGTGGTGAATGCTGATTTACTGTATTCCTTCAATAAAGAGCTGAACCAGTTTCTGCCTGGGGCAGAGATCAGCTCATGCTAAAAGTACGCATCATTTAATCATGTAATATCAGGGCCACCTTGGCAATATGGACTAGTTTTGATTGGCTAAACAAGGTTGTAGGGGTTGGTAGTGGTCATACATTCCAGGTCTCCCCACCCATTCCCAGCCCATCCCAACTCCATAATTGGCCCGATTTTTCAACTCTCCTGGAAGATTACATGACTCAGGACATGTGGAAAGTATAGAGTGAGATAAATAAGGCCCCCTGTGGGGGACAGACGGGATGGATCGGCACTGGGAAAATGGAAGGATTGGGATTCTGGATAAGGAACATCATTCCAAGCTATCTCAAGTGCAGTATATTGTACCTGTAGCACCCCTGAGGAAATCAATATTGTTTGGCAGGATCTTCCTTTCCTACAGTTATGTAACGTGACTGTAGTTATTCATTATTAGTGACTGGTCTAATCTGACCCTTATAGAGATCCATTATTTTATCTATTATCGTTGGACTAAGAGCCCTGTAGTTGCATAGGAGGAACAGGCCACTTGGCCCTTCGAGTCCGCTCCGCCATTCGATAGAACCATGGCTGATCTGATTGTGGTCTCAACTCCACCCCCCATAACCCTTGACCCCCCTTGTCTATCAAAAATCTATCTAACTCAGCCTTCAATAAATTGAATGATCCATCCTCCACTGCTTTCTGGGGAAGTGAGCTCCATAGACCAACAACCCACTGAGGAAAAAAAAAAATTCACATCTCCATCTTAGCAGGGTGACCTCTTATTTTTAAACTGTGCCCCCTAGTTCTAGTCTCTCCCACAAGAAGAAACATCTGCCTGCAACGGTTTAATCATTCTTTTTGAGTCTAACTACCTGTGTCCAGTACTGTTTACTCTCACCAATGCTTGACGATTCTTCCATTAAGTTGAATCTATTTTCTTCAACAATTTGGTGGACACACTAAGTGGCCATGGGGACTTGTTGGTTTTAATAAGTTGGGGGAGGATGCTGAATGCATAACAGAAGCTGGGCCACAAGTTTGCAATATCCTGGGGGATACTTCTTTAAATGTTAATTTAACTTCTCAACTTTTCTATCTGTATTCAATGATGCTAATAAGTTTTCATTCACTCCTGAGCTGGTACTTAAATATCCTTCTAATTTTATTACTGGTCTAATTAAACTTTTAATTAAATTTTTTGTTCAAATAAGATTTACAAATCCTCCAGAGAATGAGACACAGCTGTGAAATGTAATTTACAACAGTGCGTTGGTTATCACTGTAGTAGCTTTGTTCTAACTGGGAGCCATTTATTTTCCAGACTTCCATAGGCTTAAGTCAGCCTAAATGCTGCATTCAAATAATTACTCAAACCATTCAACAGAACCAATCAGTTCCTACCAAAACCAATTTGGCTCTATCAGCACCACTCACCTGGTCAGTTCAAGAGCAGGGACACATGCTCCAGGACGATATGAATTACTCCCCCGGTACTCTTTGGCAAAAGTCAGATCCTGCATGCTGGCTTTCCCTTCCAGTACCTTAGTGCATTGCCTCTGAACATACTGCTTGATTTGACTGATGTCTCTTGTTTCAAACAGCAGCTTTATTGACCGCTCTAGAATCTGTGGAAAGGTTCACAAATGAAACAGCAGCAGACACCCCTACGATACACAAAACAAGTACTGCATTTAGCTCAAAACTAACTGCATAAATATATTTGTATCTTCATAATCTCATTAAAAATAACACCCACGTTAATGGGTTCATGACAACTCTGGATCAGTTTAGAACATGCCAACCTTAAAAAGCAAGCGAACATCCCTCATACGTAGAGTTCTCATTTCTCTGATTTCAAGTCTCTTTAAAGAGACATTAGACAAAGAATAGAAGATACTTTCTTCAGCCATAGCTATTACATCTGCAGAGAACCAGGTCAGCAGAGAGCTATGGATCTCACCTGCTTCACTATTAAAATCTATTGACATTTGTTGCATGTTTAAGAAAATATGGAGCAGTAGGCATCCATTTTTGGACTTATCCAGAAATCAAGGAGTATTTAACCCTATGTGCTAATTCAGCCAAAAGGATCTCGAATTTGAATGTCAGCTGAGCTGGGTAGAACTGTCAATTCAGTCAGAAGATTGTTGATCCAAGCTCCATTCCAAGACTCAGGAACCTAGGTTGCCACTTGACTGTTGGAGGTGCTGTCTTCAGGTAAGATATTTGAGTGAAGTCCCATTTGATCAGTATCTCCAACAGTCAAATGTCAACAATCTGGATTACCAATATTGCTGAAAAGAAAAGACACGCTGATGAAGCTTTTTGGCTTGCACTCATCAGGGAAGGTGCACGAATGCCAAACTTCAAAGGGAATAATTAATACTGCACGAGAAAAAGAATGCTGATTGGTTGGCACGTCAACCATAATTGGTCAAGGCATTGCTATGGAAAATGCACCAGGGAACTATTGTCACCCACGCTTTTGTTTAATTCAAAAAAGGAACAATGCCTGGACATGTTCCTTTTGCCTGCAGAGGACAGGTCCCTGCGTATGAACATATGTAGCTTCTAGTAAGCATGAGTTTGCCAATTTGAGATCCTAACTGATAATCTTAAATTGGTCAAACTATATTATCTAACTCTTGGAATTGATTGCAGGTGGTCATAAAAGACAGCAAAGGATGATTGAAGAGTAGCAGATAGTTCTCCCAATGTTCAGGCTAACAATCATCCCTTAAACTACAGAAACAGGTTAACCGGTTGTTTCTCATTTGCTTTATTTGGGAGCAGGCTGTGTGTAAATTGGCTGACAAAATACTCCTATTATATGCAGGCAGCAGCTTTGTCCTGATCTATTTCTGGACAATAACCTATCTGAGAAACATGTTCCACATGAAGGTTTCACACTTGCTATGTGTTTGGGAGTTATCAAATCAGATTCACTAGTTATACTTCCATTTAGTATTAGGGTTCGAAATGGAAACCTTAATGTCATACTCAAGTAAAACCAGTTTAAGATAATTGCAAGATTATTTTAGTATCAAACACCCGCTTTGGCATTTTTGAGACAAAATAAAGTGCTTGAACTTTGAAACTATTTTCTTTAATTCATGCAATCAATGTGGGGAAACTATGGTGACTGGAGAAAATACTGCAATAAAAAGATACATAAACAAATGCTTCATACCTTGGAGACAGCAGGACAGGAGTCTCGCCGCACAGTTTCGATCCCCTTGGCATCAAAAACAGGATCTTTCTGGTCTAAACTCTCATACATATAACCAACGTACCTCTTCTTTGATTGCAAAACACATGGTAAGTAAACCTATTAGAACAAAACAAAACAAAAACATCCCACAACACTTTATAGTTTGTGACTTCTGGTTAAGCAATAGCACATCATAAACAAAGCCAAGTGCGATTAATTTAGGACTATTCAAACTGCTTCAAATTGTTTTCATGAAATGTTGAGGACGTGAAGAGCTCTACATCATTTTTATTGTATTGGGATGATGTGCAAGTAATATGAGTCACAACCCTATTTACAGCATTATGTTGTACATTAAGTATGTTTTGCCAAACTCCTTTCCAGGAATAGCATAGCCCTTTGAATCAAGGATACACAATTGAATTATTAAAAAGCAGTGTCTTGTGATACTTGGTCAAGAACACTGAAAGTGTAACAAAATCTCAGAACCTCCCACCACTTTCGGTTTTATTCTCTGCTTCTCAGGCAGCCCTGCAAAACAGCCATTACAGACCTTCCAAAATAACTGGAGCTTGAAAAGTGCCTTGAAATTTATTGGCATTACCTCACCTTCAATATGTTAATTTCTCTTCAAATTTGTATGATCAGGCAACTTGCTTGACAAGGTCTTTGCAAAGCAGCTTTCTCAGCAGGACACACAAAGTAATGTAGCTACATTTGTACTCTACTTTCTCTCCATTATTGAAAGGAGGCACCTTACCTTCTCAAATTTTAGTTTCACAGGCTTTGGATTTGTGGCAGTCACAGCATCAGCAATCTCCTGTCCAATCTTGAAGGCCTGTTCCTTGGTGGCTCCTTTCAACAGCACAAACATGCTGCACAAGAACAAAACCAACACAAAATCACAGCAAATAGTAATTACGTTTTTCTGTTTTACTTTACATTTACAGCTTGGCGCCTCCTGCTTTTCTCTGGGCCTCTCCAATACTTTTTCAGTTTAGAAGAATGAGGTGATCTCATTGAAACACAGCATCCACCCTATCAAGCCCATTCCGAATCTTTGAAGAGGTTATTTCCCCAGCTGGGGAATTGACAGCATGGGGTCACAGCCTCAGGAGAAGAGATCATTTTGGACTGAGATGAGGAGAAATATCTTTATTCAAGAGGGTTGTGAATCTTTGAAATTTTCTACCCCAGGGGGCTGTGGTTGCTCCATTGTTGAATACATTTAAGGTGGAGATAGAAAAGATGTTTGGTCTCCCAGGGAGTCAAGGGATATGGGGAAAAGGGTGGGATTTTGTGTCTATGCACTTACAAATGGTCTTTTATGGTACTAGTGTCTTCTGTGAAGTAGTTTGCAGGTTATTCAACACGTTTATTCCCTCATTACGATTCGTTCAATTTTATTTTTTTTAATGAATAAAGCAAATTTCCTGAATTTGTACTATTTGCTTTCTGTCACTGGAAATACTGGCATTATTGCCCATCCCATGTTGCCTTGAAGGCGTTTGATGGAAGTGTGTTAGACCACTTGAGGACAGTTAAGAAAATAACCATATCGATGTGGGAATGAAGTCGCATGTAGGCCAGACTTGGTAAGGACCACAGGTTTCTTACCTGAAAAGGGCACACTGTTTTTATGACAATAAAGACATATTACGAAGCTGTAGACTGCTTCATTGATACCAATGTTTTTTTTTCCAAAATCCAAATTCTTAAACTGCCACCTTTATCTTATTCTGAAGTGTTACACACCCAAAATATTAATAACCTATCTTTTCTCTTCAGGTATTGACAGATCTGTGGTGTATTTTCAGAATTTCATGCTTCTATTCTACAGGAATGGATTAAAAAGTCCCACAATAGCGTTATAAAACGGAATTTGCCATTGAGCCACATAAAGCGATATTAGGGCAATGGCCCAAAGCTTGGTTAAAGAGTTAGATTTTAAGGAGCATCTTAAAAGGAGGAGAGCTGGAGAGGTTTAGGGAGGGAATTTCAGAGGTTAGGGCCTAGGCAGCTGAAGAGATGGCTAACAATGGTGGACTAATTAAAATTGGGGATGCTCAAGAGGCCAGAATTGGTGGAGTGCAGATATCTTAGCTGTGGGAGCTGGAGATTTGAAATTTTTTATTTATTCTTTCATGGGATGTGGGCATCGCTGACAAGGCCAACATTTGTTACCCATCCCTAATTGCCCTTGAACTGGATGGCTTGCTAGGCCATTTCAGAGGGCAGTGAGGAGTCAACCATATTGCTGTGGATCTTGAGTCACAATGGGCCAAACTGGGTAAGAATGGCAATTTCTTTCCCCAAAGGGCATTAATGAACCAGATGGGTTTTTACGACAATTGATGATAGGTTCATGGTCACCATTACTGAGACTAGCTTTCAATCCCAGATTTTATTAATTGAATTTAAGTTCCACCAGTTGCTGTGGTAGCATTTGAACCTGTGCCACCACAGCATTAATCTGGGCCTCTAGATTGCTAGTCCAGTAACATTACAACTCTGCCACCGTCGCCCCAAAGGAGGGATGAAGCCCTACAGCAATTTGAAAAATAAGCTGAGAATTTTCAAATTAGTTTAAGATTGGATTGGGGAACAAATGTTATATTTTGAAGTTTGCTGATGACACAAAACGTGATAGGAATGTAAGTAGTGAGGAGGATGCAAAGAGACTTCAAGCAGATTTAGACAGGCTAAGTGAGTGGTCAAGAATATGGCAGATTGAGTATAATGTGGAAAATGTGAAGTTATCCATTTTTTGTAGGAAAAACAGAAATGCGGAGTATTTCTTAAATGGGGAGACACTGGGAAGCATTGATGTTCAAAGAGTGTTTTTGTTCATAGGTCACTGAAAGCTAACATGTAGGTGCAGCAAGTAATTAGGAAGGCAAATGATATATTAACCTTTGTTGCAAGAGGGTTTGAGTACAGGGGTAGGGAAGTCTTGCCTCAGTTGTATAGAGCCTTGGTGAGACCGCGCCTGGAGTAGTGTGCGCAGTTTTGGTCTCCTTACACAAGAAAGGATATACTTTCCACAGAGGAAGTGCAGCGAAGGTTCACCAGGTTAATCCCTGGGACGACAGGATTGTCTTATTGAAACGAGAGATTGAGGAGACTAGGACTGTATTCTCTAGAGTTTAGAAGAATGAAAGGTGATCTCATTGAAGTGCATAAAATTCTCATAGGGCTCGACAGGGTAGATGCAGGAAGGATGTTTCTCTGATTTGGTGGGTGGTTCTAGAACCAGGGGACACAGTCTCAGATAAGATTCAGGACTGAGATGTGGAAGAATTTCTTCAGTCAGAGGGTGGGTGAATCTTTGAGTATGTTCAAAGCACAGGTTGATACATTTCCACATACTAATGACATCAAGGAACATGGGGATAGTGCGGAAAAATGGCTTTGAGGTAAAAGATCATCTATGATCCAGTTAAATGGCGAAGCAGACTCAAGGCGTTGAATGTCCTGCTCCTGCTCCTATGTTTCAATGAGGTGTAGTTTAACCAGCAACCAATGTAGATCATTGAGCGCAGGGGTGATGAATGAATGGAACTTGGTGAGAGTGAGGACATGGGCAGCAGGGTTTTCTATGACCTCATGCTTACAGAATGTGGGGGGCCAGTCAGTGTTGGGATAGTCAAGTATAGAGGTAACAAAGGCATAAACGGGGGTTTCAGCAGTAGATAAGCTGAGGCAGAAGTGGAATTGGGTGACATTACAGAGGTGGAAATAGGAAGTCTTAGTCATGGTCAGGGTATCTGGTCAGAATACATTTGATGCCACAGATTTTTAAAAGGCACATCCATGTACTTATGAAATTTGGTTGATTTGTGTCTTGGTATACAAATATTCTTTTCAGCTACTAAGGCAAGATGGTCCAAGGTCAATATTACCATAGTAGTTTACTCATTATGTCCCTCTACTTTTCTATCCTTTCCAAACATTCTGTCCATGATTGGTTAACTAGGCCCATATTGGGAACTCAGTTCTAAATGATGCCACTCAAAACCTGGGCTCCCTATTTGAGCAGCCACTTACTGAAAGCCTAGTAATCAGGCTTTCATGTGAAAATCAGTTCTGATGAAAGGTGATACCCAAATATTACCGCTCTTTCAGGTGTTGATCAGCGATTATTTCTAATATTTGCAGGTGAGATTACCAACATTTGTAGTTTACTTCTGACCATTGCTAACTACAGAGAAATCTTGTATTGGTTACATTAGCTATTAAATAGTTATTTAACATGGTAGTTAATGATAGTTTGATCAACAGTTGATACCTATCAGTGTCTCCGTACACAACACGAGCTCCCCACTTCTTTGTCTCATTGACCAACTTTATTGCACGCTCAAGGGTCTCTCTTGCTTTGAGAACAATGCTGTCACCAATCTATATTAAAAAATCCAAAAATTATTCTTCGATACAAATAGGATATGATTTTACATCCCAATTTCAGTCAGTTTTTACAAGATATAGAAAATGCTTCACAACATTCTTTCATGTGTTCTGATAAAAGTAGAAAACATTAGATTTATCCAGAGGTGACAAACATTTCAAAGTACTTAGGAAGTTAAAATTTAGACCATTCTACCTAAGTGGATTGACGGTAATTTGTCTGCAAGTAAACTGAGATTCAGGTCCTTGACTTTTTGAAAGGGGCCAATTCTACCAGTGATGAGTGAAACGTAGGTTCACTAGAGTAATGACAGGGATGGGAAGCTTGAGGTGTAGGAGTTATTTTTACTGCAACAGAGAAGGCTAAGCATAAATTTAATGGAAGTGGGAATTATGAAAAAGGTTTTTGGGTTGATGAGGTGAATCAGGACTGTTTTCTCTGATTTGGAATTTCAGTGACAGTAATTAAGTAATTTAGTAATTAAGAAATTACAATGCCAAAAATTGCACTGTAGTCCAACTTGGTCTAACTGTTCCATTGTACATATTCATCATTGCCTCTGTTCTAGTACTGTGTTCTAGTTATAAACCCTAAAATATTGCCTGATTTTTTTATGGCTGAAATTATGTAATTGCATCGCTTGGCTTCTGTACAGCCACACCTTTCCACATCATTCCATTCAGTGTATACTCCCACTCCTGGTGTTCTTCCCCAAATTTATTACCTCATACTTGCCTACACTAAGTTGCATTTGTCACCTATCTGCCCAATCCGCTAATATGTGTCCTCCTAAATCTTATTATTGCAGTGTTATTTCAGCAATAATAATTACATACAATAAACATCTATTTCTTTATATTTGCAAACAATGTTACAGCATAGAAACAGGTCCAAATAAAGCTCAAAGTTACTCACCATACCTGCATAACTATACATGTGCAATAGATTTGATGTTTAAAAGGTGGCTCACATTTGGTTAAATTGGAGGCTTTTCATTCATTTATTATTGAAAAAGCATCATTTTGGAAAATGTGTATTTTACATATCATTGAAGTACCTCAACACATGGCATTCTTCCAGAAAAGTTAGCAGCAGTGTAACCATAAGTGAAGTTGGCAATGAGCTTTAGACCCAGCTGTCGAGCATGAAGCAATTTTGTAAGTGCTTTGTCCTTCTTGTGGGCTTTCATGGCCTGTTTCACCATTATTCTGGTCTTCAATATCTCTTCAAGCATGCTTGGTACCACACCTTTTCGCACAGATGACTGCAAAAGCAATAACAACACAGGTTGTTGGGAAAGTTCAATGTAGAAAAACATTTAAACCTTGCTTCACACCACTGTATCAAATGTGCAGGTCAACCTCTATTTTGCAGTTTTCTTTAATTTGCCCAGGGACAACTGAAAGCGATGCATAGAAATTTACGGAGCACACAAAGGCCAACAAGGCTAACACCAAGCCAGTGTTTATGCACCTCCTACTGCTCTTCATTTAACCTGCATATCCTTCTGTTCCTTTCCTCATGTACTTATCCAGCTACATCTTAAATGCCATTTGCCTCAACTACTTATGTGGTAGCGAATTCCACATTCTAACCACTTTGTGTACATGAGGATTTTCCCCAAGTTCCTTGTTAGATTTATTAAAGACCATCAGTTTTAGTCTCCTGCACAAGTGGGAACATCTCTACGTCTATCCTACCAAATCTTTTCATAATTTTAAAAGGCCTTGAGCAAATCACTCCTCGATCTTCACTCTGAGACACAAGATCCCCAGTCTGTTGGGTCTTTACCAGACTAATGAAAGCAATTCCCATTGCCAACAGAGCTGCCACTGTTTTTTCAGCCTGCCCCTGGTACATTGCAGGGTCATGCCAGAGATGACTCGTACCTTAACTGGGTTCCTTGGGAAAATATGCACAAGAAATCAACCTATTTCTTCATTGATGTTTGAGAAGGGGAAAAATGAATGCTTCACATACACACCCTAAGTTCAATCTCAGACATCATTGCAAAGGCTTTTGCAGCAGAAGTTTTTGAAATAAAATTTAAGATTAACAATACGCGAACAGGTGAGATTCATGTTTCTGACTATTTTTACTGAAACTGGGCTACCAATAAACTTTCTTGCTCAAATTTGGTCCCCCGATTTAATGTGAACCAGGTGGGTGATTTGGGTTCAGTTCACTGTATATTACCTACAGTACCTGGCAAACAGGTATTGCAATCAATAATAGAGAAACATTCAATATTCTTAGAATGATTTTAAAACATCCCTCTACTAGTTTTACCTTCAATGCTACATAGAATTGATTTTAATTCATACCTTAACAAAGGCCACCCCATTTGGTGATATAGTGATATCATTCCAAAGCTGATGAAGTAATTCTGGAGGCACTTTCTGGGAAATGCAGCCAAACTTAAACTCTTCTTCTCTGATAAAAGATAGAAGAGCAATGTTTTGATTTGTTTGTCCTGGTAAAAACCACAACATAGCACAAGAGATGGGGAGAGGGAAAAGTTCTATTAGTGTACCATGACACTTGCTCCAGCAGATGGTCTGCTGGATGGATGCAAGTGAAGAGTAAGGCCAGAATGACAATGTAATTGCACCTTCACAAATGTCTTTCTCCTTCTTCCTTATCTTAAGAGGAGACAGTCAAATCTGACTTGTGAACACAAACTGGAATCAGCACTGAAACAGCAGGATGCTGGCGAATGGCATGACTTCACCCAAGTTGTTTTCCTCCTGGTTATGAGCAATTGACATTGGAGGATAGGTAGAGACAGAGACAACCTCCATATTCTCAAAATGCAAGCATATTTCAAGTCAGAAACTTAATCAAAACTTTCACCAAAACAAAACTGTTAAAAGACAATATTTCACAACAGATTAATGCTAGTACTCTGAAAGTACTCGTGCAATTATACCTTCACAGTAATATTGAAAATGAGACAAATGAGAAGGAATTATGCTGTACAGTTCCAATAGTTTAAGCTTAATTTTTAAAAGTCATTACTGCCTCATTTAGCTGAACATAGCTGGACAACTGACCATGACCACATATATTTAAAAACCCTCAATTAGACACAATTTCAATTAGTGGATTTTAAGTAATATGGCAAATCTTCACTTTTTTCTACAAGGTTAACTGATCTTTTTTGCACCATTACATTGGTTGTATCACCTGCTATTTTAATTTGGTCCTCAACAGAAAATAAACTTTGCTACTTTATTACAGTCTGTATTATTTTACAGAATGTTATTTAATATTTAATAGAATGTGATTGAGCAACTCGTTATAGTAAAATCAGTTACTGTCCAACATGGAATAAAATTTAAGCAGCGCAAAAGGCCACCAGAGGCGAGACTGGTTTAAATGTCATTTTACTTTTTTGAACCATCTCAATCCAATCACCATTACGGCTAATCAGTGGACAGAAACTTAGACTTAGTTCCTCCGGTGCCATTCGGGACAATGGGCAGCAAGAGTCCGCCACTGGTCCTGGTCCATCACAATCTCTTTTACACCAGTCCAGGTGGTGTCCCACTCATGGAGGGCCCCCTTTAATGTCAGTGGACACAACTCGAAATACAATTAGGAGAAGAAAGAGGTCTTACTTTCCAAGGTAGTCAATATTGCCCAGGCATGTAGAGTAGCAATAGTTGTAAGCTATGATGATAGAAGGGTACAGGGACTGAAAATCCAGAACCAGGACAGAGTTGCTATAGAAGCGAGATTCAGGCTCCATCACAAGAGGAATGCATTGAGGAGCTCTCATATGGGATCGTTGTTGGACACTAGGAGTTACAGCGATGTAGTTCATTGGTTTGGCAACACGCAACATCATCGACTCCACACGATACTGCAAAAACAGGTTTGCATTACAAAAACCGTTTGTTAGTCAACATTACTTTTTATGTGCACGTTTTCTTTCTTTTCTTCTCCCTTTTGTTTTGCCCTAAAAGTGTTGACTCACCTGCCATGTACAGCGATGTTCTTTATAACAAGCTGGGTCATGAGTGCTGGTAGATGATTCAACCACAGGGAGAGGGGTAGGGATGTTAGATCACAAGTATGCTCAATTCATGCCTTCATTAATGTCTACGTACAGCCCTTTCTATGAAGGGCCATTGGACAGCTTTTGGGAAGCCTAAAGGATTTTGTCCTGACTGTAGATACCCAGAGGCCAATCTCACTGTCCCCAAGACTAAGAACAAATAACTACACAGACTTCAACATAGCTCAATCTTGCAACAGTACTAGATTTGGAAGCAATTAGTGCGGCCTCTGTTTGTACAATTGTTTTTTTCTTGGTGAGTTCTGTACTCAGGGGTGAGGCAAGAATTTCAAAGATCAGAATTGACACTCTTCCAGGGCAGATACTGCAGTTACAGCAGAATTAAGCTCTCTTCCTTCCAACCCAAAAAGGTGACTCAGTCTGCTCAACTTAAGAAAGCCTGGTACTGGATCAATGTGACACTATTTGTCAGTGTTAAACTATGAGCATTTTTTACCGTGACCTCACATTCACTAAAAACTGGTTTGACACTAAGAATTCATTTCACATACGACCTGTGAATTCAATAAACAGAGGAGGGTTTTAACCCATCAGTCTAGGTGCATGGCTAAAGCATCACCAGCCTCCCTTAATAAATTCTACTGGTCTGATACCACATGCAGCATATTAGGTAGGACTATGGAATCTAATCTAAATGGTAATACATCCTCAAAACTCATGACACAGTCAGACAGATAATCACCAGTGGCTTTACTGGTTTAAAAAAAAATCTACCTTGCTGTCATTTTAAGGAACACTTTCATTATTTCATCAATATTTGCAGTAAGGTGGCAGTATTTTATACATCAGCTCTCAAGTAAATTTCATTAACCTTAGCCCTCACACTAAGTCATCTGAAGCTTTTCAGCTAAATTATAACAGGAGTACTTGAGGTGCTGACTAGGAGTCAATTTTCTAATCAGATATAGGATAATTAACACATTTGAGTGAACTTTCATATTCTCTAATTTTTAAAGAATTTTAAAATAATTTTTCCATTTAACCCAAATGTCCCTGCAAGTAAAGTTTAATCAGCATAACTATGGCCACTGTCCTCGAGAAGGTGGTGGTGAGCTGCCTTCTTGAACCGATGCAGTCCATGTGGTGTAGGTACACCCATAGTGCTGTTAGGAAGAGAGTTCCAGGATTCTGACCCAGCGACAGTGAAGGAACGGTGATATATTTCTAAATCAGGATGGTCTGTGGCTTGGAGGAAAACTTGGAGATGGTAGTGTTCCCATGCACTGACTGCCCTTGCCCTTCTAGATGGTAATGGTCGTGTCTAAGGAGCCTTGGCGAGTTTCTGCAGTGCATATTGTAGATGGTACACACTGCTGCTACTGTGTGTCGGAGGTGGAGAGAGTGAATGTTTGTGGATGGGATGCCAATCAAGCAGGTTTTGTCTTGGATGGTGACGAGCTCCTTGAGTGTCGTTGGAGCTGCACTCATCCAGGCCCGTGGAGAGTATTACATCACACTCCTGACTTGTGCCTCATAGATGGTGGACAGGATTTGGGGAGTCAGGAAGTGAGCTACTTGCCGCAGAATTCCCAAGTCTTTGACCTGCCCTTGTAGCTACAGTATTTATATGGCTGGTCCAGTTCAGTTTATGGTCAATGGTAACCCCCAGGATGTTGATATTGGGGGATTCAGCGACGGTAATGCTATTGAATGTCAAGGGAAGATGTTGGAGATGGTCACTGCCTGGCACTTGTGTGGCGCAAATATAACTTGCTACTTAGCAGCCTAAGTCTGAACGTTGTCCAGGTCTTGCTGCATTTGGACATGCACTATTTCAGTATCTGTGGAGTCACAAATGGTGCTGAACATTGTGCAATCTCAGCAAACATCTGCACTTCTGACCTTATGATGGAAGGAAGGTCATTGATGAAGCAGCTGAAGATGGTTGGGCCTAGGACACGAGGAACTCCTGTTGTGATGTCCTGGAACTGAGATGATTGACACCCAACAACCACCTTCCTTTATGCTAGGTATGACTCCAACCAGTGGAGAATTTTCTCCAATTCCCATCGGCTTGATGCTACACTCGGCCAAATGCTGGATTGATGTCAAGGGCAGTCACTCTCACCTCGCCTTTGGAGTTCAGCTCTTTTTTACATGTTTGGATGAAAGCTGTAATGAGGTCAGGAGCTGACTGGCCCTGGCACAACCCAAACCGAGGCTGGGATTTTCTAACCCTGTTATGATGGGACCCGCCACAAGAGGCTTGGTGGCCCAGCCAAAAGTCCAGCGGGACTGGATAATCCCGGTGGCGGGTGGGGCTGGAAAATTCTGCCCCGAGTGTTAGCGTGCAGGTTATTGATGAGCAAGTGCCACATGATAGCACTGTTGACAACACCTTCCATCACTTTGCTGATGATCTAGAGTAGACTGATGGGGTGGTAATTGGCCGGGTTGAATTAGTCCTATGGGTCTGGAGTATGATGTAGGCCAGACCAGTTAATGGAAGATTTCCCTCCCTAAAGGACATTGATGCACCAGATGGGTTTTTACAACAATCGACAATGGTTTCATAGTCACTATAACTGAGATCAGCTTTTAACTCTAGGTTTATTAACTGAATTCAAATTCCACCAGCTAACATGGTGGGATTCAAACCACTGTTTCCAAAGCATTGGCCTGGGCCTCTGGGTTACTAGCCCACTGACATTACCACTATGCTTCCTCCTCCTCCCCTTTTGCTACACAGATTTCCAAAAGGTAGTTCTGTTTAAATTTCAGATAACACGAGTGTCTGTAAAATGCTTAGATAAGAGGCAGTCCAGTATACGGGCTTGCTGCTGTGGCCGGTCTGTAGCCTTTATAAAATCAATGACTCACTAAAAAAAATCAACTGAGGATTTATCTTTTAAAATCCTATTGGTGGACACAAGGTATAGTTCCAAGGATACCTGGTGTGCGTGATAAAAATAAAGAAAAATTTTGCAACATTTTTGTCACCATTTTTCCTGTTCATGACAACTTGAATAGTTGTAAATTACAAATGCAACAGAAAAAAGATAAAATGTCATTCGTATAAGTTTTACATATACATATATATTCTCCTAACATCTAAAAAAGCTTGCATTCTATTTTTGTATTGGAATAAAAATGTAGCTGTAATTGCAATAAATGGTGATATTTACGAACAACAGGATCATTTCTGTATCAGGCAGAGCTTGATCCACTAACCTGTGCTCCTCTTGTCAGCACATGGTAGAACAAGATACCAAACAATCGTGCCAATTCACTCGTCCTTCCGATTAAATCCAGTTGTTCCAGCAACTGTAGGTTTCCACGTACACGGCAAATATAATGATCAACCATTTTCCACCTGTAATAAAATTAAATCCTAAACATTGGAAGCGTCAAAACACTCCAGAAGTTAATAGATTTATTATGGATTCTGTCTACAAAGGGATTCTCACTTGAACCTATACAAAACCATTAACAGAAGACATCCTTCCAAATTCATCTTTGCTCACTGGGGAAATGCACTTTGTCATTTAAGGAAGAGACTAAATCTGTCCTCATTGTTTTTTATTTTTATGAACGTGGAGGATATAAACACAGAAATGGGATATAGTCTCAATTTCAGGTCAGATAGGGCGTGTTCAGAAACATAACAGTCATTGAACTTGTCTTGCGTGTTCATCAGTTCTACCAAAGAATTGGAGAAGCAGAAGTAGGGTGCGTCCAAGTTTAGTTTATCCAATCATGAGACAATGAAAACACTGTTAGTTGCGTATAAATATGATATCACGTACTAATAGTTGACTTCAGAACATGACGGACATAAAGTGACCAAAAATTTGTAACACCAATACTGACTAATGCAGCATCCAAAAACAACTTACTATCTTGGTTGCTGCAGAATGGGACTAAGGTCTGAAAAGGAAGTTATGGAGTCTAATGCCCATGAGAGCCCACCAGCTGATGAGCTCTGAGTAGGCAAGTTTCTGCCCTCTTGACACTTGGGGTGGAGGTGAACATGCATGTTATGCAGGTAAAGGGGCTTGCAATATCTGACCTATAAATCAATACAACAAAAATATTTAGTTTATGGAAATAAGTTAGCCACAAATTTTACTGAGTTTGTATTCCAGGTTTGATCCTACTCATTGCTCTTGGTGTGATACACTAAGAGCAGTGAGTAGGATCAAGCCTGGAACACAAACTGAGTAAAAATTGTGGTTATTTTATTTATCAAGGTATATTTAAATATAAACTAGATTGAGTAACATCATAAATTTTAATCTTTTAAATATTGCTCTATGAATCAAACATTTGTAACCTGAAGATCTAAATATAATCCAGATCTAAGCATGCAACTATTAAAATACAACTGTAGGGAGAAGATTACCTGTACAGATCGGTCTTATTATCAAACCAGTCAGATAGGACACGGAAGGAAAAGAGTGGAAAACGCTGATGAAGAACATGAAAGGCTACATTCTCAAAAGAGTAATTGTTGAGAGCAACCTGTAGGAAGAAAAAAAATACAATACTGCACAAAAATCATAGCATTGTGTACACAAACCTGGACATTGTACAGTTAACAAAACATGATGGTAACCAAGAATATGCCAATGAAGGTACCATAGAATAATGTTAAGGTTGAAATTTGCTCTGTGGAGATATTTTTTTGGAGAAAAAAGTGACAAAATATATGATAAATATCCTATAGAGTTCAAACATTTCAGCTGTCAGTTGCTTGATTAGAAAATGAAAGCTTTGCATACTACCCATCTTTAGAGGAACGAAGTAATCTACATAATTATGACAATTAAAATATGATATTGCAAACATGCAACAATGAATAAATATTTTGAGATCAATGCTTTTCCCCCTGAACTGTACTCAGTTGCAAAGTGTACTAAAGAGTTCCCCTTTGATTCAGCTTCCAAAGTCTTTTTCTGTAACTGTCAGGATGAGTGCACTGGGTGGCATGGATTTTTTTTTTCAAGTAATTGAAAATTTAGCTGAAATGCCAACAAGTGCTTGGTTATACATCCTAATCCCTTAAAATACTTACGTAGGATGTTTCAAAATAAATCGCAGCATGGGCCAAAATGTAAAAAATTTGTTTATGTTTATTAATTTATAAACTGCTACTCACATGAGTTAATAAAAACCTTACATTTTGCTTTTAAATAGGGCCAGTGTTCCTGTAGTAAAATAGAGAAAGCTTGTGAACAAATACAACAATGATATTCACGTTTCCCTTCAGTCTGCCCAATTTGCCCGATTAGAAACGAAATATAATGGAAGGAAATTTACACAACATAGAACAGATATCTGCTCAACACCACTAATCAATGTTCCCCAGACAGTTTTGGCCTGTGCTGCAAGTTATTTTAAAATGTCCTACAAATGTGTCGTAAAGGGATGTGTAACCAAGCATTTGCTGTCATTTCAGTTAAAATTTCAATGACTGTTCTATTAGAAGCCATGGAATCCAATTAAAACATTCAGGAAGTTGCAACAAAGACTTTGGAGCCCAAAAGAAAAGGAGATTCTTTAGGACACTTTGCCAGAGAGCAGAGTTTAGGAGAAAGTCATTTGCCTGAAAAGATAATTTGTTCAAATTTACATTTGGAGATTAAACCGGTCTCATTCCTCCAACAAAGGGAGGACTGTTTTTTCAGAACCACTTTTTCTCTATAGGAATGCAGCTGTTTGCAGATGTATGGATACCTTCCTTTGGCTGAATTCTAGTGTAAGCAAAACATAGGAACCAGCTGCTTGTGGTTTTATTTTCACTGAAGTTAATGCAGGATTGTTTTAACTCTTTGGAAACCTGTATAAAAAAGTGGAGCCCGACACATTCCCCCAGTACAAATGTGAAAGGAAGGAGAGTAGCAAAAGGACAAACTGGTTTAGAACTGTACAATGTAAACTTGAGTGTACGGTTTGTGGGTGATCATGGACATCATCTATTACAAGGTTCTTTTACAGTGTATTGTTATGACATAAATGGCATCCTGTGCTTTCCTATTAAACTCATAGATAACATGATAACAGGGTTCTCAGCTCAATTGAACTTACTGGTGTTTACTCTGTAGACAATCAAATAGATTTAATCATTCACCCATCTCAACATCCCTTCAATTCCTTTCCTTCATTCATCCATCTGATCTTGAAAGTTGATATAGTTTCGACATAAGCTAATCTACTACTCAGTTTGTGCCACTTATACTTTACAAAGGTGACTGATTACCTCACTCCTCATCATTCTCCATACATTCAGAATGATCCGTCCCACAATGTTTATCTCAGACATGGCAGTGGCACCATATTCATCTCTTTCTGGAGCAAACCGATTTTCTTTATCATCATCTGATAGAACAAAAGATGTTAGAATTTCATAACACACGTTGTTTTAGTATTTTTTTAGAACCTCTTCATACCATTGTAGCAGTCTTAAAATAATGTTTGTATTCCATTCACCAATATGTAGAGTAATGGTAATTTGTATGCATGTCCTTCCCAAATAGAGGCAACATGGGTGAGATTCCCGTTAGCTACATTAAACTCCACTCAGGAAATGGGCCTAATTAATGGACAAGATGAGCTCAAAGAGGCTCAAGAAATGTGATCTCTAGATATCAGATGGTCCCCCTTATTGTGTGAACTTCTATGTCTGGTATATTTCTGCTCCTACGATACCATTTTGCAATAATTGATACTGTAGTGTTCAATGGTTTGAATGATCTGTGTTTGATTATGTTAGTTTGTTCATTGATTGATATTCACTGCACTTGATTGCTTAAGCCTCCAGGTGGAGCTAGAGTTGTAACTGACACCATACAGGTGATCCTGGAATCTTGGCTGAGAGCCTGTGTGTAAAAATCTTGTAATTGTGGAGATATTTTAAAATCCTATAAATAAACCTGCTATAGATTTAGAACTAGTGTCATTTCTGCATTGCTCTGAGATCAATAAGATATATAAAATATGTAGAAAGCCGGTGAATACATGACAAAAAAGTGATGGAGGTATGGTTAAGAAAAGTTTAAGTTTACCAGCTCCAGAACCATTTCTCGATCACTGGGATGTCCTCCCATGTCCTGGGAGCGATGGATTTCAGGGTTCAAGATCTACTTGCTTGCTACAGGGATGGACAGTCAGGATGTACCAGCAATCCACAAGAAATGTACATTGTCTTGGAGCAGATGGCCAGTGAATATTTAAGCAGCTCACAGAAGGTAAGTCTAGGTTTGAAACAGCGATAACTGCTCTTAAAAAATACTTATGGCCAGGGAAACGTGTGATGATTGAATGATATACATTCCACCAGAGGTCCCAGGGAAATGGTGAACCCATCCAACAATATGGTGTGCCAGCATTGTGGCAATTGGCTTCTACATGTAAATTTTGCACACTAGCCAACAAACTAATTTGTTAGCAATTGATTGAAAAAATTTCAATTTAACAAATTAGATTTGACCTTGGAAAAAACCAAAACCTTGGCAATCCAAATCGAACCCGTCATGTTAAGTTCAAAGAGATTACACAGCAATGCACCCTTAGACTCAGGGTTGCAGACACAGCTTGTCCAACCAGCTCAAGTGCAGGGGTTGCATTCAAAGAGATCTCAGCAGTCTCATCAACTTGTACCCCATCACGGTCAGATATCTTTGAAACAGTGCCAAAATTATGGAAATGCTCATCGCGTCATGTCCCACTCAAGGGAAAAAGTGTAACTCTTGCTTTAAATGGAGCCATTTTGCAAAGATATGCAGGTCATCAGATAAGAATTCATCAGTTCAACACATGGAAGTGTCTCTATCTGTGAGTGTGCCACAGCATGTATATACTATTGTGAACGGTAAAGCACCAGGTCATTTTAAGGAATGCTCAGTCAAGATTGCAGGCGGCTCAGTCAGTCAAACCATTGAACACTACAGGTACCACTGGCAAAATTGCAATCTGCTAGTTACATTTAATTGTTGAAAATATAGTTGATTCTCCTCAGCACTTTTGAAAAGACAAAAATAAAAATCAAGAATCATTCTGTAAACTGACTTACTGTCTTCCACACTTTCTATGAATCCCAAATCCCCCCACCACTTTAGTTTTTCTCTCCTTTCAGCAAGTCTGTTCTTGTTTCCATGTTGCATGTTAAATGCCAAAGGTTGCAGTTATGCTGAAACGATTGGAACAAGGGTCAGCTAGGCAAGTATGAGGGAGAGAGGAGTGGAACAATACACTGATAGGGTTAGATGAAGGAGGCTCATGTGGAACAGAAATACTGGCACAGATCTGTTTGGCCGAATAGCCTGTTTCTATCCCGCAAATTCTGTTATTTTATGTAAGGTAATTTATTCACAGGTATCCCTCGTTTGGTATTTAATGCCTTGGAACGGCAAGCTGAAGGGGCTTTAAAAAAAAACGCTGCTATTTGTCAATGTTAAATTAGTATTACCTGGAATACGGGAGATCATTCGACAAAGACCAAATTCTAACGCAGCAGCTCGCTGAAAAAGGTAGCCCCAAGAATGCATCTGAACTTCATATCCCAGGAGAATATCAGGATCGTACCTAACAAGAGATCAACATGATTATTTAAGAATCAACCATCTATTCACTTACATTGTGCAGCAAGGTTAAAATACAAGATACACAAATCATTTGGAAAGCAATAATTTGCAGGGAATCAGAAAATTTCAAAGACATTGTTCTGAAGGTGCACTCGGCAGCCTCAGCCTTACACTCACTCTTGCATCTTGCCTTGTACATGGCGCCTGTGTGTTCCCTTAGTTCTTTTGAAGAGCATATAAAAGCACGAGTACAAAGGAGAGAAAGAGGACTTGCAGCAATGTCTTCTCTTCCCACCTCTCCCCACACAGCTACCTCCAGAGTTCCCACCAGGGATCTAACCTTGGCCCTCTCCTATTCTTCATCCACTTGCTGTCCCTCAGTTATACCTTCTGACAACATGGTGCCAAAGTCTATGTGTGCACTGATGATAATCAGATTCAGCTATCCACCACCACTCTTGATCCCTTTCCTGTTTGTAGTGTCAATCTGTTCACCCAACATCCAAATCTGGATGAGCAGCAATTTCATCTTCTATTTTCGGAACAACCACAAAACTCCATTCACTTGCCACCAACTCCAACCCCTTCCCTGGCCACCGACTCAGGCTGAACTTTTCACAATCTCATCGCTCTACTTGACTGCGAACTGAGCCTCTGATCCCATATCTTCTCTGTCACAAATACTGCCAACTTCCATCGCTGTAATATCATTGCTATCAGCCGTTGCCTTAAGCTGCTTGCTGTTGACACGCATTGATAAGCACTAATTCCTATAAAGTGTGAGCCGTATTTCAGTTGGCCCCTTGACATTCAATGGCATTACCATCACTGAATCCTCAACTATCAACAACCTGGGGGTTACCATTGACCAGAAACTGAACTGGACTAGCCATATAAATACTGTGGCTACAAGAGCAGAGCAGATCAGAGGCTAGGAATCCTGCAGTGAGTAACTCACCTTCCGCCAAAGCCTGTCCACCATCTACAAGGCACAAGTCGGGAGTGTAATGGAATACTCCCCACTTACCTGCGTGAGTGCAGCTCCAACAACATTCAACATGCTCAACACCATCCAGGACAAAGCAGCACCACTTGATTGGCATCCCATTCACAAACATTCACTCCCTCCACCACCGACGCACTGTGGCATCAGTGTGTACCATCTACAAGATGCACTGCAGGAATTCACCAAGCCTCCTTAGACAGCACCTTCCTAACGCATGACCATTACCATTTAGAAAGACAAGGGCAGCAGACAGATGGGAACACCATCATGTCACTCACCATCCTGACTTGGAAATATATCGCCGTTCCTTCACTGTTGCTGGGTCAAAATCCTGGAACCCCCTCCCTAACAGCACTGTGGGTGTACCTACACCACATGGACTGCAGCGCTTCAAGAAGGCAGCTCATCGCCATCTTCAAGGGAAATTAGGGATGAGTAATAAATGTTGGCCTAGTTAGCAATGCCCACATCCCATGAATGAATGAAATAACACACACCTCTGAATCACACGCTTCCAGATTCAAGTCCCTCTCCTAGGCTTCAGCACAAAAATCAAGGCCAACACTCCAGTGCAGTACTAAGGGGGTGCTGCATTGTCAGAGGTGCTATCTTTTAGATGAGAGATTAAAATGAGGCCCAATCTGTCTACTCAGTCCTTATAAAAGATACCATGGCACTATTTGGAAAAGGAGCCCAGGAGCTATCCCCAGTGTGCTGGCCAATATTGATCCCTCAATCAACATCACAAAAACAGATTATCTGGTCCTTATCACATTGCTGTTTGCAGGACTTTGTAAATTAGCACGGCACTTGGTAAGGTCTCTCTTCGTAGTCTTCCATGAGGGAATTTTCACAGGCGGAGCACAAAGAGTCCAGGCAATGGTTACATTAATTTAAAAAGCTCAATAGATTTTCCTTAAATGAATCCTTAGAGGGCACGGAGATTAAAGTTTGTGGCAGATTGTTCAAGTTCTGGTCCTTAACTGGTCTTGGTAAAAAAAGAATTAGCAAAGGAGCACATTGGGATGCCACATTTCCTATATTACAACAGTGTCTGTACTTCAAAAAGTACTTAATTGGCTGTAAAGCTCTGCACTGAAATCTGGGCCAGGATTTTCAGCTTGGCATGTGGGCTCATGTCCATCACGCACGGGCATGAAATAGCACGCAATGATGTCAGGCGAAGACCCCGACATCATCAAGCAATCGCGCGTTATTTCGGGCAGCGGGCACGCGCGGGAGTCAGCAGCAAGCCCGCCAACAATTAAGAGGGCTGTTAAGCCTATTAATTAAATAGATTTTTTCCCCGCCCATCCAACTTATGGTTGGCAGGTGGGCAAATAGGCCAAACAGCCTTTGGATTTTTGTGGAAACCTCATGATGTTAATTAAAAACAAAATAAACATTTTTAGAACTCATTTTCAACATGTCCCTGCTCAGAGTCACATTTTTTTTTTTTTTGAAAACTTTATTTTTAATGTGGGAAGTCTTCAGCTCCCTGAGACAGCTCTGTGCCTTCAGGGAACTTTCACAGAGCGCACCTGTGCGCATGTGTTGACTTCCATGCTTGCCCCCCTTCCCCTTCCCCACACCACAACCCTAGCAGCGCTGAGGTATCAGCGCAGGTTTCACACGGGCTGGCCGTTAATTGGCCAGCTTGCGTGAAATCACCATCTGGGCCTGATCGTGGGCGGCGGTCTGTTGAGCGGCTGCTCCCGTGCCCATCGACTGCGTCCGCCCGATGAGGTAAAAATTCTGCCTCTGGTCTTTAGATTCCTTTATGCTCTCGCTTCAGGGAGTTACCTACCATTGCAACCTGCACCAGCCTAATTTCAACTCCTATTGCCTCCAGTTTTCTAACTGACCATTTATGCACCTCCTTTTCCATTCATTCCACATTAACCCCATTACTTTATATTTTTTTCAACCCTTTCAAGTGCCTTGGGGCAATTTAAATGTTATAGATGCTTTATCAAAGCAAGTTATATTTTCTGGACATGAGTGAAATGGACACTGGTGTTACACTTGCTTTATCCACTCAACAGTGTATGCCCCTCAGGTTTATACCAAATGTCCCTTGAAATAGGTTTACTTTTAAAACTCCCAATGAGAGCCGAGAACAAAAATGGTAAAACTCATATACAATTCAAAATTTACAACCAAAAGTACCTACTGTGCACTCAGAACAGATCATCCAATGCTTCCACTCAATAATTTCAGTAAAAAAAACCTATGAAGTTCATGGAATCATAACGGTACAGGAAGGGTACATTCTGCCCATCATGTCTGTGCCAGCTCTCTACAAGAGCAACTCCCCTGTCCTTTCCTTCACTACACATTTGTCTTCAGGTACTTATCTAATTCTCTTTTGAAAGCCAATCTACCTCCGCCACACTGTTAGTACGTTCCAGACCTAACTACTTGCTGCATAGTTTTTTTTCCCTCATGTCTCCTTAGGCTCTTCTGTCAATCGCCTTAAATCTATGTCCCCGGGCTCTCAAACCCTCCGCTAAAGGCAACAGCTTCTCAATCCACTCTGCCTAGACCCCTCATGATTTTGAACACCTCTTTCAAATCTTCTTTTAACCTTCTCTTCTCCAAAGAGAACAAACTCAGCTTCTCCAAATGATCCTGGGACCATTCTTGACTCTTTTTCTGCATGTTCTCCAATGCCTTCACATCCTTCCTTAAGCTCGGTGCCCAGAAGTGAGCAATTCATCATAACTTCCTTGCTCTTTTACTCCATGCCTTTACTTAAAAAGTCAAGGATCACGTTTGCCTTTTCAACCACTTTCTCAGCCTGCCCTGCTACCTCAATGATTTGAGCACATATACCCTCCTGCACTCCCCCTTAGAAGCACTTAGTTTATATTTCTTCTCCTCATCCTTCCTACCAAAATACAAGACTTCAAATTTCTCTCCATTAAGTTTCCTTTGCCAAATGTCCATACACTCTGCCAGCTTAAGTCCACAAAGTCTATCACTATCCTCCTAGCAGTTTACAACACTTCCAATTTTTGTATCATCTGCAAATTTTGAAATTGTTCTCTGTACACCTAAAGTCTACATCATTCGCAGTGTTCCTAATACTAACCCCTGGCAAATTCACTGTATACCTTCCTCCAGTCTGAAGCAACCATTCGCCACAACTCTGTTTCCTGTCACTCAGCCAACTTCTTATTTCATGGCCTCAATTTTTCTGATAAGCCTATTAAATGCCCTTTGGAAGTCCATATACAACAAGTCAATCACATTACCCTTATCAACCATCTGTTACCTCAAAAAACTCATTAAGTTAGTTAAGCACAATTGAAAAATCCATGCTGGCTTCCCTTAATTAATCCATCCTTGTCCAAGTGACTGTTAATTTTACAATTCTCTAGTGCTCTGGTGCACCCCCTCCACACAGTGTCCAAGGAGGGTTGGAATGGCCAATGCCTTTACAATTTTCGCTCTTACTTCCATATCTAATACCTCCTCTTCATCAATTTTTAGCCCATGCTGTATCTCAGTTACCTCCTTCTTCAATATGACTTTGACAGTATCTTCTTCCTTGATAAAGACAGATGCAAATTACTCTCTGCCTCCAGGCATGGATCCCCTTTTTGGTCCCTAATCAGCTCCACCCCTCCTCTTACTACCCGTTTACTACTTACATGCTTATAGAGGACTTTTGGATTCCCTTTATGTTAGCTGCCTGTCTCTTCTCAAACTCTCTTTTTGCCTAATTTCTTGTTTCACTCCCCCTCTGAACTTTCTACAGTCAACCTGGCTCTCGCTTGTCTTTATCAGTCTAACATCTTTCATGTGCCCCTTTTTCGGCTCCATCTTACTCTTTATCTTTTTCGCCATCCAAGGTGCTCTGGCTTTGGTTGCCATGTTTTCCTCCTTTATGGGAATGTACCTCCACTGTGCTCGAACCATCTTTGAAGATAGCCCATTGTTCCCCGTCTGTTGAGAGCACAACATTCCCCAAGCGAAGAATAATAGCTTTTTCCCTCTCTACACAGAACTTGCATTAATTAAAAACACTCAAACACACAGATACCATTAGTTAACAGTCAGCAACATTATGCTAAATGCAGACCAACTGCCAAAGTGTGCTAGCATTACTTTGGTGGGCCCACAAGAGAAGCACAGCTGGTACTAAAGCGATTCCCATTAGCATTAAAACAGGACGCTCCCACCGCCATAATTCGCTCCCTTTCAACCAAAGGGATTTATTTGTCCTAAGTGACATATTCACAATCGTCATTGCAGAGAACTATGAGCTAAGTTAGGAAAGTTTTGGGGAGAGGGTGGTGGAGGTGAGATGGTTAAAAAAAATTACTTCGGTTTTCAAATAATTATAATGCACATAACGCTTATAGTACCTTCTGATGTTATTAATGAGTTCCTGAAACAGCTCCTTCTCGTCATTCACATAAGAAATTTGAAGACCTGTTACACCAGATCTAACGAGCAGTGGGGTTTTGCTCCCGAGTCCTGCAACTGTGAATAAACACTGCCATTTTACTTATGCCAAAATGTAACCAGCCCTGTAAATTCAGAGTAACACTTGATGCTGCAAAATACAACAGCACATCAGCTCAGCCCATCTGGTATAGACCAGGGCCTTAGCTATTCACCAAAATGAAATTGGTGGCTAACTTATTTTCCAAGATGGCCATAGTTAGAGAGGAAAGTATATAGAATATTATCAAACAGAAGCAGGTTCCAACTTGAACTATACAACCTTAAATAACTGGCAAGCAAAATTTTACACAAGGGAATCTAATGGGCTTTATAAATGTACAGCTTATGTCATCAGCTAAGTCAGTCATCAATCCATAATGCCTAATTTTTAAACATGAAGATGTCATTTTTTGGTATCCAAGTACATATCAGCGGGTTTTCAGCTGGGCATTGGAACTGGTCTCAGAGTCCAAAGTGTAGGAAAGAAAGAAAGATTCCTGGTCGTTATGCAGTTACCACAGTTAGAAAATATTCATGTTGGGCAAGGACACAATTGGTCACTGCTGTGATGTCCTATAACACTAACAGTGACCCAAGAATAACTACTTCAGCAATTTGGTGCATTAGAAAGATTTGCAAGTATAGAAGTAAATATAACCGCCAGTTAATGCCTTATTCAAGAATTGTTCATCACAGAGAGATTCTAAATTTTCCAACTACACTTTCTTGAGGTCAACACATGCACCAAGACTTGAATGCTGGTACAGTGAGAGTGCAATACTTTTCAAACTGACCTGAGCCATTCAAAAATATTATACAGCTATTAGATATTTTTCTGCATTTAAATGCACTATATAAATGCAGGTTGTTATTGTAATATGACCTTTCTAGTACACTGGGTTTGTTTAGTGGGTCAAGAAAACCAAATTATGGATTAATTTAAGCAATCAGTAGTAAATTAATTATAGCAATTAACTCATTCCATATAATTCCAATTCTTCTTCAAATAGGTAAAGCATAATAAGCATAAGCATAAATTGAGTCAATGTAAATATTGGAGTGCACTGAGTAATCTAAATGAACATTTGTTTACACAAATCAAATACGAACAGAAGTAGTTTGCCCTCTCAACATGCAAAATATTAGCAGAGCAAATACACAACAGGCCATTGATTCTGGTGGTAACATGTGATGGCAATGTGTGGCTAGTTAAGCAGTTTCTGTATTCTCCAGTGTACATGCACACTAATGATATAAGAGTAAATTATAATTTTGTATACCAACAATTATTAATACCAACAATTATTAATAAGTGACAATTTGGCCTATTGCTTCATACCAGAAAAAGAGGTGCCTTTGTTGGAGCAGGTATGGCCCTTATCAATTACTATAGCACCAATAACCTCAGTTTTGTTTGTTTCTGGTAGCAGTGCATCAGAAGTAACACAGTAGAATAAGGCACAGATTGGATCAAATTCAGGATCAGGTTCCAAATCACGTCTGGAGCGAGCATGTAATTCCATACTCATGAGTACAAGATACTGCACCTGAAAAGAGAAACAGGTCAGAGAGGTAATGCACATTGCATTTAACTATTAATCATAAAACTATAGTGAACTTCAGTCCAAGCAGAGGGTGTAAAAATCTTGAATGAAAGCAGAAAATGCTGGAAATACTCAAGTCAGGCAGCACACGTGGAGACAAAAACAGAGTTAACATCTTAGGTCTGTGATGAAAAGCTGCAGACCTGAAATGTTAATTCCGATTTTCTCTTCAAAGATGCTGCCAGTCCTGAATATTTCCAGCATTTCCTGTTTTTATTTCAGATTCCCAGCACCCATAATATTTTGCTTTTGTGTAGAAATGAAGTTGTTCTTTAAGCTAATTCAACATGAATTGGGAAAATAAGCTTAGGCACGCAAATTCAAAGTTTTAACCTATTTGGGATGACGTGCTCTATACTTTGTATAGCCAAACAAAAGGAACTTTTAACCTTCCTGGTCTTGCAGGCCTGTCAGTTGTGGAGAGGTCACGAGAATTGATCATCAGGAGCAAAGTCTCCAATGTATCTTTTAAATTTATTCTTCCAAGGGATGTGGGCACCACTGGTAAGGCCAGCATTTGTTGCCCATCCTTAATTGCCCTTGTAACTGAGTGGCTTGCTAGGCAATTTCAGAGGGCAGTTAAGAGTCAACCATATTGCTGTGGGTCTGGAGTCACATATAGGCCAGACCAGGTAAGGATAGCAGATTTCCTTCCCTAAAGGCTATTAGTGAAGCAGTTGGGGTTTTTTTTTTAAATGAGAATTGATGATAGTTTCATGGTCACCATTATTGAGAGTAGCCTTATAATTCCAGATTTATTAATTGAAATTTAAATTCAATTTGAACCCCTTGCCCCCAGAGCCTGGGGTCTCTGGGTTACTAGTCTAATGACATTACCACTACATCACCATCCCATGTGTCTCTTGTACTGGACATGGACAAGTACAAGATAATCTAAGAGCATCTGCTTGGATTTGTGAAGTGTAGGTAGTGCCCGACAATCTAGTTTAATTTTTTTGAAGAGGTCACTGGCATGCTGGATAGGGGGCTGTTGATGGATGTTGCCTATATGGATTTTCAGAAGGAATAAGATTCAGCAAAAGAGATGGAATTGGACATAATTCTGTGACATGGGTTGGCAATTGGTTGAGAGGTAGAAGACAGTAGGGATAAAAAGAACACACTGATTAAATGTAGCATATCCAAGATTTCATAAGACAGTAAATTGCATTGATGGGAACAGGAAGTTACAAAGGGACATAGACAGATTAAGCGAGTGGACAAAACTGCAGAAGATAGAGCTCAATGTGAGGAAATAAGAGTTTATGCAGTTTGGATTAGAGAAAGACAAAGGCAAATTAGAGCATTTGCTTAACGGTGAGGGACCAGGGGCAATGGAAGATCGAGTGGATCTTAATGTGCATATGCAAAAAATAACCAGAACATACGCCACTACAAAAGACAAGGCGACAAATGAATTCTGGCCTTATCTCCATTTGTTTGGAATGCAAAACTGAGGCAGTGATGTTTTGAGAGCCCTGGCCAGGCCCCATCTCATGTACTGCATTCATATGTGGGGGTCAAACTTCAAAAGATATATTGGCCTTGGAGGGAGCACAGTGCAGGTTCACCAGAATAAAGCCAGGCTTAAAGAGTTAAGTTAGGAGGACAGGCTGCATAACTTGGTTTACACTCCTTTAAGTTTAAGAGGTTGAAGAATTATCTAATCAGGTTGTTTAAATCAAGATAATCTAGATAAATAACATATCCAACAACATATCCTTCGATTCCTCTCTTTCATGTTTATCAATTTTTCCTTAAATGCATCTTTGCTTGTTGCCTCAACTCCTACTTGTAGTACAGAGTTCCACAGGGTTTCTCCTGAATTCACATTTGGATTTATTAATTATCTTATACTTACATTAGTTTTACTCTCCCCTGCAAGTGGGAACACTTTCTCTACATTTATCCCAACAAACCCGATTCTCTTATTCTTTCATGGATGTGGGCATCAGTGGCAAGGCCAGCATTTGTTGCCCGTCCCCAATTGCCCTTGGACAGAGTGGCTTGTCAGGTCATTTCAGAGGGCAGTTAAGAGTCAACCACATTGCTAAGGGTCTGAAGTCACACCCTAAAGGACATTAGTGAACTAGGTGGGTTTTTATAGTTTCACTGAAACTAGCTTTATATTTCAGATTTATTAACTGAATTTAAATTCCACCAGCTGCCATGGTGGGATTTGCGCCCATGTCCCCAGAGCATTAGCCTGGGCCCCTTGATTACTAATCCAATGACATTACCACTATGCAGCCATCTCCCCATTACATCTCCTTTAAGAGGGTCCCAATCTGTTCAATCGTTCCTGATAGGTATTAGCCTCAGTTCTGGTATTATTCTAGTGAATCTTTTTTTGCATCTTCTCCAATGCTTCCACATTCTTTCCATAATATGGAGGCAGAAATGTTCCCAGTACCCCAAGTGCAGTATAACTAAGGTCTATACAAGTTTCATACAACTTCTCATTGTTTCAATTCTATCCCTTTAGAAACAAAGCCAGCACTTTGATTCTTTTTTTTTTTGAAAAAGACCTTAACCTGCATAGAGAAAATACAATACCTCATGTAAAGCTTTTGCCTCTTGGAGGTTTTGTTGGCTGACTTTGAAGCCGTAAGAGTTGTTTAGAGTTGGTCCTTCTATTTGAGACACATTCTTCTTTGCAGATTGAAAAGCAAACTGATTCTGGAAAATTGCACAAACATGGTCACACGCAGTTGTGAAATAGCTTAAGTGCCAAACACATTTTTTTTTGATATACAGTAATTGCAGTTGTGCTTCTAGATATTTACTAGCTAATGGGAGAACCACTCAAGGCCTTGAATTACCTCAATGTGAAATGAACTGGGAGTCATAAAATCTGCATATTCGTACACCTGTTGCTTTAAAGCAAACATTCGTCAAACGACAGTGGCCAGAATTTTCCCGTCGGCGAGTTGGGGGCGGGGCCCGCTCACCGACGCGGGATGACGTCGGCGGGGGAACCTCCGACGTCATCCTGGTCCATTTAAATCTTTAGGAAGGCGGGCGGACAGCGAAATCAGCTGTCTGCCCGCCGACCTGTCAATGGCCAATTGAGGCCATTGACAGGACAATTAAGATAATTAAAGGCCCTGCCCGTCCAACCTTAAAGTTGGTGGGCAGGCCAGGAGCCCCGCCGGGCTTCTGATAAAACATGAAACCTCATCCACTGGCGGGATGAGGTTTCATGTCCGTTTTTAAAAACTTTAATAAAGTTTCTGTGCTTCTTATTAACATGTCCCATCTCGTGTGACATTGTCACATATGGGGCACATGTTAATAATTTTTTAATTTTTCCATTTTTAAAGTTTTTTAGATTGTCAGTAATCTCCCTGTGACAGAACTTTGCCTCAGGGAGATGTGCGCTCTTTTGCGCGCATGCGTGAAAGAGCGCACTTTGACAGTTGGGGAATCCCTCCTCCCCTGCACAGGAAGCGCATAGCACTTCCCATCAGGCAGCCCTGCTGGGCGGGCCTTAATTGGCCCGCCCACTCAAAATGGCGACAGGGTCGGCTGCCCGCCCGCCGCCGAGCCGGTGGGGCCCGCCCGCCCACCAAGGGCAAAATTCTGCCCAGTGTGTTTGTGGGACTTTGCTTGTGCCTGCGACAACTTCAGATGCTACATAAATGCAAGCTCTTTCTTTGTAGATGCATCACGTAAAACCCATTGGGCTGATGTGTCATTAACCACTGTAACCAAGAAGCTAGCTCCAAAGGGCTCTATAGCATCACAGCATTAAAAGCATGAGCTACAGTCTGTCAACAGACCAAAAAGAGTATTCAGAATGACAATTTATTTGGCTTAGGACGACATTTGCTCAGTTCACACAAATTACTCAGTTCCGAAGAAGGGTCCTATTGGAATCGAAACCTAAACTCTTTCTCTCTCTCAGGCATTGCCAGACCGGCTGAGTTTTTCCAGGTCTCCAGCATTCACAGTATTTTGATAAAAGCAAAAAACTGCGGATGTTGGAAATCCAAAACAAAAACAAAAATACCTGGAAAAACTCAGCAGGTCTGGCAGCATCTATGGACAGGAGCACAGTTAATGTTTCGAGTCTGAATGACCCTTCAACAGAAGTAAAAATAGAAGAAAGGCGAAATATAAGCTGGTTTGGGGGGGTGGGGGGGGACAAGAATAGCTGGATAGAGGGCCAGTGTTAGGTGGAGATACCCAAAAGATGCCACAGACAAAAGGACAAAGAGGTGTTGAAGGTGGTGATATTATCGAAAGGAATATGCTAATTAAGGGTAGAAAGCAGGACGAGCAAGGTACAGATAGCCCTAGTGGGGGTGGGGTGGGGGGAAGGGATCGAAATAGGCTAAAAGGTAGAGATAAAACAATGGATGGAAATACACTTAAAAATAATGGAAGTAGTCCATCTCCACCCACTTTCCAATTTTCCCCCTCCTTTTTGTTTTTTCCAATAATTTATATAGATTTTTCTTTTCCCACCTACTTCCATTATTTTTAAGTGTATTTCCATCCATTGTTTTATCTCTACTTTTTAGCCTATTTCGATCCCTTCCCCCCACCCCACCAGGGCTATCTGTACCTTGCTCGTCCTGCTTTCTACCCTTAATTAGCACATTCCTTTAGATAATATCACCACCTTCAACACCTCTTTGTCCTTTTGTCTGTGACATCTTTTGGTTATCTCCACCTATCACTGGCCCTCTATCCAGCTCTTCTTGTCTGTCGTCCCCCCCCCAAACCAGCTTATATTTCACCTCTCTTCTACTTTTACTTAATTCTGTTGAAGGGTCATTCGGACTCGAAACGTTAACTGTGCTCCTCTCCGTAGATGCTGCCAGACCTGCTGAGTTTTTCCAGGTATTTTTGTTTTTGTTCACTGTATTTTGCTTTTATTTTCAAGTTTACAGTAAGTTTATAGTAATACCCAGCACATGAATCATACATTCAGCATACTCCGCTCACCAGCAGTAAAACAGACAGTAGGTTTGGCTTTGCAAGAATTTAAAAGTTTGGCAAGTCAAGAGTTCCACAGAGATCAGTGCTAAAGAAGCTGTTGATAAGATCATTCATCTACATTGTTCAGCTCCTGCATTTAACTCAAACATCTCCAAGGGATTAAACATTCATGTTGCTGGTTACATTGGGAGTGAACAATGAGGTGCAAGCAAAAGGTATTGTCTGTTAAAACCTATTACAATATCCATTTTACATAACAGTAATTCACCTCCTGACTGCCCAAAGCCCACCCACCATCTCCAAGGCATGTCAGAAGTGTGTGAGAGAATACTCTCCACTTGCCTGGATGAGTACAGCTTCAACAACACTCAAGAAGTTTGACACATTCCAGGACAATGCAGCCCACTTGACAGGCACCCCATCCACCAACCTAAACATTCACTCCCTTCACCTACAAGATGCACTGCAGAAATTCACCTGGACTCCTTCAACAGCACCTTCCAAACCTCTACCACCTAGAAGGACAAGGGTAGCAGATGCATGGGTACACCACCACCTTTGAGTTCCCCTCCAAGCTACTCACCATCCTGATTTGGAACTATATCGCCATTCCTTCACTATCACTTGGTCAAAATCCTGGAACTCTCTTCCTAACAAAACTGAGGGTGTACCTACACCACATGGACTGCATAGGTTCAAGAAGGTCACCACCACCTTCTCAAGGGCAATTAGGGAGGGGCGATAAATGCTGACCTAGCGAGTGAAATGCACACCCCGTAAACGAATAAATAAAAATAGAACAGATTTAACATTAGCTTTTGTATTAATAGTGAGGTTTTTTTTGCTTTCCAGGTTTTGTCCAGTATAAGGAGCTACCAATTATATCCAATACGAAGCTGACTTTGCACCAAAGAAATATAAAAACTGGTGACACTATGAAGCTCCAATGACCAAATGAAGGCAACACTACTTAGTGAAAACAGACAAATTATTTATTAACAACTTGAATGAGGTCTTTCTTCAGTTCTGTCAGGTCTTTGAGTGCCGAGAAATCCTGCTGTGCCAGAAAGAGCCACCTGGGCTAGCAGAATGTCCTGGTCATCCCTCATGGTTCCGACCTTGCTAAGGGATGGTAGTAAATTGAGTCTATGTGCACATATCAATAACACCAGTTCAGTAATGGATGTTCCTACCCAAGATTTTGTTCCAATTGGAGGCAATTTCCCAGACTGACAATTGCTCTTAGTTTACTACCTGGTGCATCATTTTAATGGAAAAAAATATAAACCAACAGTTAAAACTTCAACACCCATCTTGGGGAAACTTCAGATGTTGCCTTTTTGCACAAAGCTAAGCCACAGGCTACTAACTTCCTCAATTTCCATGCTGATTGGGATAGAGGGCTGAGAGAAGTGGCAAGTGCTCGAGGCTAGAGCATTCAGTTAACAGATAGGTATGCACCACATGATAACTAGGACCTAATAATGTGACACAATATAGAGTGAAAAATGTGGATAATATAAACTGATAAAATAATTATATAATATAAATTTATAATATAATTTATATAATAAGTTTATTTGTATTCATATAAATGTTATTTTATTTTAAATAAAATTTTATATCCGTTTTGGATGTAAAATTAAGGTAGTTAAACAGTCGCTTGGTAGTACAGTTCTTGAATATTGCTGAAAAAATGGACCAGTTGCCAAAGGTTTTCATCTTGTACTTATCAGGACAAATTCCTTTGACATTCTTGCGATTATCCTGGTGTGTGCAAGACAAAAAGTTTCAGCAACATGTCTCTATTTTCAGCAATAATGAGGTATCTGCACCTTGACCTCTCATAATTTTACAGGTCAACACTGAAGGTTAGCCTCCAGGCAAGAGTGAGATTACTTAATTTACTTAATTCAGTTCTCTGTATCATAGCGTCAACGTCTGGTCATTTTTGCATTCTTGATCGGAAATCTCAGTTTTGCTCCAAAATTCTCAAGTTGAAAAATTTATAATTTAATCTTTCCTTATAGCAAGCACCAGGTAACATTTTAACCAGTCTCATGTCTGCCAAAACATTGATAAGAAACCAGGAATGTAAGTGTGCCAAGGCACGGGCAAGTCGGGTAAACCTTTTGTTGAATTTATTTAGCAATTTCAAATGTCGGGGAGAAAAAAGTCATAGCATATTTAAAGCACTGCAGCACATGAACCTTCAGCTTGTGCATTACCTTAAGTTGAGTTGTCAGTAGCACTCTCCTCAAGGCATCAGAATTACTTGCCCTTCTTTGACTTGTCTTCTGAAGCCTGGGTTCTGAATAGATTAAAATAGTTTGTACATTAAACAAAAAAAAAAAATCACTAATCCAAACTGAAGTTCATTGAGTTATAGGTTATAACCAGTTTAACTAGGACCAGAATTTGGTAACTAAGTGAGGAGATGCTGCTAAATCCAAGCTGACATATGGCCTAGAATCACAGTAAACCCTAAATAGCATCCATTATGCTGAAAGAAATGATAACATCCTTAATGCTGCAACATCCATGTGGTCTGTATGGCTCATCAAGTATAATGCATTTTTGTAGGTCAAGTAAAAGAAGCCATTATATATCAATTGCTGCATCTAGCTCTTTCTAGGTACCAAAATACCACAATAGTTAAGCAATAATGTAATTGAGAGGAAACTCTGAAATGCTTCACTAGCTGCAGCTTTAATTTAGTAACTAACAAGATAAAATACTGGAGCACCAACAGAATGAGTACCATCTCCTTAAACACCTCCATCCTGTATCACCCTCTTCTCCTTTAAGCCTCTCCTTATAAAGTTTTTTGGACCAAATCTATGATAGCCCTTCTTTGGTTCAGCATCCATTATTGTCAGATTATGTGACCTCTACCACCTTGAAGGAGAAGGGCAACAGATATACGGGAGCACCCTCCGAATCTCACACCATCTTGACTTGTATTACTTCACTGTTGCTGAGTCAAAATCATGGAGCTCCCTCCTTAACAGCAACGTGTGTGTGCCTGTACAACTTGGATTGCAGGGCTCAAGAAGGTGGCTCACCACTACCAGGGCAATCAAAGATGGGCAATAAATGCTGGTCTAGCCAGCAATGACAACATCCAGTGAAAGAATGGATAATAAAAAAAAATGCCCCCACGAAGTGCCTTGTGACTTCCCATCCAGCAAGTTTACCTTTCACAGCTCAGGTATGTTCAAAAGCAGTTCTTGGTTGCTGCCAAAAGGAGAAAACCACTGCTCTTTTGCACTTCCTAGTGCTGACTCAGAACAGCAGAGACCTAAAAGTAGGAAGCCAACCTGCTGTCTCAGACAGAGGCGCTGAGTGGTCACAGGAGATCAGGCAAGAAGTTAGCAAGTAAAAGACAAGTGCATCTGAATTGAGACTAGAATAGCCCAGCTTACATTTGCCCACACAGTAACTGAATAGATCAGGTTTGGTTGGCAGTGCTCAAGTGACAGTAGGAAGTTCAACATGAGGGAAAGTATATGGTTTCATAGCATTCTGAATCCCAAGATAAAGTATCTGGCAATAACAGTTTGAGAGCAGAATTACCAACATGTCAGTGGAAGCAGCAGCAACTGAGTGGAGTTGACAGACACCTTCCCTAAAAGAGAATTTATTTTAACCTGGCTATTGCTAGTTGCTAAAAATCTACCAGCAGCTATTTTTGTTGAGTTACAACATGGTAAGAAGAGAGACAAGAGGATGAGAAGACACGCCTCTTACAGGCAACATCCAAATTTAAGTGTTAAGTATGTTGACATGTTGCTTTTTCTTTTGCCTACTGTTTTCCGAATGGAGGACATTGCATAATCATCTGTAGTCCACAGAAATTGGAATCTGACATCTAAGCTTAGCAACTCTGTTTCTGGACGATTCTTAAAAATATCTGTTCATGTAATGTGGGCGTCACTGACTAGGCCAGTATTTATTGCCCATCCCTAGTTGCCCTTGAGAAGGTGGTGGTGAGCTGCCTTCTTGAACCGCTGCAGCCCATGTGGTGTTGATACACCCACAGTGCAGTTAGGGAGGAAGTTCCAGGATTTTGATCCAGCGACAGTGAAGGATATTTCCAAGTCAGGATGGCGTGTGGCTTGGAGGGGAACTTCCAGGTGGTGGTGTTCCCATCTATCTGCAGCCCTTGTCCTTCTAGATGGTAGTTGTGGGTTTGGAAGATGCTGTCTCAGGAGCCTTGGTGGGATAATTTTGGCATAATTTCACCTAAGCCTCATCTTTTTCACCTTAAAACACTGGAGCAAAATAAAGTGCCAGAATCTCTGATTTTAACTAATTAAAATATCACACTTTGTTTAAACAAAATCTCAAGCAAGGCAATCTATAGTAACTTTTGTTTTGAAAAGGTGGACAACTAACTCTTGTAGAAATTATTAAATCTGAGCGTTATTTTGGGGATCCTACCAAAACTTGTACAAAAGATGCTAATACTGGAATTTCAAAATGAAATCAGTAGCAGATTTAAGATTTACAGTAATATCTATTTTTGTACCAATAGTTTAAAACATAGAAATGAATAAATACTGACCCATTTGTATAGGAGTGCAGTAAAGAGCATCAGGAATTCCATCACTTCTAATCCTCTGTGCGATAGGTGTGCTATGTAGAACAGATGCAGAATTCTCAACCGCTTTTGTATTAGACTGAAAGGGTGATCTTGCCAGCTGCTGCTCATCACACTGTCCAGCATTTGAAGGCACACTATTGCTGATCGGTGATGGGCAATCCTCTGCTGCAATCTCCATGCTGAAGGTCGGTGTTGGCTTAATTATGCCTCTATTTTCTTCATTTGCTTCCCACTGCCTTACATTAGGAGAAGTTGGTTGTTGCCACGGAGATAACAGTGGTGAATCAGGGGAACTGTACGCACGATAGTCATCGTCATCATCTTCAAATGGCTGCAGTACTTTTGTTAGTTGTCTTGCTGGAGACTGAGGTTTCACGTTGTTCTGCTCTGGAACTTTTAGCAGCGGTGTTTCAGGGGAGGAGGCACGTTCACTTGGCTGGGGATCCCTTCCAGCTTGCTCTTGGTCAGGAACTGCAGAAATTGCCGTAGCCAACTCTTCAGCCAGAGGAGTCCTATCTTCTTGTGAAGGCTGCAAGCACTGATTCTGGTTAGTATTCTTAATTAAACCAGTCTGATTTTTTGAACGTTTCTTTGAATGCTCGTATTCTCTTTTGGCCTGAAGCCATAACTGCACTCGTTGCAAACTAGGTGGACTTTTACATGGCAGGATTATAATCTTTCGGTCTTCAGAAGCTCCTAGACCAGCCCCCATCTTTTGAGTAGTAGAATGTCTATTCCCAGTAAAAGCAGGGGAGCCAGGCCTAGCATTTTGTGTCATCGCTGATAAGGCTGTCTTCCAGAATTGCAGCCCTTCCAGTGAAAAATCTCCATCAAACTCCGGCAATTCATTGGGTAATCTGGTTTGAACAGTCAAAACCCGTCCTCCTATCTCCCTATCATTGAAGGAGAAAATGATTTAGTCTGCTGGGCACTCCTCAGTTAGCCAGGTATTCAAAGTCACACCAGTTGTAAGAAACCTTCTACTGCATCTTGTGCACACAAACAATTTTTAAAAATAACAGTTCTTACTGTCTGCCACTTCTGGTTCATCACTTGCTTACCTCTACAATTCCAATCAGTGAGATAACTGCCCTAAACGCTCATCTTGTGGAAGTCAAATAAGATTGTATGGTTTTTGAGTCTCTGTTTTGTTTTGAAGAATTGAATGGATAAAGTTATAATTGCAAATACTTATAAATTCATCTCAGTGCTGAGTCTTTTTTTTGGGTGTTTTTGGATGTAATCTTTACAAAAAGGTGCTGCAACCATTCTCAGGCAGAATAATTAAATTGGGAAACAATTCCAGTTATATTTGTTTTACAAGAAATGATCTTTGAGGTGCTGCATTTACCTATTCAAAAGAAAATAGTTAGAAAAAAGGAACCTTTGGAAATTCTTATAACAGCAAATTCCTGTTAATTTTTCGCCAGGTGTTCTAGGTTTTCTCAGACCTAATGTGAGTTTTCACCACCAATCTTAGAAAATCACCAAATGAATGCCTCAAATGCAGCATTGCAGCTGTCTACGGAAATCCCTCATCACCAAACAAGATACTAACGAAATCAAAGATTGGTTACTTGTCTGATTTTAGTGTGCACCATTTAAATTTATAGGGCCACACACATCTCACCAAAGTCTAGAGAGATTAAGCAGGAGTTAGCAAGAAGCTGCATGAGCAGTACAGGAGATTAACCAACTAAAAATGTGCAGTTTACCAGCACAAAGCTATTTTAAGCACTCTGCTGAGTTTATTATTACTATTATTACAACAGTGAGTGGTCAAAATACCAACATTCAGATAATAGCACCAGGAGAAATAAACCCAAGAATCAAAATCTTATAGCAAAGAAGGAACATATTGTTTCTTCCAAAATTTGCCTTTCAAAATGAAAGATTGCGAGGGGGCAAACATTGAACCTGCTAGCATTCTGGATGAAATGCACCATACCAACACGGGACCACCCATCGGACCCGGAGGCTTCAAAAAGGCGAAGGGAGGCGAGACAGAAAGCTGACCCGGTGCTGCTCCTGCTGGTGACGGGGCTCAGCCTGTGAACTGTCTGCAACTGGAGAAAATCATGTGTGATGTCGCAGAAAACCAGGTAAGTGATTAGCTGAGTATTTTGCTCATTTATCTTTTTAAGAACTAGTAATTAAAAAGGTAATAAATTAACATAATCAAGATGGCAGGGCAGGTGATGTGTTGTGGCTGCGGAATGTGGTAGGTCCTGTATACCAATGTGATCCAGGGCAAACACATCTGCGACTTGAAAAGCTTCAGCTCAGTCATTGAGCTGCAGACACTGCGAATGTATCAGAGGGGAAAGACCTGGATACTATTCGTTGGAGTGGGGGGGGAGGGGGGGCAGTCACACTCCTTAGGCTAGGCAGATATTTAGAGCTGGTCACTGGTCAGGGACAGGAGAGTGTGACTGCGAGTCAGGTAAGCGGATCCAGCAGTTAGCAATGGAGGAGCCTCAGCCCCCGACTTTGTCCAACAGGCACAAGGTGCTTGCTACCTGTGTGAATGAGGAGGGGTGCTGCAAGGTGAATGAGCGGTCTGGCCATGGCACCATGGTGAAGGATGCCATTCAAGTGGTGGGAGTGAAGAGGAATGTGGTAGCGATAGGAGAAAGGATAGTCAGTGGGATAGATACTGTTCTCTGCAGCTGCCACTGGGAGCTCCGAAGGTTGTGTTGTCTGCCCACTGCCAGGGTTAAGGGCATCTCCTCATGGCTGGAGAGGAACTTGGAGCGGGAGGGGAAGGATCCAGTTGTCATTATCCACGTGGCAACCAACAACCCAAATAGGACCAGGAATGATGTTCTGCTAATTAAATTTGAGGAGTTAGGGTCCAAATTAAAATGCAGGGCATCAAAGGTAATAATCTCTGGATTGTTACTTGAGCCACGCATCAATTGACATAGGGTTAAGTAGTTAGAGGATTAAATGCGTGGCTCAAAGAGCGGTGCGGGAAGGAGGAGTTTCAGTTCATGGGGCACTGGAATCAGTACTCAGGGAAGAATGAGCTATTACGTTGGGATGGACTCCACTGAATCGGGCTGGGGCCAGTGTCCTGGTCAATTGTATAACTGGGCCTGTGGACAGGGCTTTAAGCTAAGAGCGCAGCGGAAGGTTCGGGTGAAGGGAGATTTAGAAATCCAAAGAGAAAGGTTGAAGCATCAGACCAGTACAGCAATGTGGGTAAAGACAAGCAGGATGGGACAGGAAGAGACAGAGTTGAACAAAAAAAATGTACATAAAAAAATAAGGCATTTGTATGGAATAGAAGTTTAAAAAATGAAATTAAAAGCATCTGCATTAAGACAGATGAACTCGTGGCACAATGAGGTAAACGATTTAGATACAATCGCCATTACAGAAACATGGTTACAAGATGATCAAGGTTAGGAAATAAATATTCCATGGAACACAATATTTTGGAAAGCCAGACGAAATGGCAAAGGAGGAGGGAGCCCTGATATTAAAGGATGATATAAGGGCTTCAGAGAGACCTGGCTTCAGAAGATCATGAAGTAGAATCAGTATGGGTAGAAATTAGAAATAGCAAAAGTCAGAAAACATTGGTGCGAGTAGTTTATAGGCCCTCTAACAGTAGTTATACCGTTGTACAGAGCATTAAACAAGAAATCATTGGAGCTTGTAACAAAGGCAACGTGATAATTGTGAGGGACTTTAATCTTCATATAGACTGCGACAATAAAATTGGCAGGAGAGGTCTATAAAATGGGTTTGTGGAATGTTTTCGCGACAGAGTCTTGGACCATTAAATTTTGGAGTCAACTAGGGATGAAAGAATCTTAGATCTAGTATTGTGCAATGAAGCAGGGTTAATTAGTAATGCCGTAGTAAAAGATCCACTGGGAAATAGTGATCATAATACCATTGAATTGCAGGTTAAATTTGAAAGTGATATACGCCAATCACATATGAGAAACTTAAACAATGCCAAATATATAAGTATGAGGGGACATCTGGCTAAGGTAAATTGGGTAAATAGACTAAAAGGTATGGCTGCAAATGAACAATTGGAAACATTGAAAGAAAAAATTCAAAACGCCCAACAAAAATGAATTCCATGGAAAAATAAAACTGAGAAAGTCAGGCCCATCTGTGGCTCACTCAAAGTTAGGGATGGCATTAGATTAGAAGTGCTTACAGTATTGCAAAAAACAATAACAAGTCTGAGGATTGGAAGTGTTTTAGAAGCCAGCAAAGGACAATCAAAAAGTTGATAAAAAGGAAACAGCAGAGGCATTGAACAAACATTTTGTGTCTCACAGTAGAAGGCACAAGTTTCATTCCAGAAATAGACAGTAACCTAGGGGCTAAAAAGAATGAGGAAATTAATATTACAGAAAAAATATTGGAGAAACTTAAAGGACTAAAAGCAACAAATCCCCAGGACCTGATGATCTATACCCTAGGGTTCTAAAAGGGATAGCTGCAGAGATAGTGGATGTGCAGTATCCACTGATTTTCCAGAATTCACTGAATTCGGGAACAGTCCCATCAGATTGGGTGTTGGCAAATGTTACTCTGTTTTTCAAGAAAGGGGGGAATGAGAAAACAGTGAACTACAGGCCAGTTAGTCTAATGTCAGTTGTTGGGGAAAATGCTGGAATCTATAATTAAGGAACTGTTAACAATGCATCTAGAAAAGCATAGGATGATTAGAACAAATCAATATGGTTTTACTAAAGCAAAATCCCATTTAACAAAATTTATTGGAGTTTTTTGAGGATGTAACTAGTAAGGTAGATAAATGGGAACCGGTAGATGTAGTATATCTGGATTTCCAACGGGCTTTCAATAAGGTGCCACACAAAAAGGCTAACAGACAAGATAAGTGCGCATGGAGTTGGAGGTAATATATTCGCATGGACAGAGGATTGGTTAATACATAGCAAGCAGAGAGAGGACATAAATAGGATTTTTTCAAGTTGGCAGGTAGTGAATATTGGAGTACCACAAGGGTCAGTGCTGGGGCCTCAGCTGTTTACAATTTATATCAATGACTTAGGTGAAGAGACAGGGAGTAATGTATCTAAGTTCGCTGATGATACAAAGCTAGCCGGAAAGGTAAGCTGTGGGGAGGACACTGAAAAGCTGCAAAGAGATATAAGCAGGTTAAGTAAGTGGGCAACATGATGGCAGATGGATTGTAATGTAGGGAAGTGTGAAGTTATTCACTTTGATTGAAAGAATAAAGAAGCTGAACATTTGTTAAAAGGTGAAAAACTTGTAATTGCTGATGTTCAAAGAGACTTGGGTATGCTCGTACAAGGAACGCAGCAAGTTAACATACAGGTACAGCAAGCAATCTGGAAGGCAAAAGGCATGATGGCCTTTACTGGAAGGGGATTGGAGTACAGGAATAAAGAAGTCTTGCTAGAATTGTACAGGGTTTTGGTGAGACCGCATCTGGAGTAGTCTGTGTAGCTTTGGTCTCCACATTTAAGAAAAGATATACTTGCATTGCAGATGGAACAATGAAGATTCACTGGATTGGTCCCTGGGATGAGGGGGTTGTCCTATGATGAGGGGCTGAGCAAATTGGGTTATTTTCTCTGGAGTTTAGAAGAATGCGAGGTGATCTCACTGAAACGTACAAGATTCTGAAGGGGCTTGATAGGGTAGATGCTGAGGAGATTTCTTCTGCTGGTAGGGGAAATGCAGGGGCACAGTCTCAGGGTAAGGGGGGTGATTGTTTAGGACAGAGATGAGGGGAAATTATTTCACTCAAAGGGTTGTGAATCTTTGGAATTCTCTTCCCTAGAGGGTTGTGGATGCTCCACCATTGGATACATTTGAAGCTGGGATAGACAGGTTTTGGGTGTCTCAGGGAATCAAGGGATATGGGGAACAGGCAGGGAAGTGGAGTTGAAGCCCAGGGTCAAACATTATCGTATTGAATAGCAGATCAGGCTCGACGGGCCATATGGTCTACTCCTGCTCCTAATTGTGTTCTTGTCTACCTCCCTCCTAGCCCTCCCATTATTGGTCCTTCCATTGAGCAAAGGCAGCAATATTGCTATAACAATAAATGAATAGCCTGCATAAAGCTATTTACAACAAAAGATTTTTCACGCAGCGAGTGGTTAGGATCTGGAATGCACTGCCTAAGTGTTGTGGTGGAGGCAGGTTCAATCAAGACAATCAAAAGGGATGCAGCGTTATCTGAAAATGAAGAATGTATGGTGTTTCAGGGAGAAGGTGGAGGAGTGCCACAAGGTAAATGGCTCCTACAGGGAGTGACACTGACACAACAGGCCAAATAGCCTCCTTCTGTGTTGTAACAATTCTACGATTCTGTGAAATTACCCAAAAAGTACAATTGTAAGATAGTGAAAAAAAACTCTAAACCACACATCAGGAAAAAGGTATAAATGTATACCTTTATACACAAAGGCTGCACTTCATTAAAAAAAAAAACAGGGAAAAATCAACCCAAAGTTAGAGCTCAGTGAGGAACAGTTACCCTGCCTATAGATATAAATCCTCAGAGCCACACCGGTTCTCTTCGATGGAATTTGTGAAAATAGCTGTGATGGTCAACTAACCTTGGGTAGATTTTCCCTCTTTTTTTGGTGGGTGGGCTGGAGGGGGTTGCTGGAGAGGTGGGGAGGGAAGTTGGATGCAAGTGCAGGGGGATGGCTTTCAGCAGCCCACCTACCTGGCGCTAGGTCCCTCAATTGAGTGCCCATTGATGAAGGGTCTCCACACGAGCAAACCGACATGGTTCGCTGGAAGGTGCGCGAGACCTGAGAGAGTCTCATTTAAACCCCTGAGCCACCACTAAATCCTGATGGGCTCAGGGATAACTGCCTTTATGTGACTCTTTAAATGAGTCTGACATTGCTATTCTTATCTTGGGCCCTTCCCACTCCTTAATAGATTTGAGACAGTTTTCCTGGCCCCAGGAATCCAAAGTGGGTACTCTTGCCTGATTCTCCTGCACCATAGAAAAGTTACAGCACAGAAGGAGGCTATTTGGCCTATCTTGTCCATGCCAGCCCGAGGACACCCAGGTGCCCTTTCTAATCCCACCTTCCTGCACCCGACCCATAGCCCTGCAGTTTACAGCACTTTAGGCGCAGATCCAGGTACTTTTTAAAAGAGTTTAGAGTTTCTGCCTCTACCACCAACTTGGGCAGGGAATTCCAGACACCCACTACCCTCTGCATAAAAAAGTTCTTCCTCATGTCCACCCTACACTTTCTGCCACTTATCTTGAATCTATGGCCCCTGGTTCGAGAATTCTCCACCAAGGGAAACAATTTTATCCTGTCCACTCTATCTATTCCCCTCATATTTTGTACACCTCAATCAAGTCACCTCTCAGCCTTCTTTGTTCTAAGGAAAATAACCCCAACCTATCCAATCTCTCCTCTTAGCTACACTTTTCTAACCCTGGTAACATTCTTGTAAACCTCCTCTGCACTCTCTCCAGAGCTATTACGTCCTTCCTGTAATGTGGTGACCAGAACTGCACACAATACTCCAGTTGTGGCTCACCAGTGTTTTATACAATTCCAATATTATATCCTTACCTTCATATTCTATACCTCTGCCAATGAAGGAAAGCATTCCATATGCCTTCTTTACAACCTTGTCTACTTGAACTGCTGCCTTCAGTGACCTGTGTACTTGTACGCCAAGATCTCTCACTTCATCTACCCCTCTTAGTATATTCCCATTTATTGTGTAATCCCTGTAACTGTTTGACCTCCCTAAATGTATGACCTCACACTTCTCTATGTTAAAATCCATCTGCCACTTTACCGCCCATTCCACCAACCCATCTATATTGTTTTGGAGATTATGGCTATCCTCTACACTATCCATTACCCGGCCAATCTTCGTGTCATCTGCGAATTTCCCAATCGTGCCCCCACGTTCACGTCCAAATCGTTAAATATAATACAAACAGCAAGGGTTCCAACACCGAGCCCTGTGAAACACCACTTGAGACAAATTTCCATTCGCAAAGGCATCCATCAACCTTTACCCTTTGTTTCCTGTTACAAAGCCAACCTTTTATCCAGTTTGCCACATTACCCTGAATCCCATGGGCTTTTACTTTCTTGAACAATCTGTCATGTGGGACCTTGTCACATGTCTTGCTAAAATCCATGTACACAACATCCACTGCACTACCTTCATCAACCCTTCTTGTCACTTCCTCAAAGAATTCAATCAAATTTGAGAGGCAAGACCTTCCTTTAACAAATCCATGCTGACCATCCCTGACTAGTCCATGCCTTTCCGCTTGACAGTTAATCCTATCTCTCAGGATTTATTCTACTAATTTGCTCACAACCGATGTAAGACTAACTGGCCTATAATTGTTTGGCATTTCCTTTGTTCCCTTTTTAAACAATGGAACTACGTTTGCATTTCTCCAGTCCCCCGCTACCTCCCCTATATCTAGTGAAGATTGGAAAATCATCCTCAGGGCATCTGCTGTCTCCTCGCTGACTTCCTTCAGCGGCCTCGGAAACAATCCATCTGGCTCTGGTGACTTATCAACTTTCAAGGATTTCAACCCTTCGAGTACTTCCTCTCTCTTTATGACTATCCCATCCAATATCTCGCAGTGTTCCTCCTGGACTACTATATTTACATCCTCCCTTTCCTTTGTAAACACGGAGACAAAATATTCATTCAAAACCCTTCCCACAGCTTCTGCATCTACACACAAGTTTTCATCTTCATCTCTGATAGGTCCCACTTGTTCCTTAACTAACCTTTTAGCATTAATGTATTGGTAAAACATCTTTGGGTTACTTTAACTTTACTTGCTACTCTTTTTTCATGCCCTCTCTTTGATTTCCTTATTTCCTTTTTTACTTCGTCCCTGCACTTCCTATATTTGTCTAGGCTACCTGCTTAGTTCTTTGTGCCTATCGTACGCTTTCTTTTTCTGTTTGATCTTCCCCTGTATTCCCTTAGACATCCAGGGGGGTCTAGATTTGGCAGTACCAGTCTTATTTTTGTAGGGGGCATGTCTACTTTGTACAATTAGGATCTTGCTTTTTAGTGCTTCCCACTGGTTTTCCACTGTTTTATCCTCCAGTAGTGCTGTCCAGTCCACCTCAGCCAAGTCCCTTCTCATTTCTGCAAAATTTGCCTTCCCCCAGTTCAAAACTTTTACTCCTGCCTTATCTCTGTCCTTTTCCATGGTAATGCTCCCGCCCTGGGCATCCGTCCAAAAGGGCGAGGATTTGCACATAGGCTAGCACTGAAGGAAGCTGCTGTAGTCCCAGTGCAACCATTATATTGTTCTACATAGGGTTTTTTGATCTATGAATTTGGGAGAATTGGACACAGTCTCTAAAATGCAAAACCATTCATCCCACAGTGACCCAAAATTTTTTAAAAACTATGCATACACCACAAAGAATTAGAATGATCTGAATTTGGATATGAGATGGTATTATAACCGCATCAGGACCCTTGTTTAAATTGCTGAACACATTGAGTGAAGCAAATTTGTCCAGAGAGGAACAATAATGGCTTCCATTTCAAAATTCTCTTTTATAAAAAGGTAGGGACTTTCCTAGGCATAACTGGGATTTCCTTTACTTAATCACAAAACTGATAATCCAGTAGGGACAGAAACTGCTGCCTGCAGTTAGCTAAATATTCGTATATGTGTAAGGGGCTTTTATCTTTGCTAAGCAGCATTTACTGGGACAGTTGGTGAGTACTCCGCATACTTCAGGCTATCTAAATTCTACTTTACACTGAATTTTCACGACAACATTGAATCTGTGGTACTTTCCTACAATATTTCCATATTGGATTCAGGGAATATGCATCTTTCAGGCTGACTATGCTGGCTGCATTTTTGGATGATTGGTGGTAGAAAACACATCTTGTATTTCTTTACATTGAAGGTATCATCATGGGATGGGTGTCGCTGGCTAGGCCAGCATTTATTGCCCATCTCTAATTGCCCTTGAGGTGGTGCTGGTGGTGAGCCGCCTTCTTGAACCGCTGCAGTCCATGTGGTATAGGAACACCCACAGTGCTGTTAGGGAGAGTTCCATGATTTTGACCTAGCGACACTGAAGGAGCAATGATATAGTTCCAAATCAGGATGGTGTGTGGCTTGGAGGGGAATTTGCAGGTGGTGGTGTTCCCATGCATCTGCTGCCAATTCCAGCGCTACACTTTACGAAGAATATGAAACTTTAGAGAGGATGCAGCAAATATTTATGAGAATGGTTCCAGGATGAGGGGCTTCGGTTACAAGGATAGATGAGAGAAGCTGGGGGCTGTTCTCTGGAAAGAGAAGGTGGGGAGGAGATTTGATAGGGGCATCCAAAATCATGAGGGGCCTGGACAGAGTAGAGAGAGAAAAAATGTTCCTTTTGTTGGAAAGGTCAGGAACCCGAGGACAAATTTAGTCATTAGCAAAAGAACCAAATGTGACATGAGGTTAGCAAGTGGTTACAATCTGGAATGCACAGCTTGAGTATGTGGTGGAGGCAAATACAAAGGCTTTCAAAGGGGAATTGGATAAGCATCTGGAAGGAAAAAAATTGCAGGGCTACAGGGAATGGGCAGGGAGTGGGACTAGCTAAATTGCTCTTGCAGTGGGCCAGAATGGACACATATGGGCCAAACTGTCTTCTGTGCTCTAACCATTCTATGATTCTAATCCACTCCATAAAATAATCTATTTGAACAGAAATTAAGAAAACTGCTAAACAAAATAATACAGCAATGATTATGACAACAGGAAATTTATTGGCAAAAGTAATAAAAAATCAAAGCTTGCTCACAGACAGTTAAGAATTCACCTAAGCTATTGAAACAGTGAATTTCTAAGACGGTGCAGGGATTGCATATGCTAAGTGTCATTCAGGGGGAAACTGTTTGAGGGTCGATCTTTATACAAAAACAAGAAAAAAATTAAACAAAAACAAAAATAGCTGGAAAAACTCAGCAGGTCTGACAGCATCTGAGGAGAGTAATACAGTTGACGTTTCAAGTCCATATGACTCTTCATCAGAACTAAGGAAATAGAGAAATGAGGTGAAATATAAGCTGGTAGAAGGGGGCGGGACAGGTAGAACTGGAGAGAGGGGCAGTGATAGGTGGAGGCAAAGAGGAGATTGTCAAAGATGTCATAGACAAAAGGACAAAGTGGTGTTGATGGTGGTGATATTAGCTAAGGAATGTGCTAATGGTGACATTAAGGGTAGAATGCAGGGCGAGCAAGTGACAGATAACCCTAGTAGGGGTGTGGTGGGGGGGAAGGGATCGAAATAGGTTAAAAGGTGGAAATAAATTTTAAAATAATGGAAATAGGTGGGAAAAGAAAAATGTGTTAAAAAAATTATAAATTATTGGAAAGGGGGTGGGGATGGAGGAGAGAGTTCATGATCTGAAGCTGTTGAACTCAATGTTAAGTCCAGAAGGCTGTAAAGTGCCTAGTCGGAAGATGAGGTGCTGTTCCTCCAGTTTGCACTGGGCTTCACTGGAATATTGCAGCAGGCCAGGAATGGACATGTGGACATGAGAGCAGGGTGGCGTGTTGAATTGGCAAGCGACAGGGAGGTCTGGGTCATGCTTGTGGACAGACCGAAGGTGTTCTGCAAAGTGGTCACCCAGTCTGCGTTTGGTCTCTCCAATGTAGAGGAAACCGCATTGGGAGCGGCGAATGCAGTAGACTAAATTGAGGGAAGTGCAAGTGAAATGCTGCTTCACTTGAAAGGAGTGTTTGGGCCCTTGGACAGTGAGGAGGGGGGGAAGTGAAGGGGCAGGTGTTGTACCTTCTTCAGTTGCATGGGAAGGTGCCATGGGAGGGGATTGAGGTGTAGGGGGTGATGGAGGAGTGGACCAGGGTGTCCCAGAGGGAACGATCCCTGTGGAATGCTGCCAGGGTGGGGTGGGGGGGAAGATGTGTTTGGTGGCGGCAGTGCGCTGGAGTTGGCGGAAATGGCGGAGGATGATGGATGATCCTTTGAATGCAGAGGCTGGTGCGGTAATCAGTGGGGACAAGGGGGCCCCTATCATGGTTCTGGGAGGGAGAGGAAGGTGTGAGGGCGGATGCGCGGGAGATGGGCCGGACACGGCGGAGGGCCCCGTCAACCACCGTGGGTGGAAAACCTTGGTTAAGGAAAAAGGAAGACATGTCAGAGGAACCGTTTTGGAAAGTGACATCATCAGAACAGATGCAACGGAGGTGAAGAAAGTGAGAGAATGGGATGGAGTCCTTACAGGAAGCGGGGTGTGAGGAGCTGTAGTCGAGGTAGTTGTGGGAGTCGGTAGGCTTGTAATGAATATTGGTGGACAGTATATCACCAGAAATTGAGACTGAGAGGTCAAAGAAGGGAAGAGAAGTGTCAGTGATGGACCATGTGAAAATGATGGAGGGGTGGAAATTGGAAGCAAAATTAATAAATTTTTCCAGGTCCAGGCGAGAGCATGAAGCGGCACCGAAGCAGTCATTGATGTACCAGAGAAAGAGTTGTGGGAAGCGGCCTGAGTATGATTGGAACAAGGAATGTTCCACATACCCCATAAAGAGACAGGCATAGCTGGGGCCCATGTGAGTACCCAAAGCCATACCTTTTATTTGGAGGAAGTGAGAGGAGTTTAAGGAGAAATTGTTCGGTGTGAGAACAAGTTCAGTCAGACGGAGGAGAGTAGTGGTGGATGGGGATTGTTCGGGCCTCTGTTCAAAGAAGAAGCAGAGAGCCCTCAGACTATTTCATTGGGGGGTGAAAGTGTAGAGGGATTGGACGTCCATGGTGAAGAAGCGGCGGTTGAGGCCAGGGAACTTAAACTAAGTTACATAACAGTCTGTATATCATACCTATCAATTTACAAGTCAAAATAATTTGAACATATTTTATCATGGTGCAGCATCATATACTTAATTCTAAAATAGGACTTTGCTTAGTCAGTTAACACTTTCCTGATTTTACATAGCTAGAGGGGCATTTAGACTTCTCACCTGGGTTTTTCCGGAGCATCTGAAGGATCACTGCAGAATGGTTCTTGGTAGACAATTTCTGACAGGTTATGGTCAAACAGTGTTGCCACTATTTCCTCTCGGCTTGGTGGTGACATTAAAGGCTTTAAAATGTGAGCACCTGATGTGCGGCTGATGTAGCAGCTATTTTTGGATTGTAATGGGGAACTAACGGATGCTGGAGAACTATGAGACGTTGCTGGGGAACCATTGCTATATTTGGAAGCACAGAGTTCTGGATCTTCACAGCTTATTGCTGCCATGTCTTCACCAATAAATCCTATAGCTCCATTTGGACTTGAACCAGTAGAAAGGGCAGACAAACAAACATCAGACCTGTCACATTCTCTTCCACTTCCTTCATCCAATAGCATTATTTGGCTACTGGATGACTTTACAGGGCTACAGGAAGTTCCATTCTCCAAAGAATCATGACAATTAGGGGTCTGATCCTTCAGCTCCATAGTTGACATTCCAGACAAATGGGTACTAGATGACTCAGAAGAACTTGACAGAGCATTTGGAATTGGCAGGTTAGAGTTTTTATTTAATTGCTTCAACTTTTCTCCATTGTCTACAAAGGTCTTTTCAAACAGATCAGGGCTGATTGAGCCAGACCTGGCCCATTCAGTATTGTCTGAAGGTTGATGTACTTGGTCAGAGTGTTGCATTTTACTGCTCTGGGGCTTATAAGCACAAGTCTCTATTACTGCCTGGGCTGGAACAGACTCCTGAACAACATCACTCAAAAATTTTTGAGGCAGATTTTGCTCAGCTGCTGGCATGAATTGACACCCAGAATATATGGTACAATACCTGGTTTGTCCAACAGTATTGATATCAAAATTGTAAGACTGGGGAAGTTCAGGTGATAAACTGTCAAAACTGTAACTATCAAAGCCTGCGTCTGAATGGAAAACAGGGCTGTCATCAGAAAAGGGACACTTAGATTGAGAAGTCTGAGGTTTTTTGGTGAGCTCTCTTTTTGAGGTTTTGGCTTTCTTCTGTGCAATCTTTGCACTTCTTGAGTTTCTTGTTTTTTTAGAAGCAGCATCCTTTGGGGACTTTGAATGAGCAGCAGGGAGAAAACCAGAAAAGTCTGTGTTAGCAGAACTTTTACTGAGTTCATTTTGCTCATTCGGACAAGAAATACTTCTATGAAACAGTGTTTTTGGAGAAGGAGCTTGAACATTTCCTTGGTGTGCTTTTTGTTGCCTTTTCTGCAGCAACTCTCTCAAAACGGTGAGACTAGACTGACTATTACCAACAGAAGCTAGGCCATCTACTCTTAGGTTGTGTTCAGGTTTCTGAGATTGGGGCATGATATTTGTTTCCAAGAAAGTTTCCGACACTGATCTCTGCTTTATTCTAGGAGGCGTGAAATCAGATATATCCAAAATGCTGCCAGTTTCTTGTTCCCTTTCCAAAACCTTTTTCACTAATTTACTGTGGCTACATGAAGTAAGATTAAGACACTGACCGTCCTTTTCATTTGCTAGCGGAGAAACCCTGACAGGCAAATCCGTGACAATATTTGTTTGTGAATATGCTGAATGCTGATTTACCTCAGAAGTAAGTAGCGTAGGTTTTGATTGATGAGCTTTGGATCGCAGGAATGATTGAGGTGGATAATTTATTTTGCTATCAACTTCAAGCTCTGATTGAGAAAATGTGGACTTCTGGTCAGATTTATACATTTGCACGTCTTCTCCATTTTGCCTCTCTCTAGCTTCAGAAATAGGTGGACCACCACCAGCTTTTGTGCGGCTCATAAGCTGTGACCTCTGCTGCGTTGGATTGTTTCTCTGTAGTCTGAACATGTCTTCGGTTGACTGAACTGGCAGGTGAGAGTACTGCGAAGGCTGTGGATGAGGTTGATCTGTGGAAGAGGCCGTTAAGTGATCAAAACAATGCTCACCTTGAGGAAGAGTCAATGCTACCTGTGACGCAAGGTTCGTGCCCACTGATAATTGGAAATTATCTGTCATCTGAGTTCTGTTATCCAACATGTAAATAGAATCAGAGGGTGTGCATGAAGGGCTCGTTTTGCTGAGACTGAATGGGAGACTGGAATGCAACTGGGACTGAGAACATGTGGCTAATTGGGATAGTGTGTCTGAGACTTGCTCACCTGGCGGATATGAGAAGTCAGGCAGGTTTGTGTTGTCATCGGCTTCCAGCAAAGAACAATAGTAACCCCCTGAGTCGCCTTGAATTTCTTCAGAATAAGGCTGTGTTGAAGGAAGATGCCCTGTTGAGCAAATGCTAAGAGGAATGTTGGGTTGCTCATCAATCTTGGAAACGGGGTCTGATTCTGCAACAAGCACGTTTTCAAGATTTCCACAAAACCTACTTATGGCTCTATCTTTAGAGGATGAATTCAGTTCGCTGCTGATGAGCTCAGAGCTTCTCTTTTGCTCATGTGGTTCCGAACTTTGAAGTGCCCCCTGCTTCACAGCAAGGTTTGGAACTGTATTTTTTTGTCTCCGAGTCCATCTTTTTCTTGTTTTCTTACGTTGCTTTAACTGCTGTTCATCTTTTTCATCGCCTGTCACTTGCTTAGCTTTCTGGGATACTTTCATCTTTTTAGCTGTCATGCCAGCATTGCAGGGAGATTTCTTCCTGGATTTTAAACATTGCTTTTTTCCGTGATTTTTACTGCCTTGCAACAAATGATCAGAATTGATTAAAGCACAGGGATCACTGTCTCTGACCAGTACGTCATCTTCTGTTGATACAATGGATGGCATTCCATCCCCTTGCATTTCACTTGGTGACCAGCATCGAGGTGGTGATGGTTTAGAAGGACTTGGCATTCTTTCAGACAAAAAGCCAAGTTTATACATCACATCTTTATATTCTGTTGAACAGTCATCTGCCTCAGCACTGTAACAAGGTGAAGGAGGGGAAAGTTGCGAAAATTCTACTTTCTTTTTAGTAAAAGCACTTCTTTTTATTTGAGTTTGGCTGGCAATGTTCAGTTTTTCCTTTATTTGCAGCTTTTTGTATCTTCCAGCTCTTTTTTTTAAGCTCGACTGAACTTTAGCTTTTTTTCCTCTCTTTGGTGTAGGTGTTGCAAAAGGTTTGATAACAAGAGGTGGTTCAGTGACCTTGGGCCACCAGTCTTTTAATGGTGAAATTTTGTGATATTTTTGCAGTTTATCTTCATCAAGCACAACATGGTCCTCACTTGAATCCACTTTCCCTAACTTAACCAACATATTTTTTCTGCCCTTGAATCGGTTAATAATTATATATTTTATAATCACAGGGGGCTCCTTCTTGTTAAGCCTTCTCCTTTTGCGTGATCGCTGAGAACGATCTGTACTGTTATCATTGGCTTTTGAATACTCTGGCCGAGTTGGGCTGGCCTTGAAGATTTCTGAGCCTTGGCCATGTTCACTGTCTTCAGCTTCGTAGCTTACTTTCCGCTTTGTTCGGAGTGTATACTTACTGCATGCTAACCGAAATGACTGTCCCTCTAGGCTATTTTCTGGAGATCCTTCCTTATTAAAGATCTGTGATTCTAAAGGAAGACCATTATCTAAAGATTTCATCGAACTGTGATCCAGTGATATTTCATTTTGCAGTACTCTGATGCTACAAGAATTCAGTTCAGTGGAGTGGGCACTTTTTACCTTTGCAGCTGTAGAATTTCCTGTCAACTGGGTACCATTTGATTTCTTTCTACTCAACTTGAGCTTTAACCTGCGGTCATCTTGTTTCTGAAGTTTAGGCGGCCTGTTGAAGACTTTTTCTGGGCATTTCAGACAGTTGGGAAGTACCACACTAGGGAAAAATGTGTATTGTGCCTCATGCTGATCAATGACAGTTTTCTCTCTTTGGGTTGCTTGAAAGTCTTCATATCTAATTTTAAGTTCACTACGGCTTTTTGCAATGTTGTTTTCAGCATCTGTTGCGGTAGTTTTATGTTCTTCAAAAAGCTGAACCCCATTTTTTATACCTATTAGGGGAATCACAGGTTTATCATACATGCTGTTTTCTTTTTTATTGGATGCATGAGGCACTTTATTAGCTATCCTCCCGACTAAGCAACCGAGAGTTGAATTACTATGAAATTCATCTTCAGTGGTTAGATTTCTCTGGTGTGTAAACGACAAATTCTTTTCACAGTTAATGCTGATATAATGCTTTACCCTCTGAAGTCTATCAGTGTGTGATGGTACCTGATTTTCATAGTCACTGGTTATATGTTTGTTTTCACAGACTGCATCTGGAGATCTATCTATCATATCAGCATTTGCAAACTTCACATTGCAAAGGCCAATTTCTTCACAAGGTGCACTGCATTTTAAATCATAACCAGCTTCATTCGAAAAATTAGAAACTGAGTGCTCAGGCTTCTTTGTTGTGATGAATGAATTTTGATACGACGGTAATTCTGTAGAGTTCAAACCATCAAGCGTATGAGGTGTGGTACCTGCATGATTGTACTGTAGTCCAACATGATCAGATGGTGGCAGTTCTAATATCACAGTCTCCTTGTGAAACGTCGTCTTTGTCAGTACTTTGTCTCGGACTGCTAATGTAGAATGAGTTCTTGAACCATCTTCGTTTAATGTGTTATCTAAAATGCAATAAGTTCAATGAGATAGCCATGGAATTGCTGAAGGATAGAAGAACATTAAAATAGTTCAGCCTGATGGCAATACAAGCCAGCAAACTTTGTAACATTAAAAATACATTGTCACCAACTTTCTCTCTCTCCCTATGCTAGCCACTTGCATCCAAGCTAGAATTAGTTCATATAGAAACAATGTTCACACATCAGTGCCTCACTGAGCCCCAGACTTGAAAAGTACTCAAAGTAGTCACTATACAATTTTCTTTCCCCTCCCCAAAACAAACCAGGTAAAAAAGTGTCAAATTTAAAGCAATGCAACAGTCCCATGATTAACATATGCAAAGTCACTTATTTAGGGTAACACTCAAGGGGCTGAATGGCCTACTCCTGCTTCTTGTTCGTATGAATGTATGTTTCGTATGTGCTTATACTTAGTGGAGGTTAGGCATTTGCCAACAAGAAGTGAGGCCAAGCTATTCTTGGTGTTGCACTCATCACTATGTTGCAAGTTTAAAAAGCATTAACAAAGGCCTCTGACAAAGTAGGTTACTTGTTTTCCTTGAGCGTTAAACATACAGCACAGGAGGCTATTCAGGTTTTTCATGCTTCTGCTGGTTCTTTCAAAGAACTACCATTTAGGCCCACACCTCTGCTCTTTCCCTAGACCCTGCTTTTTTTCCCCCCCAAGTATATTCCTTTATAAATCTGGCATGCGGTCAGAGAAACCAACAAGAGGAGGAAAAAAGTGCTGTCAGAAGGTCCGAGATAAGAAAGTAGAAAATAAATTATGACAATTTCTGGATAAGCACATTATCTTGGAGTTATATTTCAACACAACACTGATAGGATCCATACAGCCAGAACAGGGGACAGATGTTTATCCCAGGTAAAATGTGATAACAGTCTCATTTCAGATCCCCATGTGTGAACTTGCAGGTATAACTTCCATAACTTGGAAATAAAGCAGAAGTCTCTTCCAAAAAATGACTGCCAGTGTCATATGCAAATAACAGCATTGGCTTGACATGAATTGTATCTCGATAGGTGCTTGACAATTAAAAATGGGATTTCCAGAGACTCTCAATATGTTGCTTTTTAAAATTCTTTCATGGGGTATGAGCATCACTGGAAAGACCAGCATTTGTTGCCCATCCCTAATTGCCCCGGAACTGAACATTACAGAGAGCAGTCAACCACATTGCTGAGAGTCTGGAGTCACATGTAGACCAGACCAGATAAGGACAGCAGATTTTCTTCTCTAAAGGGCATTAGTGAACGAGGTGGGTTTTTGCAACGATCGATGATAGTTTCATGGTCACCATTATTCAGACTAGCTCACAATTCCAGATTTAATTAGTTGAATTTAAATTCCACCAGGTGCCATGGTGGGATTTGAACGCGTCTGCAGATTTTTAGCCAGGGGACTCTGGGTTGCTAGTCCAGTGACATTGCCGCTACACTGCCATCTCCCCCTATTGTTAAAGGAGGTTTCATGTTTCATAAATGTCTTCTCCACAACTGAATGTTTATTGAACTACATAACTACAGTGGCTAACCTGAAAAGTGTCCCAAAGCCATTCAGTAGTTTAATCATAAAAAAATTTCAAAGTAATTAACCTTGTGGCACCCTTTGGAATGCCCCAAGAGGCACTACACAAATTAAAGTTTGTTGCTTATTTGCACTTCCCCTCCATTGAAAAGCAATAGAAGCACTTCTCTGCAAAAAAAAAAATTGACCAACAAAACCATCTGCACATTTATCTTTTTGCCAATTTACTGACTGGCCAAAGTCAACCATGTACAAAATAAAACGCAAATTCTGATTGTAAAGTATCAGTTAAAGCTCGAGGGTTTATCTAATCAGTCTTCTACTAACCGGTCAAGTCAGTCTGTTTCTATTTTTTTGAGGAAAGTTAATGGCATTTTTCACATTTCATCTCTAAGGGAATTGAACAGTCCAATGAGCTGTTATCATGAGGTGAGAAGGTGGTAAGGGAAGTTGGGGTGGGGGGAGGAGACAGAGAGACACACACAGAGAGAGAGAGAGACACACAGAGAGAGAGAGAGAGAGACACAGGCAGAGAGAGAGAGACACAGGCAGAGAGAGAGAGACACAGGCAGAGAGAGAGAGACACAGGCAGAGAGAGAGAGACACAGGCAGAGAGAGAGAGACACAGGCAGAGAGAGAGAGACACAGGCAGAGAGAGAGAGACACAAGCAGAGAGAGAGAGACACAGGCAGAGAGAGAGACACACAGGCAGAGAGAGAGACACACAGGCAGAGAGAGAGACACACAGGCAGAGAGAGAGACACACAGGCAGAGAGAGAGACACACAGGCAGAGAGAGAGACACACAGGCAGAGAGAGAGACACACAGGCAGAGAGAGAGACACACAGGCAGAGAGAGAGACACACAGGCAGAGAGAGAGACGGAGGCAGAGAGAGAGAGACGGAGGCAGAGAGAGAGAGACGGAGGCAGAGAGAGAGAGACGGAGGCAGAGAGAGAGAGACGGAGGCAGAGAGAGAGAGAGACGGAGGCAGAGAGAGAGAGACGGAGGCAGAGAGAGAGAGACGGAGGCAGAGAGAGAGAGACGGAGGCAGAGAGAGAGAGACGGAGGCAGAGAGAGAGAGACGGAGGCAGAGAGAGAGAGACGGAGGCAGAGAGAGAGAGACGGAGGCAGAGAGAGAGAGAGACGGAGGCAGAGAGAGAGAGACGGAGGCAGAAAGAGAGAGAGACGGAGGCAGAGAGAGAGAGACGGAGGCAGAGAGAGAGAGACGGAGGCAGAGAGAGAGAGACGGAGGCAGAGAGAGAGAGACGGAGGCAGAGAGAGAGAGACGGAGGCAGAGAGAGAGAGACGGAGGCAGAGAGAGAGAGACGGAGGCAGAGAGAGAGAGACGGAGGCAGAGAGAGAGAGACGGAGGCAGAGAGAGAGAGACGGAGGCAGAGAGAGAGAGACGGAGGCAGAGAGAGAGAGACGGAGGCAGAGAGAGAGAGACGGAGGCAGAGAGAGAGAGACGGAGGCAGAGAGAGAGAGACGGAGGCAGAGAGAGAGAGACGGAGGCAGAGAGAGAGAGACGGAGGCAGAGAGAGAGAGACGGAGGCAGAGAGAGAGAGACGGAGGCAGAGAGAGAGAGACGGAGGCAGAGAGAGAGAGACGGAGGCAGAGAGAGAGAGAGACGGAGGCAGAGAGAGAGAGACGGAGGCAGAGAGAGAGAGACGGAGGCAGAGAGAGAGAGACGGAGGCAGAGAGAGAGAGACGGAGGCAGAGAGAGAGAGACGGAGGCAGAGAGACGGAGGCAGAGAGAGAATGAATGAATGGTTGGGATGTGGGAAGGTACTGACTACACTATTATTTGGTTCATTTTAAAGAAAAAAGTTTATCTCAGCTTACTTGCAGTCACTGTGACCCACAGCTCTTATTTTCTTGAGATTGGCAGCTAAACCACTCTATCCAAAGAAATGTTGCCAGAGGTGCTTTCAGGTTCATTACGCTTATCCTGTTATCCTATTCAATACCAACTAGAATATAAACATTTTAGCCTATTTCCATAAGACCATAAGACATAGGAGCAGAAATTAGGCCATTCGGCCCATCGAGTCTGCTCCGCCATTCAATCATGGCTGATAAGTTTCTCAACCCCATTCTCTCGCCTTCTCCCCGTAACCTTTGATCCCCTTACCAATCAAGAACCTATCTATCTCGATCTTAAATACACTCAATGATCTGGCCTCCACAGCCTTCTGTGGCAATGAATTCCATAGATTCACCACTCTCTGGCTAAAGAAGTTTCTCCTCATCTCTGTTCTAAAAGGTCTTACCTTTACTCTGAGGCTGCGCCCTCGGGTCCTAGTCTCTCCTACTAATGGAAACATCTTCCCCACGTCCACTCTATCCAGGCCTTTCAGTATTCTGTAAGTTTCAATCAGATTCCCCCTCATCCTTCTAAACTCCATCGAGTATAGACCCAGAGTCCTCATATGTTCCTCATATGTTAAGCCTTTCATTCCTGGGATCATTCTCATGAACCTCCTCTGGACCCTCTCCAGGGCCAGCACATCCTTCCTGAGATTCGATCCCTTCCCCTCACCCCACCCCACCCCCACTAGGGCTATCTAAACCTTGCTTGTCCTGCTTTTTACCCTTAATTAGCACATTCCTTAGATAATATCACCAACTTCAACACCTATTTATCCTTTTGTCATGACATCTTTTGGCTATCTCCACCTATCACTGGCCCTCTATCCAGCTCTACCTGTCCCACCCCCCCTTAAACCAGCTTATATTTCGCCTCTTTTCTATTTTTACTTAGATCTGTTGAAGACTCATATGGACTCGAAACGTTAACTGTGTTCCTATCCGCAGATGCTGCCAGACCTGCTGAGTTTTTCCAGGTATTTTTATTTTTGTTTTGGATTTCCAGCATCCGCAGTTTTTTGCTTTTATCTTAGAATATAAACATTGCTGTACATTTAATAGTACGATTGTATAATTATTCCTAGCCCCTTAAACCACAATAATATATATATGCTGAATTTTCTCAGCGTTAATGAAAGGTCCTGTAATAGATATTTGTTTGTATTCTAGGAAGTTAATTGACCCCATGTACTGCACAATCATAGAATGGTTACAGCACAGGAGGCTGCCATTTGGCCTGTTGAGCCTGTGCCAGAACTCGAAAAGAACGACTCAGCTAGTTCCACTCACCCTTCAATTCCCCGTAGACCTGCAAATTTTCTCTTCAGGTAATCATCCAATTCTCTTCTGAAAGCCACGACTAAAATCTGACTCTACCACCCTCTCAGACAATGTATACCAGATCCTAACCATTCACTACATAAAGATTTTCCTCACTGCCTGTTTTTTTGCCAATCATCTTAAGTCTGTGTCCTCTGGTTTTCAACCCTTCCACCAATAGAAACAGTTTCCCTCCATCTACTGTCTAGGACCCTCATGATTTTGAATACCTCTAAAATCTCCTCTCAACCTTCGCGTCTCTAAGGAGAACAGCCTCAGCTTTGCCAATTTACCCAGGTAACTGAAAACCCTCATCCCCAGACCACTCTCTTAAATCTTTTCTTCACTCTATCCAAAGCTTTCACTTCCTTTATGAAGAGTGGTGTCAGGATTGACACTATTCCAGTTAAGACCGAAAAATAAAGGTTCACCATAATTTTGCTTTCGTACTCTCATGCCTCTATTTATAAAGCCCAGGACTTAGTATACCTTAATAACTGCTTTATCAATCTGCCCTGTCACCTTCAATGATTTGTGCGCATTTACCTCCAGGTCCCTCTGCTCCTGAACGAGCTTTATTTTATATTGCATTTCCTCATTCTTTGTACCAAAACTAATCACTTCATGGTTCTCCACATTCAATTTTAGCCTCCATGTGTTTGCCCTTTACATCAGCCTATGTCTTCTTGAAGTCTATCACTATCCTCCTCACAGTTCATAATATGTCCACGTTTTGTGTCGCCTGCAAAGATTGAAATTGTGCTCTGCACACACAAGTCAAGGCCATTAATATAGAGCAAGAAAAGAAGTGGTCCTAATACTGACCCCTGAGGAAATTTGTCCTGCTTTTTATGTACAGGACATGCCTGGGCAATTTTCCACATAGCCAGATAGATGCCAGTGTTGTAGCTATACTGGAACAGCTTGGCTAGGGGTGCGACAAGTTCTGGAGCACAAGTCTTCAGTACTATAGGCGGAATATTATCAGGGCCCGTAGCCTTTGCAGTATCCAGTTCCTTCAGCCGTTTCTTGATATCACGTGGAGTGAATCGAATTGGCTGAAGACTGGCATCTGTGATGCTGCGGATCTCTGGAGGAGGCTGAGATGGATCATCCGCTTGGCACTTCTGGCTGAAGATTACAGCAAATGCTTCAGCCTTATCTTCTGCACTGGGTCCCCAGATCATTACCCTGAGTCTCTGGAATACCACTACCCTTCCCCCAATTGATGTGATCTTCAAAAGTTTCCTAGATTCTGGAACAATCCCAGGGGAGTGGAAGGCAGCCAACGTAACAGAAGAAAGGAGGGGAGAGAGAAAAGGGTACTGCCATCCAGTTATCTTGGCATCAGTTGTCAAGAAAATGCTGGAATCTATTGAGGAGGTGTTAGAGCACATGGAAAATTATAATAATCAGGCACAGTCAACACAGCATTATGAAAAGGAAATTGTTAATTTTATATTAATTGTATTTAATTGTTTGCAGATGGTGGACATTAACTGGGAATTCATTTGTGCTCTTACAAATTGGAACAGTTTGAAACTGTAGCAATTTAGGTTAGGAAGAGTATGTTTGTAGTGTGAATCTCTGCAAATAAAAGCCTACAAAAGTATGTCATGATTGGCTCTAGCTCTATCCTTCACTGCCTGGCTTCCTGGAATAGAACAATTGTGTTTGATAAATGTATTGGTTCTTCAAGGGTGCAACAAAGCAGGGTAGTTAAAAGGGATCTTCAATTTTGCCACAGCCTGAAATTAATACATAGTATTAAGAATGCAATTTTTCCCCTCAATACATCAAATATTTGCATGCCATGTAAGCTGATCTAGCCCTTCAGTGCTCACTGGGTTACAACACAGACAACAAAGACACATACCAGTGTTCTCATCTGCAGCTCCATCAAGCTGAGGAATAGAAAGATTAGCCATCATGTTCCGATTTCCTCGCCACTCCATCTGGCCATCAGAAAACGCATTATCTTCCTCCGAAGAGCAGTCACTTAAATTCTTCTCTGAAAATCTGAAACATTACTTTTTTTAAAAAAAAATATAATTCTGCGCCAAAGATAGTCATTGGCTTCAAGCATTTTTAGCAAATGTCCTATTAGGTTGGAAAGCTTACTGCATCCAGCTTTGCTGACAATACAAGGTAGTTTCTGTTGGTTGGGGAATGTAGGACATGGGAGCATGGTCTCCGGATAAGGGGTCGATCTTTTCAGGCCGAGAATGAGGAGACATTTCTTCACTCAGAGGGTTGCAAATCTTTGTAATTCTCTACCCCAGAAGATTATGGATGCTCCATCGCTTATATTCAAGGCTGGGATAGTCTGACTTTTGATTTTTCAGGAAATCAAGGGGTACTAGGAGTCTGCAGGAAAGCAGAGTTCAAGTAGATCAACCATAATCAGTATTGGATGGCAGAGGAAGCTTGAGGGGCCATATGGTCTAATCCTGCTCTTATTTCATATTCACTTATGACCCATTCATCAAATACACAATTTCCCAGAGTCAATCTCATTTTAAATGCTGAAAGAATGAAGGTAAGCTCAGTATCCTCCCTGCATTTGAGAATTCTTTAAGATCAGTTAAATTCTAAGTAATGACTGCTATCAGTCAGTAGAATTTTCATAAAGCTGCAGGATGTGCAAATTATGGGATGCTTTGCACCTCAGCTCTATGCCTTGACAGAGATAGAGGACCCATTATCAGGCCTCTGCTGCTTAGTGGCTAGACACCAGGTGCAGAGAAGTAGATTACGCATTTACATTTAACCAATAGTGCAATGACATTGCAGAATTTACAAATACCTAAAAGCCTTTTCAGGCATAATTTAAATTATCCAATAAAGGTGAATTAAGCAACTTCAAACTAACGAGTAGATCTGTACAATTTTTTCTTTGAAAGCAGGTTTTCAAGGCATGTCTGCATTGAAATATTCAACAAGTCTCTGGCTTCAATAGCAAATTTTCCCCTCACTTAAGAGTCAAAGAAATGGAGGAGATATGGGTTTAGAAGTTCAACTGGACAGGACACAGAGATTGCAAACAATTTGATTCAGCAAAAAGACAGTGATGGAGAGGGTGGCGAGAAGAGAGTTTGTACCAAGAGCCAAAGATGGCGGCTCTGGTCAACATAACATCTCATATTAAACAAAAACAGAATTATCTGGAAAAACTCAGCAGGTCTGGCAGCATTGGCGGAGAAGAATAAAGTTGACGTTTCGAGTCCTCATGACCCTTCAACAGAACTGAGTAAAATTAGGAGAGGGGTGAAATATAAGCTGGTTTAAGGTGGGGGGGTGGTGGTTGTAGGGACAAGAAAGCTGCGATAGGAGCAGATAATCAAAAGATGCCACAGACAAAAGAACAAAGAGGTGTTGAAGGTGATGATATTATCTAAGAGAATCTGCTAATTAAGAATGGATGGCAGGATACACAAGGTACAGATAGCTCTAGTGGGGGTGGGGTGAAATTAGACTAACAGGGCATAAAAGGTATAAATTTAAAAATAATGGAAATAGGTGGGAAAAGAAAAATCTATATAAATTATTGGAGAAAACAAAAGGGAGGGGGAAGAAACGGAAAGGGGGCGGGGATGGAGGAGGGAGTTCAAGATCTAAAGTTGTTGCTCAATATTCAGTCCGGAAGGCTGTAAAGTGTCTAGTCGGAAGATGAGGTACTGTTCCTCCAGTTTGCGTTGGGCTTCGCTGGAAACTGGAGGAACAGCACCTCATCTTCCGACTAGGCACTTTACAGCCTTCCGGACTGAATATTGAGTTCAGCAACTTTAGATCTTGAACTCCCTCCTCCATCCCCACTCCCTTTCCGTTTCTTCCCCCTCCCTTTTGTTTTCTCCAATAATTTATATATTTTCTTTTCCCACCTATTTCCATTATTTTTAAATTTATACCTTTTATGCCCTGTTAGTCTAATTTCACCCCACCCCCACTAGAGCTGTACCTTGTGTGTCCTGCCATCCATTCTTAATTAGCACATTCTCTTAGATAATATCACCACCTTCAACACCTCTTTGTTCTTTTGTCTGTGACATATTTTGATTATCTGCTCCTATCACTGCTTGCTTGTCCCTACAACCACCACCCCCAACCCCCACTTCTCTCCCCCCACCTTAAACCAGCTTGTATTTCACCCCTCTCCTAATTTTACTCAGTTCTGTTGAAGAGTCATGAGGACTTGAAACGTCAACTTTAGTCTTCTCCGCCGATGCTGCCAGACCTGCTGAGTTTTTCCAGGTAATTCTGTTTTTGCTTTGGATTTCCAGCATTTGCAGTTTTTTTGTTTTTATAACATCTCATATTGATTGACTAAAACTGTGAAACATTGTATGTCAATAATTAAATAGCAAAAGCAGATAACACAACAGTACTGGTGTGCTGCTGAGTACAGTATGCTAATACTTAGTCAAGATTTATACCATTCCATCCTTTCTTTGGATCAATATTGAATAAATAATTCTTGTAAGTGAACAGGAATAAAAATTAAGTGCTTAAAAATCATTCACAGAAAGTACTGTGCTTTTCAAAGAGTTTGATAAACTAGATGTATAAATTTCTTACCTCATTTTCCCAACATTATCTGGAAAATCGCCATCCCAACGCTGAGACATTATTAAACTGAGTTCCAACTCTTCTTTTTGAATTTCCGGCTCATTTTCTTCATCATCACTATTCTGCTGATAGCTACAATTTCCTGCAGATTGTTGTTGCGAAGGTCTACCAGGTGCAAATGGAGATCCTGCATTTCCAAACCCATCTTCCTCTAACCCAGCTAACAGATGCACTATTGCCTGGTCGTGACTGGCATCTATTTAAACAGGTTACATATTGAAAATATGTTAGTTTGCAAGCAGAATATCTCACTCACAAAACTGAGTACCTTGAGGTTTCATTTTCAAAGTAGATGCTTCTAAGTTATTTATGATGGACACATTTACATAGCAGTTGAAACAAATGAGAAAGACAGCACCAAGAGTGGGAAGAGCAGGAGGGGTTAAGGAGAGGGTAGGATTGGTGATACAAAGAATTGACAAGGTGACAGAGAACACAAGTGTGCAAGTGCCAGAGGGCGAGGGGTGCTTAAGAGATTCAGACAAACATGCGAAGGACGCAGGGGAATGTGCGTGGGAGGACACTGAAATTTTTGCCGCTTTTTTCTTTTTATTCATTCACGGGATATGGGCTTCACTGGCTGGGTCAGCATTTATTGCCTATCCCTAGTTACCCTCGAGGAGGTGGTGGTGAGCTGCCTTCTTGAACCGCTGCAGTCCATGTGGTGTAGGTACACCCACAGTGCTGTTAGGGAGTTCCAGGATTTTGACCCAGTAACAGTGAAGGAACGGCGATGTATTTCCAAGTCAGGACGGTGAGTGATTGGAGGGGAACTTCCAGGTGGTGGTGTCCCCATCTATCTGCTGCCCTTGTCCTTCTAGATGGTAGTGATCATGGGTTTGGAAGGTGCTGTCTAAGGAGCCTTAGTGAATTCTTGGGAATTAAAACAATTTAACACGACCACTATTTGAGTTGTAAAGGCCACAATAAGTTTGGGAAGAGGAGGAGGAACAGTGCACCACAACCACAATCATACTGTATCCCATTTGTGACTAATTAGGATTCATCTCAGAACTGCAGAGATGGATATTTGAATGAAGAGGTTCAAACATTGAATTGGAGGAAAGATGAGCACTTATTTGGAAGGCTCAATATGACTAACAACTGGAGAGGAAGACAATGTGTGGCTGCTTCAGCAAAGTTCTGTGGAGGGGGTAATGACAACAGTTTAGCGGTACAGTACCTACCTAAGAGGAACCATTTACAATCTCAGCAATCATGGGGACTCGGAAGGAACTTAGGGGTTTAGTGGGAATGGAGTCATGGGGAGGCGGATCTCTTGGAGAAGGTGAAGCCAGAGAGGACATGAGGATAGATAGGAGAGAAACCAGAAAAAGATGCAAGTTATGGGCTAGGGTGGTGGGGACTTGCCTTGGTGGACAAGGCAAAAGTGGAGAAACTGCAGAAGGAGCAATTCCCCTTTCCCTCGCACCCCCCCAACCCCTTTCAACCTTTCTTTATGGAGAATGGAACTGTAGCTTTGTGCTGAAATATTCCAAGGACATATCTGCCAAGAGGGTCTGTGCAAGACTGGTTTAATATTGATGCATGAACTGCTGCCGATGCTTGGTCTCTGCTCCAGCACCAGGGTAGCATCAGTTTTAAGGAGAACCAATGAAAAGGTTGTAACAATATTTTTTCCTAGACATCAACAGGGAGAATTTTCACAATAGTGAATTTCAATTTTGTCAAAAATTTCAATGATACAAAACTGATGTTCAACCTTACATACTCACTGAAAATTGGAGACTGAATTAACCTTTGTGATGAGGGGTGGAACGTCTGACTGCTCTCCATTATATTTAGAATTGTTCCTTCATCAACTATTGCGTCTTCAATCTCTGCATTTCTGTGACTCACCACTGCTTTTTTGGGGAAGGAAGAAAAATTCAATTAAAAATGAAATAAATTTATGGCGGTTCACTTTAAAGATTTAACTAATAAATCTATTCTATATCATAAATTTATTCCAAGTCGTGTTTGCACTAAAGATTTGAATTTAGCTAATTTGATTCAAATGCCTTTGATTTTCAGAGGAACAAACTATACTACAAAGCTCTTAATATATGCAGTTGTATTAATTATTGCAGGAAAAAAACTTTTAACAACTTTCTCACATTTTTCAGTAAGCATTAAAATGTTCCCATATTTTTCAGTACGCATTTCTAATGAAATGAAGTTATTTATTAAACAAGAGCCATCCTAAGAGTCAATGCATGTGATTGTGTGTTATATATTAACGATTTGGACGTGAACGTGGGGGGCATGATTGGGAAATTTGCAGATGACACAAAGATTGGCCGAGTAGTGATAGTGTAGAGGATAGCCATAATTTACAAAACGATATAGATGGGTTGGTGGAGTGGGCGGTAAAGTGGCAGATGGATTTTAATTAAGAGAAGTGTGAGGTCATACATTTAGGGAGGTCAAACAGTTACAGGGATTACACAATAAATGCGAATATAGTAAGAGTGGTAGATAAAGTGAGAGATCTTGGCGTACAAGTGCACAGGTCCCTGAAGGCCCAAGTTGGTGGTAGAGGCAGAAACTCTAAACTCTTATAAAAAGTACCTGGATCTGCACCTTAAGTGCTGCAAGCTGCAGGGCTATGGGCTGGATGCAGGAAGGTGGGATTAGAAAGGGCACCTGGGTATCCTCGGGCTGGCATGGGCAAGATGGGCCGAATGGCCTCCTTCTGTGCTGTAACTTTTCTATGATTCTATGGGTTGTTTGAATATAATATAAAATCAACACCAAGTGGTTAATATTCGGAAAGTTACCTTACTCACTGTTTAGAATCTCTCCTCCAAGGGTTTAGTCACAAGTCAGAATTGTAAAAGGGTGAAGTTATGTACCTAGCCTTTTGAAAAAGGACTTTAGAGAAATAGTTGCTCTATTAAAGTACACTATTCAGTTAGAGTATGGAGAGTTTTGCTCTCCATAGACTCATGTTTCCTGACCTAATAATGATCATCATTTTTCCACTTTTGACATTATCCCCAGCCTCCACTTCATTTAACTTGAAAACTACGAAATTCACCAAAAGTGTGAAACTGTGAAGCATTATTCAAATAAATTAACAGTCAAATACTTATATGAGCAGTGCAGAGTCAGTGGCATAGTGGTATCATCACTAGACTATAGACCCAGGGTAATGCTCTGTGGACCCAGATTCGAAGCCCACCATGGCAGATGGTGAAATTTGAATTCAATACAAATTATAAGTCTGATGATGACCATGAAACCAATGCTGATTGTCATAAAAGCCCATTGGGTTCACCAATGTCTTTTAAGGAAGGAAAAAGTTAAGGTTGACTCTTAAATGCCCTCTAAACAAGGGCAATTAGGGATGGGCAATAAATGCTGGCCTAGCCAGCGACGCCCACATCCCATGAACAAATTTTTAAAAATTGACAGGATTCGTACTATATTCACCTCGAGTCTAGCAGAGCAGGCAAGCTAAAAACACAAGTTAGAGCAAATGGCAGCTCAGATCCAATATTTCTTACTTTTCTCATCATTATGTATTTCAACCAGATTAGCAGGCGTACAGGAAAGGGCTTCAGGAGATATTCCATCCACATGCAATGTCAAGTTAGAAGGGAGCGTTTCAAACTCTTCACTTTCCTCCACAGATTGTGACAAAAACCTAGTTTAAAACAGCGAAGTGAGATTTTTAAAACCTTGATCAAAATAATAAATATATAAACGAGGAGATAAGAAGCTTCTTACACCGAATAGTTATTCTGCTGTAGAATCTCCTTTATTCTGCGTTGGAAGATCCTTTCACTCTCAGTAACATGTACAGATCCACGATCTGCAAATAGAAAGTACAAAACCCATCATGAGAATGCTTGCCTCCAAGTAACTCATTCGGTTTGAAGTACCTGGTGTCATACTCAGGGTCTCATGGCCACTACATTTTATGTACGCGCTCCAAGAAAAACTACACTAAAAGTACTGTATAGCATAGGTTTTTTAGCTCTTTTTGCCAACAAAACAGCTTGCAGAATGCAGCATGAATACATTGGATCCATGCAGATCATGTTAGAGAGTCATTACAGTGAAGGGAATTGCAAGAACTAACATTGTATGTTTTTGATGCCAAGATTACTCATTTCTCCCTTGCCGTACTATTTTGAGGATTTACTCTCACTGTTCTTCAAGTGTATTACTCCTAACAGTGAGCATTTACTCACTTCATTCATGACAATTTTCCTAGCAGCCTTAAGCATTTCTACAACTTTTACTGTTCAAAGACCAAGTTATTAGGTAGTAATCCAGAGGAATGCAAAAAAGGCCACTCTCCATACGGAACAGAAGATCATTTTAAAAGAGATTAGTTTAGCAGAAAACGTCCATAAAATGATCAAGACCCTCAACGTTCTTGGATAGTAATGGGCAGAGTATATACTTAGTTCCACCAAGTCTCAGAATGAAGGAAGATGCTTACAGAAGCAACCTTTTGCATCAAGGAAAAGGAGGGCAGGCAATATAGAACCTGCAGTTTCTGTTCCTAAGAAACCTTCTATTGGGGTTATGTTTTTTTTTATTACATAGAACACCCAGCATAGGAACAGGCTATTTGGCTCAACTAGTCCATGTTGGCATTTATGCTCCATTTGAGCCTCCTCTCATCCTTCCTCATCTAACCATCAGATTAACCCTCTATTCCCTTCTCCCTCACATGCTTACCTATGTTTCTATACCATTCGCCTAAACTACTCCCTACAGTTGGGTCCCACAAACTCACCAATCTCTAATGAAACCTGTTGATGGGGGCTATGTTTAAATAGGTCTACTTCCAAGCAACCCTATGAAGCTAGCCCAGGTGCATCATTCTCAGTTCAATGGAATTTTATTAATCACCAGGCTAAATGTAGAGGTTGACACAAAGCAGTTTCAGAACAGATCATGAGTGGAGAAGTACATTCATAAGTTCCAACTGGGTACTGAAAGGTGCACAACTTCAAATTTGGTAGACTCCAAAAGAGATCAGCCTGCAATGCTTTGCTACAACCACAAGACCTTGAAGCTTTCCAACACAAATGAAGGCTCTGAATCCCCCTTTACATCGAGGGATACATATGAAAATTGGAACACAATTTTTGAGCATCTTTGAAGGAAAATGTCAGACTTTGGTTGCAATCTATATTTTTTTAAAAAGCAAGAAATTTCAGCTCTCAAAGCCACTGAGCGGAAGCCTCACTCATTTAAATATGGATATCCATGAAGATGCTATAGCTTAGAGGTTTCATAATTTTGTGAAGTTAAGTATCAATAAGAGCACCATGCATTAATAGCTTTTTGAACTGATCATAGTATTTCCAGGGTTTTACAAATAGCTACAGACCATTAAGTTTCTTCAAGGGAAATTTGAAAAGGGGAGAAATTTAAGATTTTAGAAAATTCTTCACTTGGAGGAGGAAGTAACAGACTTGGACTTGAGCAGGAGTGCAAGGCTAGCGATATCACAGTTGCATATAAAAGGTGGGGCATATAATGGGCAGCAGATGTGACATCATCCAAGTCGAATTTCACCCTTAGGATTTTTCCCATCATGGTTTAACATAAGACAGCAAGAAAAACAAAATCAATATCAATCAACAGAAGGCCTTAAGTTTGGGTTCAAAAGCTGTCCCAAATGTAATTCACCTGAACTTGAGGTAACCCAAATTGATTAACATTCTGATCTGGGCATATGTGGAAAAGCTGCTTTGCTGGAAAGCTTGCCAATGATGAAGGTGGTCCCAACTCCTTTCCAGTCCCAGGGAGCCAAGGAGTCATTGATGTCAACAGGAAAAGGTGAGAGCACCACATGGAAGCATTATTACTATACTGAGATCATGAGAGGAAATCTTGAGTTCATGAACTGGCTGCAACGTGGGCCACTGTTTTCCTTAATGTTCTGATGTTATCATGTAAGCCTCTTGCCAAAGTCCTCTAATTGTTCAAGGGAATCTTTACTATTTGATAAGTTGAAAGACAAATGGTATATTGGCCTTTATTGCAAGAGGATTTGAGTGCAGGATAAGGATATCTTGCTGCAATTGTATAGAGCCTTGGCGAGGCTGCACCTGGAGTAGTGTGTATAGTTTTGGTCTCCTTATCTAAAGGAGGAGACCAAAAAAAAACTAAAAAAGAAATAAGGAGGGAGAAGATTAAATATGAGGGTAAACTAGCCAGTAATATAAAAGAAGATTGCAAGAGTTTTTTTTAGATATATAAAGGGTAAGAGAGAGGCAAAAGTGGACATTGGGCCACTGGAAAATGACGCTGGAGAAGTAGTAGTGGGGAACAAAGAAATGGCGAAGGAACTGAATAGGTACTTTACGTCAGTCTTCACAGTGGAAGACACGAGTAACATCCCCAAAGTTCAAGAGAGTCAGGGGGCAGAGATGAGTATGGTGGCCATTACCAAGGAGAAGGTGCTAGGAAAATTGAAAGGTCTGAAGGTGGATAAATCACCTGGACCAGTTGGATTACACCCCAGAGTTCTGAAGGAGATAGCTGAAGAGATAGTGGAGGCGTTAGTGGTGATCTTTCAGGAATCACTGGAGTCAGGGAGGGTCCCAGAGGACTGGAAAATCGCTAATGTAACCCCCCTGTTTAAGAAGGGAGTGAGGCAAAAGACGGGAAATTACAGGCCGATTAGCCTGACCTCCGTCATTGGTAAGATTTTAGAGTCCTTTATTAAGGATGAGATTTCAGAATACTTGGAAGTGCATGGTAAAATAGGGCAAAGTCAGCATGGTTTCATCAAGGGGAGGGCATGCCTGACAAATCTGTTAGAATTCTGTGAGGAGGTAACGAGTAGGTTAGACAAAGGAGAGCCATTGGATGTTATCTACTTGGACTTCCAGAAGGCCTTTGACAAGATGCCGCACAGGAGGCTGCTCAGTAAGATAGGAGCCCATGGTGTTGAGGCAAGGTACTAGCATGGATAGAAGATTGGCTGTCTGGCAGGAGGCAGAGAGTGGGGATAAGGGGGTCCTTCTCAGGATGGCGGCCGGTGACTGGTGTAGTTCTGCAGGGACCACAACTTTTCACTTTATACATTAACGATCTAGATGAAGGAACTGAGGGCATCCTGGCTAAGTTTGCAGATGATACAAAGATAGGTGGAGGGACAGATAGTATTGAGGAGGCGGGGAGTCTGCAGAAGGATTTGGACAGGTTAGGATAAAGGGCAAAGAAGTGGCAGATGGAATACAACGTGGGGAAGTGTGAGGTCATGCACTTTGGTAGGAAGAATGGAGGCATAGACTATTTTCTAAATGGGGAGAGAATTCAGAAATCTGGAGTGCAAAGGGACTTGGGAGTCCTAGTCCAGGATTCTCTTAAGGTTAACTTGCAGGTTCAGTCGGTAGTTAGGAAGGCAAATGCAATGTTGGCATTTATTTTGAGAGGACTAGAATATAAAAGCAGGGATGTGCTGCTGAGGCTTTATAAGGCTCTGGTCAGACCACATTTAGAATATTGTGAGCAATTTTGGGCTCCATATCTCAGGAAGGATGTGCTGGCCCTGGAGAGGGTCCAGAGGAGGTTCATGAGAATGATCCCAGGAATGAAAGGCTTAACATGAGGAACATTTGAGGACTCTGGGTCTATACTCGATGGAGTTTAGAGGGATGAGGGGGAATCTGATTGAAACTTACAGAATACTGAAAGGTCTGGATAGAGTGGACGTGGGGAAGATGTTTCCATTAGTAGGAGAGACTAGGACCCGAGGACACAGCCTCAGAGTAAAGGGAAGACCTTTTAGAACAGAGATGAGGAGAAACTTCTTTAGCCAGAGAGTGGTGAATCTATGGAATTCATTGCCACAGAAGTCTGTGGAGGCCAGGTCATTGAGTGTATTTAAGACCGAGATAGATAGGTTCTTGATTGTTATGGGTATCAAAGGTTACGGGGAGAAGGCGGGAGAATGGGGTTGAGAAACTTATCAGCCATGATTGAATGGCGGAGCAGACTCGATGGGCCGAATGGCCTAATTTCTGCTATGTCTTATGATCTTATGGAGATACTTGCCATAGAGGGACATAAGAAATAGGAAGAGTAGGCCATTCGGCCCCTCAAGCCTACCCTGCCATTCAATAAGATCATGGCTGATCTGTCCCAGGCCTCAACTCCTCTTTCATGCCAGCTCTTCATAGCCCTCAATTTCTGAATATTTCAAAAATCTATCTACCTCCTCTTTAAATACTTCCAGTGATCTAGCCTCCACAACTCTTTGGGGTAGAGAATTCCAAACAAATTCCTTCGCATCTCAGTTTTAAATGAGTGTCCCCTTATTCTGTAACTATATCCCCTAGTTCAAGATTCCCCCAGTAGTGGAAACATCATCTCAACATCTACCCTGTCAAGTCCCCTCAGAATCCTTTACGTTTCAATAAGATTACCCCTCAATCTTCTAAACTCTAATAAATAAAGGCCTAACCTGTTCAGCTGTTCTTGATAAGTCAACCCCTTCATCCCAGGAATCAGCCTAGTGGCTCTCTTTTGAACTGCCTCCAATACCAGTATATCCTTTCTTAAATACAGGGACCAAAGCTGTACACAGTGCTCCAGGTGTGGCCTCACCAACACGCTGTACAGTTGTAACAAGACTTCCCTATTTTTAAACTCAAACCTCCTAGCAATACAGGCCAAAATTCCATTTGCTTTCTTAATTACTTACTGCACCTGCATGTTAACTTTTTGTGTTTCATGTACAAGAACACCCAGATCCCTTTATGCTGCACTGTTTTGGAGTCTCTCTCCATTTAAATAATAGCCTGCCTTTTGATTTTTCCTACCAAAGTGCATGACCTTTCATTTTCCTACATTAAACTCCATCTGCCAAGTTTTTGGCCACTCACTCAACCTATCTATATCCCCTTGCAGGTTCCTCATGTCCTCATCACAACATGCCCTTCCGCCTGTTTTTGTATCAGCAGCAAATTTGGATACATTACACTCTGTCCCCTCCTCCAAGTCATTAATATAGATAGTAAATAATTGAGGTCCTAGGATTGATCCTTGTGACACTCCACTAGTTACATCTTTCCAACCTGAAAAAGACCCATTAATCCCAACTCTCTGTCTTCAGTGTGTTAACCAATCCTCAATCCATGCTAATACATCACTCCCAATACCGTGAGCTCCTAACTTGTGCAATAACCTTTTATGTGGCACCTTATCGAATGCCTTCCAGAAATCCAAATACACTATATCTACCGGTTCCCTTTTATCAACTCTGCTTGTTACATCCTCAAAGAACACTAGCAAATTTGTCAAACATGATTGCCCTTTCACAAAACCATGTTGACTCTGTTTGACTGCGGTAAGCTTTTCTAAATGTCCTGCTATTTCTTCCTTAATAATGGACTCTAGCATTTTCCCCAAAGACAGATGTCAGGCTGGCTGGCCTATAGTTTCCTGCTTTTTTTCTCCTTCCCTTAGTGGTTTTACAATCCGCTGGGACCCTCCCAGAATCTAGTGAGTTCTGGAATATTTCAACCAATGCCTCCACTATCTCTGCAGCCACTTCCTTTAAAACCCTTGGATGCAGGCCATCAGGTCCTGGCAAAAACAAAAAATGCTGGAGAAACTCAGCAGGTCTGACAGCACCTGTGGAGAGAATGACAGAGTTAACGTTTCGAGTCCGTATGACTCTTCAGAGCAGTCCTGAGATGTCCAGAGCAGGTCCTGGCGACTTGCCTGCCTTTAGTCCCATTAGTTTGTCAAATACTTTGTCCCTCATGATAGAGACTGTTATAAGATCTTTCCTCCCATTAGCTCCTTGCTTATCTGATACCATTGGAATGTTTATAGTGTCCGCCATCGTGAAGGCCAACACAAAATATTGGTTTAAATTATCTACCAATTCCCTGCTCCCCGTTATCAATTCTCCAGTCATGTCCTCCAAGGGTCCCACGCTCACTTTAGCTACTCTTTCTTTTTATATGCCCGTAGAAGCTCTTGCTGTTACCTTTTATATTTCGTGCCAACTTGCTTTCATAATCAATTTTCTCCTTCTTTACTTAGCTTTTTAGTTTTCCGCTGCTGGTTCCTAAAATATTCCTAATCCTTTGGCCTACCACTAGTTTTCGCCACTTTGCATGCCTTAGTCTCGTCGAGTCCTTCTTTTTAACTGGGATAAATTTTTGCTGAGCGTTATGAAATGTCTGCCACAGCTCATCCACTGACCTTCCCCTTAGTCTATTTTCCCAGCTCACTTCAAAAAACTCTTTCTTCATACCTCTGTAATTGCCCTTATTTAAGTTGAGGACACTGGTTTGAGACCCGAGTTGCTTGCCCTCAAACTGAATTTGAAATTCTACCATGTTGTGATTGCTACCCGTTAGAGGATCTTTAACTACGAGATCTATTAACCCTACCTCATTACACATTCCTAGATTTAAAATAGCATGTTCCCAGGTAGGTTCTGCAATGTATTGCTCTAAGAAACAATCCATGCTGCACTCTACAAATTCATCTTCCATGTTACTCCTGCCAATTGGATTTGTCCAGTCAATATGCAGATTAAAATCACCCATGACAATTGTAGCGCCCATCTTACGCACCTCCATAATTTCCTGATTTATACTTTGTCCTACAGTGAGGCAACTCTTTGGGGGCCTATAGACGACTCCCACCTGTGACTTCTTCCCCTTGCTATTCTTATTTCCATCCAAACTGATTCCACATCATGATCTATTGCACCTATATCACTACTCACCACCGCACGGATACCTCCCTTTATTTACAAAGTTACCCCACCTCCTTTTCCTTTTTGTCTATTTTTCCAGAACATTGAATACCCTTGAATATCCCCAGTCTTGGTCACCCTGCAACCACATCTCTGCAATAGCCATCAAGTCATATCCATTTATTTCCATTTGTGCCATCAGCTCATCTGTCTTGTTACAAATGCTACATGCTTTCAGATAAAAAGCCTTAAGCTTTGACTTTTTACTATTATTACTCATTCTGGTTCTAATTTCTGCTGTACTCTTCTGCCCCTTCCTGTCACACTCATTATCGTTCACGTCTTCACTACCCTGTACCTCTGCTCTCTCGTTTCCTTTTGATTTTTTAGACTTCCCTTCAATTGAACCCTCCCCCCAACTAATTAGTTTAAAGTCCTATCTACAACTCTAGTTGTATGATTGCCAGGGCACTGGTCCTAGCATGGGCCCAATGGAACAGCTCTCTCCTTTCCCAGCACTGGTGCCTGTACCCCATGAATCGGAACCCATTTCTCCCACACCAATCTTTGAGCCACGTATTTACCTCTCTAATCTTATTTACCCTACGCCAATTTGCACATTGCTCAGGTAGTGATTCAGAGATTATTGCATTTGTGGTTCTGCTTTTTAATTTAGCCCCGAGCTGCTCATAGTCCCTCAGCAGAACCTCTTTCCTAGTCCTACCTATGCCGTTGGTACCTACGTGGACCACAACAACTGGATCCTTCCCCTCCCGCTCCAAGTTCCTCTGCAGCCCAGCAGAGATGTCCTTAACCTTGGCACCAGGTAGGCAACACAGCTCTCGGAACTCTGTCTTTGCTGCAGAGAACAGTATCTATTCCCCTAGCTATGCTATTCCCTATTACTACTACATTTCTCTTTTCTCCCCCTACTTGAGTGGCACCCTATACCATGGTGCTGTGGTCAGTTCGCTCATCCTCCCTGCAGCCTATGCCCTCATTCACACTGGAAGCAAGAACCTCATACCTATTGGACAAGGGCACTGGCTGAGGCCCCTCCAAAGCTAAATTCTGGATCCCCATACCTGCCTTACTTGCAGTCACACCTTCCCGTCCCTTACCATGGACCAAATTTGATGTAATTAATCTAAGGAGTGTGACTATCTCCTGAAATAGTGTCCAGGTAACTCTCCCCCTCCCTGATGTGTCGCAGTGTCTGCAGCTCGGACTCTAACTCATCAACTCTGGGCCGAATTTCCTCGAGCAGCCAACGCTTGCTACGGATGTGGACATCATGGATCGCACCAGCACCCACATCTACAGCTGCAACATATCACCTGCCCAGCCATCTCTATTTGATATAATTAATTAATTTGGATGTTAAATATTTTGAGTGAATTTCTTAACTGCAATGAAGGTTCACCAGACTGATTCCTGGGATAGCAGGATTGTCCTACAAGGAGGGATTGAGGAGGCTAGGCCTGTATTCTTTAGAGTTTTGGGGAATGAGAGGTGTTCTCATTGAAACATACAAAATTCTTACAGGACTCAAAGGGTAGATGCAGGAAGGATGTTTCCCCTGGCTGGGGAGTCCAGGGGCATAGTCTTAGAATAAGAGGCAGGCCATTTAGTACTATGTTGTGGAGGAATTTCTTCACTCAGAGGGTGGTGAATCTTTGGAATTCTTTACCCCAGAGGGCTGTGGAGGCTCAGTCATTGAGTATGTTAAAGTCAGAGATCGATAGATTTCTACATATTAAAGGCATCAAAGGATATGGGGAAAGTGTGGGAAAATTTCTCTATGGCCTTGCCCCTATCTCTCTAACTTCCACAATCCCTATAAATCTCAGTGTCCCTCAAACTCTGGCCTCGTGCACATCCGATTTTGAATGCTCCACCATTGGTGGTCATCCCTTCAGTTGCCTATCAGTTTTTACAATTCTCTCCCGAAATCTCTCTGCCTCTCTTTGCTCCATTAAGATGTCCCTACCTCTTTTGCCAAGCTTTTTGTCATCTGCCCTGAAATCTCCTTATGTGGCTCGGTGACAAATTTTGTTTGATAGTGCTCCTGTGAAATGCTTTGGGTGTTTTACTTTGTCCAAGGCGTAATATAAATACAAGCTGTTGTTGTTCATTATTGCACTCGTGAATTATTGTTTCATGATGTGAATATTTAACAATCTGGCTTGCAGTGAAATCCATGATATTGGAGTAGCTCAGCAGTCATCCAGATGCTCTTTTTAAACCTCCAGAGCCATGATTCCTCACTGGGCAAAACATTCAAACCCAATGACTAATGAGTTTTACAAATGGTCATTTAAGCTGACCTACACAACTCATCTTTCAACTGACAATCCAACTCCCTGTTATTTTTGCAGCAACGCAGGTAGAACATTGCAGAGGGAGAAGCGACAGAATTGAATGTTCTGGCATACATTTATAATGTTTTTGGTCTTTGCTCTTGTTATTTATGGATTAATCATGGGATTTCCTTGTTCTTACACATCAGGTACTAGTTACAGAAAGCTGTGCCTTTAAGTCACTGTGGTTACCCTGTGAATCAGGTGACTCAATCTGCGAGGGTATATTGTTTTCACGACGACGCTGCTTTTCATCATCCCATATGGCCTGCAAGCCAGGGTTTCTGCCAATCTGAGCTAGAAAAGAAAACAAAAAGAAAAATAGTCAACACCCCTGTCCCAAAGCCACCGACAGGGCCCCACCTCTAAATGAGAACATACAATGTTTTAATTTGGACCAGTGGGTATGCACTCAACTTCTAAAAATTAAACACAGTACCTGAAATCCTTAAGATATTTGGACATATTGCTTAACCAGCCTCCTCTGATCAAATACGTTTAAATAAATTACTGTTTCCACATAAAGCAAGTGTTATAGAAAAAAGCTAGAAAATTTTATTCTATCAGCCACGTGAAAATAATATTTATAATACCTTCAACCTCTGAACGATTTAATATATCGGCTGCAACGGCATCCACTTCAAGTTCACAGGTACTTTGTCGATCAATGTCCTCAAGCACTAAGGAACTGTAACGTAACCAAAAGTTGAATTAAAGCCTTGCACAAATGAGAATACTTTCATTATTTATTTATTCAATAAAACTGCACATCATTCACATACACTGGGATTAGTGCAAAGACAGTATTTTCAAACAGAAATAGCTGCAAATCACATCAGGCAGAAATTCAACATGAAGGCGCCATAGCATGAATGTAGCTAGCTTGGGACAGTTGTGTAAAAATACCAGTGGAAATAGGTTTCTACTGGAAAAACTTGGAAAAAAGATACTAGGAATGTTGTAAGGAGGCCAAGACCAAAGGTGAGGCAAGATAAAAGCACTGGCCAGAATAGCGCTCTGTTGCTGTTCAGAGAGTCATTTACGGCACAGGAGGCAGCCATTTGGCCCAACAAGCCAGCAACCCAGTCAATCCTACATCCCCACTCGATCCCATAGCCCCGCAAATGTATTTCCTTCAAGTGCCTATCCAATTTCATTTTGAAGTCATTCATTCTTTCAGGTTTCACCACCAATGTGGGCAGCGAGTTCATATTGAACACCCACATTTCCACAGCCTTAGGTAAGGAAAAAACACATTTGTTCCCCAAGCTTTTTCTTCAGCATTTCTTTTGGCTTTATTTTAAAATTTCACATCTACCGTGGATTTTTTTTTTAACAAAAAGATTTCGCTCGTCATCAGTGCATGCATCTTCCACTTCAAATCTCTTATAGCCACTGTCAATATATAATCACCACTTCTGCTCAAGTTAGAGTAGGCAGATCTGAACTGAGGTGTGAGCCTTAACCTTTCAAAACACAAAGCAGGTGGAGGATGGTGAAAACGGAAGTTCAAGAACAGTGCTCCATCATTCCCCAGATTCCTTTAGGCACCCCAAACCATACATTCCCCAAAAACTGTAGTCATCTTCCCATATGTCTCTTAATTCTAAGGCATTGAATAATTCATCAGATGCCAATAAAAAGGCTGGTGAGGAAGGAGTTTCGGCATAGTCAATATGAAGGGATAGGCAACAAATTAAGAAGAACCTCAAAGGTAATAATCTTTGCATTATTACCTGAGCCATGTGCAAATTGGTATAGGGCAAATAAGATTAGAGAGATGAATGCGTGGCTCAAAGACTGGTATGGGAGAAGAGGGTTCCGGTTTGTAGGGCACTGGCACCAGCACTGGAGAAATTGGGGCTGTACCATTGGGACGATCTACACCTGAACTATGCTAGGACTGAGGTTCTAGTGAGCTGCAGAGGGTAGACATAAATGGGTCTTTTTCTGGTTGGCTGAATGTAACAAGATGTGCCATTGGGCAAAATATTACACTCGGTGTGCGGGCACATGCCCGACATGCCCGAGTGTAAAATGACACGCGATGACGTCAGGCAGGCATCCTGACATCATCACGCAGTCTCGCGATATTTCATTTGGCGGGGGCGCACTGCAGTCAGCTGCACACCCGCCGACAATTGCTAGGCCTATTAAGGCCATTAAGAAGCTAATTAAATTCAAATTTACGCTGCCAGGTGGTTGGCGGGCAGGCAAAAAGGACAAGCGGCCTTTACATTTTTTAGGAAACCCCATCCACGGGTGGGATGAGGTTTCCTAAAGCAAATAAGCATCAAATAAAAATGTTATTTTTGAATTAAAAACATGTCCCAGCTCATGTGACAGTCAAATGAGGGGACATGTTTTATGACAATTTTATTTCCTTTATTTTTTTTAAAACAGCGCTTCATCTCCCTGAGGCAGCTCTGTGCCTCGGAGATTGAAGTGTTCTTTCGCACGCGTGTGTGAAAATAGCGCTAGGCCCGCTCGCCCTCCTCTTCTAAATGGTGAGGGACCGCAGAGCTCCGAGATGCAGAGGGATCTGGGTGTCCTGGTGCATTAATCACAAAAGGCTAGTATGCAGGTACAGCAGGTAATTAGGAGAGTTAATAGAATGTTATCATCTATTGTGAGGAGAATTGAATACAAAGGTAGGAAGGTTATGCTTCAGTTGTACACGGCCATTGGTGAGACCACATCTAGAGTACTGTGCACAGTATTGGTCTCCTTATTTAAGGAAGGATGTAAATATATTAGGGAAGGTTTACTAGACTAACACCAGAAATGGGCAGGTTGTCTTATGAGGAAAGGTTGAACAGGTTAGGCTTGTATCCAATGGAATTTAGAAGAATAAGAGTTGACTTGATCAAAGCCTTTAAGATAAGAGGGTTCTTGACAGGGTGGAACCTGGGGAGGCACAGTTTAAAAATAAGGGGCCGCTCATTTATGACAGTGATAAGGAGAAATTTTTTCTGAGTGTTTGGAACTCTGCTTCCACTGCCTTTTGAGAAAAAGAGTGTCTTTGGATATTTTTAAAGGCAGAGCTGGATAGATTCTTGATTAACAAGGGGCCGAAAGGTTATCGGGGTTAGCCAGGAGATTACAATCAGATCAGCCATGATCTTATTGTATGTTGGAATCAGCTTGAAGGGCTGAGTGGCCTACCCTTGCTCCTAGCTTATATGTCCGTATGACCTTGTTTCTGCCTTAAACATCAGTTAATTTCTATACTCTTGATGTTACAGCCAATTTCTGAACTTCCGTGCAATCAAATGGTGCACAGTATCACCATGCGCCTGTCAATTATCAGTCCATTTTAATGGAGGAAACCCTTGTTGTGGGTCATGATGACACAGTAGAAGAGAATTAAACTGAATGTGAAAGTACTCCAAAACAGAAGAGTAAATATAAGGAAGGCTTCCATTTGGAAAGATAGAGGAGACAAGAGGTGTTGGTAGTCCCAAAGTTAGTTCTAGCAATGTAGTGGGGAAGTTTTGGCTTGAAGTGCTGATTCAGGCATAAAACCTAAGAGAAAGAGGCCCAACACGATCTCTACTGGTCCACTCATGTCAGCCGGGAAACTGACAATAACTTTCCTGACTGCAGTCTAAAACTGAAGGTTCTTGTATTAGCAAAATTCCTGACCAGGCTACTCATTGGGAGTTTTGTGAAGTTCTGCCACTGCTGGCTTGGTCCAGGCACCCAACTGAAAGTTTGGTACTCAGATTCTGAGCACAAGCTGGGAAAATAAAAAGCAAAAGCAGTGGATTATAGAAGGCATTTCCTCAACACAAAACAGAGCTACTAAGTCTTGACTCTTCAAATGGACATAAAATGTCAAATGCCAAACAAGTCTTGGTTAACTTGCAATGAAATGCCTTTAGCACAGCAAAAGGTCCCTGGAATTGTTTAAAAATGAGACAGCAGGAAAAGGGGGAATGAAATAAAAGCACCAAATAGTTAGGAAAATGTGGATATGTGGCCAAAAGCATAGTTGAAACATACATTTGGAAGAGGGTTCTAAAGGTGGAGAGAAACTTAAAAGGAGAGAAGCAAGGGAAGAGAACTTTAAACTACAGGGCCATGAAAATAGCATTGCAAATGGTGCGATGGGAGGAAAGTGGAGCCAGCGGCATTGTTAGAAGAATAGAAGAAGGTGTGAGCTTGGAGCCAAAGCAACAGTTATAGAACTGGTTAATGCTTTGGAGGGATTCGTAAAATGGATAAATTAAAAACAACCTATGCACTGGAGGATGAGAAGCTAGTGGAAGCCAATGAAGATGGAAATAAGTGAAGAGCTATCCAATTTGGACTACTTAAATTCGAAAGCTGGACTGCTGGTGAATGGGAGGAGACTGAGCAAAGCCATCCTTCCGTCAAGAAAATTGCAACCAACTTAAACCAATGCTAAAGTGCCATCAGATGGAATTGACCAATTTCAGAACACAGTTAAAAAACAAACTTTTGAGAAAACAGCTAGCAGTTTCAAATACTTGGAGAAAAAGACTGAGAATAAAAGGTGGGGTTATGTACAGTGAAGGGTTGTCCAGAGTAGCTAACAAACTTCCACTCAAAAGCAAAGTACTGCAGATGCTGGAAATCTGAAATCAAACCAGAAAGTGTGGGAAACAGTAGGTCAGGCAACATCTGTGGAGGAAGGGAGTTATCATTTCAGTTCAATGACTTGAAACAAAAAACTCTCAAAGGACAGAACTCCTCAATTGAATGGCAGATCTATTGATGGAAATATATGGAAGGTAAACAAATATGGCTGAATAATACACAGTTTTGTCCAATACATCAGAAATCCTTAATAAAACAACAGAAAGGATCGTAAGAATGAACTTGTATATCAAGATGCTATGTTTCCCCATTAGGGTATACTAAGGAGCGAGTAACCAAGATCTGGCAACACTGCTCTTACTCCAAGCACTGCAAAAGTTGAGGAGGAGAAACCTGGGCAACTTTCTCTTTCAGGCTATCAGCAAGTTCCTGTCTTCTTCTCGGCTTAATTTCCCGGAATAAACTACTTGGATAAGTCAGAGGTGAAAACCTGAATCCTCTGAGGTGGCACACCTCAGAATTCCAAAACCACTCAATCTTTTTATTTTAGGAAAATGGCTCTCAATATTACCTAGGGCAATGTGGACATCACTGGAAAAGCCAGCAGTTTTGCCCAACCCTCACATCCTTTAAAAAGTACCTGGATGAGCACTTGGCACGTCATAACATTCAAGGCTATGGGCCAAGTGCTGGTAAATGGGATTAGGTAGGCAGGTCAGGTGTCTCTCACGTGTCGGTGCAGACTCGATGGGCCGAAGGGCCTCTTCTGCACTGTGAGATTCTGTGAACCCTAACTGCCCTCAAAAAAGTGGTGTGCCACTTTCTCAAACACAACTGAGAGACTGGGTAGGCCATTTCAGAGGTCAGTTAAAGGTCAACTACATGGGAGTCACATGGGTATGAATGGCAGATGATCTTCCCTAAAGGACTTAGTAAACCAGATCTTTTCTTCAACAGCTCAGCTTCATGGTCACCACTACTGATACTAGTTTTTTTTATTTAACTGAATTTAAATTTCCCAGCTGGCATGTTGGGATTTGATCTCATGTCTCTGGATCATTAGTCCAGGTTGCTGGATTACTAGACCAGTAACATAACCACAATGCTACTGTGCCCACTTCAAATAAGAAAATAATGTTTTACCCATGTATGGGTCAACACTGGAATCAGAATGAAGAGAAATGTAAAGCTGAAAGTCAAGTTAGGGTTTTTAAAAAAGGTGAAAAGCAAAACATTCTTAGTTGCTGGCTAACCTTGGTATGTTATCTTCCTCCCATCTTAAAAAGGAGCAAGTAAAGGACTTCTCTGTCAATGTTGGTGATCCGTTAGGCTTGGTAGAGATGGGGCTTTTCCGTGACTTTTCATTGTCTTTGCTACTTGTGCTGCTTAATTCTGAACCAGCTTTTTCAGAAGGGCATTTTTCAGGAGGGCATTTTCCATGTTGGTCACCTGTGGTTAGAAACCAAATCCCATTGAATTTGCCAGATCACCATAACCAAACACAAGTCATCAAACAAGGGAAAACAAGCTCGTCTCCTACTCCCTGGTAACTCTGATCACTCTAAGCACACCACAGGTATCTTTTTAAGATTGTAACATAGTAGCTTTTTCCTCCAGGGACTTGCAACTGAGGAAAACTACAGTGTAAACTGCTCGTTAATTATATATCAGTTGTGTTTAATTATAAGCAGGTAGAGAGCATTAATTGGTGTTTCAATTGAATACATATAAAGAGACACTGAAACTGTGGTATGATTGAGTTAGGAAGTTTCACTCTATAAACAAATGTTTGGCTGAATAAAAGATGGGTTGCAGTACCATCCTTCGCCAACTGGCTTTCTGAAGAGTAACACTACTCCTGTAGTGTGGTCACAGGGTCTTTGAGTAAAGAGTACAGGTGGGCTGACTGCATCTAATTTTTTGTGAAATGTCAAAGATTAAAAACTAACTGATTGACAGGATGCATGGGTACCTAGATGTGGTCTGACTGGGCACGCGGAAATGCATGCAAAATTGCCAATCTGCTCATTTGTCCCTCTATGGTTTTGTGTCTAAAACCGCTGTTTGCACCCTCTCCATGGGACCAACATAAGGCCTGGAGTTTGTTGCAAGGAATTGTAGATATGGTCTTGCACCATGCTGGTCAGTGCCATGTTGTGATAGGATTACTGTGTCTCATCACACCAGTTTTAAAATCACTTTCTGATGAGCTTGAAATGAGGGAAAAAGAGGATTTAGTTGGAAGAGAACATGTCACATCAGGTGGTCAAGCTTTGTACTGTTACAGCTCAGTGTTGAAGCATGACATCAGGCTAGAATGGACTTTTTCTATTCAGTGACGATTTTTGAGTATGGATTGCCTGTACCTATGCTTGAAAAGATTTACCTTACAATTTCACTATTCTCTCTAACAGTTACGTGGTTATGGGACAATAAAGGTGATGCAGAACAACCAAGTTAGATTTGAGCCAGTGTATTGGTTGGACACAGAAACAGGTTAGCCTACCTTGCTGCTTTTGACACTTAACTCTGCCAATGCCCATCGACATTATGTGAAAAGTTCAGCAGGTTCTTCTACCACAGAAGCACAATTTGGTTGGCATTGTCTACACAACTGTGTTGTGTATATTTACCTAGAAAGGAATCCTCAGGACATGCTTAACTGGATGAGTACTGAAACTACTCAGCAACATTCACAATGTACTTCCATATCAACTACACTTTGATTCGGATAACTTTGTAATTTTGTTAAGCTTCTGGGTACTCCCATTTCATACACCTGTCCCCAGCCAAATGTACAGAAGCACTGCACCCACAAGCTTTAGCCAATTCCACTCTATAAACAAAGACACCCAAGAAAATTCTTAACATCACAGAAACACCAAGAAGCACATTATTCAGAATCAACAAATCTCAGTGTTGACTATTCTTTATATTTTGCTATCTCCCACACTTATCCCAAGGCTCTTTTCTAAATGCCACTGATTGTAACTTACCTTTTCTTCGGGTTTTTCTGAATTTTACTGCTGCAAGTTGAATAAGATTCATTCCATACAGATTATGATCAATAAAGAGTTGCAGGAGGTACGGTAGATGAGCTTCATATGGCTGGTAGGATTTGTTCATAATAGCTCCTCCTTGTAACAACTCACAGACCCTAAGAAACAATACAAAACTTTTCATTATAGTCTAACCAAACTGATCAAAATGGACTTGGAATCTCAGTACTACAGTATTTTGATACCATATTGCTATAGCATTTTATTTTTCCAAATATTGCGCCTTTTGTGAAAATATTAGGAAATGGAAAAGTTTCCCCGTGAACACCGTCATAGCTACAACACTTCCAACACCTCCCACTTCCTTCCAGCCTTCACGAACTTAACAACCAAAACAAGAATCTGCAGGTAAATACCCTAAGTGCCCTCTGTACGCCAGTACGATCATTTTCCACATTGTCTACCCAACTAGCTTCTCAAATTAGAATGGCCATAACCAAATTAACACAATAAAGAAAGTGCGGTAGACTGAAGACTAGAGAAGTCTTCATTTCACAGAGGGTTCTCAAAACAGAGATGAGGGATGTTCTTGGCATATGTCTGGGATGGTTCCAAACACATGTCTCAAAGGCTCAATCCAGGCACCAACCCAATTGTTTAATTTTCATCATTAGGTAATGACACAATTCACCTTTGGCACTGTGTCAATTCTGAATAATTTAACAATTAACTAAAAGTTATATGCATAGCGCAACACTATTCAACTAATTCTTTTCTCAAAAATTAAAAATTAACACAATTAGAAAGTCTCAAAGGTGGATTTGAAAAAACGTCATGCATAACAAAGCAAAAAGCATTCTTTAAGTGCACTGATAAAACAAAATCTTTTTATCTATTTGTTCATGGGTGAGTGGCGCCAGCAAGGCCAGCATTTATTGGCCATACCTAACTGCCCTCAAGAAGGTGGTGGTGAGCTGCCTTCTTGAACCGTTGCAGTCCCTGTGGTGTAGGTACATCCACAGTGCTGTTAGGGAGGGAGTTCCAGGATTTTGACCCAGCAACAGTGAAGGTGATACATTTCCAAGTCAGGAGGGTGTGTGGCTTGGAGGGGAACATTTTTTAAAAATTCATTTATGGAATGTGGGCATCGCTGGCTAGGCCAGCATTAATTGCCCATTCCTAATTGGCCTTTCAGGTGGTTGCGTTCCCATGCATCTGCTGCCCTTGTCCTTCTAGAGGGTAGCGGTAGTGGGTTTGGAAGGAGTCTTGGTGAGTTCCTACAGTGCATCTTGTAGATGGTACACACTGATGCCACTATGCATCGGTACTGGAGGAAGGAAATGTTTTTGGATGGAGTGCTGAGCAAGTGGGCTGCTTTGTCCTGGATGGTGTCAAGCTTCTTGAGTGTTGTGGAAGCTGCACTCATCCAGGCAAGTGGACAGTATCCCATCACACTCCTGACTTGGGCCTTGTAGGTGGTGCACAGGCTTTGGGGAGTCAGGGGGTGAGTTACTCGCCACAGAATTCCTCGCCTCTGACCTGCTCTTGTAGCCACAGTATTAATATGGCTCGTCCAATTCAGTTTCTGAACAATAGTAACCCTCAAGATGTTGAATTTGGGAGATTCAGCGATAGTAATGCCATTGAATGTCAAGGGATGATGGTTGGATTCTCTGATGTTGGAGATGGTCATTGCCTGACATTTGTGCAGCATGAATGTTACTTGCCGCTTGTCGGCCAAAGCTTGGGTATTGTCCAGGTCTTGCTGCATTTGGACATGGACTGCTTCAGTATCTGAGGAGCCACGAATGGTGCAGAACTTATGGCAATCATTGGTGAAGCAGCTGAGGATGGTTGGACCTAGGACACTACCCTGAACCAAGGCTGTAATCAGGTCAGGAGCTGAGCAACCCTGGCAGGACCTAAATTGAGCGTTAGTGGGCAGGTTATTGCTAAGCAAGTGCCGCTTGATAGCACTTCCATCACTTTACAGATGATCGAGAGTGGACTGATGGGGCGGTAATTGACTGGGTTGGATTTGTCTTGCTTTTGTGTAGAGGACAGGCCTGGGCAATTTTCCACATTGCGAGGTTGATGCCAGTACTGCAGCTGTACTGGAACAATTTGTCGAGGGGCACGGCAAGTTCTGAAGCATAAGTCTTCAGTACTATTGCCGGAATACTGTCAGGGCCCAAAGTCTTTGCAGTATCCAGTGTCTTCAGCCGTTTCTTGATATCACTTGGGAGTGAATCGAATTGGCTGAAGACTGGCTCCCCAGGATCGAGGATAGGGATATTTTGTGGAACGAGGGGAGGGCCCTGGGACAGGCAGTCAGCAGCACCTAGAGGATCTAGTCTATCTGGAGGATCTAGCATCTAGTCTATACTCAAGTAGGAGTAAGGGTAAAATAAAAGCAAGGGTTAAGATATGTCTGGGAAGCTCAGTCCCATGATTTGCACATCCTGCGCTATGTGGGAAATCCTAGAGGCTCCTGGTGGTCTGGACAGCCATGTGTGCAAGAGGTGCCTCTGACTGGAGCAACTTGAGCTCCAGGTTTTGGAGCTTGAGTGGCAGCTGGGGGCACTACGGTGCATTCACGAGGCTGAGAGGTTCACGGATAGCACTTTTCAGGACGTGGTCACCCAGCAGTTTAGGAAGTGCAAGCAAAGAGGGAATGGGTGACCACCAGACAGAAGGGGACCAAGCAGGTAGTGAGGGAATCCCCTGAGTGCATCTCGCTTGCAAACCCTTTTTCGGCCTTGGAAAACGGAGAGAGTGACAGTTCCTCTGTGGAGGTCAACCAGAGCCAAGGCCATGGCACTGTGGGTGATCCAGCTGCTCAGGGGGAGGGAGGAATAAGTGTGGAAGGGCAATAGTGGTAGGAGTTTCATTAGTGAAGGGAATAGACAGGCGCTTCTGCGGCTGTAGACATGACTGCAGGATGGTATGTTGCCTCCCCAGTGCCAGGGTCAAGGATGTCACAGAACGGCTGCAGGGCATTCTGAAGGGGGAGGGTGAGCAGCCAGAGGTTGTGGTCCACGTTGGGACTGATGACAGGAAAAAGAGAGAAATGAGATCCTGCAAACAGACTTTAGGGAGTTAGGTAGGAAATTGAAAAGCAGGACTTCAAAAGGTAGTAATCTCTGGAGTAGTGAGTATTGGAACAGAAGGATAGAGCAGATGAATGCGTGGCTGGAAAGATGGTGCAGGAGGGAGGGCTTTAGATTCCTGGGGCATTGGGACAGTTTCTGGGGGAGGTGGGGCCTGTACAAGTTGGATGGCTTACATCTGAACAGGAACGGGACCAACATCCTCGCGGGGAGGTTTGCCAATACTGTTGGGACAGATTTAAACTAAATTGGTAGGGGGATGGTATACTGAAAAGTAGTTCAGAGGGAATTAGAAGTTAAAACGCTAGAGAGTCTGGAGGGCAGAGGAAATATAGGCCAGATAAGAAAGAAATTAGTGTAGCAAGGCTAAATGGAATATATTTTAATGCAAGGAGCCTGAGGAATAAGGCAGACCAAGCTGTGGTCACAGATAGGTATGTGGGAGTATAATATCATAGCTATGACCAAGACTTGGCTAAACGGGCAGGACTAGCAGCTCAACATTCCTGGTTATAGGGTATTCAGACTAGGGTATTCAGATGAGATAGAGGAGATAGAGGGGAGGGGTCATCACAATACTGATCAAGGAATCAATTATCGCAGTGAGGAGGGATGATATCTTGGAAGGATCATCAAATGGGGCCATACAGGTAGAAGTAAAAAAACACAGAAGGGGCAAACATGCTGTTGGGTGTGTACTATAGGCCCCCAAACAGTCAGGGAGAGATAGAGGATCAAATATGTAATCAAATTTCAGGAGAAGATTGATAAGGTAGGGGATTTTAACAAGACCAAATATTAACCGGGGTAGTTTTAGTGTGCAAGATAGTGAGGGAGCAAAATTCTTAAGTTGCATCCAGGAGAACCTTTTTTAGCCAGTACGTAGAAAGCTCAAGGGAGGGGGCAGTTCTGGACCTAATATTTGGAAATGAGCCCGGGCAGGTGGAAGGCATATCAGTAGGGGGGCATTTTGGAGATAGTGACCAAAGCTCAGTTAGATTTAAAATAGTTATGGAAAAGGGTACATTGGGCCAGGAATAGAAATTCTAAACTGGGGAAAGGCTAATTTTACTAAGCTGAGATACAATTGGCCCAAGTGGACTGGGAGCAGCTGCTTGCAGATAAAACAGTGTCAGAGCAGTGGGAGGCATTCATGGAGCAAATGGTGAGAGTATAGGGCAAATATGTTCCTGTAAAGACAGAGGGTGGGGGGGCAAGTCTTGAGAACCCTGGATGTCAAGGGACATAAAGGTTAGGATTAAGAAAAAAAAGAGAAGCTTATGGCAGATACGGAGGGCTCAATACGGCAGAGTCCCGAGAGGAGCATAAAAAGTGTAGGGGGGGGGAAACTTAAAAAGGAAATTAGGAAAGCTAAGAGAGTGCATGAGAAAGCATTGGTGGGTAGAATGAAGGAAAACCCAAAAGGGTTTTTTAAATATATAAATAGCAAGAGAATAACTAGGGAAAGAGTAGGGCCAATTAGAGACCATAGAAGTTATCTGTGTGTGGACCCGGAAAACATGGGTACAGTCCTTGATGAATACTTTGCATCGGTCTTCACAATGGAAAAGGATGACACAGGTATAGACATCTGGGTGGAGGGCTGGGAAATATTAGAGGAAATTAACATAGAGAGAGAGGAGGTGCGAGTGGGTTTAGCAAGTCCAGATGAGGTGTACCCCAAGCTGTTGAGGAAGGCAAGGGAAGAGATATCAGGGGCCCTGGCAGTAGTTTTCAAACCCCCTCTGGCCACAGGTGACGTGCCAGAGGACTATAGGACTGCTAACGTTGTCCCATTATTAAAAAGGTATGAAGGGATAGACCAGGAAATTACAGGCCAGTCAGTCTAACCTTGGTGGTAGGGAAGTTACTAGAAAGAATTCTGAGGGGCAGAATATATCTGCACTTGGAGAGACATAGATTAATTAAGGATAGTCAGCATAGATTTGTTAAGGGAAGGTCATGTTTGACAAATTTGATCGAATTCTTTGAGGAGGTAACCAGGAGTGTTGATGAGGGTAATGCATTTGTTGTAATCTACATGGGCTTTAGCACGGTTTTTGGTAAGGTCCCTAATGGCACACTGGTCAGGAACGTAAGAGCCCATGGGATCCAAGGCAAAGTGGCACATTGGATCTAAAATTGGCTGAGAGGCAGGAAGCAGAGGGAAATCTGTTTCCAGTGGGTTCTTTAGGGCTTGGTGCTGGGGCCCTTGCTGTTTGTGGTGTATATAAATGATTTGGACTTAAATGTTAGGGGTATGACAAGAAGTTTGCGGATTACATGAAAATTGGTGGGGTGGTAAATAATGAGGAGGATAGCTGTAAACTGCAGGAGAATATCAATGGACTGGTTAGGTGGGCAGAACAGTGGAAAATGGAATTCAAACCCAGAAAAGTATGAGGAAATGCACTTGAAGAGGGCAACAAGGCAAGGGATTACACTATGAATGGTAGGACTCTGGAAAGTACTGAAGGTCAAAGGGAACTTGATGTGCATATCCACAGATCCCTGAAGGTAGCAGTGGAGGGTAGATAAGGTGGTTAAGAAGGCATATGGAATACTTGTATTCTATGCCTCGGCTATTAAAGACAAGAGCAGGGAGGTTACACTGGAACTGTATAAAACGCTGGTTAGGCCACAACTGGCAGTATTGCATGCAGTTCTGGTCACCACATTATAGGAAGGATGTGACTGCACTGGAGCGGGTGCAGAGGAGATTTACCAGGGTGCTGCCTGGGCTGGAGGGTCTGAGCTATGAGGAAAGATTGGATGGGCTGGGGTTGTTTTCCTTGGAGCAGCGAAGGTTGGGAGGGGACCTGATAGAGGTGTATAACATTATGATGGCCATAGATAGGTGGATAGGAAGGCACTTTTTCCATTAGTAGAGGGGTCAATAACCAGGGGCATAGATTTAAGGTAAGAGGTAGAAGGCTAAGAGGGGAGTTGAGGAGAAATTTTTTTCACCCAGAGGGTTGAGAGAGTCTGGAACTCACTGCCTGAAAGGATTGTTGAGTCAGAAACTCTTATAACATTTTAATAGTATTTAGATATTCACTTGCATTGCCATAGCCTCCAGGGCTATGGGTCAAGCGCTGGAAAATGGGATTAGTGTAGTCAGATCTTTGTTGACCAGCATGGACATGGGCTGAATGGCCTCCTTCGTGCTGTAAACGTCTGAGAGTCCACGAGTCTCCTCCTCCAGTGAGTTGCTTAATTGTCCACCACCGTTCACAGCTGGATGTGGTAGGACTGCAGAGCTTAGATCTGATCCATTGGTTGTGGGATCGAATAGCTGTCTATCGCATGCTGCCTACACCGTTTGGCATGCAAGCAGAGATGTGTTGTAGCTTCACCAGGTTAACCTCTCATTTTTAGATATGCCTTCTTGCACTCTTCACTGAACCCCTGGCTTGCTGGTAATGGTAGAGTGGGCATATGCCAGGCCATGAGGTTACGATTGTTGCTGAGTGCAATTCTGCTGCTGCTGATGGTCCACGGTGCCTCATGGGTGCTCAGTCTCAAATTGCGAGATCTGTTCGAAGTCTATCTCATTTAGCACAGTGGTAGTGCCACACAACACGATGGAGGGTCTCCTCAACGTGAAGACGGGACTTCGTCTCCACAAGGACTGTGGTCACTCCTACTGATGCTGTCACGGACAGATGCATCTGCAACGGGCAGGTTGGTGAGGATAAGGTCAAGTATGTTTTTCCCTCTTGTTGATTCCCTAACCACCTGCTGCAAACCCAGTCTAGCAGCTACAGAGCCACTCTTGATGAAGGACATTGTAGTCTCCCACCCAGAGTACATTCTGCACCCTTGCCACTCAGTGCTTCCTCCAAGTGATATTCAACATGGAGGAGCACTAATTCATCAGCTGAGGGGGAGGGGCAGTGCGTGGTTATCAGCAGGAGGTATCCTTGCCCGTGTTTGGCCTGATGCCATGAGACTTCATGGGGTCCAGAGTTGATGTTGAGGACTCCCAGGGCAACTCCCTCCCGACTGTATACCACTGTGCCTCCACCTCTGCTGGGTCTGTCCTGCCGGTGGGACAGGACATACCCAGGGATGGTGATGGTGGTGTCTGGGACATCATCTGTAAGGTATGATTTTGTGAGTATAACTGTGTCAGGCTGTTGCTTAACTACTCTGCGGGACAGCTCTCCCAACTTTGTTTTACGTTAGTAAGGAGGGCTTTGCAGGGTGGCCTTTGTTGTTTCTGGTGCCTAAGTCGATGCTGAGCGGTCCGCCCGGTTTCATTCCTTATAGACTTTTTAGCAGTTTCATACAGCTTAATGACTTGTTAGGGCATTTAAGAGTCCACCACATTGCTGGAGTCACACATAGGCCAGACCAGGTAAGGACAGCAGAATTCCTTCCCATTAGTGAACCAGATGGGTTTTTACAACAATCAATTATAGTTTCATGGTCATCATTAGACTTTTAATTCCAGATTTTTATTGAATTCAAATTCCACCATCTGCTGTGGTGGGATTCAAACCCGGGTCCCCAGAACATTACCCTGGATTACTAGTCCAGCGAGAATACCATGGCATCACCACAATTATGAGAAGCTGGAGAATAATGGGTTTCTTTTATTGGAGAAGGTTAAGAGGAGATCTGATCAAAGAGACACTAACCACCTAACTTTCCTTTGTGGCTCCCATGCTAGTTGATACTGTAAACATGCTGTCACCTCCCAAATCCATGACCACTGTTTCTGCAATTCCCCACTTTAACCACTCCCCTCACCCTGCAATTCTGCTCAGCTCCCCCCATCAATCATGATTCCACCTGCCACAACACTGAATTGGCCCTGAGCAAAGTTACAATTTACATCCTCTATGAATATGGTGCACTACTTCTCTTCACTCTTCTGTCTGTCTGCCTGCAGCCTTCAACAGGGCCAACTACACCATCCTCGCTCGTTGTCCAGCTGAGCAGGGCTCCCTCTCCTCATTCTACTCTTACCTATTCAGCTGTAGCCAGACAGCCTGTGCAAAGATTTCTCTTCCAAACCCTGCACCAATATCTCTGAAGTCCCCCAACGAAACTTTACTTTGGCAGTGCCTATTTCTCAGTTGCACACCACCTCTCAGAAACATCATGTATAGACATGACAGAGGTTATACATGTACACAGACAACACCTATCACACCATCACCTTTCTTGTTCCTCCATTGCCTCTGTTGCATAAGATTTCTCTTCCAACATCCAGCTCTGGGTGAGCCGCAATTTCCTCCAATTAAACATTGGGAAGAATGAAGACGTGGCCTTTGACACCTGCCACTGATTCCATCTCCCTCACTGGCCACCATCTCAGCTGAATCAGGCTGTCACTGGCAACTCTGACATCCTAATTAACGAAGTTGAGATTCCAATCTTATATCCACCTTAGCACACAAAGTCCAGTCACTTCCACCTAGGTAATTTTGTTCATCTCCATCCCTGCTGCTGAAACCCTTGCCCATTCTCTTGTTACCTCCAGACTAGACTGTTCTAATACTCCCCTAGACAATCACCCATCTTCTACTTTTCATAAACTTCACCTCATTTAAATCTCCGCTGGCCCTATCCTAATCACACCATTTTGATAACCCATTACTTGTGCTTGTGACCTACAGTAGATCCCAGTCAACCAATGCCAGAGTTAAAAAATTGTCATTTTTTTAATCCCTCTATGGACTCATCCCTTCCCATCTCTATAACCTTCCCCAGTCCTACACCACACTGAACTCTCCATTACTTCAACTCTACCCTCACGCATCTCTTACTCTGCTCCATCACTGGTAGCCGTTCCCTCAGCTGTAAATATCCCAAGCTCTGAAATTGCATCCCTTAACATCTGTCTATCCATGACCCTCAAGGTGCTCTATAAAAGCCCTCTCTTTGACCACACTTTTGTCACCCACCCTGATATCGCCTGTTTTGGCTCAATGTTAATTTGTTTTGTCTAATTATACTCTGGTGAACAGCCACAGAGTATTTTCTGTATTAAACACACTATACAACTATTGAGACATTCAAAATTAACAGTTCTCAAAAAGTGTAATATTTCCACTGGTCAGTCAGTAACAGGAGGCATAAATAAAAAAACAAAGGGAGATATCAAGAGATTTAATTTTTAAACAGAGGTTTATTAGAATACTAAGAAAGTGATAGTGGCTATGACTCTCAAAAGTGGATAAATAATTGAGAAAGAAAATCTAAAAGGATTTGGAAGAAAGCATTCATCGGGTAACTCCTTCAGAAAGTTGACAGCATACATAAACCTTTCACTGATATTCAGATTTCTCAACAGCAGTTAGCAGCAAAACAATGCAGAAATAGCCCTTTAATATCAGTATTGACGCTTGCTGATCTGTAAAGTATTCTCAGCAATCAGGAAGGTGTGAAACCAGAAACAAAACATTACCAATCAAGACTTTCAAACTTTACTCAAGATCACTTTTAAACAAAAATTCTACTAAAGCTGTAACAATTGTTGATGAATTAGAAGTGCACAAACTCACTAGGAGGCTAAATCTCCATCTCACAATGAGAATTAGGAACACTACTTGACCACAGAATTTCTTTTAAATGGACAAAATTATGTGCAATGAGTACGTGTCACACCTATTGGGAACAACATCCTTCTTAAATTTGTTTCAATTTTGAAGTTATTCAAGTTCAATTGCGTTCAATAACGAAAAGGTCTTTTTAAAATTAAAATGCATAAGGAGGGCGGAATAGAATACCAGACTTTCTGCAGGAAAGTTGTGCAAGACTCTTTACATGGCAAGGAACAGCATGTAGACATGACGCTAATGGGTGGGGCTACTTAAAAAAGACTTACTCCATTGTTTCACCCCTTAGTCAAAGTAAGTTATCACTGAGGACAGATATCAATAACAAGTACTTCTAACATCTCACAATTATGTCAATCTATCAGAGGGATTGCTTAATAGACCAAATTCTGTGTTGATTGTGTAATAGACAATTAAGTTCAGAGTCTATAACAGTTGAAAAACAACAGGCATAATTATATACCTAGTTAACTTTACTGTACCTTTTAACCATCAGAGGATTGTACAGATAAATCTTCATGAATTGCTTTTCTTTCTCGTGAAAACCATAAAAAGGCCTGCAACACAATAGTAAAACTTTAACCATTTTATGCAAAGTAATGTGTAATGTTTGTTAGAAATTCTTGAGGGGCGGGGGAAATGTGGGGACAAGAAGGAGAAACTGGAACAAAGGGGAAGGCGAGAAAAGTAACCAGTTTTATCAGGAAGACACTTGAAATGTAATAAAATGAGAAATGGCCCTCTGAATCTGTATAGCCTACCGCATAAAATAAATAGGTTACACTCCATTTCACTGTGTAGATCTGTTCATCATGAATGGAACATTTTATGGTTTAGCACATCAAAAACCACAATACTAAGTGGAATTTCAGCCCAATGCAGAAGCTAACACCAGGTGTAAAGTTTCTTGCTTTATATAAGAATTAAGTTTCTGCCTTATACCATCAACAGCTGAAAAGATTTTATCCAGTTTAAAAAAAATTAGTTTCATTTTAAGAGTCACATTAATTGAACTGAGGTACAACACTGTCAAAGTAGTTACGTTAATCTGTACAACTACAAGCCTTTAAACATACATCAGCTTATCTTCCAATTCAGATGCTTTGCAGGCATAAAACATGCGTTCGAAAGCAAGTTTGCGTCTTTTAAGGATAACCTTGCTTTCAATCACTTACAATCATACTTTTAAGCTGGCTCCAATGCTAGCTGACATTCTAAATGATCCTCTTTCATCAGGTAATGCTTTCCTCCCTTTCAAAGCAGCCATCGCAACCCCGGTTTCACCCTCCCTTTCCTCATCCTTGAAAGTGAAGTCACCTCTAAAGCTCATGCTCATTTTCCCCACGATTCCATGTTTAATTCCTTTCAATCAGGTATCTGCTACAGCACAAAAACAGCCCTAATTAATCATATCCCCTGTGACCATGGTACTCTAACCCTCCTCGTAACTCTCTGCAGCCTTCAACAACCATACCACTCTCCTCTGATGCCACTTGTATATTGTTCTGCTCAGTAGGGCTACCCTCATTTGGCTGCACTCTTGCCTATCCAGTCATGGTCAGGGCATCTTCAGCAATGGCTTCACTTCTCATTCCTGCATAGTTGTCTCTGCAGTCTCCCAAGGTGCTCTCCTCAGATCCCTCTTCCTCATTGACGTGCTACCCCTTGGCAACACAAGGAATCTGCTCTCACTTGTATGTTGACATCCAACTCTAGATTTTCACAAATGCTAAATATTGTGGATGCTCAAAATCTGAATGAAAATGCTGGAAACACTCAGGTCAGACAGCAGCTGTGGAGAGATAAAGAGAGTTAAAATTTCAGGTCGACGACCTTTCATGAGAACTGGGTTCTGATGCCCTTCCGTGCCCTGTGCTGTCATTTTGCTTGTCTGACATTCAGTCCAGATAAGCTGCAAAATTGGCCGGTTAAAAATTGGGAAAATTGAAGTCATTGGGCTGTATATTACGGGCGGGGGAGGGGGGGTTGCCACCACCCCAGAAGCAAAGTTGGCACAAAGCCAACTCACTGGATGCCAGCCCACCCCACAGTCATAACGGTGTGTGGGTGGGTTAAATAGGCAGCCACCCCCTCACTGTACAGGAAGTCCTGCCCTCAGTCCCTCAGCACCAAGACTGCATTAGTGGGTGCTGCCAGGACTGCAAGTTGGCCCAAGGAAAAGGCCCAGAGACAAGTAAGTCCGGGGTCTTGTGCAGGGAGGGTTTAGGGAGGGGTGTGTTTTATATAGCAGGTGGGTAGGAAGGAGGTTTGCAGGGGCACTATCTTAGAGGGGCTGCCCCATGATGCGCAAAAGGCACCCCTCCCCTGAAGATAATACCTCCCCTTCCTTCCCAGCCTTTTAGAAAGTTTTTTTTTAAAAAAAAAGATGGCCTGTCCATTCCCACCCAACTGCTCACACCAACCATTTTATGGCGTGAGTAGCATATTATCAGGGTCAGCTGGCTTGATAAACTCAATTGATCCCTGATTATTTATTTAAATATAGCAGGCAGGCTGCTGAATTTGGCACCTGTGCACCCCCCATATTATGGGGATGAGCGGTAAGCTAATGGGGTTGGCACTTGAACCCTGCCCCTGGCCAAAAACACATCCAGAGGGAGGCAGGTAAAATCCAGCCAATTGTCTCTCTCGACCACCACCAACTCTCATCATACTACCAATTTCATTCCCCTCCCTGACCATCACCTCACGCTGAGCGAAATAGTTTGCAACTTCAGCATCCTATTTGACCCGTTAAAAATCCCAACTTTTAAAAAATTCATTCACGGGACGTGGGTTTCCTGGCTGGGTCAGCATTAAATGCCCATACCTAGTTGCCCTCGAGAAGGTGGTGGTGAGCTGCCTTCTTGGACTTGCTGCAGTCCATGTGGTGTAGGTACACCCACAGTGCTGTTAGGAAGGAAGTTCCAGGATTTTGACCCAGGGACAGAAGAGGGACGGCGATATATTTCCATGTCAGGATGGTGAATGATTGGAGGGGAACTTCCCCATCTATCTGCTGCCCTTGTCCTTCTAGATGGCAGTGGTCGTGGGCTTGGAAGATGCTGTCTGAGGAACCTTGGTGAATTCCTGCAGTGCATCTTGTAGATGGTACACACTGCTGACACTGTGCGTCAGTGGTGGAGGGAGTGAATGTTTGCGGATGGGCTGCTGTGTCTTGGACAGTGCCAAGCTTCAAGTGTTGTGGGAGCTGCACTCATCCAGGCAACCGGGGAGTTTTCCATCACACTCCTGACTTGTGCCTTGTAGATGGTGGACAGGCTTTGGGAAGTCAGGAGGTGAGTTACACATCACATGATTCCTAGCCTCTGGCCTGCTCTTGTAGCCACAGTATTTATACGGCTAGTCAGGTTCAGTTTCTGGTAACCTCCAGGATGTTGGTGGTGGGTGATTCAGTGATGGTAATGCCATTGAACATCAAGGGAAAATGGTTGGATTCTCTCTTGTTGGAGGTGGTCATTGCCTAACACTTGTGGCGAGAATTTTACTTACCACTTGTCAGCTAAAGCCTGGATATTGTGCAGGTCTTGCTGCATTTGGACATGGACTGCTTCAGTATTTGAGGAGTTGCCAATGGTGCTGAACGTTGTGCAATCATCAACGAACATCCCCACTTCTGATCTTATGATGGGAGGAAGGTCATTGATGAAGCAGCTGAAGGTGGTTGGGCCGAAGACACTATCCTAAAGAACTCCTGCAGTGAGGTCCTGGAGCTGAGGTGACTGACCTCCAACAACCACAAACATCTTCCTTTGTGCTAGGTATGACTCTAACCAGCAGCGAGTATTCGCCCCGATTCCCACTGACCCCAGTTTTGCTAGGGCTCCTTGATGCCACACTCGGTCAAATGCTGCCTTGATGTCAAGGGCAGTCACTCTCACCTCTGGAGTTCAGTTCTTTTGTCCATGTTTGAACCAAGGCTGTAACGAGGTCAGGAGCGGAGAGGCCCTGGCGGAACCCAAACTGGGCATCACGGAGCAGATCATTGCTAAGCAAGTGCCGCTTAATAGCATGGTGATGGCCTCCTCCATTACTTTACTGATGATCAAGAGTAGACTGATGGGGCAGTCATTGGCCAGGTTGGATTTGTCCTATTTTGTGTGTACAGGACATACCCGGGCCATTTGCCACATAGCCGCATAAATGGCAGTGTTGTAGCTGTACCGGAACAGCTTGTTCCAGTGCAGCTAGGGGCACGGCATGTTCTGGAGGACAAGTCTTCAGTACTATTGCCAGAATATTGTCAGGCTCCATAGCCTTCGCAGTATCCAGTGCCTTCAGCCGTTTCTTGATATCACATGGAGTGAATCAAATTGGTTGAAGACTGGCATCTGTGATGCTGAGGACCTCCAGAGGAGGCTGAGATGGATCATCCACTGGGCACTTCTGGCTGAAGACTGCAGCAAATGTGTCAGCCTTATCTTTTGCACTGATGTGCTGGGCTATGCCATCATTGAGGATGGAGATGTGTGTGGAGCCTCCTCCTCCAGCGAGTTGCTCAATTGTCCACCACCATTCACAACTGGATGTGGTATGACTGCAGAGTTTAGATCTGTTTGGTTGGTTGTGGGGTCACTTAGCCCTGTCTATCACTTGCTGCTTATGTTGTTTGGCACACAAGTAGTCCTGTGTTATAGCTTCACCAGGTTGACACCTCATTTTTAGGGATGCCTGGTGCTGCTCCCGGCATGCCCTCCTGCACTCTTCATTGAACCAGGGTTGATCCAAGGTAATGGTCGAGTGGGGGATATGCCAGACCATGAGGTTACAGATCGTGTTCGAGTACAATTCTGCTGCTGCTGATGGCCCACAGCGCCTCATGGATGCCCAGTCTTGAGCTGCTAGATCTGTTCAAAATCTATCCCATTTAGCACAGTGGTAGCGACACACAATATGATGGAGGGTATCCTAAATGTGAAGATGGGTCTTCGTCTCCACAACAACTGTGCGGTGATCACTCCTACCGATACTGTCATGGACAGAGGCATCTGCAGCAGGGAGATTGGTGAGGATGGGGTCAAGTATGTTTTTCCCTCTTCTTGGTTCCCTCCCCACCTGCCGCAGACCCAGTCTAGCAGCTATGTCCTTTAGGACTCAGCCAGCTCGGTCAGTAGTGGTGCTACCAAGTCAATCTTGGTTATGAACATTCAAGTCCCCCACCCAGAGTACATTCTGCACCCTTGCCATCCTCAGTGCTTCCTCCAAGTGGTGTTCAACATGGAGGAGCACCAATTCATCAGCTGAGGGGGGACGGTATGTGGTAATCAGCAGAAGGGTTCCTTGCCCACGTTTGACCTGATGCCATGAGACTTCATGGGGTCCAGAGTCGATGTTCAGGACTCACAGGGCAACTACCTCCCGACTGTAAACCACTGTGCTGCCACCTCTGCTGGGCCCGACCTGGCGGTGGAACAGGACATACCCAAGGATGGTGATGGTGGTGTCTGGGACATTATCTGTAAGGTATGATTCCATGAGGATGACTGTGTCAGGCTGCTGCTTGATTAGTCTTGAGACACAGCTCTCCCAATTTTGGCACTAGCCCCCAAGTGTTAGTAAGGAGGATTTTGCAGGGTTGACAGGGCTGAGATTGCCATTGTCGTTTCCGGTGCCTAGGCTGATGCCGGGTGGTCCGTCCAGTTTCATTCCTTTTTTGAGACTTTGTAGCGGTTTGTTACAACTGAGTGGCTTGCTAGGCCATTTCAGAGGGCATTTTAAGAGTCAACCACATTGCTGTGGGTCTGGAGTCATGTGTGGCCAGACCAGGTAAGGATATTGGTGAACCAGGTGGGTTTTTACAACAATCGACAATGGTTTCACGGTCATCATACTTTTAATTCCAGATTTTTATTGAATTCAAATTCCACCATCTGCCACGGAGGGATTCAAACCCGGTCCACCGAGCATTACCCTGGGTTTCTGGATTACTAGTCCAGCGACAATACCACTATACCATCACCTCCCCCCCTACCCGAGCTCCGAGCAGAGGTCGAGAGCTCCAAGTTCCAACATTCTGGGGGTGGGGTCCACCCAAGTGTGGTTCAATGTTAAGATATCTGTCGCACCAGAGAGCGAGGACGCGGGCGCCAGAGAGAGGGAGCGTGCACAACAGAGAGAGCCAGAGAAGGAACCACCAGGTGGAGGCATCCACTGATAGGAAACACCGTGGAGAAAAACCCACTGGAGAGAGGAGCAAAGAAAGAGGTTCCCAAGCAATAAAAGTGCTGCAGTTGAAATGCTCCAAGTAGTGAGAGGTCTGGAAAAGCCCCGGTGGAGCTGAAAAGCCACCAGAAGATTGGTGACTCTGCTGCGAGCCACTGGGGTAAAGGTAACCCTTTGGAGCAAGGGTGTTCTGCTCAGCATGGCTGAAGAGCTGAAGTCAGTGCAGAGTGCAGACTCGAGGAACCAGGGGAACATAATCTCGGGAGACAAGACTGAAACCCTGGGAGGTGAGCAGTTGTTGAAGTAGTCAGAATGACTTTTGGAGAGAATTCAGATCATGGGTGGTATTCTGCAAAGTTCTCTCTAAAACTCTGTCTTGCTGTCATCTTCTCCACCAAAACCCACCTGATTTGGCCTCTGGTCAGTCATCTTTGATTTGGTATTCATGTTTTGCCGATTACATTGCTTCTGAGAAGTGCAGACTGATTCTGAGATATTTCTCTCCCTCATCAGCCTAAGTAAACTCTAGTCAAATAAGATTTGATTTATCCACCCTAACCACCCTTCCTACAGTGATCCAGTGTTCACAGTATGCACATTCGTCTGACCTTACCAACACGATTCATTAAAAACCAACTGCATGAGGGCTTAAAGGAAAATGGTCATCCTTAGGTGTTAAGTAGGAGACAGCAAGGCTTAGTTCTCATGTTCATACTCAATTGTCCTGGAAAGGTAGGCAATCCCATTTACTTCCTGTATTGTGGCTCACTTTTTAAGCTTAGCATGCTGCTGGTTGCCTGCAAACAACTGAAATGAGGGCCCCAGCAGGAAACAGGCATTTGGAGGGGGGGCTGCAAATCTTATTTGCTGCAAGGTTGAAAAAAAAGTAATTTTCTTTTGGGAGAGTGTGATGAGATTTCAGTGCCATTTTTTAAAAACAAATGCCACATTAGCTAACCAACTGCTGCTGTATTAGAGGACTGTCCCTATCCCTTTCAATTGTTTCCAAATTTAAATATCATCTCCAGCCAGTTTGTTGGAGCGAGACGTGACAGTAAGCACAGTGCAACACATTGTAGTTGTACACAGCCACACCTAATCACTTGTACCCTGGTCCTAAGCCGCCTTCTATTAGACCATCTATCTACAAAGGTCCTGGAACAGTTGTAAGCATACTGTTGTTTTTAAATTTAGAAATAAATTAAATTTTGGCATTTAAAAATTCCTGATCATCGGCAGAATTGTATTATTGTTTGTCAAAAGCTAAGGAAAATTGCACAGTTGCTTAAGAAATAAATATTCACATTACTACGCTCACTCTGCCTAAACTCAGTGAATCTATATACAGCACCTATTGTAAGACAATGGTTTTACTTACATCCCAGTTACAAGCGATACCCTGAATACATGCTGGACACCAGAGGAAGGATTGCCCAATGATACATTTAGTGCTTGGTCAATACTGAGAGCCAGCTGACGAAGATGCCGCTCTGGCCGTAGTCCATAACCATCGTATGGAACATAAAGGTATGGAAACGTGCCGTGCAAATGGAGACAAGTCTTCTGACCTAGAAAAAGAGGCAGGAAAAAGTACTGTAAATTTTAATAGAAATGAAACAAACCACCAAACAAACCCTCATTAGAGCAAACTGCACAACTATACTCAAATTTTACTAGATGCACAATATCTTACATTACTCTGAAACACTGTATAGTGAGGATGTTATATTTTAAAAGCTATGAAAATCAGCATTTTTCAATCCAAGGGAAGCACCTTTCGTTTCCTATTCCTTGATATCCCTACGTCACGACGTTCAGCCATGCTTACTTCCGGACTCCGTCCGATGCCATCCTGAGCCAGCTACAGACTATCCCAGGTGATAACACCTGCAGTCGGCATCTGCCCACAGCAACGCAGTAACAATTGAAAATGTTGTAGTTGGGAGGGAATTGAACTAGTTGTCGTCACTGTAGAACCACACACCGCACCATTATCTTAAAAAGGCCAAAGTGAGACAACTAATTACTTTTTAACAACATGTTCAGTTCAAAGTGACTCCCAAATAGTGTACAGCAGGAGCGAGTCATTCCACAGAATTCATTCCACTAGGTTGTGGGTGTTGGTTTCAACATAAAAAGCTTATTGGCATAATTTGAAATGATAATTGCATATCCTAAATTACATTTGTAGCACTCACTAACTTTTTGATATGAAATTGCTACAATACAGTGCACATTTTTTCCAGAACTTTCTTCACCTTCAATAAATGTGCATTTTTTGGATATTTGGCCCTTGACCCCACTATCCTTGCAAATTACCATCCCATCTCCTACCTCCCTTTCCTCTCCGAAGTCCCTTGAACATGTTGTCACCTCCCAAATCCATTCTCTTTTTTCCCAGAACTCCATGTTTGAATTCCTCCAGTCAGCTTTCTGCCCATCACAGTGCCGAAACTGCTCTTGCCAAAATCACAAACGACATCCTGTGAGACTGCAACAAAGGTAAAATTTCTGCCCTTGTCCTTCTTGACCAATCTGCAGCCTTTGACAGGGTTGGCCCACTCCATTCTCCTCCAAAGCCTCTCCACTGTCGTCCAGCTGGGTAGGACTGCTCTCACCTGGCTCCATTCATAACTATCTAATCGCAGTCAAAGAATCACTTGCAATGGCTTTCCTTTCTGCTCCTGGGGGTTCTCTCTAATGTCCACCAAGGATCCATCCTTGGCCCCTCCTATTTCTCATACATGCTGCCCCTCGGCGACATCACCTAAAAGCACAGCATTAGTTTTCCCATTTACAGTTGCGACACCCAGCTCTACCTCACCACCGCCTCCTCAACTGTTGTTAAATTATCAGGCTGCTTAACCAACATCCAGTACTGGATGAATGGAAATTTCCTCCAATTAAATATTGGGAAGACTGAAGCTACTGTTTTCAGTGTGTGCTCCAAACTCTTCCATAGCTACACATGCATTCCTCTACCTGGAAACTGTATGAGGATAAACTAGACCGTCATAGCCTTGGTGTCTTAACAGACCCAGAGATGATCTTCCAGTTACATATCCATACCCAACACCAAGGCCACCAATTTCTACTCTGTAACATTGTTTGACTTTTCGCCCATCTCAGCTCATATGCTGCAGAAACTCTCATTCATGCCTTTATTACCTCTCGACTTAACCACTCCAATGCACTCCTGACTGGTCTCCCACATTCTACCCTCCATAAAAACTCAGTCACCCAAAACTCTGCTGCCTGTGTCCTTACTCACACCAAACCCCGTTCACACATCACCCATGCTCACTGACCTACATTGGCTCCCGGAAAGCAACATCTCAATTTTAAAATTCTCATCCTTGTGTTTAAATCCCTCCATGGCCTCATCCTTGCCTATCTCTAATTATCTTCAGTCCTATAACCCTCCAAATATATCTGCACTCATCAAATGCCCCTTAAACACCCTCGGTTCAATTGTTCCATCACTGATGGCTGTGCCTTCAGCTGCTTGTGCCAGAAGCTCTGGATTCCTACCCTCCCCCATCATTGAGGATGGGGATATTTGTGGAGCCGCCTCCTCCAGTGAGTTGCTTAATTCTCCACCACCATTAATGACTAGATATGGCAGGACTGCAGATCTGATCCGTTGGTTGTGGGATTGCTTAGCTCTGTCTGTCACTTGCTGCTTATGTCATTTGTCAAGTTGTCCTGTTTTATAGCGTCATCAGGTTGACACCTCATTTTTAGGTATGCCTGATGCTGCTCCTGGCTTGCCCTCCTGCACTCTTCATCGAACCAAGGTTGATCCCCTGGCTTGATGGTAATGGTAGAGTAGGAGATATGCCGGGCATGAGGTTACAGATTGTGTTCGAGTATAATTCTGCTGCTGCTAATGGCCCAGTCTGCCTCAAGAATGCCCAGTCTTGATTTGCTAGATCTGTTTGAAATCGATCCCATTTAACACGGTAGTAGCGCCATACAACACGATGAAGGGTATCTTCAATGTGAAGGTGGAACTTCGTCTCCACAACGTCTGTGCAGTGGTCACTCCTGCTGATACTGTCATAGACAGATGCATCTGCGGCAGGCAGGTTGGTGAGGATGAGGTCAAGAATGTTTTTCCCTCTTCTTGGTTCCCTCACCACTTGCTGCAGACCTAGTCTGGCAGCCATGTCCTTTAGAACTCGGCCAGCTCGGTCAGTGGTGGTGTTACTGAACCACTCTTGGTGGTGGACATTCGGGTTCCCCCACCCAGAGTACATTCTGCATTCTTGCCACCCTCAGTGCTTCCTCCAAGTGGTGTTCAACATGGAAGAGCACTGATTCATCAGCTGAGAGAGGACGGTACGTGGTAATTAGCAGTTGATTTCCTTGCCCATGTTTGATCTCATGCCATGAGACTTCATGGGATCCGGAGTCAATGTTGAGGGCTCCCAGTGCAACTCCCTCCCAACTGTATACCACTGTGCCGCCACCTCTGCTAGGTCTGTCTTGCCGGTGGGACAGGGCATACCCAGGGATAGTGATCGTGGTATCTGGGACATTAGCTGTAAGATATGATTGCGTGAGGGTGACTATGTCAGGCTGTTGCTTGACTAGTCCATGAATCAGCTCTCCCAATTTTGCCACTAGCCCTCAGGTATTAGTAAGGAGGGCTTTGAAGGGTCAACAGAGGTGAGCTTGCCTTTATCGTTTCTGGTGCCTAGGTCAATACCGGGTGGTCCGTCTGGTTTCATTGCTTTTTTGAGACTTTGTAGCAGTTTGATACAACTGAGTGGTTTGCTAGGCCATTTCAGAGGGCGTTTAAGAATCAACTACATTGCTGTGGGTCAGGAGTCACATGTAGGCCAGACCAGGTAAGGCCCAGTTTTGAGCTGCTAGATCTGTTCTGAATCTATCCCATTTAGCATGGTGGTACTGCCACACTGCATGATGGAGGAATTTTCCCTCCACAAGGGCTGTGCGGTGGTAAGTCCTATTCATACTGTCACGGACAGGTGCATCTGCAACAGGTAGATTAGTGAGAACGAGGTTTCTTCTTCTTGGTGTTCTCAACACCTGCCTCTGGTAAAACCTGGCAGGTATGCCCCTTAGGGCTTGGTCAGTATTGGTGCTACAGAACCACTGTTAGGGGCAGGCACTGATGTCCCTCACCCAGAATACTTTCAGAGCCCTTGCCACCCTCAGCGCTTCTCCCAAGTGGTAGTCAACCTGGAGTACTGATTCAGCTGAGGGAGGGCAGTATGTGGTAACCAGCAGGAGGTATCCTTTCCCAGACAAAAACAAAAATAGCTGGAAAAGCTCAGCAGGTCTGAGAGGGGCAGTGATAGCTGGAGGCAAAGAAGAGATTGCCAAAGATGTCATAGACAAAAGGACAAAGGGGTGTTGACAGTGGTGATATTAGTTAAGGAATGTGCTAATGGTGACACTAAGGGTAGAAAGCAGGACGAGCAAGTGACAGATAGCCCTAGTGGGGGTGGGGTGCAGGGAAGGGATCAAAATAGGCTAAAAAGGTGGAGATAAAACAATGGTATCCTTTCCCATGTTTGATCTGATGTCATGAGACTTCATGGGGTCCAGAGTCGATGTTCAGGGCTCCTCCCTCATACAAAAGCAAATTACTGCGGATGCTGGAAATCTGAAATTCAGATAGAAAATGCTGGAAATACACAGGTCAGGCAGCACCTGTGTGTGTGTGTGTGTGTGGGGGGGGAGAGGAAAGAGAGAGTGTACGAGAGAGAGAGAACGTTTCAGATCAGTGTCCTTTTTATCAGATCAGTTTTGATGAAAGCTCACAGATCTGAAATATTAGCTGTTTCTCTCTCCAAAGATGCTGCCTGACTTGCCTCTAGTCATGGACTCTCAGCTTGCCCCTGAGCCACCAGCTTGGCATTCAGCCAAGAATAAAGATTAGAAGAGCTGAATATTATTAAAGACTGCAGAAAGCTGCAGCACAGAGGGATTTTGGTGTCCTCATGCATGAATCACAAGAAGCTAGCATGCAAGTTCAACAGGTAATAAGTAAGGCAAATGGAATATTGGCCTTTCTTTCAAAGGGAATGGAGTACAAAAATAGGGAAGTCTTGCTAAAACTGGCACTAGTTTGACCACACCTAGAATACTGTGAACAGTTTTGGTCCCCTTATCTAAGGAATGCTATACTGGCATTGGAGGCAGGCCAGAGAAGGTTCACTAGGTTGATTCCGGGTATGAAGGGATTTTCTTATGAGGAGAGGTTGAGTAGATTGGGTCTGTACTCAATGGAGTTTAGAAGAATGAGAGGTGACCTTATCGAAACATAAAAGATTCTTAGGGAGCTTGACAGGGTAGATGCTAAGAGGTTGTTTTTCCTTGTGGGGGAGTCTCGGACCAGAGGGCATAATCTCCGAGTAAGGGGTCAGCCGTTTAAGACAGAGATGAGGAGGAATTTCTTCCCTCAGAGGGTGATGAATCTGTGAAATTCTTTACCACAGAGGGCTGTAGAGGCTGGGCCTTTAAGTATATTCAAGGCTGAGATAGACAGATTTTAATCAATATGGGAATCAAGGGCTTTGGGGAAAAGGCAGGAAAATGGAGTTGAGTATTATCAGATCAGCCATGATCTCATTGAATGGCAGAACAGACTTGATGGGCCGAATAGCTTCTGCTCCTATGTCTTGTGGTCTAAACCTCTGCCTCTCTAGCTGCTTCTCCTCCTTTAAGAGGCTCATTAAAATCTATTTGAGCAAACTTCTGGCCGTGTGCTCTAAAAGTGCCTTATGTGGCTCCATGTCCATTTTGTTTAAAAATACTACTGTGAAGCACCTAGTGATGTTTTTATTACATTAAAGGGTGTTCTATTAATATAAAAATAGTTGTTGTTGAAGTAAGATTCAAAACAATTAAGCTTCATCTTAAATGTTTGGTTAAAGATTTGTAGGCTCAAATGAATCAGGCAAAAATAGTAACAGCAATGAATTAGTGTTTCAGGCATCGCTGTTGATATAAATTCAGTATACTTAGACTCCTTCCAGTAAAACTGAACTAAACAACTGAACTCCTGGATAGAGTGGACGTGGGGAAGATGTTTCCATTAGTAGGAGAGACTAGGACCCGAGGGCACAGCCTCAGAGTAAAGGGAAGACCTTTTAGAACAGAGATGAGGAGAAACTTCTTTAGCCAGAGAGTGGTGAATCTATGGAATTCATTGCCACAGAAGGCTGTGGAGGCCAGGTCATTGAGTGTATTTAAGACCGAGATAGATAGGTTCTTGATTGGCAAGGGGATCAAAGGTTACGGGGAGAAGGCGGGAGAATGGGGTTGAGAAACTTATCAGCCATGATTGAATGGCGGAGCAGACTCGATGGGCCGAATGGCCTAATTTCTGCTCCTATGTCTTATGGTCTAACAAGCAGCCAGATATTGAAGAAGATTGTGCAGATTCCAGTATGTCAATTGAAGCCAACACTATAAAACTACTGATTTAGTAGAGTAAACTGAAGTAGATTGTCAATTGGCTATTTACCACAGCATTAATATACTGCCAATCATCAGCAAAGTGATGGAAGGTGTTGTTGATAGTGCTATCAAGCAGTACTTAGCAATAACCTGCTCACCAATTAGTTTGGGCTCAATCAGGGCCACTCTGCTCCAGACCTCTTTACAACCTGGGTCTAAACATGAACAAAAGAGCGGCATTCCAAATGTGAGGCGAGAATGACTGCTCTTGACATCAAGACAGCATTTGACCGAATGCAGTAACACGGAGCCCTAACAAACTGATGTCAATATGAAGCACGGAGAAATTCTCCCCAGTGGTTAGAGCCATACCTAGCACATATGAACATATGAAATAGGAGAAGTAGGCTATTCAGTCCCTCAAGCCTGCTCTGCTATTCAGTAAGATCATGGCTGATCCGTTTATGCTGAGTTCCACATTGCCATCTACCCCCAATAACTTTTGATTCCCTTGCCTAAAAAGAATCTCTGTCTTAAAAATATTCAGTGATCCCACTTCCACCACCTTCTGAGTCAGAGAGCTCCAAAGTCACACAGCCCTCAGAAAAAATTTCTCCTCATCTCTGTCCTAAAAGGGTGAAACCTAATTTTAAAACAGTACCCTCTAACTCTGGACTCACCCACAAGAGGGAAGATTCTTTCCATGTCCAGCTTGTTAACACCATTCAGGATCTTGTATACTTCAATCAAATCACCCCTCACTCTTCTAAACTCTGGTGGAAACAAGCCCAGTCTGTCCAACTTATTTTCATAAGACAACCCGCTCATTCCAGGTATCAATCTAGTAAACCTCCTCTGAACTGCCTCCAACGCATTTACATCCTTCCTTAAATAAGGCGACCAAAACTGCACGCAGTATGAGAGATGCGGTATCACCAATGCCCTGTATAACCATAGCATAAAATCCTTAGTTTTGTGTTAATTTCCTCTCGTAAAGGGTAGCACTCCATTAGCCTTAACTACTTGCTGTACCTGCATAATAATCTTTTGTGACTCATGCACGAGAACACCTAGATCCCTCTGCACCTCAGAATTCTGCAGTCATTCTCCATTTAAGTTTTTTTTTATTCGTTCATGGGATGTGGGAGTCACTGGCTAGGTCAGCATTTATTGACCATCCCTAATTGCCCTTGTTCAGGGGCATTTAAGAGTCAATCACATTGCTGTGGATCTGGTGTCACATGTAGGCCAGACCAGGCAAGGACAGCAGATTTCCTTCCCTTAAGGACATTAGTGAAGTAATATTCTGCTTTTTTATTCTTCTTGTCACAGTAACTAGCTTCACCTTTTCCCATATTATACTTCATCTGGCAGATTTTTGCCCACTCACCTAATCTATCAATGTCCATCTGCAAACTCCTTATGTCTTCTTCACAACATACTTTTCTACCTATCTTTGTGTCATTTGCAAATTTAGCTATCATGCCTTCGCTCCCCTCATCTAAGTCATTGATGTAAATTGTAATAAGTTGAGGCACCAGCACAGGCCCCTGCAGGACCCAACAAGTCACATCCTGCCAATCAGACAAAGACCCATTTATGCATACTCTGTTTTCTGCAGCTAGCCAATATTCTATCCATACTAATATGTTACCCCCTACACCATGAGCTTTTATTTTCCACAATAACCTTTGATGTGGCACCTTATCAAATGCTTTCTGGAAATCCAAGTACAGTATGTCTACAGGCTCCCCTTTATCCACAGCACATGTTACTCCTTCAAAGAACTCCAATAAATTGGTTAAGCATGATTTCCCTTTCATAAAACCATGCTGACTCTTCCTGATTGCCTTGAGTTTTTTTAAGCGCCCAGCTATAACCCCTTTAATGATTGACTCTTAACACCTCCCCACAACAGACATCAAGCTAATTGGTCTATAGTTTCCTGCTTGCTGCCTCCCTCTCATCTTGAATAGAGGGGTTATATTTGCTACTTTGCAGTCTGACGGAACCTTTCCAGAATCTAGGGAATTTTGGAAAATTAACACCAACGCATCTACTACTTCATTAGCCATCTCCTTTAAGACCCTGAAATCCATCTCGACCTGGAGACCTGTCAGCATACAGCTCCATCAGTTTGCTCAGTACTGTTTCCCTAGTGACTGCAATTTCACCAAGTTCCTCTCTCCCCTCCACCTCCCAACTTACAGCTATTACTGGAATGATTTTTGGATCCTCTATCATGAAGACAGAAGCAAAATATTTGTTTATTTCATCCGCCATTTCCTTATTAGCTATTATGAACTCCCCATTCTCACTCTCTAGAGGGCCAACACTTACTTTACGTACTCTTTTCCTGTTTAAATACCTGTAGAAACTCTTGCTATCCGTTTTTACATTTCTACCTAGCTTCCTCTCATGCTCTAACTTCTTTCTCCTGATAAACCTCAGTCATTCGCTGCCGTTCCCTATATTCTAACCAATCATCTGAATTGCCACTCATCTTTACGCAGTTATATGCTTTTCCTCAAGTTTGATGCTTTCCCTAACTTCTTTAGTCAACCACAGATGATTTAGTTAACCTTCAGAATTTTTCTTTACAGTAGGCATATGCTTGAGTATTCTGAAATATTCTTTTAAGTGTTTGCCACTGCTTCACAATTGATCTATCCCCTAGCACTTCAGTTCACTTCAGCTAGCTCAACTTTCATGCCCACATCGTTGCCCCTTTTTAATTTTAAAATACTAGTCTTAGACCCACGCTTCTCCCTTTCAAACTGGATGTAAAATCCAATCATATTGTGGTTGCTGTTACCTAGGGGTGCCTTTACCCTGAGGTCATTAATTAATCCTGTCACATTACACAATACCAAGTCTAATATAACCTGCTCCAGAACACACTGCTCGAAGAAACTGCCTCGAAAAGGAAGATAGATTTAGTTGTTGGAGGCCAATCATCTTAGTCCCAGGACATTGTTGAAGTACCTCAGGGCACTTTCCTAGGCCCAACCGTGTTCAGCTACTTCAACAATTTCCATTTCCAAAAACGTCTAGTCACCCCCACCTTGATATTCATCAATGGCCTCCCTTCCATCGTAAGGTCAGAAGTGGGGATCTTCAGTACCATTTGGATCACCTCAGGTACCTGTATGCAGCAGGACCTGAATGACATTCAGGCTTGGGCTGGTAAGAGGCAAGTGATATTTGTACCCAAGTGCCAGGCAATGACCTGGCACTTAGGTACAAAAAGTGTCTAGCCACCTCCCCTTCAACAACATTACCACTGCCAAACCGCTGTACCATTATCATCCTTGTGACACTCAGTAGTGACTTCTTGCCCTATTGGCAAAGCTCCATTCACAAATGTCCTTTGCTTACTCTGCTCCAGCTAATTTTCAATGCAGCTCAGAATATTACCAAATTCCATGCCTTCCTATCCTGTGGGCTAAACTTTCACTAAGTTAGGAACCCATTTGAAATTTACAATCATTAGTTTAGTGATTTAGAATTAAATTTGAATAAATTGATAACAAATGTCAGAAATATCTTAATCCAAGGAGATATAGTCATAGAAGCAAACACATTGTAGACTCTTGCATCGAGATTTTTAATTGCACAAGAGGGGTGACACTCAATGAGATAAATGGCTTTTTCTAAAGCCTGGGATTTATGACAAACAAAGGAAGCGGCACTGTGGAATACCATTTATATCCAGTGATTGATTAGTCCTCATCAAGCAGTACTCATTTGTTTCCCTCCCAATTATACTAAGATACAGGCACACACATCTGGCATCAGAACAGAAAGCACCAAAATCACCCAGATCAAACATCTGTGGAGAGGTAAATTATCTTTCCATATTTGGCAGTTTTGAAAGTCGAATTACATATCATTTCACATATGGGTCTTTTTTTTGTTAACTAGGTTACAGCATACTTAAGATTTATTCAATGGCTTCTACCATGTAACCACTTAAAACATTGTTAAAATTATTGGGACTTTAATCAAACACAGGAATGACACATTTCCTCCTTCTATCTTAGGTTGGTCCCCCAGGTTTACAAATTACAGCTGTGAACAAAGCTTCCTTGATATATGCACACCAAAATCTCACATCCAAGAACTTTCATCTCTGTGGTTTTAGGGTTTTCACAAGACCAAATGAAGTAAAATGTCAGGAGTTCAAGCCCCTCTATCGGGTAGCCACTCAAATGACTCAGAATACAACCAGCTTGCAATCTGAACTTCTGCATTTTGTAAGCCAGCAGAAGTCCTGCTCCAGGCACTTCCTAATTTCCTGTACTTTCTGCTGTTACACACAATCTATTTCTATAGCTTGATTTTCTGCTGCGAAATACCCCCTATTATTATCAGTTGAGCAGTTACTAAAATCTGCCATTAGGGATAGAGGGACTAATCATAGTTTTGATGAGGTAAGTCATGAGAGCCCAGCTGGATTTTTTTTTGAGGAGGTCACTAATCAGGTAGATCAGGGAGTATTCAATGGATGCTCTCTGTATGGACCTATAGAAGGCATTTGTTGAGGCTAGCAAAAATGAGCCCATGTGGAATTGGAGGCAATCTTTTCACGTAGGTTGGTAATTGTTTGAGGTGTAGGAGAGAATGGGCGTGTGTTGCTGGTCTTCTCACCTTTAATGACTTGGATAGAGAGAGAAAGAATCGCACTGTATATCCAAGAATGTACACACAGATCACACTAAGTTCGAAGGACAGTAAGCAGTGCAGATGACAGCGTGAAGGTGGGAAGGACACAGGTGAACTGAACAGGAAAATCTACAGTAGATGGAGTTCGGTTTGGGAAAGTTTGAGGTCATACACTTTGGAACCAAGAAAGACAAATTCCAGTGTTTTTTTAAATGTTGAAAAACTAGGAACTGTAGAACAAAGGAAATAGCAGCAGGAGTTCAACTAGATCATGGCTGATCTTCTACCTCAATGTCATTTTCCCACACTATCTCCATGTCCCTTGATATCTTTAATATCTGATCTGTTGATCTCTGAATAAATGTACTCAATGACTGAGCCTCCACAGTCCTCTGGGGTAGAGAATTCCCAAGATTGACCCATTCTCTGACTGAAGAAATTCCTCTTCACCTCAGTCCTAAATGGCCTATTCCTTATTCCAAGACTGTGTTCCTGGTTCTATACCCTCCAGCCAGAGGAAATATCCTTCCTGCATCCACCCTGTCAAACCCTGTAAGAATTTTGCATGCTTCAATGAGATCGCCTCTTATTCCTCTAAGCTCTGGAGAATACAGGCCTAATCTCCTAATGAGACAATCCTGCCATCCTAGGAATCAGTCTGGTGAACCTTCGTTGCACTTCCTCTATGGCTTCTACAATCTTCCTTTAGGTAAGGAGACCAAAACTGCACATAATTCTCAAGGCTCAATACAACTGTAAGACTTTCTTGCCCCTGTACTCAAATCCTCTTGCAATAAATGGCTAACAAATCATTTGTCTCCCTAATTGCTTGCTGCACCTACATGTTAGCTTTCAGTGACCTATGAACAAGGACACCCAGGTCCCTTTGGGCATTAACACTTCCCAATTTCTCCCCATTTAAGAAATACTCTGCATTTCTGTTTTTACTACCAAAATAGATAACTTCAGTTTTCCACATTATATTCCATCTGCCATGTTCTTGCCCCTTGCCTAGGCTAAATCTCCTTGAAGTCGCTTTATCCTCCTCACCACTCAAATTCCCACCAAGTTTCGTGTCATCAGCAAACTTGGAACTTTTACACTTAGTCCCCTCACCCAAACTTAATTTTAAAATTCCTTCACTGCCAAGATTTAGTTTAAAGCCCTCTTTACACGACTCGTCAGAACACTGTCCAAATGAAGACCATCCCAACTGTACAGCTCCCAATTCCCCCAGTACTGGTGCCAATGCCCCAGGAATCAAAATTCAACTCTCAAACACTAATCTTCGATCTACACATTTAACTCTCTGATCTTATGTACCCTACTCCAAGAGCAGAGAGATTTGGCAAGTTGACAAATCTTTAAAAACCAGTAAGCGGTCTGGACAAATGCACATGGGACATGAGCTGAAATCTCACCACTGACCAGAAACTGAACTGGGCCAAAAGTTTAAATACTGTGGCTACAAGAGCCGGACAGAGGCTAGGAGCTCTGCAGCAATAACTCACCTCCTGACTCCCAAAGGCCTTTCAAAAGCATTTACAAGACATAAGTCAGGAGTGTGAACAAATACTCTCCACTTGTCTGGATGAGTGCAGCTCCAACAATATTCAAAAAACTCATTACCATCCAAGACACAGCAGCTCACTTGATCAGCAACTCATCCACCACCTTAAACATTCACTCCTTCCATTACTGATATCAGTGTGTACCACTTACAAGAAGCATTGTTGCAATCCCCAAGGCTCCTTCAACAGCACTTTCCAAACTCCTGACCTCTACCTACTTCTTCTAGGCAGTTCCTTGGGATCAAGGAGGACTTGCTTTCACTCTGGGTTAATGCGCTCAGAGATGTCTAATAAGTCCAACGTGTGATCTACAGACACTGTCAAATGCAGCAGGTGGTTCTTATAGGACTGGGTAGATAAGTTGTTGGGAGGTTTGTGCGCTCCCTCAGACTTCGACTTCACCTATGTGTGATCTCAAATGAACCTTTTCCATTTTGGGCGGTCACTAGCCAAGGACTCCCATGGATTAGTGGGAATGTTTGACCTCTTCAGGGGTACTTTGAGGACATTCCTAAAGCATTTCCGCTGTCCTCCTGGGTGTCTCTTGCCACAACAGAGTTCCAAGTAGTTGTTTTTGGAATGTGGTGTCAGGCATTCGAATAACATGTCTTGCCCAGCGATGCTCGTCTTGCCCAGCGATGCTTGTTTTGAGTGATTAGCACCTTGATGCAGGGCATGTTAGCATGGAAGAGGGTATTGCTGTTGGGCTACCTTTCTTGCCAGTAGATTTGGAGGACTTTGAAAGCACTGCTGGTGGTACTTCCCAGTGCTTTGAGGTGCCTGCTGCAGGTTGCCCAAGTCTCCAAGCATAGTGCTGCTCAGTAAACTACGATCTTAGTCGCAGGTTTGAAATTCTCGTCCTCTAATACTCTTGTCCTCAGTCAGCGAAGGCTGAGCTGGCACATTGGAGGTGATGTTAATTTTGCCGTCTCTACCGCCTAGAAGGACAAGGGCAGCAGGTGCACGGGAACTCCACCGCTTGCAAGCTCCCCGCTAAGCCACACACCATCCTGACTTGGAACTAGATAGCCATTCCTTCACAGTCACTGGGCTAGAGCTTCCTCCTGAACTTCCTGTGGGCGTATTTATCTACGCCAGATAGCCTGCAGCAGTTCAAGGTGACAGCTCACCACCACCTTCAAGGGTAATAAACATAGGCCTTGCCAGTGATGCCCACACCCCATGAACGAATAAGTACTCAAAAAAAGCTGACATTATGACCTTTATTTCAAGAGGACTGGAATTCAAGGGGGAGAGAGTTATGCTGATTGTACAGAGCCTTGGTTAAATCTCTTTGGAGACATTGCAGGAAGGATACACTTTCCTTGGAGGAGTGAAGCGCTAATTCAACAGAATTATGCCAGAGTTTAAAGGGTTAAGTGAAGACACATACATAAATTTGGCTCAACAATAGGTGTGTTTAAATATTAAACAGATTTGAAAGGGCAGAGATGGAAAATCTATTTCCTCTGGTGGGTGAATTGTGAAGAGGGGAGCAAAATCAAAATTAGAGCTAAACTATTCAGGAGAAAAATTAGGAAGTACTTTCTCACAAAAAAGGTCATAGAAATCTGGAACTCTCTCACCAAAACGCTGTTATTGTTTAGATGATAGGAGCTTTCATAACTAAGATAGATATTTGTTAGATACTTGCTGTGTCTACACTGTACTCATTATGGTGTAGGCTTTCCTTAGATTTGAGCGAATACAACAATTGAACTCATAATAAATATCTTCTCCAGCCCGAGGAGCCTTCGAGATGCCTGTGCCCCTCCAGTTTGCTCCACAAATGGCAGCCATGCTTTCAAATACCTTGGCCCCAAGCTCCAAAATTTTTTCCCTCAACAACGTCTCATCGCTCTCCTCCTTTAAGATGCTCCTTAAAAAACCTACTTTGACAAAGCTAAATGCTGTGATCGATATTACTCATTTGACAGCTTGGGACATTTTGCTGCATTAAAGGCACTACATAAATGCAAGTTAGAAACATAGGTCAGAATTTTCTGCCTGCCGGGCGAGCGGGCCTGACCCAACCTCCAGTGGGCGGGGAGATGATCCCCGCTGGAGAAGCGGGCCCCGCCACCATTTTACGTGGGCAGGCCAATTAAGGCCAGCCCAGCATGACGTCCGGCGGGAAGCGCTATGTGCTTCCTGTGCAGGCGGGGGGGCGGGGGAACTGGGGGACGACTCCCCAAAGGTGAGAGTGCGCTCTTTCACACATGCGCATGAAAGAGCGCACATCTCCCTGAGGCTAAGTGCTGCCTCAGGGAGATTGCTTCCACGTTGAAAAATATTAAAAATAGAAAAAAAAAATCCCTAACATGTCCCCCTCATGTGACAATGTCACATGAGATGGGACATGTTCATAATTTAACTAATAACTTCATTGAAATTTTTGAAACCCTGCATGAAACCTCATCCCACCAGTGGATGAGGTTTCATGTTTTATCTATTCGCCGCCGGGGCTCCTGGCCTGCCCGCCAACCTTAAGGTTGGACGGGTAGGTCCTTCAATTGTATAAATGATCCTGTCAATGGCCTCAATTGGCCATTGACAGGTTGGCGGGCCCGCAGCTGATTTTGCTGCGCCCCCGCCTTCCTGAAAATTTAAATGGGGGCGGGATGACGTCGGGGGTTCCGCCCGATGTCACCCGCGTCATTTTACTCGTCGGCGAACGGGCCCCGCCCCCTTCTCGCTGACGGAAAAATTCTGCCCATAAAAACAAAGAAAATTTATGGCAAAGAGGGGTCATTTGGCCCATCTTTTCTCCACCAGCCAAAAAAAGACCGAGCCGGCTTAATCCCATGGTCACGGTCCCTAGCCCTGTAGGTTACAGGACCTCAAGTGCATATGCTAGTGTTTTTTTTTAATGTGAATAAGGTTTCTGCCTCTACCATCCTTTCAGGCAGAGCATTCCAGAGCCCCACAACCCCTGGGTGAAAACGTTTCTCCTCAATTTCCCTCTAATCTTTCTGCCAATTAATTTAAATCTTTGCTCTCATTATTGACCCCACTGTGAAGGGAAACAGGTCCATCCCATCCACTCTATGAAGTGCCCTCAAGTTTATTGAAAGTAATTAACCCCACTTCAGTCTTCTGTTCAAAAGAAAACAACCCTATTCAATCTTTCCTCATAGCTAAAATTCTCCATTCCTGGCAACGTCCTCGTAAATCTCTGTAAAGAGCAGGTCAGAGGCTAGGAATCTTGTGACGAGTAACTCACCTCCTGACTCCCCAAAGCCTGTCCACTATCTACAAGGCACAAGACAGGAGTGTGATGGGATGCTCCCCACTTGCCTGGATGAGTGCAGCTCCCACAACACTCAAGAAGCTTCACACTGTCCAGGACAAAGCAGCCTGCTTGATTGGCGCCACATCCACAAACATTCGCTCCCTCCACCACCGACGCACAGTAGCAGCAATGCGTACCACCTACAAGATGCAATGCAGGAATTCATCAAGGCTCCTTAGACAACACCTTCCAAATCCACAAACACTATCATCTAGCAAGACAAGGGCAGCAGTTGGATGGGGACACCATCACCTGGAAGTTCCCCTCCAGGGCACTCACCATCCCTACTTGGAAATATATCACCGTTCCTTCACTGTAACTGGGTCAAAATCCTGGAACTTCCTTCCTAACAGCACTGTGGGTGCACCTATACCACATGGACTACAGCAGTCCAAGACGACAGTTCACCACCACCTTCTCAAGGGCAACTAGGATTGGGCAATAAATGCTGGACTAGCCAGCAAAGCCCACATCCTATGTATAAATTTTTAAAAATCTCTTCTGTATTCTCCTCAGTGTGATCATACCCCTCCTGTAATGCAGTCACCAGAATTGTATGTAGTATTCTAGCTATGGCCCAACTAGTGGTGTTTTATATAATTCTTGCATAACCTCCCCTGTTCTTATATTCTATACCTCGGCCAATAAAGGAAAATATCCCATATGCCTCCATAACTGGAGGTATAACTGGTGTGACTATGAGTGAGGCAGGTAGAGGGATCCAGGAAGTAGCACTGCATGGGCCTCAGCCCTTGCCCTTACCCAACAGGTTTGAGATTCTTGCTCCCTATGTGGGCGAGAGTGGGGACTGTAGGGAGGATGAGCAAACTGACCATAGCACCATGGTACAGGGAGCCATTCAAGTGGGGGGGAGAAAAGAAAAATGTAGTTGTAATCGGGGATAGTATAGTTAGGGGAATAGATACTGTTCTCTGTAGCCAGGATTGAGAGTCCCGAAGGCTGTGTTGCCTACCTGGTGCCAGGGTTAAGGAGATCTCATCTGGGCTGCAGAAGGACTTGGAGTGGGAGGGGAAAGATCCAGTTGTCGTGGTCAACTTAGGTACCAATGATATAGGTAGAACGAGGAAAGAGGTTCTGCTGAGGGAATATGAGCAGCTAGGGGCTAAATTAAAAAGCAGAACCAAAAAGGTAATAATCTCCAGATTACTACCTGAGCCACGAGCTAATTGGCACAGGGTCAATAAGATTAAAGAGGTAAATGTGTGGCTCAAAGATTGGTGTAGGAGAAATGGGTTTGAATTCATGGGGCATTGGCACCAGTACTGGGGAAAGATGGAGCTATTCCGTTTGGATGGGCTCTACTTGAATCAGGCTGGGACCAGTGTCCTGGCAAATCACATATCTAGGGTTGTAGATAGGGCTTTAAACTAAATAGTGGGAGGGGAGGGTTCAGTTGCATGGAAATATTAAAAATCAAAGTTTAAGGAGAGGGTAAGAGTGCAGGTTAGTGACAAGGCTGATTGTTACCAAAAAGTGAAAGGAAGGGACAGTGCGTGTGAACGCCATATTGCAAAGAATCATATAAGAGTAGGGAAAATTGACAATAGGGCAAACCTAAAGGCTTTGTATCTGAATGCGCGTAGCATTCAGAATAAAACTAATGAGTTAACAGCGCAAATAGAGACAAATAGGTATGATTTGTTGGCAATTACTGAGACATGGTTACAGGGGGAACAGGATTGGGAGTTGAATATCCAAGGGTACTCTGTTTCGGAAGGATAGGCAGGAAGGAAAAGAAGGGGTGTAGCTTTGTTAGTAAAGGAAGAGATCAGTGCTATAGTGAGGAATGATATAGGCAGTGGAGAGCAAGACATAGAGTCAGTTTGGGTAGAAATAAGAAATAGCAAGGGAAAGGAGTCCCTGGTGGGAGTAATCTATAGGTCCCCAAATTGTAGTTCAGCAGTAGGGCACAGTATAAACCAGGAAATACTGGGAGCATGTAAGAAAGGCACAGCAATAATCATGGGTGACTTTAATATGCATATAGACTGGACTAATCAAATTGGCAAGGGTGACCTCGAGGGAAGAGTTCATAGAGTGTATTAGAGATTGTTTCTTGGAGCAATATGTTGTGGAACCAACCAGGGAGCAGGCTATTCTGGATTTGGTTGTGTGTAATGAGATGGGATTAATTAATGATCTCAAAGTAAAGGACCCTCTCGGAAAGAGTGATCATAGCATGCTAGAATTTCAAGTTCAGTTTGAGAGCGAGAAACTTGAATCTCACACTAGTGTTCTGGAGTTAAACAAAGGTAACTACAAAGGCATGAGGGCAGATTTGGCCTAGTGGACTGGGCAGGAAGACTACGAGGTAGGACAGTTGATGAACAGTGGCAGATATTTAAGGAGATAGTCCATTCCTCCCAAGTAAAATATATTCCAAAGAGGAAGAAAGATGGTGAGAGGGGGAAAAAGCATCCATGGCTAAGCAAGGAAGTTAAATATAACAAAGGCAAAAACTAAGGCATACCAAATTGCAAAGGTCAGTGGCAGGCTGGAAGACTGGGAAACTTTTAAAGATCAACAAAGGGTTACTGAAAAAATAATAAAAGGAGCAAAGGTAAATGATGAAAGAAAACTAGCGCAAAATGTAAAAACTGATAGCAAAAGCTTCTACAAGTATATAAAAGGAAAGAGAGTAGCTAAAGTGAATGTTGGTCCATTGGATGATGAGACTGGGGAGTTAATAGTGGGGAACACAGAAATGGCAGAGACGCTTAATCAATATTTTGCCTCAGTTTTCATGGTGGAGGACACTAGTACCATCCCAATAGTAACAGGTAGAGCAGAGAGTATAGAGAAGGAGGAACTTAGGACAATCACCATCACTAGAGAAAAAGTACTGAGCAAACTATTGGGATTAAAGGGTGACAAGTCCCCAGGACCTGATGGCCTACCCAGGGTCTTAAAGGAAGTGGCAGCGGAGATAGTGGATGCATCGGCTATAATATTCCAAAATTCCCTGGATTCTGGAAAGGTTCCAGTGGATTGGAAAAATGCTAATATAACGCCCTTATTTAAAAAGGGGACGGGGGAGGGGGGGACGGGGGGGGGGAGGAGGCAGAAAGTAGAAAACTATAGGCCAGTTAGTTTAATGTCTATTGTTGGAAAATTGTTGGAATCCATTATTAAGGAAGTAGTAATGGGGCATTTGGAAAGTCAAAATGCAATCCATCAGTCAGCATGGTTTTATGAAGAGTAAATCATGTTTGACTAATTTGCTAGAGTTCTTTGAAGATGTGACAAGCAAAGTGGATAATGGGGATCCTGTAGATGTAGTATATCTGGACTTCCAGAAGGCCTTTGATAAGGTGCCACACAAAAGACTAATGAACAAGATAAGATCACACAGAGTTAGGGGTAATATATTAGCTTGGGTAGAGGATTGGCTAACCAACAGAAAGCAGAGAGTCGGGATAAATGGATCTTTTTCTGGATGGCAAGCTGTAACTAGTGGGGTGTCACAGGGTTCGGTCCTTGGGCCCCAACTATTTACAATCTATATTAATGACTTGGGTTCAGGGATAGAAGGTACTATGGCTAAATTTGCAGATGACACCAAAATAGGTGGGAAAGTAAGTAGCAATTAAGAAATAAGAAATTTACAAATGGATATGGACAGGTTAAGTGAACGGGCCAAAATTTGGCAGATGGAGATTAACGTGGATGAGTGTGAGGTTATCCATTTTGGTTGGAAGAGTAAAAAGGCAACTTATTATTTAAATGGAGAGAAACTTCAGAATGCTTCAGTGCAGAGGGATCTGGGTATCCTCGTGCATGAATCGCTGAAAGCTAGTGTGCAGGTACAGCAAGTAATAAGGAAGGCAAATGAAATTTTGGCATTTATTGCTAAAGGAAGAGAGTATAAAAATAGGGAAGTGTTGTTGCAACTGTACAAGGTATTGGTGAGACCGCACCTGGAGTACTGTGCACAGTTTTGGTCCCCTTACTTGAGGAAGGATGTTGTTGCATTGGAGGCAGTTCAGAGGAGGTTCACTAGATTGATTCCAAAGATGCGGGGCTCGTCTTATGAGGGGAGATTGAGCAGTTTAGGCCTATACTCGCTTGAGTTTACAAGGATGAGAGGAGATCTAATTGAGGTATATAAAGGCGCTAAAGGGGATAGACAAAGTAGACGTGGAGCGGATGTTTCGCCTTGTGGAGCATTCTAGAACGAGAGGCCATAGTTTTAGGCTAAGGGGTGGTAGATTTAAATCAGAGATGAGGAGGAATTACTTTTTTCAAAGGGTCGTGAATCTGTGGAATTCACTACCTCAGAGTGCAATGGATGCCGGGACGCTGAATAAATTTAAGGAGGAGATGGACAGATTTTTAATTAGTAATGGGTTGAAAGGTTATGGGGAGAGGGCGGGAAATTGGAGTTGAGGCCGAAATGAGATCAGCCATGATCATATTGAATGGCGGGGGCAGGCTCGAGGGCCTGAATTGCCTACTCCTGCTCCTAGTTCTTAATGTATCACCACTAAGCACGCACCCTGCTGCCTTCAAGGGATCTGGAGACATTAACTTCAAGGTCCCATTGTTCCTCTACACTTTTCAGTATCCTATCATTTATCATATGTTCCATTGCCTTGTTTTCCCTCCCCAAATGCACTAACTCACTTCTCCAGACTGAATTTGTCACTTTTCTGTCCACAGACAACTTCCTACAGCCCACAGCTTTCTTCCTCAATATCAACCACATGGCCAATTTCCATATCATCTGCAAAATTCTTTATCAAGCCCCCTTTGTTTAAGTCTAAATCACAGAATGCTTACAAAACAGCAGGAAGCCATTTGGCCCATTATGTCCATGCTGGCTCTCTACAAGACCAACTCAGCTGGTCCCACTCCCCTGCCTTTTCCCACGTAGCCCTGCAAATCTCTTCTCAGATAACTCTTACTCGCTGTGGAAAAATGTTTTAACTCATGTTGCTTCTGGTTCTTTTGGCAATCACCTTAAATCAGTGCCCTCAGGTTCACGACACTTCCATTTAAAGGAAGATTTTCTCCTAATTTAGTCTATCCAAATAATCCCTCATGATTTTAAGACCATAAGACATAGGAGCAGAAATTAGGCCCTTCAGCCCATCGAGTCTGCTCCGCCATTCAATCATGGCTGATAGGTTTCTCAACCCCATTCTCCTGCCTTCTCCCAGTAACCTTTGATCTCCTTACCAATCAAGAACCTATCTATCTTGGTCTTAAATACACTCAATGACCTGGCCTCCACAGCCTTCTGTGGCAATGAATTCCATAGATTCACCACTCTCTGGCTAAAGAAGTTTCTCCTCATCTCTGTTCTAAAAGGTCTTCCCTTTACTATGAGGCTGCGCCCTCGGGTCCTAGTCTCTCCTACTAATGGAAACATCTTCCCCACGTCCACTCTATCCAGACCTTTCAGTATTCTGTAAGTTTCAATCAGCTCCCCCCTCATCCTTCTAAACTCCATCGAGTATAGACCCAGAGTCCTCAAACGTTCCTCATATGTTAAGCCTTTCATTCCTGGGATCGTTCTCGTGAACCTCCTCTGGACCCTCTCCAGAGCCAGAACATCCTTCCTGAGATACGGGGCCCAAAATCACTCACAATATTCTAAATGTGGTCTGACCAGAGCCTTATAAAGCCTCAGCAGCACATCCCTGCTTTTATATTCTAGTCCTCTCGAAATAAATGCCATCTGTACCATCTCTTTCAAACTTACTCTCCAAAGAGAACCAATCTATTGTTGTAACTAGATCTGGGAAGAGGGGCTGTCTCAGGCACTCCCAGGGCAGGCATTACATTGATTGGATAGAGTAAAGCTCTCTCGACACTTCCAAGACTCTGGGAGGTGGTATAGCATGGGTTAGATACAGAATAAAACTTCCTCTGCAATATCCCATCAAACACTCCTATACCATGAAAACCAAAGAACCCAGTACGCAGCCCTGCAGCCCCGGAGATGCCTTCCAATCATCACCCTTTGTTCCTGTCACTGGGCCAATTTTGGATCCAACTTGCCACTTGCCCTGGAATCGCATGGGCTTGTATTTTTCAAACCAGTCTGCCATGTACGACTTTCTCAAAAACTTTGCCAAAATCCAGGTAGTCTACATCAAATATGCTCTCCTCACTGACTCTCCTGGTTGCTTCCTGACAAAATTCAAATCAAGTTAGATTTTTCCTTAAATCCATGCTGACTGAGCTTGATAAATCTGTGCCTAAATGACAATTTAGACTGTCCCTCAGAATTTCTTCCAATAATTTTCCCACCACCAAGGTCAAATTGACTGGCCTGTAATTACTTGGTTCATTCCTTCCTCCCTTTTTAAACAACGGTACAATGTTAACAGTCCTACAACACCATGCCTGTAACCAGAGAGGATTGGAAAATGGTCAGAGCCTCCACTATTTGTTTCCTTCCTTCTCTTAACAGCATGAGGGGGATACATTTCATCCGGTCCTGGCAAATTGTCCATTTACAAAGATGCTAAACCCCTTAATATTTCTTCACTCATTGCATTTATGCCATCCAACTCATGCCATAGCTACAATATCTGCATCTCACCCTCCTTTGTGAAACTAGATGCGAAGTATTCATTAAGAACCATGCCCATGTCAGTTGCTTCCAAAAACAATTTACCTTTGGTCACTAATTGGTTCTACTTTTTCCTTTGTTATCCTCTTGCTCTAAGGTATTTATGAAACATCTTTTTTTTATTTTTATGTCGAAATGTGAAATGAAGAGATGATTGAGATACAAGTGTGAAGTTCCTTTGCAACAATTATGAAGTAAGTTAGTGGCATTATTTCTCTTTTACTCTGATTTAAAATGCAAAAATTCTATTACCTCAAGGAAGAGTTGAGAAAATATAGAAATGCCATTAAAGAAAGGACAAGAGGCTGCCTTTTCAATATTTAAGCAACTACTGCAGGTTGCTACAGATAATTAGAGATTGGCACATGCAATTTGTAAACTCTGGGGCTTAAACAGCAGGATGCTGCAACGGCTTTTGGTCAACAAATAGTAGCAAAACTCGGTTTTCTTCAAACCACAAGGCAAGGTGTTAAACACAAAGATAAATTTTCCAGTGTAGTTTTGAGTCGGTTAAGATTCAGTGTATACCTAAAATAGCCAATACCTTTCAACAACGGTATATGTGAGGTTCTAAAATAAATGCAGAAACTCAGTCATCCAATTTTGACCTCACAGATGAGGGTTTGAAAGCAATGCCTATATCTCTTAAACTTGCTGAATGAATGAATGTGTAAATCTCAAAATTAGTTTCTTAGAACAGGAAGGAGCAAATTCACCTGTTCTAAAAGTGCGTAATTTTATCCTTGTAAGGTCACTAGTTAATCTACTTCAGTAATTGACTCCACCCCTGCCTCAGGCTCATCTGCTACTGAAACCCTCATCCACACCAACTGGCCAACCTCACATCTGCCACCTTGAATAAACTGGAGGTCATCAAAAACATTGCAGCTTTATCCTACCTCACTCCAAATCTCTTTCACCCAACATCCCTGTGATTGCTGACCTGGCTCCCAGTCCAGCAATTCTCAATTTTAAAACCCTCATCTTTGTTTTCAAATCCCTCCATGATGTTGCACGCCCAATCTCTAATCTCCTCCAGCCATACAATCTTCAAGGTATCTGTACTCTTCCAATTCTGGCCTCTTCCTCACCTGATTTTATTCATTCCACCACTGGCAGAGCTCTCCACCGCTCCATATAGGACCTGAGCACTGGAATTTCCTCTCTAATCATCTCTCTCTCTCCCCCTTTAAGATGCTCCTTCGCACCTGCTGCTTTAATCAAGCTTTTAGTCATCTGTGCTGATATTTCTCTCTGTGGCTTGGTGTTTTTAGTGATAATTTATTATGAAGTTTTACTTTGTTAAATGCGTTACATAAACGTAATGTAACAGGGAAGAGGGTGTGTAATTTTAAACAGCCCCGATTTCTCCTCTCACCACCTGTCCGCAAACAGAAAAGGTGTTTTTGGTTTTTGATTTCCTCCTTTATAAGTGGTGGCATATTTTTCAACCCCTTAGTTTTGATGTGATCCAATTTCTATTAATAACCCCCACAGCAAACTTGAGATAGGGTGAACTAAACGGGTTAGTTTATTTTCCACACACAAAACACGGGAGGGGGTATCGCTACATAGACCCCGGTACATTCATACAATAAAGGAGGGATAATGGGGAAAAAAAGAGGGGCAGGGCAAAGACCACAGAGAAGATAAGAAGGATTGATTCTGGACTCTGAACTCAGGTGAAACAAAGTCCAATAGTGTATTCTTTCAGAGTCAGCAGGCTGAAGACGGATGATGGATAATCCACTTTTCCAGTAGAGATGACTTCTCCAATGGGATCGGCACAAAGGTGATTTTGTCTTGTAGGTTCTGGTACAGAAGTTCAAAAGTTCCAGCAGAAACATTGTATGTCGGGAGCCAGGTAATCAAAAACCTGGACAGTGTCCTTTTCCTGCTGCTGTCCGCTAGATGGAAAATGGCAAACTACCTTTTTCAGCTCCACTAGGCAATATTACAGGCTCTAGCAGCTTTTGGGGGGGCGGGGTGTCATGTGACATGGCACCCACTTCTCCTTGGTTTGAACAAAGAATGTATATTCCTTGTCTGTATTCTTCAGATAGTTAATGTTTCAGCCATTAATAAGTTCAGAGGTTTCAGGGTCCTTTTGTCCTTGCAGACTGACCGTCTCCATTGGCCAGGGTCTTGCCTTAGAAATGTCAAGGTACTTTGTACATTTCATTGGGATTTGATCTCTGCAGTCACAGGGGCATTAGTGCCTCCTTAGAGATAACAAGGTTGCTGCTGTTCTGAAGGTCAGAAATTCCTTTCATGCGAGTCATAGCCAGTCATGGCTTCAGTCATTTTAAAGCCTTTGTCCAGTTTTAAAGTATATTTATTGTGAAAACAGAGTGAGGTCTTAGACCCCTGACAGTAAGTACTAAACTGTAAGCTACTGGATCATAACAAGAATAGTTTAGATAGAAATCTTGCAAAAATGCATGCTATGTATTAATCTTTTATAAATATTGGCTGCAGTTTCCCCAAGACTTCAGTACAATTCGCCAATATATTTCTTCAAATCAACTTTTTCCCCCCTACTTGAACTAAAAGCAAGATAACTTGCATTTACATACCACCTTTAACCTCAGATAAACATCCCAAGATGCTTCACATGAGCCTTGGATAAAATTTGAAAATAAGTTACATAAGGAGGTAATGGACAGGCAACCAAAAGCTTGGTCTAAGAGTTATGTACTAAGGAATAATTAAAAAAGTAGAGGGGTAGAGCAGTTTAAGGAGAAAATTCCAGAGCTGAGGCCCTTGACAACTAAAGGCACAGTCACCAATGGTGGAGCAATGAAAATGGGGGATGTACAAGGAGGACAGAATTAGAGTAGCGCAGAAGATGGTTATGAATACCGATGATCTGCCCAAGGGCCTGTCCTCTGCTCATTTCTCCACACTCATGTTCCTGCACTTTCCTCTTCAGTTCCTTATACGAGCCTCCCATTTTTAAAAATTTCAATGGGTAATGAGCAATTTGATTAGGGAAAAGAGTACATGAGGTGGTTTCCCATTGCCTTCTGCATGTGTGCTTAAAGAAATCACAACCCTCTTCCCAAAGGATCCATTGCCTGTAAGCAGCTGTTTCCCTCACATTTCTAGCTCTTCCGCCTTTACCAATGAAAATTCACTGGTTGTGCCTTGGCCATTGCTCATAGACACGAGCATGGGACTCTTACCTGTACCAACAATGACCACCTATCGTCTCAAATGACCCTTCTATTCTGCCGAGCAATATGCTAATCATTTTGTCAAGTCAATGTGCTTACCTTATGCTTCAATTAGCCTGAGGTTTTCTACTCCAGAATAGAGGTGTTCAGAATAGAAGAGACAAAAGTAGGATTTCTCCCAGAACATTGCGCCTCCATTAATAAGAATTCCTTGTTTAAAGAGTATGTGGGCAAGAACTTGCTAAGGCTTATAAAACAGATCAAAAGCCAAGTCACAACTTGCTTTAAAAGGGCAGACCCCATTTCAAACTAAACAAGGCTGAGGCATCAAAAGTATAATCACCATCTAAAATAATTGTTTCAAAAGTTGGGTAAATTTTTGATCATGTGTAATTACTTTCAGATGCCAGGGGTTTTTGATTGTGTACATCATTGAACAAGGGGCTAGATGGTCTACTGGGTTTCCTTTTTAGGGCCCAGTTTCCAATTTAATCTGGACTGACTGAAGTCTCTTCTATTGTCTGGCTATAAAGGTCATACTTCAAACCACTAGACGATCTCAGTTGGTCACGCACAGTAAGTGGCCCAATTTAGCACTGACTGGTAACCTCACTCAAACCACAGGAAACCAGGTGAGAGAAGTAGAAAAATACCACATAGGTGCAGCAGTCACTTCTTCAGATGAAGCACATTGTAGGGAAAAATAAGGGAGGTTTATTTTATATTTTATAGTCTAATTTACAGCCGTGCCGTATCTGATCTAATGCTGAGAACAGTTGACTGAATAAATGCGTTTCACTTTACATATCTCACCTTGACAAGCACAGAATTCACCAAAAAACAAAATGCAGACTGAAGTAGGAACCACATACGAAACGCATTTCATAAATAAGCTCTTACAGCAAAGATTCCCCACTGCATTCTATGGGAACTTGAAGAGGTCATGAAATAAACTATATATTGCAATAGATAAATGCCCAAATATTCCATGTAGGCACAGCAATAGTAATAACTGTGAAACATTAAACATCCACGATGATTTCAAAACATCCACAAGGGAAGGAAGACAAGAGGCAGATTAAGAGCAAAACTCTCTCGAATATCGAACTGCCCTTTTGCCAAAATGAGAGAGGTCGCTTCCCTAGACATTACATGGTGCACTTTGGTTACTGGAATCCTTATTCCATGATATTGAAACCGATTCATTATAATTTGGTACACTGCCTTTCCAACTAATTATGTTTTGAAATGGAATCATCTTCCCATTGAATAGGATAATTTCTGCAGGCTCCACCTGTACCCCAAGGCCTGCAGGGATCAAAGACCTGTCTAGACTACAGTGTTATCAACAAACTCTCAAGGGCTCAATACAACGGATAAAGCTTACCCTTGCGCAGTGAAGCCAAGTCACCATACTTTGAACTTCAGCACAAGGACAGGAAAATCAGGGTTTCCCTTTAAATTTAAAAGGTCTAACAAATTGACTCAATGTTAACGAAAAATTTCAAGGGTGAGTATTCTTTGTCTCCAAGCAAACCACTACTTCGGAAACATAAAACAGACGGGGGGGAAAAAAATCAAGCAAAAGTATTGGCAGAGGGCAACTACATGTTTAAGTAGCCATCAAGCTCATGTTATTCATGACTAGCACAGTGCATCAGTTATTTCACTGTGGTAACTTGCTGCAATTTCCAGAATCTGGGTAGGTGTTTCATTTTATACTCAGATATAAAAAACAGAAAAACTTTGCAGGTCTGGCAGTGTCTGAGGAAAGAGAAACAGAGTTAATGTTTCAAGTCCGTATGACTCTTCTTCTGATATATTGGTTTAAAACAGCATGAAATACATTCAATTAAAACTTTACTCAAACTTGACTAACTTCACAAAAAGGTTAGATTACTGTTTTTATTCTTGAGTTGTGGGGGCAGCAGCTTTTCAAAAGGTTTTGGTGAATATGTTATTTGCTTTAAATGGAAGTCACTGTTGAAGAATGAAAGCAATTCAGAGAGTTGACACGTATCTGGCTTTTCAGAAGGCATTTGGATAAAGTGCTACACAATGGACTCATTAGGAAAATTGAAGTCCGTGGGATTCGAGGGGCAATAGCAGCACGAACACAAAATTGACTGCGACACAGAAAGCTGAGGGTAGCGGTCAACAATTATTTATCAAATCGGAGGGATTGTTATTAGGGCCACTGCTCTTTTTGAAGTACAATAATGAGCTGGGTTTAAATTGGGAGGCATCATTTTGAAGTTTGCAGATGAGACACAGCTTGGAACTGTAGTAAACAGAGAAGATACTAACAGACTTCAGGAGAACTGAGAGGCGAAAGAGCCACTCGCCTGGCAGATTAAATTTAATGCAGGAGAGTGTGAAGTGATACATTTTGGAAGGAAAAACGAGGAGGGCACTGTAAACTAAGTCGTACAATTTTAAAGAATGGTACCAGGGGTGAGGAACTTCAGATTAGAGAAATTGGGGTTTTTCTTCTCCTCAACACAAAAAGTTAAAGGGATATTTTATGGAGGTTAAGTTATAAGATGAATAGATAGGGGGAAACGGTTTTCACTGGTAGGACAGTAAGTAACCAAAGAACATAGATTTAAGATAATTGGCAAAAAAAAAGACCTGGGAGGAAATTAGATTTCTTTTCCTAAGCAATGGCTTGCGAAGATTTGGACGTGATGCACTGCGTGAAAGGGGATGGAAGTAGATTCAGTAGTAAGTTTCCAGAGGGAACTGGATAAATACTTGGAGAGAGATTTGCAGGGCTATGGGGAAAGAGGGGGGAGGTGGGACTAATTGGATAGCACTTCCAAGAGCCAGCACAAAAATGATGGGCCAAATGGCTCCCATATGCTCTGTGATTCTGTGGAATTGAAGCTTATTTTTAATTTCGGTCTACATAAGGAGTTACATTAGCTGTCAACTGAGTGGCAGGCCTCTTACAATGCAGTGCACTGCAAATTATTCTCACCTTTTTCCTGCCCTATTACTCAAAAATGACCAAACAACATCCAAAAACTTCTCAACTTCAGGGCATACTGCCAGCTATCCAGCATAGAAACTCAACTTTTCCAGAACAGAAAGTATCGTTCCTTATGCAAGACACCCCCAAACAAACAAAGGATCCTTCAGATGGTTTTCAAAAAGATTTCTGGCAGCTGGCCCAAAACATTTACAATAAGATCTCCCTTTTCTACTATCTACACTGACATAGTTGGGAGGAGAGCCCACCCACCTCCAGCCAGACAATACAGCTATACCCTGTTTCAAGTAGGCCTGATAAGCGTAGCTTTGTTATTACGAAGTTAAATATTACTACCGGTTTTTTCACTAAACGTATAGCTTAGCCCGTCACAAAGTAGTTTGTTAAACATAGATGCAGTTCAAAAAGATGCTGGACTTCGAGTGCTCAAATAGGCCTTTGCGTGTGTGCACTACATTCTGCGCATGCCTAAGGGCCCAGAAGGTTCGCAGCTGCGGGGTCAACATTTTGCTTAGGTCCAGGGAACTCTTCCAAAGGAGCGAAAGTGGCAAATTGTTATGCATGTGCATGGAAAGTTCTAGAAGGTCCTTCAGACAGCATTCAACAAACGTGCAGCATTCTGCACACGTGCATGGAGTGTTCAGGAAAGGTGTGCCCCAGAAGACAGCCAACTAGCAAGATTCCAAAGGTGCTGCTTTATTTTGCTTCTTGTTTTACAGGGTCAAATTGTGAATAAAGCCTGCAAGATAGCAACCAAGCATGCATTAAGTGACAAGGGCTGCACTATTCCCAAAAAGAGACGACAAACCATTCCTTTAGAACAGAAAGTAGAAGTGCTATGGCGTGGTGACACTGATGAGGAAGCAGCAGCCATGCAGAGTTCTCTTGGCCTTCTACTAATGACTGCGTGCACCAGCAATAAGAACAGAGTGGGAAAAGCGCTACCCCTCCAAGTGTCACGGAGATTACCTGTACTGGATGCAGCGTGTTAGAAAACATGTTAGAAAAAATTATTGAGTCTTTAGATTGAGAACCAGAACCAAAGGAACATGCCTATCATCCAAGAAAAGCCTAAGAATGTTTGTGTAATGACCTGAAACACAAGACGGTGAGTTCTACCATCAAACCTTTTATGCAAGTCGTGGTTTGTTTGATAGATTCAAGGAGACGCCATAGCCTACACAACAGGATGAATGGTGAAGCTACGAGTATGGACAATGAAGCAGCCAATAATTACTCCGCCACGAGGTAGACTGCACAGCACAGCAAATCTTCAAAATGGAGGAGACAGGCCTTTTTCTGGAAGAGAATGCAGTACATTTATTTCAACAAAAAAAGAAAACCGCACAAGGATTCAAGCCAGCTAAGGATCAGCTGATTTTATTGCAATGCAGAAGGTGACTAAGATTAAGCCTCCACTTGTGTACCACTCAAAATCCACAAGCAATGAAGGGGTACAGCAAAGGATACCTTCCTGTAATTTGGAGGTCAACTAAGAAAGCTTACATGATAATGAAAGTCTTTTGAGTGATTTTCAGTGCATTTTTACCCAGCTGTCAGGAATATTATGCTCAGAAAAACATCTTCAAAGTTTTATTACTTCTGGACAATGCCCCAGGACATCCTTCATATCTCAACAACCTCTCCAAAGAAGTCTGCGTAGAATACCTCCCTCAAAGCACCATGCCCTTGATCCAACCCATGAATCGAGGTGTTATCACCACTTTCAAGGCTTACTATCTGGACAGGATTTTGTACAACTCATCAAGGAGACTGACGGTGAAGGAAAGCCAATGATACATGAGTTCTGGCTTGACTATAACATTGTTCAGGCAATTAACAATATTGCAAATGCTTTGGAGGTGGTAAAATAGTCAACCATGAATAATGTATCGGGCAAAATCTTTCTTGAAGTCATTCACAACTTCCGAGGCTTCAATAAGCCAACTGGATCTCTTCCAAGGCATAGTGACTATGGTCAACAGGGTGGGATTTTATGAAGTGGACCAAGATAACATTGAGAAGGTGGAGTCCCCAGTGAAGCTTTGACAAATGTGGAGCTGATAGAGCTCACTCCTGCTCAAGCTGCATCAGAGGAAGATGAAAAGAAAGAGGAAGCATCAGAAGACAAGTAATGAAAATTACAACACATTTGAGGTTTTCATGTTCATTGACAGAGAAATTTTTGAAGATTCTTTTCAAAGAAAAGGGTCATCAGCTGTTACAGGGAACTGTACCAAAAGAAGCACAAAGTGCAACAATCCATTCAAGCATTCTTCAAACCTGCAAAACGTGAGACAGAAGAAAACCCACCTCATTGATTGTGAGTGTTCACTGTTTTTGTGAATTGTGCATTGTCTGAATTGTGTTGTGTTCATTTTTAGCTTATAAGTGATACATATTTCATGCTTAGGTTACACTTTGAGGTCAAAAACTTGGATTGGGAATGCATCTCCCAATTTTGCATGCATTTAAATGTGAAACCTTGGTTTGATACAAGGACTGGCTTCCAGGAACATATTTACTACATTCTACTACTTACAATGAAGTATTGCTGTATAAAGATGAATGCACACTTACACCACCTCTTACATGTAACCATGAATCATACAACTGTAAAACATGAACTGAAAATCACTTTACAGAACAGAATACACCAACATTGAATCAATGTGCTTCACATTCCCCTCAATTTTATAAAAAGAAGTCTTTCAGCAAAATTGAAAAGCACGAAGTGCTTCAGTGCTGGACAATATTGCTGATCCTAGATCTTAGGCAGAGATGATTAAACTGACATTGCAGGAGGGCACGATGATGGAATTGGCCACATGTACTAACTTGACTGCAAATGTTTTGTGGGTCTTTGCTAGTTTTATACAAGAGCTGTGTCTAGTTCTGGAAGGCTGGGACACAAAACTGGAATGCTAATTTTTTTTTAAAATTCATTCAAGGGATGTGGGCTTCACTGGTTGGACCAGCATTTATTGTCCTTCCCTAGTTGCCCTTGAGAAGGTGGCAGTGAGCTGCCTTCTTGAACCACTGCAGTCCACCCACAGTGCTGTTAGGAAGGGAGTTCCAGGATTTTGACCCAGTGACAGTGAAGGTATGGGAATATATTTCCAACTAAGGATGGTGAGTGACTTGGAGGGGAACTTCCAGGTGGCGGTGTTCCCATCTATCTGTTGCCCTTGTCCTTCTAGATGGTAGTGGTTGTGGGTTTGGAAGGTGCTGTCAAAGGAGCCTTGGTGAATTTCTGCACTGCATCTTGTAGATGGTACACACTGCTGCTACTGTGCGTCGGTGGTGGAGGGAGTGAATGTTTGTGGATGGGGTACTAATCAGGCAGGCTGCTTTGTCCTAGACGGCGCCAAGCTTCTTGAGTGTTGTGGGAGCTGCACTCATCCAGTCAAGTAGGGAGTATTCCATTACACTCCTGACTTGTGCCTTGTAGATGGTAGACAGGATTTGGGGAGTCGGGAGGTGAGTTACCATCACAGGATTCCTAGCCTCTGACTTGCTCTGGTAGCCACCGTGTTTATATGGCCATTAGTTTGCGTGTGTTGAAACCTATGACTTATTAATACGTCAGTAACAACATAAGTTTCTTTCATGATTCCTCATCTCTTCCTAGCTACCTGGGCAGATATTTACCAACCGGCTCCAAATCCAATACTGGAAAAAAGTGTAGCCAAAGGCAACAACTACACCAGGTCAAAACAAGAGTAAGCAGGTATATTATTAAAGAGCACAGGGTTGCACTTAATTGCAAGATGAATAATAATTTGTCCTTCGGTCAAAAATAACACACTCAGGTGATACTTTAATTTTGTTTTCATGCAACATCCCCCCCACCACCAGTGACAGCTCAAGCCAGCCCAGCCTCCTGGATAGACACAGGCTCCTGGCATCACCTACGCCTGAAGGAAGCCACATGTGATTAAAGTTCACACTTTTGTTTCAAGTATTGTTAATTGGTCATCATTAATTCTATCAACTGACCTTTGTTGTTTTTCAGTGAGGCTTTTTACGTCATGGCAAACATCCAACTATTAAACAAATGTTACCAAGGTAGTGGCAAGAACGTGGAACCTTATCACAGGGGAGGCTGGACAAGCACATGAAGGAGAAGGGAATAGAGGACTATCCTGATGGGAGGAGGCTTGACTGGAGCATAAACACCTGCGTAAAGTGTTGGGCCAAATGATATGTTTCAGTGCTTGCAATCCTATGTATTCCGGTGATTATACTGAAAAACACTGTTCAGAATACAAAACTCATGGGTGGAAGCAACAAAGGGTTAGAAAGACTAAAAGATAAGTGACACATCAGATAAAAATGCCACAGGGGAATCAGACCAGAGCACTCAGGAGGCTTACAAATGAGAGAGTATTTTAAAATGAATCTAATGACTTCAAATCATGTTTTTTTTTTGTCAAAACAGTTGGGTGAGGGGAATTTAGTTTTTAAAACCTACAGCCAACTTTTCCTCCACCATGCTTTGCTGTGGGAGAAAGGTGAAAAGCACATCAGCTCTAATTTCATGTTCAATTTTAAAAGATCCTTCTACAAAGCTAGAACCATGTTTGAGATGGAGACAACTCCAAAAATTATATTAGTCACCAAGTTGATATTTGCGTCAAAGCCCTAGGAGTCTTCAACTGAGTGGAATTTAATACTGGTAGTTTCTTTCCAAGGACCATTTTTTAAAATTGTTTATAAAACAGTGGACAATGTCAAATTTATTGGAAATGTCTAGCTACTTTGAAATGATAGTGGTAGGCAGTCGCCTTAAACTGTGGCAGTCTGTAGAGTGGTGATTATGCTCCCACAAATGGTAATGAGCAGGGAATCACAGTATATTGACTCAGCAATGAAGAAATAGCAATATATCTCCAAGTCAACATAGTACATGCCTTTGAGGGGGAAACAGGCATGATGTTCCCACAACATTTTTGCTCTTGTCCTACACAAGGCAGAAAGTAGGTAGGCACTATTGAAGCTGCAGAATGCAATGCATTCTGTAGATTTACATTCTGCTGCCATGGCATCGCAGTCATGGAGGAGGTGAGAATATTAGTCCACTTTGAACCAATCAAACATATGCCTCTGTGCTGGATGTCTCAAGCTTGAGTGCTGCTGTGGTAGCACCCACCCAGGCAAGTGTTCCATCACACTTCTGACTTGAGCCTTATAGACAGTGGATAAGCCAATGTTGAAAAGCGTTTCTTGAAAAAAGACTGGAAACTCAAGTCACACAACTGCATTTTTTTTTTGAGTTTGAGCAATTCCCATGAACAGAGTGGCTAAGCCATTAGAGGTCTCAAACTGATCATCAACATCTTTCATTTTAAGGACGGATATCCTGGTTCTAAGTAGTGCTTTGAGGGGTCAGATGAGCCATTCGGAATACCTAGACTCTGTCCTATTCTTTGTGGGGAATCTAGAACTAGAGGGCACAGTTTAAAAATAACGGGTCTCCCAATTAAGACAGGGAGGAGGAATTTCTTCTTTCAGAGGTTCGTTAGTCTTTGGAATTCTCTTCCACAGAGAACAGTAGAAGCTGGGGCATTAATATATTCAAGGCAGAATCAGACAGGTTACGATCTACAGGAGAGTCAAGGGTTCTGGGGGAAGAAGCAGAAAAGTGGAGTTGAAGCCACAATCAGATCAGCCATGATATTATCAAATGGCAGAGCAAGCTTGATGGACCATATGGCCTACTCCTGCTTCTATTTCCTATGATCTTATGATCTTGTAGCCAGCGGCTTGTTAAAAGATGCTCCATTGCAGCTTCTGGTCAATGATGATGGAGGGCATAGCGATGGTGATTTTATTGAAGGTAAGATAATCACCATGATTCAATTTCTGTTTCTAATTGCAAGGACGATTTGTGCAGATTGGTTACAACATTGAAGCCTAATTCTATTATACATTATAATCATAGAAGCAGAAATTTGGCCTTAGCTTACATCCTGATATTAAATACTGATTAAGCTATTTTACTTATTAAGTCATCAGCAGTAATGCCAATATTGAAAACAGTTTCTTGACAAAAGATTAGAAACTCAAAAAAAAATGCAGTTGTGAGCAATTCCCATGAACAGGGTGGCTAAGCCATTAGAGGTCTCAAACTGATCGTCAACATCTTTGATTTTAAGGGTGATATCCTGGTACTAAGTAATGGTTGTAGGTACAGGATTGTGTTAGAGCTTTGATTCAAGAGAGATTGTCATATTAGGTTGCATTTCCAGTTCTACTGCTCCACATGTACTTTCAACCCTTGCTGTTGTTCTGCCTCACTGTTGGGAACATGACGCACAAGAAGCAGAGAGGTGGCACCTGAGTAAGTTAGAAATGAGCTTAACAGGCAAACAGCTGGGAAGTTTAGCCTAGCATACAGAGTTAAAAAAAAACATTCCTGCAAGATCAGGTGCTTTTACGAAGATGAACCTCTCACCCCAGACTATTTATGGCACTTCAACTAAAATGAAAACACTCATGTCTTTACCAACATTCTTCACTAGCCATGGTCTGAACCTGCATCTTTTCATTTGGAAAGCCATGGGGCATTAAGTTTTTGTCAATCTCGAGCAATTTCAAACAGGAGGCAGACTACATATGCAGTTGGCAACATACAGTGACAATTAGGCTGCAGGGCACAGGATAAAAGAACTGATACATGTGCGAGCATGTGCCCAATTTGTTTGGGAAGGGGTTGCTAAAGAGAGAAAAATATAGGGATTTCACAACTTACCTATATTGTTACATCAGTATATGGCAGATATGCTGCGGTCATGTTAACGAACTGATAATGTGATTTAGTATATTAATAACTTTGTTGCAGTTGGAGACAATGGAGGGGAATTGTCTACTAGGGAAGTTCTGAGCCTCAGTTTTAAGTTTCAAGATTTTAAGATCAAACTAAAGAAAGCTGCACTTTGCATCAAGCAAACTTTTTGGGGGGTCAAAATCAAACAGGGAGAAAAATCCCCCAATCCAGCCGAGATACAATTCGTGGCAGAACTACAAAGGCCTCATGCAGTTGCTGCTTTGTAGTCTTTTCTCAGATTGGGAAATTGTGCAGAGAATTTATTGAGTTCAGTGAGATAGCAGCCCCTTTATATCACATCTATAGGGTAAGCCACGTAAAGACAGCACTCAAGAACTGAGGCTGAGAATCTCCCCGAGCATTTGAAAGTCTAAAAAAAGCATTCCCCCAGACTCCAACCTGGCAGAGCCCGATCCTTCAAAAGGCTTTTACTATGAAAATGGTAAGTGACAGGCCAATGCATATCTGCAAGACATATAATGCAAGAGGTGGATAGAAAAGGTATTCAAGTAGGTTGCTCCTCATGCACTCATCCATGATAAGATTAGGAACAAAAAGTTCATCATAATGGCACAGGCAGCAGTTATTCAGCTAGTTAACATCCCCAGTTCTCTGTAGAACAATCCAGTCAGCTCCATTTCTCCCCACTTTACCCCCATAGCCATACATTTATTTCCCTGAAATGCCTATCCAATTTCCTTCTGAAATTCATCTCCCTTCAGCTACACTTGTAAGCAGCAAGTTCCAGGTCATTGTCACTTGCTGCGTAAAAAATTTCTTCCTGACATCACCACCAACCCCACTCCACCCCACATCCCACACCCAATAACGTAAATTTGTGGCCCCTAGTCCTCGTATCATCAGCTAATAACAGCTTATCTTTGTTGACTTTGACCCCAAAAAAGTTTGTTTGCTGCATAAGTACAGCTTTCTTTGGTTTGATCCATAAGCTGTCATAATCTTGTACATCTCAATCAAATCTCCCCTCGACCTTCTTTGCTGCAGAGAAAAACCACAGCTCCTCTAACCTAACCTTTAGCTAAAATCCCTCATCTCAGGAACCATTCTAGTAAATCTCCTCTGCATCCTCTCAAGGACCTTCACATCTATCCTAAAGTGAAACAAATTGACACTTCTCTAACTGTGACTTAACCAGAGCTTATAAAGGTTCAGCATAAATTCCCTGCTTTTCTACAGAGTCTCTCTATTAATGAAGCCCAAGATCCCATATGATTTGTTTACCACTCTCTGTCCTGTTGCCTTCAAAGACCAATGCACCTGAACCCTCAGGTCCCTCCATCTCTGCACACTTTACCACAACTCCATGTTTTCTGTCCTTAAGCCAAGCTGATATTGACCCTCCTATTCCATGAGCCTCAGTTTTGGTAGCCATCCTTTCATGTGGCATTTTGTCAAATGCTTTAAAATCCATATAGACAACATCCACTGCATTCCCTTCACCAACTTTCTCTGTTACTTCATCAAAAAAATTCAATTAGTCAACCACGGTCTACCTTTTAGAGTTGTGTGCTGGCTTTCCTTAACTAACTCAAGCCTCTCCAAGTGCCTGTTGATTTCTCCCCACCCTCTGATTAGAACCATAGAAAGGTTATGATGCAGAAAGAGGCCATTCAGCCTATCATGTCTGCACCGACCAATAAGGAGAAAAGAGAAACTAACCGCTTATTTTAATCCCACTTTCGAACACCTGATCCGTAGCCTTACAGGTTACAGCACTTCAGTTGCAGATCCAGGTACATTTTAAATGAGTTGAGCGTTTCAGCCTCAACTTAGACAGTGAATTCCAGACATCCCCCACTCTTTAGGTGAAAAGGATTTTCCTCATGTCCCCTCTAATCCTTCTAACAATCACTTTAAATCTATGCCCCCTGGTAATTGACCCATCAGCTAGGGGAAACAAGTCTTCTCTGTCTACCCTATCTAGGCCCCACAATTTTGTACACCTCAACTTGTCACCCCTCAGCCTCCTCTGTTCTAAGGGAAACAACCCTAGCCTATCCAATCGCTCCTCACAGCTGAAATTTTCAAGCCAAGGCAACATTCTTGTAAATCTCTTCTGCACTCTCTCCAGAGCTATTACGTCCTTCCTGTAATGTGGCGGCCAGAACTGTACACAAAATTCCAGCTGTGGCCTAACCAGTGTTTATACAGTTCCATCATTACATCCCTGCTTTTGTATTCAATACCTCACCCAATAAAGAAAAGCATTCCATATGCTTTCTTGACCATCTTGTCCACCTGCCCTGCCACCTTCAAGGACCTGTGGACATGCACTCCAAGGTGATCATCACTTCCTCAACCCTTCTCAATAACTTCTCATTTATTAAGTATTCCCTTGCTTTGTTTGCTCTCCCCAAATGCATTACCTCACACTTTTCCAGGTTGAATTCCATTTGTCACTTCTCTGCCCACTCAACCAAACCATTGATATCATTCTAGAGTCGACAGCTATCCTCTTCACTGTCAACTGCATGGCTAATTTTTGTGCCATCTGCAAATTTCCCAATCATGCCTCCCATATTTAAGTCAGAGTCATACGGCACAGAAACAGGCCCTTCGGCCCATTGTGCCCATGCTGACCATCAAGCACTTATCTATTGTAAACCCATTTTCCAGCACTTGGTCTGAAGCCCTGTATGCTATGGCGTTTTAAGTGCTCATCTAAATACTTCTTAAATGTTGTGAAGGTTCCTGCCTCTACCACCCCCTCAGGCAGTGTGTTCCAGATTCCAACCACCCTCTCGGTGAAAACACTTTTCCTCAAATCCCCTCTAAACCTCCTGCCCCTTACCTTAAGTCTAAATCATTAATATATACAACAATCAGCAAGGGCCCCAACACAGAACCCTGTGGAACACCACTGGAAACCATTTTCCATTCACAAAAGCATCCATCAACCATTGCCCTTTGTTTCCTGTCACTGAGCCAAATTTGGATCCAACCTGCCACCTTCCCCAGTATCCCATGGGATTATAGTTTCTAAAACCTTACCCAATATGGATGTTAAACTCACTGGCTTGTAGTTGCTAGGACTGTCCTTCTACCATTTGTTTAATAAGGGTATTAATTTTGCCATTCTCCATTCCTTTGGAATCTCCCTGTATCTACGGAAAATTGGGAGATTATAGCAAGCCCTTCCACTATCTCTAATTCAGTAACTTGGGATGCAAGCCCTTGAACAAGGCGACCTTTCCACAAAGCAATGCCAGCCTTACCAGTGCCTCCTTGCCCATCAATTTTCATTCCATCCATTACCTTTACCATCTCCACTTCTGATATTGTCAGCATCCTCTTCTTTAGTAAAACACTGTTACAAAGTACTTAAGTGTTCTAGCCTTGCATGCACCTCCAGGCATAGATCACCCTCTTCGTAACTAATAGGACCCACCTCACCTCTTACTACCCATTTACTATTTAAATGCAATCCTTTTTTAAAATAACAAAACTTTTCAAAACACTAGTTTCTAATCTTGTTCCTGATCAAAACTCTGTACAGGAACTGTTTGATACTGAAGCTTAACATGTATAACAAAGTTCAAATCCCTCCTTTCTCTCGGCAACAAAAACTCCTGATCAGGAAGACAGTCAAAGGCTACTTATTCCTGAGGCAAAAACAGAAAATGCTGGAAAAACTCAGGTCTAGCAGCACCTGTGGAGAGAGAAACAGAGTTAACATTTTGAGTCTGTATGACCCTTCTTCAGAGCTCCAAAGGGTCATACAGACGCAAAACATTAACTCTGTTTCTTTCTCCACAGATGCTGCCAGACCTGCTGAGTTTTTCCAGCAGTTTCTGCTTTTGTTTCGGATTTCCAGCATCTGCAGTATTTTGATTTTTACTTATTCCTGAGCTTGTGTCATGAACAGCTGGGGAGAAGAGAGGAACAACAAGCATGACAACAAACCAGGTGGAGAAATAGGAGGCATGAGACCATCTCCTTCCCAGCTGCACGAGTATACTAATAACCTACTCCGCTGGGATGATCCAGTTTCCCTTTACTAATTGTATTCCTCCAGGGATTAAGTAATGCACAGCTAGAAAACAATGTAGGAGAAATAATATGCAAATAATAAATGCATATTACAACGCAAAAGATAAGCTGATAGTCCTGCAATCACGTTTACTTCTGTAACCAATACAACAACAGTTTCACCAAAATATCATTACCTGCAGTATTTTGTAATCATACTTCTGGCATATTCATAAAATGGGAAACACTACTGCAAAGTATTGGTGAAATTGGTGCAAAGTAGGTTTCTTTGGCCTTTCAAATACTGCTCAAGTTGCAAACAACACGCACATTCTCTGATTTTTCTGGAAAATAGCTTTGGCCCAAGTTTTGTACATACAACAATTAAATTTTGACTGCTTTTGTGCCAGAACACTGAAGGGCAAAGGAACAACAGTGGTATAATCAATAACAATCCAAAATTATGGTTTTGCTCTGTTCTATTATGCAATAGAACAAGAAAATATTCTTATTCATCCGCAATGCCAACATTCATTCTCCTCCCTTAATTGCCCAAGGTGGCGGTGGTGGACCTTCATATCGAACTACTGTGTAGCAGTTTGATGCATCTGAATGGCTTGCTACGCTATTTTAGAGGTGATAAGAGGGTCAACCACTTTAGCTTGGACACTGGAGTCAAATAAAGGCAAGAATGGGTAAAAGTAGGTTTCTTTCCCTAAAAAAAGATGTTTTAACAGTGTTACACTATGCAGTAAGTAGTCCGCACTTGATATATTTATGAAACTCCCAGCATAGACAGCTGAAGATCTTTATCACTAATGTATCAGCACCCACATACTCTGGTTATTATATAGAACTCACTAAACGCAGCCAGGTCTAGAACACACATCACTACAACAATGACATAGGTATTTTTCCTCTCAAGTAATGAAATCAAAATCAAAATCAAAAGTCCAATTGGAGATGGCCTCCAAAATAAATGTCTTAATGCGTAATGTCTTAATGGTGTCCACTATTCGGGTCATGCTTGTGTCTCATTGTTAGTAATGAAGAGGAGGACCAGGAGCGGAGCATTGTGAAAAATAGGCAGGGAGCGGAGTAGGTTGTAATCTGCGGGTCGGAACCAAAGGGGGAAAAACAAATCGTGAAATGACAACACAGGACAAGGAGTCATGTGGGGTGAGTACACTGGTAAGGTTTTACTTTTATCTAAATTAATCAACTATAAAAGAAAAGTCTGATTGATTAATATATAAAAAAAATAAAATTGGTTTTCATTTTAGTTATCATAATTAGTGCTCAAATAATCAATCAGATTTAGGGGATAAGTTAAAATTAAACACTAAGGAGTTCTGAATTTCCAGTAAATTAAAATCCAAGGTTTCTAGATAATTGAAATAAAACTTTTCAGTTAACCTCCCTAAAAAATAAAGTGACATCAGCATAAGAAGCAGCTGATTGGTGAGTAGCTGGTGTGAGTCTTTGTTTATTTAAGCCGCAAGTTTTATCAGCCAATAAATAGTGAAATGGCAGGGCACCCTGGTCCCATGGAGTGCGCATCCTGTTCCATGTGGGAACTCCAGAACTTATGTCAGGTGCAATCAAACATGCAGAAAGTGCCATCAGTTGCAGCAGCTCAAGAACTGGGTTGTGGAGCTTGAGCAGCAGCATCAGTCCCATGGAGTGCAGTACATCTGTGAGGCTGAGCATTTCATGCAAAGCACATTTATAGATACGGTTACCCTGCAGCTTAAGGATGTGCAGGCAGAGAGGGAATTGGGTGAATGCCAGTCGGTCAAGGGGGACCAGGCAGGTAATGCAGGAGTCCCAGGCCACATCACTCTCCAACTAGTATTCAGTTGAATACTGATGAGAGCGATGGTTACTTTCAGGAGTGCAGCCACAGGCTAGTCCACAGAAGCATAGCTGGTTCAGCTGTACTGCAGGGCAGGAGGAAGTTAGAGGAAATCTGCAGCTGCAGATATGAATCCAGAATGGTATTCTCTGCCTCCTTGGTGCCAGGTTAAAGGTTGTCACTGAACAGCTAGAGAGCACTGAGGGAGCAGGGTGAACCGTCAGCAGGTTGTGGTCCATAATCGATACCACTGGCATAGATGGAAAGAGGGATGTGATCCTGCAGGCAGATTTTAGGGGGCTAGGAAAGAAACTAGCGAGCAGGACCTCAAAGGTAGCAATTTCTGAGTACTCCCAGTGCCATGTACTAGTGAGTATTGAAGTAGGAAAACAGACCAGATGAATGGGTGGCAGGATATATAAATGAATACTTGATAGCCGATCCCCAGAGATGGAGACAGAGAAGTATGATGACCGTATCGGTGCAGTTTTCTCTCGCCATGAAATGGAAAACTTCAAATTGGTTTCAATTTTCAACCTCCACTCACTTTCACATAGTCCAGATTGAACTCTTCCCTTCCTCAACTTTGGTCTCCATTTCTGGGGATAGGCTGTCTAGGTATAAAGATAAGCCCCAGCAACTATAAATTGATCAGCTTGACTTCAATGGCGGGCAAGCTTCTGGAAATAACAATCTGGGACAAAACTGATAATCACATGGACAAATTTACATTAATTGAGGAAAGCCAGCATGGATTTCTTAAGGGAAATTAGTGTTTAAATAAGCTGGAATTTTTTTGATGAGGTAACAAAGGGTTGACGAGGGAAATATTGTTGATGTTGTGTACATGGACTTCCAAAAGGCATTTAATACTGTGCCGCACAACAAACTTGTGGAATAAATGGGAAAGTAGCAACATGGATACAAGTGACAGGAAACAGAGTAGGGTTAATGGATTTTCTTTGAGCTAGAGGAAGGTTTGTAGTTTGGAGTTGCCCCGAGGGTCAGTGGTGGGACTCTTCCTTTTCCTGATGTACATTAATTACCAAGACCTTGGTGTACAGGGCACAATTTCAAAGTCTGCAGATGATATGAAACTTGAGGCATTGTGAACTGAGGAGGATAGTGTAGAAATTTAAAAGGATATAGACACATTGGTAGAATGGGCAGACAGGTGGCAGATGAAGTCCAATGTGGAGAATTTTTTTAAAATTAATTTATGCAACGGTTGGGCCAGCATTTATTACCCATCCCTAATTGCCTTTGAGAAGGTGGTGGTGAGCTGCCTTCTTGAACCGCTCCAGATGTGTAGCCACACCCACAATGCTGTTAGGGAGGGAGTTCCAGGATTTTGATCCAGAGACAGTGAAGGAATGGCGACATATTTCCAAGTCAGAATGGTCAGTAGCTTGGTGGGGGGGGGGAACTTCCAGGTGGTGGTGTTCCCATGTATCTGCTGTCCTTGTCCCTCTAGATGGTAGCGGTTGAATGTTTGGAAGGTGCTGCCTAAAGAAGGCTGGTGAGTTTCTGCTGTTTATCTTGTAGGTGGTACACACTGCTGCCACTATTCATCATGGTGGAGGGAATGAATGTTTGTGGAACGGGTGCCAATCAAGCGGGCTGCTTTGTCCTGGATGGTGTTGAGCTTCTTGAGTGTTGTTGGAGCTGCACTCATTCAGGCAAGTGGAGAGTACTCCATTGCACTCCTAAATTATGCCTTGTAGATGATGGACAGGCTTTAGGGAGTCAGGAGGTGAGTTACTCACCACAGCATTCCTAGTCTCTGACCTGCTCTCGTAGCCACAGTATTTATATGGTTGGTCCAGTTCAGTTTCCAGTTAAGGATAACCCCCAGGATGTTGATGGGGGGATTCAGCGATGATAATGCCATTGAATGTCATGGGGTGATGGTTAGATCTTTTGTTGGAGATGGTCATTCACACCACTTGTTAGTCCAAGCCTGGATATTGTCCAGGTCTTGCTGCATTTGGACATGGACTGCTTCAGTATCTAAGTCATTGCAAATGGTGCTGAAGATTGTGCAATCATCAGTGAACATCCCCACTTCTGACCTTATGATGGAAGGTCATTGATGAAGCAGTTGAAGATGTTTAGGCCTAGGGCACTGCCCTGAGGAACTTCTCCAGCGATGTCCTGGAACTGAGATGATTGACTTCCAACAACCACAACCATCTTCCTTTGTGCTAGATATGACTCCAACAAGCAGGGAATTTTCCTCCTGATTTCCAGACTGCAGTTTTGCTCCTTGATACCACATTCGGTCAAATGCTGCCTTGATGTCAAGGGCAGTCACACTCGTCTCACCTCTGGAGTTCAGCTCTTTTGTCCACTTTTGAATCAAGGCTATAATGAGGTCAGAAGCTGAGTGGCCTTAGCAGAGCCCAAACTGAGCGTCAGTGAACAGGTTATTGCTAAGCAAGTGCTGCTTGATAGGACTGTTGATGGTCCCTTTCATCACTTTAATTGGCCAGGTTGGATTTGTCCTGCTTGTTATGACAGGGCATGCCTGGGCAATTTTCCACATTGCCAGGTAAATGCCAGTGCTGTGAATTGGTTCATTTTAATGGGAAGAATATGGAGAGACAATATAAAAGGGTATAATTCTCAAAGGGATGCAAGAGCATGCAGACCTGGGTATATGTACAGAAATCATTGAAGGTGGCACGACAGATTGAGAGTGTGGTTAATAAAGCATAACATATCCTATGCTTTACTGATAGGGCATGGAGTTCAAGAGCAAGGTGGTTATGTTGAAATAAAAGCAAAATACTGCGGATGCTGGAAACCAAACAAAGACAGAAAATGCTGGAAAAACTCAGCAGGTCTAGCAGCATCTGTGGAGAGAGAAACAAAGTTAACGTTTCGAGTCCATATGAAGAAGGGTCATAGTGCTGAGGTTATGCTGAATTTGTATAAGACACTAGTCTGGCCTCAGCTTTTTTTTAAAAATTATTCATTCATGGGACACGGATGTCGCTGGCTAGGCCAGCATTTATTGCCCATCCCTAATTGCCCTTGTTGAGAGGGCATTTAAGAGTCAACCACATTGTTGTGGGTCTGGAGTCACATATATGTGGAGGCTGGAGCCAGACCAGGTAAGGACAGATTTCTTTCCCAGATGGGTTTTTATCATTAGACTTTCAATTGTTTTTATACCATCTGCCATGGCAGGATTCAAACCTGGGTACCCAGGTCGTTACCCTGGGTCTCTGGATTACCAGCGACAATACCACTACGCAATCGCCTCCCCTGGAGTAGTGTCCCCAGTTCTGGACACATTTTAGTAAAGATGTGAAGGTGTTGGAGAGATTCAGGAGAGTGGTCCCAGGGATGAGGAACTTCAGTAATGAAGATAGATTGGAGCAGTTTTTCCTGTTTTCCTTGGAGAAAGCGGAGAGGAGATTTGATAGAGGTCTTCAAAATCATGAGGAGTCTGGATAGAGTTGATAGGGAGAAACTGTTCTCACTTGTGAAAGGATTGATTGTTGCTAAGTAGAAGAGAGGGACATGCTGCCAAAGCTTTTCGCCTTGCACTCATCAGGACAAATACAAGAATTCCAAATTTCAAACAACCACAATAATTTACACTACAGGAGAAAAGGATGTTACTTGGCAAGTGGACTCTGATTAACCAAGTACCAGAAGGGATGCAAATATGAGAAATAATACTTTCAGAATTTCTTTTAAGCGGATCAGGACTCAAGGAACTATCAGTACCAAAAATAGGGGATCCCAGATAAAGGAGCATTAACAACTAATGAATTGAAACAAATGAAAACTGGCTGAGAATCTGGAAACTGTTTTCTCAAAGGCTCGTCAGGAATGGGATTCTCCATGATGGAAAGTATTAGCAATTTAATAAAGTATCCAGGAAACAGGATCCAGGTTAATGTAACAGATGCTGAAGAAAAACCCGGCTGTAAAATAATCAACAAACCAAATGTTAATAACTTGGACCAAGTGGGAATGTGATTTTTGTTTAAGGTATTAAAGAATATTTCATTGAACAGTGAAGTTGCTCCAGGGCCCATGAATGAGATAGAATGCTAATTAATGGGATGCCCCAATGAGGATGAAAGAAGATAGATAGAAAGAGAAAATTTGCACCAAGGAAATTTTTCTAAAATCGTTTTATTAATTGAATTGGAATAAATCACATGAGCATAATTCACAAAAGACATTGATCTGATATCAATGTACATTATTACAAAGGTCAGGAATATATAGAATATTAAATTGATAACTTTCTCTTGCAGATGTTTGCACCTTTGCCTATGAACTTAACAAAAGTGTATCTGATAACCTGGTCACTACCCAAAACATTGGGACTATATAGGGAGAGATCAACAGAGATCTCCAGACAGAAAATCCCCATCATTTGATGAGATCAGATGGCATGTGTGGCATGATAGGAGGGCACTAGGGTGCACGCAGAGATGTGACATGTAAAGCAACTAATTTGTGGAAATGTGGCATGGGGAATTAGCACTGAAGAACAGGTGTCAAACATGCTCAGCAACTTGAGAACAGCATGACATGAGATGGCTGTGACTCAGTACAACAAGACAACCTTTTAAAATCAACTGGGTATTGACACAGTTTCTTGATCGGCATGTCATTGAGACAGACATTGAAACAATCAGAATAGACAAACACACTGGTACCTAGTTAGATGGATTCAAATGCATTGTAAGCAGTGATATAGACCTTGGGTTGGAATGATGGCTAGGGAGAAATAATGTTGTACAAGAATGAATTATCTACAAGATGTATATGAGTAAAGTGTAGAGATGAAGATGTCCATGATCTATTAATATGATAAATTGTAGGTTTCTCTATTACATGTTGTTTGAGAGGTGTGATCGACTGTACCATTATCACTCCTAGATGCAGTCATGTGTAGTAACCAACTCCTAATATTTTTCAGTATTAAAGCTTGCTGAATTAGTTAAATATTAAGTTTACTAGTCCATAGTTTCACCAGCTTCAATAAAGCAGAAAATAAAAAAGAATGTTGTTTAAATTAGGATTTCCTTACAACTGGAATAATTGTTAGTTCAAGGTCTTACTAATTGCTGAACCAACAGTGATAACTACTGAGCTAACATTTAACCCCTGGGTAGGTAAATAGTGCAGATTATGAAAAATAAAAGAGGAGTATATGTTGGAACATGGGGGTAAAAGCAGAAAGTTAGAAAAGTAGCTTAGCATATGGAATAATAAACCATTGCTGCAAGATAAGGTGCTGTGTAATTAATGATACTAGAGACTGAACCTTGGCAAGACTGCCACAAAGATAACCTTTGGCTATAAAAGTTTGAAAGACCAAAGAGTTGTTAAAGCTGTTCCCTTTGCAGACAGATAGGGTATGTTCCCATACCCCAAGGGAAAATATTACATGCAGGGGAAACATGGACTTTAAGCCTGTTCAGTTAAATGGTAGAAGGAATCCAGTCAAATGAACAGAGAGGCAGAACCAGTAACACAGATAAAGAGACAGTGTTTTAAAAATAGCGACGACATGCATGCTCAGATGTGCCATATGCTGTACCGAATTTCAATGAACCTCTCAGTGCAGGCCACTATGGCACTACATGTGACAAGAGAACACTCATCTTTTGTTAACCAAAATTTACTCAAACATTCAGAGGCCTGATACTTCAAATGCTCGACACCAAGATGTGTTTAAGGATGTAATTGCGTTGGAAGCAGTTCAGAGAAGGTTTACTAGACTAATACATGGAATGGGAGGGTTGTCTTATCAGGAAAGGTTGGACAGGCTAGGCTTGTATCCGTGGGAAAATGTGAAATTGTCCATTTTGGCAGGAAGAATAAAAGAGAAGTATATTATCTAAATGGTGAGGGATTGTAGAGCTGAGGTGCAGAGGGATTTGGGTGTTCTCGTTCGTGAATCACAAAACACTAGAATGCAGGTACAGCAAGTAATCAGGAAAGCTAATAGAATGTTATCATTTATTGCAAGAAGAATTGAACACAAAAATAGGGAGGTTATGCTTCTGTTGTACAGGGCACTAGTGAGACCACATTTGGCGTACTGTGTACAGTACTGGTCATCTTATTTAAGGGAGGATATATATGCATTGGAAGCAGTTCAGAGAAGATTTACCAGACTAATACCTGGAATGGGTGGGTTGCTTTGTTGTCTTATGAGGAAAGGTTGGACAGGCTAGGCTTGTATCCGCTGGAGTTTAGAAGAGTAAGAGGTGACTTGATTGAAACATAAGATCCTGAGGGGTCTTGACAGGGTGGATGTGGAGAGGATGTTTCCTCTTGTGGGAGAATCTAGAACTAGGAATTACTGTTTAAAAATAAGGGGTCGCCCATTTAAGACAGAGATGAGGAGAGTTTTTTTTCTCTCAGGAGGTCATGAGTCTTTGGAACACTCTTCCTAAAAAGGTGGCGGGAGCAGAGTCTTTAAATATTTTTAACGCAGCGTTAGATAGATTCTTGATAAGCAAGGGGGTGAAAGAATATCGAGGGTAGGAGAGAATGTGGAGTTAAGGTTAAAATCAATTCAGCCTTGATCTTATTGAATGACAGAGCAGGCTTGAGGGGCAGAGCGGCCTACTCCTGCTCCTAGTTCATATCTGTGTTCAAAATATTAAAAAAACGATCAAAACTGCAGCTAAATGCTTTGCAGCTTAAGGTGTGTATTTTGATTAAAAGCTGAGGCTGGATAGTGTACAGATTGATCACGTGGCACCAATTACATACCTTATCCAAAGATAAAATTAGAGGAAAAAGTTCCCACACTCAGCTTCAAACAAAGAATATACCGCGAACATGAAAATATGTTTTACACTGAAACAAATTTATCCCGCCTGCTTTAATTCCAAAATACCAAGTCAGGAAACAGGGAAATTAATCCAATCTTCACTTCAACATTCTGAAGATACAAACTTGAACTATCAATTTGTCTTTTCTCCTTAAGGTGCTGACTGTTGGGCTTTTCCAGCAATGTATTTTCATTTCACATTTCTAGGTTTGCCATTACCTTCTATTATTCCTCACTGTATTGCTGCCAAAAAAAATCAGTGTTTCTGCGTTGGATGAATGCATGTCTGATACAATACGCAGATTGTAACTTCCAGTAGCTAATGCAGTTTCATCAGCCTTCAAAGGGCAAGAGGATATGTCTTGAGCAGTTGTGGTGGCAAATATCTTTGTTAAGGTTTACCAATCTTTCAACAGCAGGTATTTATGGTTAGCAAAAATACAGTTCAGCATATTTAAAATTTCAGAATTAGCCACAAGTTTTCAAAACCTTAGGGTTCACGGGTCAGAAAATGAGTATACCAGTTGTTATCATAAGTCATAAAGATGTGGAAAGTCCAGGGTTTGCTCTTTTATGTTTGCCAAGTTACACAATCATGGCAGGAGACAGGGATGGAATACGAATGTTCGCTAACTGTCCTTGGCAAGTAGGAATTAATCATTAAGTTCTCATCACTCTTGCTGGAAGCATTCTTTTGAGGACAAGCCTAATCCTTCCTTGCCTGGCTTTGATGATTCCATGGCTGAAAAACTAGATTTCTATCTGTGTTCTAAAAAGAATCACTGATAGGAATGCCTATATTACATTCCCTGTGAAAATCTTTTGGAGGGGGGCGGAAAACAGTAGCATAGTGGCAATGTTACCAGGCTAGTAATCCAGAGGTCTGAACTCATTCTCCAAAGGCACAATTTCAAATCCCATCATGACAGCTGGAGGAATTTAAATTCAATTAATTAATACATCTGGAATAAAAAGCTAGTCTCATTAATAATGATCATGAAACTATCAGATTATCATTACAAGACCCATCTAGCTCACTAATGTTCTGCAGCAGAGGAAACCTGCTGTCCTTATCTGGTGTGGCCTATGTAACTCCAGAGCCACTCAGTTGTATCAAATCACTATAGAAAAAGGTGAAAAAATAAAACTGGACTGACAACCCCAGAGTCTGTCTAGGCACCGGAAATAACAACGGCACACCTAGTCCTGTCAATCCTGCAAAGTTCTCCTTACTAACCAAAATTGGGAGAACTGTCCTACAGGCTAGTCAAGCAACAATGTTAACTGTCATACTCAATCATTTTTTAAATTCTTTCATGGTATGTGGGTGTCACCAGCAAGGCCAGCATTTGTTGCCCATCCATAATAGCCCTTGAACTGAGTGGCTTGCTAGGCTGTTGCTGTGGATCTGGAGTCACATGTAGACCAGACCAGGTGAGCATGGCAGATTTCCTTCCCTAAAGCACAATTTTGAACCAGATGGGCTTTTACAGCAATTGAAGATAGTTTCATGGCCACCATTAGGGAGGCAAGCTTTATATTCCAGATTTATTAATGAACTTCAAATTCCACCAGCTGCAGTGGGGGCTTTGAACCCATGTCACCAGAGCATTAGCCTGGGTCTCTGGATTACTGGCGCAGTGAGACTACCACCACGCCACAGTCTCCCCACGAATACCTCACAGCCAATGTCCCAGGCTTTTCCATCATCATCATCTTCCCTGGGTATATCCTGTTCACCAGCAGGACAGACCCACCATAGATGGCAGCACAGTGGTATTACAGTCAGGAGGGAGTGGCCCTAGGAATCCTCAACTTTGACTCTGGACCCTATGAAGTTTCATAGCATCAGGTCAAACATGGGCAAAGAAATATCCTCCTGATTACCACCTACAGCCCTCCTTGAATCAGCACTCCTCCATGTTGAGCGCCATTTCGAAGAAACACTGAGGGCGGCAAGGGCAGAGGTTCTGGATAGGAGACATCAATGTTCAATACCAAGAGTGGCTCAGTCGCACCACTACTGAGAGCTGGCTGAGTCCTGAAGGACATAACCACCAGACTGGACCTATAAGGTGATACACTTCGGAAGGAGTAATTTGACAAGGAAGTATTCAATGAACGGCATGACACTAGCAAGTTTTGAGGAACAAAGGGACCTTGGCGTGTGTGTCCATAGATCTCTGAAGGCGGAGGGGCATGTTAGTGGGGTGGTGAAAAAAGGCATATGGGACACTTGCCTTTATCAATCGAGGCATAGATTAGAAAAGTAGGAGGTCATGTTGGAGTTGTGTAGAACCTTGGTGAGGCCAAAGCTGGAGTACTTTGTGCAGTTCTGGTCGCCGCATTATAGGAAGGATGTGATTGCACTGGAGGGTGTGCAGAGGAGATTCACCAGGATGTTGCCTGGGATGAAACATTTAAGTTATTAAGAGAGGTTGGATAGACTTGGGTTGTTTTCATTGGAGCAGAGGAGATTGAGGGGCGGCCTGTTCAAACTATTATGTACTATAGCGGGATTCGAAGAACATTACCCTGGGTCTGTGAATTATTAACCCAGTGGCAATACCACTGGGCCACTGTTAGGAGGTCCATGCGGCCTGTTCAAGGTGTACAAGATTGTGAGGGGCATGGATAGGGAGCAGCTGTTCCCCTTAGTTGAAGGGTCAGTCACGAGGGGACACAAGTTCAAGGTGAAGGGCAGGAGGTTCAGGGGGATGTGAGGAAAAACATTTTACCCAGAGGGCGGTGACGGTCTGGAATGCGCTGCCTGAGCGGGTGGTGGAGGCGGGTTGCCTCACATCCTTCAAAAAGTACCTGGATGAGCACTTGGCACATCATGACATTCAAGGCTATGGGCCAAGTGCTGGTAAATGGTATTAGGTAGGTAGGTCAGGTGTTTCTCATGTGTTGGTGCAGACTCGATGGGCCGAAGGGCCTATTCTGCACTGTGAGATTCGGTGATTCTGTGCTGCAGGTGGCGAGGAAACTAAGAGGGGAAAAACTACTTAACCTCGAACTCACAAATCTACCTATCCCAGATGCGCCTGCCCATAACAGTACTGCAAAGAGTAGCCAGCACGCAGTGCTTGTGGAGATGAAGTCACATCTTCACACCGAGGACATCCTCCATCACATTGTATAGCACTACCACTCTGCTGAATGGGATAGACTCAGAATAAATCCAGCAGCTCAAAATTGGGCATTCATAAGATGCTGTGGGCTATGAGTCATAGAAAAACTGTGTTCAACCACAGCCTGTAAATTCATGGCCTGGCATATCCCTCACTCTACCACTACCATCAAGCCAGGGGACCAACTCTGGCTCATCGAGGAGTGTAGGTTACCAGAAGCAGCAGATATACCTAAAAATGGGATGCCAACCTGGTGACATTGCAACACAGGACTACATGCATGCTGAATAGCAGAAGTAGCATGCAACAGGCAGAGCTAAGGTGATTCCACAATCAACGAATCAGATCAAAACTCTGCAGTCCTGTCACATCCAGTGATGAATGGTGGAGGACAATTAAACAACTAACTGGAGGAGGCTCCAAGTATGTCCTATCCACAACAGCTGGACAAACCAATCCAGCCAATTACACCTCATCAGTCTGCTCTCAATCATCAGCAAAGATGGAAGGCATTGTTAAACTACTATCTAGCAGCGCTTACTCAGCAACAACCTACTCACTGATGCTCAGTTTGGGAAGCAGGGCCACTCAGTTCTAAACCCCATTACAGGCTTGGAACAAACATGGATAAAACAGCCGCCCTCGTGAAGGAAAGCGAAAGTGACTGCCCTTCACATCAAGACAGCATGACAAGTGTATGGCATCAAGATCCCCTAACAAAATTGAAATTGTTGGAATCTTTGCGGGGGGCGCGAGGAGGTGCTCTCCAATGGTTGGAGTCATACCTAACACAGGACATTGCATGTGGCCGATGAAGTTCAATCATCTCAGTTCCAGGTCGTCGCTACAGGAGTTCCTCAGGGTAGTGCCCTCGGCCCAAACATCTTCAGTTACATCATCAGCAAGCTTTCATCCAACATATCAGAAATGGGGAAATATCCCCTGATGATTACGGTGTCCAGTTCGATTCACAACATTATCCACAGATAATGAAGCAGTCAATGCCCACATGCAGCAGGACCTGAACAACATTTGCACTGGAGCTAAGTGGCAAGTAATATTTGTACCCCACGAGTGCCAAGCAATGACCACCTCCCCATAACATTCAACAGCATTAACATTACTGAAATTCCACCCCCCATCCCCCCACCCACCAATAACATCTTGGAGGTAATCACTATGATGGAATTCTCCCATTCTCCCCACTGGATGAGTGCAGCTCCAACAGCACAAGAATCTCAACAGCATCCAGGGCAAAGCTGCCCACTTGAATGGCACCCCATCCACCACCTTAAACATTCACTCTCTTCAACACCAGCACACAAATCGCAGTGGTGTGTACCATCTACAAGATGCACTGTAGCAACTCAACAAGGCTCCTTCGACAGCATCATCTAAACCCACGACCTACTGCAGTGATTCACCACCATCTTCTCAAGGGCAATTAGGGATGACAATACAATTTTCCAGCAATGCAAACAAATAAAAAAATCCCCAAATAGAGTACTCTTGAAAGCTTAAATGCCCAAACTATGACCTGTAAGGTTGGCAATCTGCACTGTAAAGCTCAGGCATGCCAGTTTCTATTTCCATCAATACTATCTGCTCACTGGCTTGTCTTGTTTGAAATTTGTGGACTTATAGGTTCAACAAGGACTGTTATCACTATTCTATTAATTGTGGATAATTCTTCTTTAAGTACTACACCAGGATCAATAAATGTATACCTTTTACATAGCCCATGAGGATCTTCTGCTATGCAATAAAGTTTCCACAAAGGCAAAAAGATATGACACTCCTGATTTACTGTATTAAATTTCATGAAACATTTAACATTCAACTCTCATGGAAACCCAACACCCTTAGAAGTCTCCAAACAAAAAGCTACTCTAAAATCCATATAAGTACTTCCCATTTACATGTCAATAAAGCACTTGCTCTCCAGAGAACTCTGGCACTGAGAAGAGGCAAGGTTTGGGAATCTGAAAAGATGAATAGCAATCTTATTCACATCTGCTTATCAGGCTAATACTACTCAGCTGGGCAACTGCTTTTTTTAAGCTAGGACTATCCTACTCAATAGAGCACTGGTGTCCAGGGTCATGGTAAGCAGAATAGGAAGAATTTCAGTCCAATAGACAAGTATGCCCCTAGAGGTCAACTGATGAGTCAGCCTGGCTGGTTACTTATCAATGGTAGCTTGGCTTTTGGCTGACCTGAATGGCCCTGCTATGATAAATAAAGCAAGGATAGATTTGGCTTTGGTTCCAATGTCACTACCAAGTGCATCATCTTGGAGCAAAGCCAATCTCGAAAAGCTCTTCCATACTACATTCCCACCCCGTTCTCCCTCCAGTAAAGGAGGATAAAGATGTTTTAGCCATCTTGTACTGTAATTCTAATAGCAGCAATTAGGGAACATTTCTTCACCCAAGACGACACTTTAAAAAAAATAGTGCTTCTGGTATTAACATAAAAATAATTTTGGTCATCTTATTTCATGTTGTTAAATGTAATAATCACGAGTGAAACACAGAACTAACTGGATTTCACCTGACCCTTAGCGCTGCATAAGATGTGGAAGCACATTTTTTTCTTCCTTGGCAAAATATTCATTTAATACCTCAGCTATACCCACTTTTCCATGTGAAAACCCATTTTTTGGTCCCTAAACTGCCCTACTCCCTTTTACCACCCTTTTATTATTTATATGCCCACAGAAGACTTTTATGTTGGCTGCCAGTCTCTTTTCATACTCCCTTTTTGATTTTCTTGGTTGCTTTTTCACCTCTCTTTGGAACATTCTATATTCAGTCTGGTTCTCAATTGTATCTTCTACCTGACATCATCTTTATCTTAATTTCTCTCTCTTTTGTCATTGAGAGCGCTCTGGCTTTGTTTGTCCTACTTTTCCCTTTTGAAGAAATGTAGACTGTGCCAGAATACTCTTTGTTCAGCTACCATTTTCCTGCCAACTTTTGACTCCAATTTATTTGGCCCAGACCTCTGCTTAGCCCACTGAAGTTGGCTTTCCCCCGGTTAACTATTCTTATTCTGGATTGTTCTTTGTCCTTTTCCATTGTCAGTCTAAACCTTATGATAAAATGATCAGTGTTCCCTAAATGCTCTCCTACTGACATTTGATCCAATTGACCCACCTCATTCCCAAGAACCAAGTCTATTCAGTGCCTCCTTTCTCATTAGACTGGAAACATATTGCTATAGAAAATTCCTCTGAAAACACTCTAAACTCTCAACCCTCTCTGCCTTTTACACTACCACTATCCCAGTCTATATTTGGATAATTAAAGTCCTCCATTATATCTACTCCATAACTTTTGTAGAAGTAAACTAATAGAGAGGTACAAGTTACATTAGCTTTGACAGTGATTTGTTCAAGAATGAAGTATTTCTTGGCATTAAGATACAATGGGTTTTCATTCAATATCTCCAGCAGATTACTGACTGAATAAGGCATAAAGTAGCAGACTTTCTTTCAAGGTGATAACTTTGATGACAGCTCAGAAGATCAGATGGGGGTGTGGGAGGAAAAAAAAGAAAAAGTCTGAAACTAAATTTTTATACCACTGAGCAGAACTGATACAATGGGCAGTAAATATTGATTGTAAAATGAGCATGGCTGGCTTACAAAAGCAAGTGGTGGCACTGAGCCTGAACCAATAGCTACTGTAGACCAAAACATAATTTGCGGCAGGCTCTGAATTGCTCAACTTGCTCCCTCAGCGATTTCTGGCAGCCAGAACTGTTTTGTGTGGTACATTTTGAAGACAAAAGCATCCATCATCTCAAAATACATCTTCACATACTTTAACTCAAGAGGGAACTGAAAATGAAATACCAATCCCTTCACTACTGAGATTTTTGACAAGTTCAGTCAATTGCCCTATCAATACTTTCTGGAAAACTATCAAAAACTTAGTGAACTTGAGCACATACTCTCTCATTAAACCTCTAAAGTAAAGATTGCTTAGATTTAAAATACAGGCAACTTCTTGCAGCAGAGATATCCTGCCCGCAACACTCCACCCCTAATCTGGGAAATAGAGGGATCAGCCCTTTAAGCTAATGATGTTACTGACCAACGGTGCAATGGGTGTATGAGGAGGCGCCAGTTTTAAGCTAAATCCCTACTAACCAATGAAATTGAATACCTAGACCCTTGGGAAGAATTAGTACAACTCTGGAAATTTTCTGCTTTATCCATCTTTTCAGAATCCATGTCAAAGCCTGGTCTCCATACAGTTGTGACACCAGTAATTTTGTTCAGAGACCATTAATCAGTCTGTTACTTGGTTCAACTTTTTTTTTTTTAAAAACTTCCATTTCTTTCCTTTTTTGAAGGTTATTTTGTTTTCTTCACATTGCGACGCTACGTTTTTGATGTATTTTTAGTCACATCACTGTTGTTTATCATGGAACGTAAACACACCTTCCCGTGCCACATCTCCATTATACACTTCCAATTCCTCAGCTGACTGGGTAGTCATACATCTCCATTAGTATGAGGCACAATCATGGTAGGTTAGGTGTACATGTTCAAGGTGCATGAATCCAAAGATGAACTGCAGAATTCAAATGTTGACCTTTGAGCAGGATAGGATGCTCGAACAAACCTTGCCTCTGGTTGTGCCCAATCATTGCACTTTCATTGGACACTCAGTTTCATGACCAATCTTTAGTTGGTCTAGTTGATAACGTAGCTGCCCATCAGTTTTAACTCCAGGAGTAGGTGGTTCTCTGGGGTTTAGAAGAATGAGAGGCAATCTCATTGAAACTTACAAAATTCTGAGGGGGCTTGATAGGGTGGATGCTGAAAGATTGTTTCCATTGGTTGGGGAGTCCAAAACACGGGGGCACAGTCTTAGGAAAAGGGGCTAATCATTTAAGACTGATGGGGGAAATGGTGGCGTAGTGGTAATATCACTGGACTAGTAATCCAGAAGCCCAGGCTAATGCTTTGGACATACAAGCTCAAATCCCACTATGGTAGCTGGTGGAATTTAAATTCAATTAAAATAAATCTGGAATATAAAGCTAGTCTCAGTAATGGTGGCCATGGAACTATCAATTGTTGCAAAAACCCATCTGGTTCACTCATGTCCTTTAGGGAAGGAAATCTGCCGTCCTTGCCTGGTCTGGCCTACATGCGACTCCAGATTCACAGTGGTGTGGTTGACTCTTAACTGCCCTCTGAAATGGCCTAGCAAGCCACTCATTTCAAGGGCAATAAGGAATGGGCAACAAATGTTGGCCTTGGCAGCAACACCCACATCCCATGAAAGAATAAAAAAATGTAGAGAAATTACTTCACTCAAGAGGGTTGTGCAGCAGCTGTTGTGCAACAGCCAAGTGAGATGGATTTCCATGTCGTAAGATGCAAGGGACATAGCCTTGTGAGACCAGAGAAAATAGGACTATGATTGGCTGCATATTTCAGTTTGGCCATGCAATGCAACGCAACCGTTTGAAAATGGCTTGCTAGCCAATGTCATGTAATGCCTTTCACTTTACATAATGGCCAATTGTGTTAATCAGTGACACTAGCTCACTTGGCTGCTGCAGAACATATGACAGCATCCTGTTCAAACTTATCTCAACACCATCCTCATGGAAGAGCAACAGCAATTTGCAGCTGCATATGCATTGCTCACACCTGTAACACTTGAGTTATGAAGCTAATGCACGGTTTACTTCCCAGAAGTCACTAGTCTCTAGGATATCTTTATCTTCAATTTGCAACATGTTTATTTTTTTTAAATGATTTGCAGTATCCAGTTATACTAGGTCTATTGGAATTTTCTCTCCACTCTAACCTCACATCTATTTTAATGATCACAAATATGGATGGTGTTCCCCTGAACTCTCTTTTCCTATCTCTTGAACTCTAAATATACATAGCACACAATAAACTCCTTGTTCTTCCTATAACCCCTCCTTTCGTTCCTCTGACAATCTTCAGGCATTTAAAAAGCCAATACCCAGGTTTTAACTGCCTAGTATGGCTGATATAGATGCCTTCTTATTAAAATTAACTTTCCTTTGGCTGACTCATCATTCAAAAGTATATATTTTGCATCATCTAAATCATTACTTATTGATTTAACTGGTCTTATCTTCTCAGCCGTGGGTGGTAACCTGCATTAAGGCCTTTGATCTGTCATCTCTATTTCTAAAATATACACAAGTTGAATTGTAGGCTAGTTGAATTTATGACATGCTAGATCTGAAGCTTAAATTAAACTATACATTTGCAGAAAATTCAGAAAGCCTCCAATTGCTTTAGTAAGTAGGTATGTTGTTTTTTTTTCAGATGTATTGTTTTATTTTATGGTCTACCATTTTACTTGATCTACAAAAAATGAAGTCCTGCCAATGGCAAAATCTAATATTTTCCAGCTCTCCGTGTCACCTCAGACTCATGGTTTCAGTCAAATGTGCTAAGGAAGCTACCAGTAGAATTAAAGGCACAGCTACTTGGAAGGAGGTTGCCGAGTACTTGGTTCCAATGGAGAGATGAACAAGGTGTAGTGACCGATACTCCCCATTTCTGCTCAGATCTTTGTGGGGTAAATTAATTATTGCACAAACCCATGTTGGAAGCTAATAGATAAGGAAGGGTACCATTTGAAGCACCGTGCACAACCATTACACTTTCATTGTCAAAGCTCCCTGACATACATTGCTCAAAGCTGAAGGTGGCAGTCCAGCAGTAAACGGTTCTAAGGCATTGAGGCTGATGTGCACCTTTGCTGTCCAGTGGTTTCCCAGTTTTACAAAAGTAGTTTCAAGAAAAGGAATGATTAAATTTATCAAAGTTCCAGGGTTGAGTCAGGCCTTCCATCACAAAGAACACAAAGATCAAACATATTAGGAAGGTGCGCAAAGAAAGCTTCTGGTAAATTAGAAGATTTTTATTATTAGATTTTGCCATTGGCTGGACTTCATTTTTTGCGATGCCCTAGAGGCACCCAGCAAGCTGGGTGTCTGCTAAATATAGAAATCCAGCACTACAAGCAAGAGTGTTCAATCCAATCCAGTATAATAACACAAAATCCAAACCACAAAATGTAGTCCACAGTAAAAGAGCAAGTGTGTATGAGCAGATGTGAATGATCAAAAATGGATTATGAAAAATAGGACTGGGCAGTCAGTGAGAGATAGGATTGCTAATTGACAACAATCACATTGGTTTCTTCATGAATGAGTGGATGATTTCCAACCTTGCAGCCATTATTACTGTCTTTCACTAGGATGAAACAATGTCTAAATTTAATGAGATATTATTGTTTATTCCAAAGACCTACAATCTAGAGACAGGGAGAAAAAGCGGTTGCTTTAGGTGCTCTGTACATGATAGAATGATGCAGCAAAGATGATGACCATTCAGCCCATCATGCCTTTACAGGGTAATTGAAACGCTATCCAGCTAACCCCACTCTCCTACTCTTTCCCACATTTATTCCCTCTTCAAAGTATTTATCCAATTCTCTTTTGAAAGTTAATACACTGTAACCTCTCCAGTCTGGAATGCTTGGGAACAAGAAACTTCTGGATTTCAGGATGTTCTAGATTATAGAATGACAATAGAACAAGTGCGAGAATCAGAAAACATTTGAGATACAAATAGTTACCTAAAGCATTAAACATTATAAAACAGTAATAAAATTTGTTTTACTTATTCAAATAATGCATCTTCCATTGAAGTACTGTACAAAAATGATCTGAAACGATGCTGAGTGTTGCTAGGGGTGTTTCGAACAATAGGACTGGAGAGGTTACAGTGTAGTGGTTTTTAATGCTGGAATTGATTTGTTCTTTTTGCTTTTAATCTGCTGTCCAAGATTTTAGCACCTTGTTTATTGCTGTACAATATTATTTCACCATTGAAATATTTGATATTCAAATGTGTTTGCAAAAATGCAATCCTTTTTTAAAACAGTAAAAACTTTTTTAAAACACTAGTTTCTAATCTTGTTCCTGATCAAAGCTCTTTGCTGGAACTGATTGCTGCTGAAGCTCTGCTGGTAATACACCAAGTACAATGACATCCTCTCTCTCAGCTATAAAAAGTGTATCCTTCCTATTCCTGATCAGGAACACACAGTCAGAGGCTACTTGTTCCTGAGCTTGTGCCATGAGTGCCTTGGAGGAGAGAGGAACAGCAAGCATGGCAAACTAGGTAGAGAAATACTAGACACGAGACCATCTCCTTCCCAGCTGTGTATGAATACACCAATAACCTGCTCCGTTATCTGTTTACTAATTGTATTCCCCCTGTGATTGAATAGTATGTGGTTAAAAAATGAGGAGAAATAAAACAAATACACAAGTGAGAAACATATACTACAATGCAAAAGCTAAACTTAAAGCAGTATTGCATTCAAGATTACTTCTGTAATCCAAGCAACAACAGTTTCACAGAATCTCAGTGCAGAAGAGGCCCTTCGGCCCATCGAGTCTGCACCGACACGTGAGAAACACCTGACCTACCTACCTAATCCCATTTACCAGCATTTGGCCCATGGACTTGAATGTTATGACATGCCAAGTGCTCATCCAGGTACTTTTTAAAGGATGTGAGGCAACCCACCTCCACCACCCTCCCAGGCAGTGCATTCCAGACCGTCACCAAAATAATATTAAGTACAAAAACAGAATTACCTGGAAAAACTCAGCAGGTCTGGCAGCATCGGTGGAGAAGAAAAGAGCTGACGTTTCGAGTCCTCATGACCCTTCAACAGAAATATTAAGTACAATATTTTGTAATCATTCCCTTAGGCATTAAATGCATAATCATAAAATGGGGGCAACTCTACCCTCTTCAGCAGCAGTTTGTAGTAAAGTAGGTGATCTTTATTCTATTGACACTGCTTAAAATGCTGCAAGCAACATCCACAATTTTCTGGAAGCCACGCTTGGCCTAAGGTTTGTGCCTACACAGTCAAAGTTTGATTGTTGTGCCAAAATAATGAATGGGCAAGGAACACACACAGTGGCATAATCACTTAAAACAACAAATTACTGATTTATTCCATTCTCTTTAATGATCTAATTGACAAGGAAATATTTTTATTCAACCACAATATCAAAATTATTGTCCTTCCCTAGTGCTTCACATATCTATGCAGTTCCCAGCAGGGCAGCTGAAGATGTGTAGGTTTAATTTATCATTAATGTATCTACACTTAACAGATTATATAGAACCCACTAAATGTAAGCAGAGAACTTGAACACAACAGTTCAGCAATAAAATGGGTATTTTTCTCTCTAGCAATGAAAAGACGTCTGTTTGAAGATTGCTTCAATGTAAAGCCTTAATAACAAAAACGTGTCCACTATTCAATTCATGCTTGTTGAAGCGTTATAAATGTTGAGACACATTCTGTTTCAGGAACCTGATGGGATGGCAATATAAAAGTTGAATAAACTGGAATCTCTCATGTATACACCTGCTAGCTAGTCAGTTGTAGAAGCAGGCTGCATGCCTGCAATGAATACATTTCAAGGAATAAGGAAACTTAGATAAAGCTGATTAACGAATCAATTAAACTAATCAGAGGATGAAAGTCAACCGAATGTGGCAATGTGCCATTTCCCAGTCCCAAATTGGCATTTAGACTATTTAGATGCTTCCCTTTTAACAGTTGATTCCCTTCGGAGAGTGTTCAAATAAAGCAGCATACTCCACTATGCCAAATTTGACAATGCTCTGGAGATGTGCACTTCTGGCATATCAGACAAAACAGCCCTTTTGTTTGCCTCCCTTGTGGTGCAATGCCTAGGGTCCCAACTGTGAACCAATGAACCCATCAAGCTTAAGCATTACATACAGCCGGGCTGTTGGAGCATTAGGCCATCGGAAGATTGCACTTTTTTGTGCTCTCAGCCACCTTCGGGCTCTATTCTGAGAGAGATAGTTATTTTAATTAAGCGGTAGTGTGTAATTGTAAGAATACAGTTACAATAACATTAAGGATTTTAAACCACCTATTGATTAACTAGTTGACTTCTATCCTACAAGTGGGTTACAGCACAAGTGGGAGTTGGTTTCCTTTGTAGATTTCTCAATACAAGGCTTGTAAAAGACAATTAAAAAAACACAAACAAGCACCCAATGTATAAGTCTCATCTTGCTTTTACGTCAGGATATAAAAACAAAAAGAAAAAACATTAAAGATACACTAATGTGCCCATTTTGACACTATTTATTTCACAGCATTTATTTGAATGACATCTACTTGGGGTATTCCATCAACAAGGTGATGCTAATTACCCTATATAGCTGAGCTGTCTATAGTTTTGAGGCTGTTTATGGGATTCTGTGTACATATTCAACATAGAAATAATTGGCAATGTGGAGGATTACAACAAACTACACTAAATGAGATAGAGTAGGATTGCTACCTTGAATAAATTGAAGTTATTTTTAATTTTGGCGCAAAAATGCTGAAGTATCAAGATCTTTGTTTTTAGAATTTTAATTTCCTTGACTAATGTTCGGAAAAAGACCGACAATGATAAACAAATTAAAAAGTTTGTCTACACGGCAGCAAATTAAGATTGCTATATTAGAAACTGAGCATTTCCAAATAGATATGGAGCCTCCAGCCCGCACTTGTAAAACCCAAAACCAAATATCCACTGTTGGATGTAATTCTGTGATGGGGCAACACTTGCTGAACAATCTCAAGTGCACTAAAAGCTACACTAACAACCAATTTAAGATATCAGTCAAGTTGTAACGTGGCTCAGTTATGCTTGCTAGAAGTGACATACATTCATACACTGGAACCAGTTCTCTGCAAACAAAAGGAATATGTTCAAGCCTTGCACCTTTTTTGAATTACCTGGCAGCTTGGGGAGCCTACAGTTCCTCATTGCTTTCTCCATGGCAACGCCTCAGCCAGTCACTGTCAACTGGCCAACCAATCAGCACCCTGTTCTCTGGTGTATAAATCGTTGTGATCGTTTGAAATTTAGCATTCTTGCGTTTGACCTGATGAGCGCAAGATGAAAAGCTTCGGCAAAATGCATCCCTTTTCGGCAATAGTAATATTACTAACATGCTCCTCAAAGCAAATGCAGTAGAACCGAGACATTATACCTCCAAGTTGAAACGTGTAACTTTGTGCATAGTTCTCCACACAGGAAGTTCTTGGTACTGACAGTACCATTCTCAGGAGCACAGGTCAGGAGCACAGGTGGGGCGCCAGTCCCCTCAGGTTGCACACACATTAGCAGGTGTAGTAAGGAGAGATGAGGAAGTGCAGTGCTTGTTTGTTCCTTTGCTAGGGTGGAGAGAGCATGTGTTTGAAGAATGGAAAAAAAAACTCAAGAGCTGCTTTTGTAGTACAATATCAGAACCATTTCAACCTGACTGAATCTTAGTTCATAGCCACCCATCATCGTCCAGTTGTTCCAGGCTTTTGTGTATAAGTAGGAATTGTACCATTAATAAAGAAACTGGCATGTAATTCCAAACATGTCAAAAATCTTCAAACATTAGCAAAAACCAGAACAATAAAAACTTGGGAAAATGCTGCCTTCCAAAGACTCTGGAAATAAGTATGTTTCAGCAGATCATCTGTTGTAGCCAAATAGCCCATTGACACCAAGCATCAAGACTCTTAAATACTCTTGCAATGTGGGCCTTTATTGCAAGAGGATTTGAGTATGGGAGTAAAGAGGTCTTGCTACTATTGCACCTGGAGTATTGTGCACAGTTTTGGCCCCCTTACCCAAGGAAGAATATGCTTGCCACAGAGGCTCACCAGGCTGATTCCTGGGGTGGCAGGATTGTCCAATGAGGAGAGATTGAGGAAACAGCCTGTATTCTCTAAAGTTTAGTGTTCTCATGGGTATTGCAAGGAGGGTGTTTCCCCTCGCTGGGGAGTCTAGAACTAGAAGACATCATTTCATAATAAGGGGCAGACCATTTAGGACTGAGATGGGAAAGAATTTCTTCAGTCAGATGGTGGTGAATCTTTGTAATTTTCTCCCCCAGAGGGCTGTGAGGGCTCAATCATTGAGTATGCTCAAGATAGAGATTGACAGGTTTTTAAAAGATATTAAAGAATATGGGGATAGTGCAGGAAAATGGCATTGAGGTAGATAATCAGCCATGACCTAGCTGAATGGCAGAGCAGGTTAGAGGGGTCGAATGGCCTACTCCTGCTCCAATGTTCCTATACATTCTTTCCCAGAGCAAAAATACTCAACTACGTCAACAGCATGGGACAAAATATGCAATCCCATCCAAACCACCACAAATTTCAAAGACTAATTTCACAACAAATCCTACCAAAATGAAAGCAAACAAGAATGCCCAAGTGTTATAGTTGACAGTAAGTGGAGTTTAGCAAAATGTTCTGCAGATTTATGGCAAAGATTTTAGATATTCAGTAGGAAACTCAGTCACAGTTCACTACTGCTGCTGACCACTCTTCACTGACTGCTTGAAATCTTATGCTTACCCCCTACCAAATCACGTCCATCAAACACACACATAATTTAAACAGTGCTACTACTGTCAGGAATGGCGTGATTAGGGTACAACATTAATCTGTTACTGTTCTGCCGAAGGGTCGTGAAGACTCGAAACGTTAACTGATTTCTTCTCCACCGATGCTGCCAGACCTGCTGAGTTTTTCCAGGTAATTCTGTTTTTGTTATGAATCTGTTACTAACTGAATGTACAAGTGAAATTCAAATACCTGCCAGGATACATACCCTTAAAAATATCATCTCCCTACAGTTCCACCATATCCAAAAAACAATCGACAGGTGGAACAAAAGGAGGTTCACGGATTTGTTATTTTATTATTTGCAAGTTGCTTCACCTTCACAAGCTTTTTACATTACAGGATAAGTGAGCTTGTGAATTAGATAACAGACATTAAACTTCTTCAAAGAAAGGTCAATGTTTGATTTTGTGTGTGAAAGGAGAATTTTCAGTTGGAAGTAAAGTAAGTTTACAGAGGAGCAGCTACAAACTTTATACTGATGTTTTCCCTCTAATTGAAATGCACTATATGCACACCTGCTTGCCCTACCCCTTCAAAGGTAACCTTGGAAACTTCAAAGCTGTCCAGCTTGCAAAAGTCAGAACCATTAATGTTTAACTTAAGGGCTACTTTAAACTACCATGGAAATTGAGAAATATTACAACCCAGCCCTTTATAGGGTGTTTTAACCACGTCTTTGTTTGGCAGAAGCATGGTCGTGTTACAATCTTCTGAGTTTTGTCTCTCATGGACAACAAGTAAACAGTTAAGACTGTGTAAGTAAAATGTGACAGAAAAACACCACCTTTTATACAGTTTCTCTGGGTCTCCAAAGGAAAACATAAGATTTATACCAGGCAGATTACGCAATTGTGTGAAGAGCACTGTGGTGGGTGGTCTTGCTTTCAAAACCAGACTTGCATATGAAATAGACTGGCTCAGAGAAGTTCTGAATATCTAAAGGGTTTTTGCAACCTTTGCATTACTTTGTAATGATAATGCTCTCTGCTATTTGACAAACTCATTTGACTAAGTCTCAATTACAAATAGTCCCATTGTCTCCACACAGCAGGGCTGGTTTCATCCCCCCCACCCCCCAAAGGCAGAAATTATTTTCAGAAGCCACAATTTCATTTTGAGTTTGCAATATGTTGACCTACCTAAGGTTTAATGGAAATGAACACTGACTTTTTTTCCCCTCGCCCCAAAGAATCTTTACAGTGCAGGAGGTAGCCATTCGGCCCATTGAGTCTGCACTGGCTCTCTGAAAGAACAGTCTACCTAGTCCCACTTCCCTGTGTTATCCCCATAACCTTGCACATTCTCTCTTTTCAGATAGCAATCCAATTTCCTTATGAAAACCTCAATCAAACTTGCCTTCACCACTCTCTCAGGAAATTCGTTCTAGACTCCAACCACCCTCTGGGTGAAATTTTTTTTCCTGACCTCGCTTTTACTCCTTTGTCCAATTATTTTGAATCTGCACCTTCTAGTTCTTGATGCTCTCTTGAGTGGCAACAGTTTCTCACTATTTACCCTGTCCATACCCCTCTGGATCTTGAATACCTCTATCTCTCCTCTCAGCCTTCTTTCCTCCAAGGAAAGCAGTCCTAACCTCTCTTATTCTTATAAATCCCCTCTGTACTCTCCCCAATGCCTTCACATCCTTCCTCAAGTATGGCACCCAGAACTGGATGCAGTACTCCAGATGAGGCTTTACTAGTGCCTTTTACAAGTTCAACATGACCTCCTTATCTTGTACTCAATGTCCCTATTAATAAAGCCCAAGATACTATCTGCTTTATTAACTGCTCTGTCAACATGCCCTGCCATCTTCAATGACCTATGTACATATACAGAGAGGTCCCTCTGTTCCTGCACCTCCTTTATAGAGTCTCTCCCTTTATTTTATACTCTCTCTCCATATTCTTCCTGTTAAAATGAATTACCTCGCACTTCTCTGCATTGAACTTCATCTGCCACTTGTCTTCCCAATCCACCAACATATCTATGTCCTTTTGAAATTCAAGGCTATGCTCATCACAGCTGGCAATGTTTCCAATCTTCGTATCATCTACAAATTTGGAAATCATGCCCTGAACACCACAGTCCAGGTCACTAATATATATCAGTCCCAACACTGACCACTACAAACCGTCCTCCAATCTGAATACCAATCATTTATCATTACACTCTGTTTCCTGTCCCTCAGCCAATTTCTTATCCAAGTGCTTACATTTCCTTTTATTCCATGAGCTAGAATTTTGCTCAAGTCTGTTGTGTGGCACTGTGTCAAATACCTTTTGAAAATATAATACAGCACATCAAGGAAACTACAAAGGTACGAGGGGTGAGTTGGCTAAGATAGATTGGGGAGCTTCATTAAAAGGCATGACAGTGAATAGGCAATGGGTAGTATTTAAGGAACGAATGTATGCATTGCAACAGTTATATTTTCCTTTCTGGCACAAAAAACACAAGAAAAGCGACCCACCCATGGCTAACAAAAGAAATTAAGGAAAGTATTAGATCCAAAGAGGAGTCATATAAAGTTGCTAGAAAAAGTAGCAAGCCCGAGGATTGGGAGCAGTTTAGAATTCAGCAAAGGAAGACCAAGAGATTGATTTAGAGAGGAAAAATAGAGTATGAGAGCAAAGTTGCAAGGAACATAAAAGCGGACTGTAAAAGTTTCTGTAAGTATGTAAAAAGAAAAAGATTAGTGAAGGCAAATGTAGGTCCCTTACAGACAGCAACAGGAGAATTTATAATAGAGGACAAGAAAATGGCAGAGCAATTAAACTACTTTAGTTCATTATTCACAGAGGAAGACACAAATGACTTCACAGAAATGCTAGGGAATCAAGGGTCTAGTGAGAAGAAGAAATTGAAGGAAATTAATATTTCTAAAAAAAAAGTGCGCTGGAAAAATTAATGGGACTAAAAGCCGATAAATCCCCAGGGCCTGATAATCTAAATCCCAGGGTACTAAAGGTGGTGGCCATGGAAACAGTGGATTCGTTGGCTGTCATCTTCTAAAATTCTGTAGATTCTGGAACAGTCCTGGCAGATTGGAGGGTGGCAAATGTAATCCCATTATTTAAAAAAAGGAAGGGAGAAAACAGGGAATTACAGACCAGTTAGCCTAACATCAGTAGTAGGGAAAATGCTAGAATCTATTATAAAAGATTAATAAGACACTTAGAAAATATCAACGGGATTAGACAAAGTCAACATAGATTTATGAAAGGGAAATCATATTTGACAAACCTACTGGAGTTTTTTTTTGAGGGCATAACTAATAGAATAGATAAGGGAAGCCAGTGGATGTGGTGTGTTTGGATTTTCAGAAAGCTTTTGATAAAGTCCCACGTAAGAGGTTAGTGTGCAAAATTAAAGCACATGGGATTGGGGTCATTTCTTGGCATAAATTGAGAATTGGTCAGATGACAGGAAACAGTAGGAATAAATGGGTCTTTTTCAGAGTGGCAGGTGGTGACTAATGGGGTACCGCACGGATCAGTGCTTGGGCCCCAGCTATCCACAAAATATATCAATGACTTGGATGAGGGAATTCAAATGTAATATTTCCAAGTTTGCTGACGACACAAAACTAAGTGGGAATGTGAGGGTGGGCAGGATGTAAAGATGTTTCAAGGCGATTTAGACAAGTTAAGTGAGTGAGCAAATACATGGCAGTTGCAGTATAACGTGGATGTGTGTGAAGTCATCCACTTTGGTAGGAAAAACAGAATAGCAGAATATAATTTAAATGGTGATAGACTGGGAAATGCTGATCTACAAAGAGTCCTGGGTGTCCTTGTACACCAGTCACTGAAAGCAAGAGTGCAGGTGCAGCAAGCAGTTAGGAAGGCAAATCATATGTTAGCCTTCATTGCGAGACGATTTGAGTACAGGAGCAAGGATGTCTCACAGGGCCTTGCTGAGACCACGCCTGGAGTATTGTGTGCAGGTTTGGTCTCCTTACCTAAGAAAAGATATACTTGCCATAGAGGGAATGCAGTGAAGGTTCACCAGACTGATTCCTGGGATGACAGGATTGTCGTATTAGGGGAGATTGGGTCGACTAGGCCTGTATTCACTGGAGTTTAGAAGAATGGAAGAAGACCTCAGTGAAATGTATAAAATTCTGGACAGGGATGGATAGACTGGATGCAGGGATGATATTTTCTCTGGCTGGGGGGTTCGAGAACGAGGGATTACAATCTCAGGACACAGGGTAGGCCACTTAGGACTGCGATGAGGAGAAACTTCTTCACTCAGAGCATGGTGAACCTGTGGAATTCTCTACCACAGAAGGCTGTGGAGGCCAAGTCACTGAATATATTTGAGGAAATAAGATTTCTAGACACTAAAGGCATCAAGGGATATGGGGAGAGAGCAGGAGTATGGTGTTGATGGAGGTTCAGCCATGATCATATTAAATGGCGGAGCAGGCTCGAGGGGCTGAATGGCCTACTCCTGCTCCTATTTTCTATGTTCCCATCAACAGCGCTGCCCTCATCAACCTTCTGTTATCTCCTCAAAAAACTCCAGCAAGTTAGTTAAACATGGTTTTCCCTTAATGAATCCATTCTGGTTTTCCTTAATTATGCAAGTTTGTAGCAAGACCAAGCTTGGTCTGTCATAATCAATACCCAAATGCCTAGCTCTTCACAAAAACTAACAGGTCAAGTTGCTATTGATAGTGGAATATTTCACTCCTTTCAGATTTAGTTCACAGAGACTCTGCTCCTAGCTTTTCAGAAATGCTTTCTCCGTCAATTTATGCTGACGCCATGTTCCCTCCCTTCGGCCTGTCATTTTTCTGCCAATTCGAGATGATACGCCTCCACTCTTTCCTCCTTTAAATTGGACTCAACCTTTAATTCAGGGACTCTCCCACACCCACCCAGCCCTCGACTCTGGTACCTGCCCTCCCACAAAGTGTTACTGCCAGCTCATCCCAAAGCATCACTCAGCTTTACCTCCTTTCCTCTTCCTTCTCAAGGCTATCCTCCCTTTCCATATCATTCACCACTACTTATCTCCCTCCATACATTTCTTCACTTCCTGTCTGCCTATTCCACTACTGCCATTCATTCTACCCGTTCTCTATTTATTCGGACTGCCAGCACCATTCTCATACAAGCACAGCTGTTAGTGGAAGCAATCGAGTCACTGCTGCTTTGCAAGAATTCCAAGCTACGTTATTTAGTCAGAATCACTTCCCTTTACAAGACTCCTGTAGGTGCAGCACTAAGTGCAGCATAATAAGTAGTGATAGTAAATGAAAGATATGACCATTTCAAATGCTGGCCATTTTTTTTGGTGAAACGCTTCCTGGCAGCTATCCTAAACTGTACTTTCACCTGCTCTCTTGTTCTAGTATCTTTGTTTTTTATCTCAGGATGTGAGGGATGATGGCAGGTCACATTTTTCACCCATCTCTTACTGGCCTGAAAAATAAATGGTGGGATTTTAACTGCTGCATCCTTTAGTGATGGTTCTCCTCTAACAGCACTGAACTTTAAAGCAGTCATTTCATGTTTGCCTTTCTGATGCTAGCCCACAACTTCAGGTTTACTGGATTCAATTTCACTTTGATCTATTCTTTTTAGGTCCCGAGGTCTTTCGAAATAGTGAAAAGCTTGCAACAGTGGAGGTCCAAATAGACTTAGGGGACTAGATACAAAAGCATTAAAATGTCATGAACAGGTGAAGAAAATAATCCAAAAAACTAATGGAACGCTGGCCTTTATATAGGAAATACAGCATAGGTATCTAGAGAACGAGAATACAGTGGGGTTGAAGTCATGCTCAGCTATATAAAGCACCGGCTAGGCCAAATCTGAAGTGCTGTGAGCAGTTCTCGGCACCACGCATTAGGAAGGATATATCGGCCTCGGAGGGTTTCAGCATAGGTTTGCCAGAATGATACCCGGACTCCAAGGGTTAAATTGCAAAAGGAGAAATGACAGAAACTATATTTGCATTCCATCGAATTTTAAAAAGGTTAAGGGAAAAGCTGAATCATCAAATTAGAAGATATCAAGGGAAAAATGATAACGTAAACAGAATCTACTTCCACTGTTTGGGGAGTCTAGAGCTGGGGACAGAGTCTAAAGACTACAAAGACTTTCCAGGATTGAAGTTAGGAAACACTCCAACACACAACAGGAAGATAGGAACTCTCTTCTGCAAACAGCAACTGAATGGTCAGTCAATCTTTAACTTTGAATCACAGATTGATAAATATGTGTTAACCAAAAAGGTATATGGGATATGAGAGGTCACAGGTCAGTCATGATCTTACTCAATGGCAAAACAGGCCAGACAGGCTACGTCACCTATTCCTATGTTTCTATAATTTGAACTTCACCAGGGTTGCTAGTCCAGTATTATCACTACTATGCTACCATGGCTTACAGTGAGTCATACTTACCTTATCAGTACCATTTAGCATAATACTTGCATAATCACACCCTCAGCCACCTGCTGTCAATAGTAGAGTTCCTGTTTCTCCAGTCATTTCCCATAATTCAAAACTTTGCCACTTCCTTGACCTAAATTTCAATGACTCCTTTGCCTTGACCAATATCAAAGTTCTCTAGGTGCAGTCTGGCCAGAACACGACAACTTTGACATCTTGCAAATTATACATTAAGAGTAAGAGGATAACTAGGGAAAGAGTAGGGCCCATTAAGGACCATAGCGGTAATTTGTGTGTGGAGCCGGAAGACAGAGGTTGAGTTCTAAATGAATACTTTGTGTCAGTGTTCACAAATGACAGGGACGACGTGGGTATAGAAATCAGGCAGGAGGACTCTGATATAATTAAAGACATTAGCATAGAAAGGGAGAAGGTTCTGAGTGGTTCGGCAGGCTTAAAAGTAGATAAATCTCCGGGCCCAGATGAAATGTATCCCAGGCTGTTGAGTGAGACAAGGGAGGAGTTAGCAGGAGCACTGGCAATAATTTTCAATACCTCTCTGGCCACAGGAGAGGTGCCAGAGGACTGGAGGTCAGCCAACGTGGTGCCATTATTCAAGAAGGGAGGAAGGGATAAACCAGGGAACTACAGGCCAGTCAGTCTAACCTCAGTGGTGGGGAAACTATTGGAAGCAATTCTGAGTGACAGAATTAATCTACACTTGGAGAGGCAGGGATTAATCAAGGACAGTCAGCATGTTTTGTTAAGGGGTCATATCTGACCAATTTGATTGAATTTTCCGAAGAGATGACCAGGTGTGTAGATGAGGGCAATGCAGAGTTTTACTTATGAAGGGAGATTGGATGGACTGGGGTTATTTTCCCTGGAGCAGAGGAGATTGAGGGAGGACATGATTGAGGTGTATAAAATTATGAGGGGCATAAATAGGATAGACAGGAAGGAACTTTTCCCCTTGCTGGAGGGATCAATAACCAGGGGGCATAGATTTAAGGTAAGGGGCAAGAGATTTAGAGGGGATGAGAGGAAGAATTTTTTTATCCAGAGGGTGGTGGGAATCTGGAACTCACTGTCTGAAAAAGGGTGATAGAGGCAGAAACCCTCATAACATTTAAGTAGTATTTGGATATGCATTTGAGATGCCATGGCATACAAGGCTATGGGCCTAGTGCTGGAAAATGGGATTAGAATAGTTAGGTACTTGTTTGACCGGTGCAGATTCGATGGGCCAAAGGGCCTTTTTCTGTGCTGTAGACCTCTTGAGTCTATGATTCTATACTCACTTAACTGATCCAGCAATATAATTCCACATTCTTTTATTACTGTTTTATCGTGATTTAACATGTTGAGTGCCTTAGATTCAGAGAAAAAAAAAGGGCTCCTTGGATGGTGAGAGCGATAGAGATTACGATGAAACAAAATAGTATACAAGAACGTAAGAAACAGGGGCAGGAGTAGACCATACAGCCCACCATTCAATACGCGCATGGCTGATCTACAGCTTCAACTCCGCTTTCCCATACGTTCCCCATATTCTGATTCTCTGACAGGCCGAAAATCTGTCTCAGCCGTAAATATATTCAGTAATGCAGCATCCACAACCCTCTGAAGCAGAGAATTCCATAGATTCACAACCCTTTGAGTGAAGAAATTTCTCATCTCAGTCCTAAATTTATTTTTAAACTAAGGAGTCTCCCATTTAAGACAGAGTTGAGAACAGATTCTCTGAGGGTCATGAATCTTTCGAACTCTCTTCCCCAGAGAATGGTGGAGGCAGGGTCATTCAATATTTTTAAGACAGAGGTAGATAGATTCTTGACAAATAAGGGAGTCAAAGGTTAAATCGGGAGTCGGTGGAAAGTGGAGTTGAGGCCACAATCAGATCAGCCATGGTCTTACAGAATTGCAGAGCAGGTTCAAGGGCTGAAAGCCCTACTCCTGCTCCTTATTTTGTATGCTCGTATGTAAACGATCAGTCCTGAAACTGTGCCCCCTTGTTCTCGATTCCCCAGCCAGGGGAAACAGCCTGTGTCCATCCTGCACTGCTTTGGATTATTATCTCCTGTACTGCTTGTGCCTGCTACTTGTGTTGTTGGAGTTGCACTCAGCCTGGAGCTGCAAGTGGACAGTATTCCGTCACACTCCTGACTTGTACCTTGTAAATGGCAGACAGGCTTTGGGGAGTCAGGTGCCGAGTTACTCACCCCAGAATTCCAAGCCTCCGACCTGCTCTTGTAGCCACAGTATTTCTATGGCTAGTTCAGTTTCTGGTCAATGGTAACCCCCAAGATGTTGATAGTGGGGGAACTGTTGGCCATCAGCAGCAGAATTGTACTTGAACACAATCTGTAACCTCATGGACCGGCATAGCCCCCACTCTACCATTAGCATCAAGCCAGGGGATCAATCCTGGTTCAATGAAGACTGCAGGAGGGCATAGTAGCAGAAACGCCAGGCATACCTAAAAATGAGGCATCAACCTGGTGAAGCTATGACACAGGACTACTTACATGCCAAACAGCATAAGCAGCAAGTGATAGACAGAGCTAAGTGATCCTACAACTAACGGATCAGATCTAAGCTCTGCAGTCGTGAATGGTGGTGGACAATTAAACAACTCATTGGAGGAGGAGGCTCCACAAATACCCCCATCTTCAATGATGGGGGAGCCCAACACATCAGTACAAGAGGTAAGGTTGAAGCATTTGCAACAATCTTCAGCCAGAAGTGCCAAGTGGATGATCCATCTCAGCCTCCTCCAGGAGGTCCCCAGCATCACAGATGCCAGTCATCAGCCAATTCGATTCACTCCACATGATATCAAGAAACAGAACGCACTGGATACTGCAAATGCTATGGGCCCAGACAATATTCTGGCAATAGTACTGAAGACTTGTGCTCCAGAATTTGCCGCACCCCTAGCCAAGCTGTTCCTGTACAGCTACAACACTGGCGTCAACCTGGCTATGTGGAAAATTGCCCAGGTACGTCATGTACACAAAAAGCAGGACAAATCCAATTACAGCCCAAACAGTAAAGTAATGGAAGGGGTCATCAACAGTGCTATTAAGTGGCACTTGCTTAGCAATAACCTGCCCACTGACACTCAGCTTGGGTTCCGCCAGGGCCACTCAGCTCCTGATCTCATTACCAGCCTTGGTTCAAACATGGACAAAAGTGCTGAACTCCCGAGGTGAGGTGAGAGTGACTGCCCTTGACATAAAGGCAGCATTTGACCGAGTGTGGCATCAAGGAGCCCTAGTAAAACTGAAGTCAATGGGTATTAGGAGGAAAACTCTCCACTGGTTGGAGTTGTACCTAGCACAAAGGAAGATGGTCGTGGTTGTTGGAGGTCAAACATCTCAGCTCCAGGATATCAATCCAGGAGCTCCTCAGGGTGGTGTCCTTGGCCCAACCATCTTCAGCTGCTTCATCAATAGCCTTCCTTCCATCATAAGGTCAGAAATAGGGATGTTCACCGATGATTGCGCAATGTACAGTACCGTTCGCGACTTCTGATACTGAAGCAGTCCATGTCCAAATGCAGCAAGACCTGAACAATATCCAGGCTTGGGCTGACAAATGGCAAGTAATATTCACACTACACAAGCACCAGGCAATGACCATCTCCAACAAGAGAGAATCCACCCATCGCCCCTTGATGTTCAATGGCAATAACATCACTGAATCACCCACTAACATCATCCTGGGGTTACAACTGACCAGTAACTGAACTGGACTAGCCATATAAATACTGTGGCTACAAGAGCAGATCGGAAGCTAGGAATCCAGCAATGGGTAACTCACCTCCTGACTCCCCAAAGCCTGTCCACCATCTACAAGTCACAAGTGTGATGGAATGCTCCCCACTTGCCTGGATGAGTGCAGCTCCTAAAACACTCAAGAAGCTTGACACTGTCCAGGACGAAGCAGTCTGCTCGATTGGCACCATATCCACAAACATTCACTCCCTCCACCACCAACGCACAATAGCAGCAGTATGTACCATCTACAAGATGCACTGCAGGAATTCACCAAGGCTCTTTAGACGGCACCTTCCAAACCCACGACCACTACCATCTAGAAGGACAAGAGCAGCGGATAGATGGGAATACCACCACCTGGATGTTTTCCTCCAAGTCACTCACCATCCTGACTTGGAAATATATCGCTGCTCCTTCACTGTCGCTGGGTCAAAATCCTGGAACTCCCTTCCTAACAGCGCTGTGGGTGTACCTACACCACATTGACTGCAGTGGTTCAAGAAGGCAGCTCACCACCACCTTCTCAAGGGCAACTAGGGATGAGCAATTAATGCTGGCCTAGCTAGCGAAGCCCACATCCTGTGAATGAATAAACACAGAAAAAAAAATTCAGTGATGGTAATGCCATTGAATGTCATGGGGCAATAGTTAGATTCTCTGATTTTGGAGATGGTCATTGCCTGGTACGGTGCAAATGTTAGCTGCCACTTATCAGCTCAAGCGGAATGTTGTCCAAGTTTCGCTGCATGTGGGATACTGCTTTCAGTATGAGTTGCTGCAAATGGTATTGAACATTAAACAATCGGCAAACATCCTCACTTCTGACCTTACGGTGGAGGAAAGGTCATTGCCGAAACAGCTACAGATGGTTGGGGCTGGGACACTACCTGAGAAACTCCTGCAGCGATGACTTGGCTCCAGCAATCACAACCATCTTCCGTTGTGCTAGTTCTGACTCCAACCATGATTCCCACTGACTCCAGTTTTGCCAAGGCTTTTTGATGCCCTACCTCAGTCAAATACTGCCTCGATGTCAATTGCAGTCACTTTCACCTCACCTCTGAAGTTCAGTTCTTTTGCCCATGTTTTGACTAAGGTTGTAATGAATTCTGGATCTGAGTATCCCTGGTAGAACCTAAATTGGACATCAAGTTATTGCAGTATAAAGCACTGGTTGAAAGCACCGTCAAAGACGCCTTCCATCACTTTACTAATGATCAAGAATGGATGGTTGGAGCAGTAGTTGGCCGGATTAGATTTGTCCTGATTTCAGTGGACAGGACATAATCTGTGCAATTTTCCACAATGTCAGGTGTTGCAATCTTGGTGGAGACCGATAACTTCTAAAATGAAATTCGAACTCCCAGTTATTAACTGAAAGAATTCAGCCACATTTTAAATTTTAAAAAAATCTTCATAGTACAAGAGTTAAACAAAGCAAGTACTGCTAACTTAACATATTTTATAAATCTGAAAATATCAATTTTCCACTTCCGGTTCTACTTCTATTTCCACCCAAGAGTTCCCCAATGCTTTATATGATCTTTGGGGGTTCTTTCACTTCTTCTGGGACCAAACCAAGGTGTGCCACAGCTTTCAGGAATCCACTTGGTTTCTTCTCAGTGTTCCCGGGTTCTCCGAGGTGAGCTTTCTTGGGGTCCTTCCACCAGCTTCCAGCTAAGCAACCCTTCAACTCTCCTTGAGCACCTCACAATTGTGGACCCCCCAGCTCAAACATGGCACCTACTGCATTCTTGTTTAGTGACTCCACATCATAAAACACCCTTGATCTCTGATAGCCCTCTGCTACTGTTCTACAGCTCCTGGCCGATTCTTTCTATACTTGTCTCAAAGTTGCTTCCAGGCTGACTTCAATTGCCTGTCACTGCAAGAACACCAAAGAGTTAAACCCAAAACAAAAGGTACCTCTCTTCATAACCTATTCCCATAGCAACGTACGTACATACAAAATAGGAGCAGAAGTAGGCCATTCAGTTCCTCGAGCCTGCTCTGCCATTCAATAATATCATAGCTGATCTATTTGTTTCGAGTTCTACATTCCCATCTCCCCCAATAATCTTAGATTCTTGTTAGGCAAGGGAATCAATTAACCTCTGCCTTAAAAATATTTAGTGAACCTGCTTCCACTACCATCTGAGGCAGAAAGTTTCAAAGTTGCACAACCCTTAGAAAAGATTTCTCTTCATCCGTCTTATCAGGGTGACAGCTAATTTTAAAACAGTGGCCCCTAGTTCTGGACTCACCCATAAGAGGAAACATCCTTTTCATGTTCACCTTGTCAAGACCATTCAGGATCTTATATGCTTCAATTAAGTCATCCCTCAGTCTTCTAAACTCTAGTGTAAGCAAGCCCAACCTATCCTCATAAGACAACCCACTCATTCCAGGTATCAATCTAGTAAACCTCCTCTGAACCGCCTCCAATGCATTTACATCCTTAAATAAGGAGACCAAAACTGCACACAGTATTAGAGATGCGATCTCACCAATGCCCCGTTTAACATGGGATGTTCCAGGCAGAAATTTAAACTAATCCCCAACTCTCCAAACCTTCCCTTTGATCTGAAAAGTATATGGATGCTTTAAGACTTTTGCTTGTTTAACAGCTACTTTCAAACCTTTCCTTGATCTGGGGAAATGATATGAATAATGTAAGCGTCCAAGGGGCAGAATTGCAATCTTACCAGAATCACTGGTTCCATTTTGAAGCTAAGAGCGGACCATCTATGTTTATTGTTTTCACACCCCTAACTCTTAATGCTTTTAAGTAAACATGGATCATCCTTTGAATTTTAATTATCTTTGCGATATTTACCAGTTTCTAAAACGTAAGCTCTTGCCAGTTATCTTACATTTAAAAATTTAATTCCCAAAAACTAAAAGTTATACTCCCAAAAATATGAATCATAAAATTAGATATTTGTCATTGTTATGATCCCAGCTGAGGTTACCCCTGGACAAGCCTGATTTCGGAGTAGAACCAGCTTGATAGATCCTAACTTTTAATTTGTTTGTTCAGATATGCGGAGAGCAGCTACTGAACAGAGTCACAGGGGTCAACTGATGAACTTATAACAAAAGAATAAAACATTTATTTAACAAAAGATGAAGTACATTACAATACTCCTTCACCCACAAGTACAGATATTTACAGAATATTTACAGAATTGTAAGGATAGCACAAGTTACAAAAGCTATCTTTTACTTTAATGTTCTCAGTAAGTACACAGACCATGTAAACCTATAGCGACCTGCACACCACACTGAGACCAAGTGACAGATGCCAGGTGCTATGGGTCTCTCAACTGCCCCCCAGATGCTGGTCACACCGTGAGCCAACCAGTCTCACTGAACACTATCTTTCACACGAGGATTTCCAATCTCCACTCTCCAAGAACTCGCTTTGGAATCTTCTCCCAAACCAATGCCTTCCGCATGGGTTCACCTTCAGGATTTCAACCTCTCCTTCTGATGCTCCTCTCCCTGGGTCACCACATGCATTCAAGCTGTCTTCCACGCACTCTCTCTCTCACCGACTCAGCCATCAACAGCACCACTGCTTCGCATGCCCATAGCAAAGAGTTGCAGACCTTCAGCCATCTCTTTGGACCTTCTGGCCTCTTACAAGCTGTTCTCACTTCAAATCTGCTTTCTGCAGCTTTTGTCTCTTTAAATATGAAGCTTGGAACCTTACTCTTTGTCCTTCACTCTTAACTTCACTTAACAGGATCTTTTCCAGGTTCCTATCATTCCCTTTGACTAGAAGGTCTTCTTGGGACTTTCTCCTGTTCCATTCCCCTGGATTTTGGGATCTTTTCTTTAGCTTGCGAGTGGCTATCTGTCCCCTTTTCCCCAGTCTCTCCTGGCAGCTACTTTCAAAACCAACTGAACTCAAACAGCTTCTAAATCAAACTGTTGTTTCTAGTTTCTTCTGTGTGCCTGAGTGGGAGGGACCTGTTTCTCTGGGCCTCTGTTGCTAGGCAACAGCCCAGTTTCTCTACTCGTTTGTTTAACTTAGCTGCAACAGTGGTAAAACTCTCATTAGAAATGCAGACACCTTTTAAAGTGAAACTAAAACTCAATTTGACCTTTTCTTAACGCAGATACAGAAATACAAATCAAACTTAAACATTAAAGCTAAAACCCATTCCTAACATCCACAAATACCAATATAAACTTATTTAAACTATTTCTATTTCCTAACAGTAACACAGTTGGTGTCAGTTTTGTATCTGTACTGGAACAGTTAGTTCTAGAGGGCACGTCTACAGTACTACAGCTGGGATGTTGTCAGGGCCTACAGCCTTTGCTTTATTCAGTGCCTTCAGCAGTTTCTTGATATCATATGGGGAGTGAACAAAGACAGGCATCTATGATGCTGTGGACCTGAGATGTATCATCCACTCAACACTTCTGGCTGAAGATAGCTAAAAATGCTTCAGGCCTGTCTTTTAACGTGCTGGGCTCTCCCATCATTGATGCTGTGGGTGTTTATGGAGCCCCCTTCCCCTGTTAATTGTCAACCACTATTTGTGACCAAATATGACTGGACTTCAGAGCTTTGATCTGAACCATTGGCTGTGGAATCGCTTTGCTCTGTTACATGTTGCTTCCACTGTTTAGTACACATATAGTCCTGTATTGAAGCTGCACCACATCATTTTTAGCTATGCCAGGTGCTGCTGATGCCATGCTCTCTTGCACTCATTAAACCAGCATTAATCACAATGGTGGAGTGAAGGAAATGCCAGGCCATAAGCTTCCAGTTTGTGACTGAACTCAATCTGATGGCCTACAACACCTCACGGATGCCCATTTTGAGCTACCATTGATCACATTTAACACAGTGGTAGTGCCACAGCACAATAGATAGTATCCTCAGATGTGACAAGGGGGTTTTGTCTTCACAAGGACTGTGCGGTTGTCATTCCTGTTAACACCGACATGGACAGATGCATCTGCAACAGGTAGACTGGCAAGGGCAAAGTCAGGTAGGTTTTCCCCTCTCGTTGGTTCTCTCACCAACTGAAGGCCCAAGTCCAGTCCTTCAGAATTTGGCCAGTTGGTCAGCAGTGGTGCTACTGAACTACTCAATAATGGTCATTGAAGTCCCCAACCAAAGTATACTCTGCGTCTTTGCCACCCTCAGTGCTCCTGTCAAGTGGTGTTCAACATAGAAAAGCACTGATTCATCAGCCGAGAGCGATAGGTTGGTCTGGAGTCACTGTTGTGGTCTCCCAGATCTATTCCCTCCCAACTGTACATTACTTGTGGGTCTGTACTGTAGATTGGATACAATATAGTCAGGGATGCTGATGGAGGAGCCCAGAACATTGTTATGGTTTGACTTGTTCAGTATGATGTCAGGCTATTACTCCCATTCCGGCTTCTTAAGCATTCCCGATTTTAATCACTATGTTATTGGTAGCTGCGCCTTCAATTACCAAGTGAGTTTTGGAACTCCCTTCACAAACCACTCCATCTCTCTCTCTCACTCTCTTCCTTTAAGACACTCCTTAATGCTACCTCTTTGACCAAGCTTTTGATTATCTAAGCTAATATCTCCTGGCTCAGTTTCATACTTTGTTTGATAATACTCATGCAAAGTATCTCGGGATGTTTCAGTACATTAAAGACACTATATAAAAAAAATACAGGTTAACCACCTCTCAATGTCAGCTATTTGGACGTCAGACATGAATCCTAAGAAAGGGAAAGACAAAGACAGACAGAAACATGTCATAACCAGTGTATGAACGTGGCACAAAACAATGGGCTGGACTGAGTTTAAAAATACTTTCTCTTCACAAATAGAAATATCTGGAAGCACATTTGAAAATTCCAAGAGGCTTTTAGTTCAAATTCAGCAACATATTACGGCCATAGTTATGGATTTAGAGCATTGGAGAGATGCCCAGAACATCATGTGCCCATGTAAAAACACTGGGTCAGGCTCAGAGCTGAAATTTGTGGGAGGTGGAGAACAGAAAGCCATCATTTGAACACTTAAGTAATTGCTTCCGAAGGCAACACAGAATGGATTAAATTTCTGCAGAAAATGGGGCACGGTAATGGTGCAGGCAGGAAACATTCGAGGTGTAAGGAGGCAGTCTTTGATAGGGAATCAGATGCTCAGCTCCAGGTTGGATAGAATGCAGAAGTTGCACAGTCTGGTTCAGTGACCCAGGAAAAGAATGGAGTTGATGGTAGTGAGGATACAGGAGGAGGTCAAGACAATGGGAATTGTCCTGCCAACATTTAGCTGTAGCCTGCAGTTCATACAAGATTGGATGTCAGACGAACAAAGTCTGACACTATAGAAGCTGTGCAGCAATCAAGAGAGGTGGTGGAAAATTAGTGGTGGTGGTTGGCATCAGCATGCTTATTTTAAAAATCATTCACAGTATGTGGACTTTGCTGGCTGGGCCAGGATTTATTGCCCACCCTTAGTTGCCCTTGAGAAGGTGGTGAGCTGCCTTCTTGAACCACTGCAGCCCATTGGTGTAGGTATACCCACAGTGCTGTTAGGAAGGGAGTTCCAGGACTTTGACCCAGCGACAGTAAAGGAATGGAGATATATCTCCAAGTCAGAATGGTGAGTGGCTTGGAGGAGAATTGCTAGTGGTGTTGCTGGATGCTGACTCTTCAACTGCAGAAAACTTTGTGAAGAGGATGAAGAATGTGAGTGAGGAAGAGTCAGTCAGGGATGGATTCTGAATGCCAAGCTGATGACACAGGGGCAAGGTGAGAGGCCATGACTAGAGGCAAGTCAGGCAGTGTCTTTGCAGGGAGAAACAGAGCTAATATTTCAGGTCTGTGAGCTTTCATCAAAACTGATGAAAAGGACACAGATCTGAAACGTTAACTCTCTCTCTCCACACAGGTGTTGCCTGACCTGCTGCGTATTTCCAGCATTTTCTATATGAATTTCAGATTTCCAGCATCTGCAGTAATTTGCTTTTGTATGAGGGAGCCCTGAACATCGACTCTGGACTCCATGAAGTCTCATGGCATCAGATCAAACATGGGTAAGGATACCTCCTGCTGGTTACCACATACTGCCCTCCCTCATCTGAATCAGTACTCCAGGTTGGCCACCACTTGGGAGAAGCACTGAGGGTGGCAAGGGCTCTGAAAGTATTCTGGGTGGGGGACATCAGTGCCTGCCTCTAACAGTGGTTCTGTAGCACCAATACTGACCAAGCCCTAAGGGGCATACCTACCAGGTTTGACCAGAGGCAGGTGTTGAGAGCACCAAGAAGAAACCTCGTTCTCACTAATCTACCTGTTGCAGATGCACCTGTCCGTGACAGTATGAATAGGACTTACCACCACACAGTCCTTGTGGAGGGAAAATTCCTCCATCATGCAGTGTGGCACTAACACCATGCTAAATGGGATAGATTCAGAACAGATCTAGCAGCTCAAAACTGGGCCTTACCTGATCTGGCCTACATGTGACTCCAAACACACAGCAATATGGTTGACTCTTAAATGCCCTCTGAAATGGCCTAGCAAACCACTCAGTTATATCAAACTGCTACAAAGTCATAAAAAAGGAATGAAAGCGGACAGACCACCTGGCATCGACCTACGCCCCAGAAACGACAACGGCAATGTCGGCCCTACAAAGTCCTCCTTACTAACATCTGGGGGCTAGTGGCAAAAATGGGAGAGCTGTCTCACAGACTGGTCAAACAACAGCCTGACAGTCATCCTCATAGAATCATACCTTACAGATAATGTCCCAGACACCACCATCACCATCCTTGGGTATGTCCTGTCCCACCGGCAGGACAGACCCAGCAAAGGTGGCGGCACAGTGGGTATAGAGTCGGGATGGAGTTGCCCTGGGAGTCCTCAACATCGACACTGGGTCCCATGAAGTCACATGGCATCAGGTCAAACATGGACAAGGAAGTCTCCTGCTGATTACCATGTACCATCCTCCCTCAGCTGATGAATCAGTGCTCCTCCATGTTGAACACCACTTGGGGGAAGCACTGAGGGTGGCAAGGGCACAGGATGTACTCTGGGTGGGGGGGCCACAACGTCCATCGCCAAGATTGGCTCAGTGGCACCACTGCTGAACAAGTTCGCCAAGTCCTAAAGGACATTTTATCTCCGCCTTTTTCGATCCCGTCCCCCCACCCCACCCCCACTAGGGCTGTCACTTGTTCATCCTACTTTCTACCCTTAATGTCAACATTAGTGCAAACTTTAGCTAATATCACCACCATTAACACCCCTTTGACCTTTTTGTTTATGACATCTTTGGCAATCTCTCCTTTGTCTCCACCTATCACTGGCCCTCTATCCAGCTCCACCTGTCCCACCCCCCTTAAACAGCTTATATTTCACATTCCTTTTTCTCTTCAGTTCTGATGAAGAGTCATACGGACTCGAAATGTTAACTCTGTCTTCCTCTCCACAGATGCTGTCAGACCTGCTGAGTTTTTCCAGCTATTTTTGTTTTTGTTTCAGATTTCCAGCATCCGCAGTATTTTGCTTTTACCCTAAAGGACATAGCTGCTAGACTGGGTCCACGGCAGGTGGTGAGGGAACCAAGAAGGAAAAACATACTTGATCTCATCCTCACTAACCTGCCTGCTGCAGATGCATCTGTTCATGACAGTACTGACAGGGCTGACCACTGCACAGTTGTTGTGGAGACAAAGTCCCACCTTCACAGTGAGGATACCCTCCATCATGCTGTGTGGCACTACCACCGTGCTAAATGGGATAGATTTCAAACAGATCTAGCAAATCAAGACTGGGCATTCATGAGGCGCTGTGGGCCATCAGCAACAGCAGAACTGTACTCAAAATATAATCTGTAACCTCATGCCTGGCATATCTCCCACTCTACCATTACGATCAAGCCAGGGGATCAACCCTGGTGAGGTGTCAAGCTGGTGAAGCTATAATAGAGGTCTATTTGCATGCCCAACACCATAAGCAGCAGCATAGATAGAGTTAAGCAATCTCACAACCAACGGATGAGGTCTAAGCTCTGCAGTCTTGCCACATCCTGTCGTGAATATGGTGAATAATTAATCAACTCACTGGGAGGAGGAGGCACCATATATATCCCCATCCTCAATGATGGGGGAGCCCAGGATATCAATGTAAAAGATAAGGCTGAAGCAGTTGCTACAATCTTCAGCCAGAAGTGCCAAGTGGATGATTCATCTTGGTCTGTTCCAGAGGTACCAGCATCATAGATGCCAGACCTCAGCCAATATGATTCGCTCCACACGATATCAAGAAACAGCTGGAGGCACTGGATAGTGCAAAGGCTATGGGCCCTGACAATATTCCGGGAACAGTACTGAAGGCTTGTGCTCCAGAACTTGCCGCACCCCTAGCCAAGCTGTTCCCGAACAGCTACAACACTGGCATCTACCCGGCTATGTGGAAAATTGCCCAGGTACGTCCTCTACACAAAAAGCAGGACAAATCCAACCCAGCCAATTACCGCCCCATCAGTCTACTCACGATCATCAGTAAAGTAATGGAAGGGGTCATCAACAGTGCTATCAAATGGCACTTGCTTAACAATAACCTGCTCACTGACACCCAGTTTGGGTTCTGCCAGGGCCACTCAGCCCCTGACTATGTTCAAACATGGGCAAAAGAGCTGAACTCCTGAGGTGAGGTGAGAGTGACTGCCCTTGACATAAAAGGTCGCATTTGACTGAATGTGGCATCAAGGAGCCCCAGCAAAACTGCAGTCAATGGGAATCAGGGGGAAAACTCTCTCCTTGTTGGAGTCATACCTAGCACAAAGGAAGATGGTTGTGGTTGTTGGAGGTCAGTCATCTCAGCTCCAGGACATCACTGCAGGAGTTCCTCAGGGTAGTGTCCTCAGCCCAACCATCTTCAGCTGCTTCATCAATGACCTTTCATCATAAGGTCAGAAGTGGGGATGTTCACGGATGACTGCACAATGTTCAGCACCATTTGCAACTCTTCAGATGCTGAAGCAGTCCATGTCCAAACACAGCAAGACCTGGACAATATCCTGGCTTGGGCTGACAAGTGAAAAGTAACAGTCGCGTCACACAAGTGCCAGGCAATGAACATCTCCAACAAGAGAGAATCTAACCATCACTCCTTGATATTCAAAGGCATTACCATCACTGAATCCCCCACTATCAACATCCTGGGGGTTACCATTGACTAGAAACTGAACTGGACTAGCCATATAAATACTGTGGCTATAAGGGCAGATCAGAGGCTAGGAATCCTGCGACGAGTAACTAACCTCCTGACTCTCCAAAGCCTGTCCACCATCTACAAGGCACAAGTCAGGAGTGTGATGGAATACTCCTCACTTGCTAGGATGAGCGCAGCTCCCAAAACATTCAAGAAGCTTGAAACCGTCCAGGACAAAGCAGCCCGCTTGATTGGCACCCTATCCACCACCTTAAATATTCACTTCCTCTGCCACTGGTGCACAGTGGCATTATGTACATCATGTACAAAATGCACTGCAGCAATTCGCCAAGGCTCCTTTCAACAGCACCTTCCAAACCTGCATCTTATACCATCTAGAAGGACAAAGGCTGCATGGGAACACCACCACCTGCAAGTTCTCCTCCAAGCCACACACCACCCTGACTTGAAATTGTAATTGCTGTTCTTCATTGGTGTTGCTGGGTCAAAATACTAGATGGATCTCCCTCACAGCACTGTGGGTGTACAAGAAGGTGGATTACCATCAGCTGCTCAAAGGCAATTAGGAATGGGTAACAAATGCTGGCCTTGCCAGTGCTGCTTAAATCCCATGAACTAATAAAAGGGCATTCCGAATGAGTTGGGCAATAGAGAAAAGTGTTGGGGAACGACAGTGTCCACGAGCATGTCAAAGTCTGCAGAGATCAAGAGTGATAACCAAACACGGTCGCAGACACAAACAATATTGTTTGCGATTCTGATTAGTTGTACTGGTGCGGTGGTAGGAGTGGAATTTGACACCTTCACGAATGACCGCATTGACATACAAGATAACATAATTTTCCCCACAGAAAAGATTTGGAAAGATCATAGAACCATAGAAAAGTTATGGTGTAGAAAGAGGCCATTCAGCCAATCATGACGGCTCTGGCCAAAAAAAGAAAAAAGCAACTAGCCACTCATTTTAATCCCATTTTCCAGCACCTGGTCTGTAGCGTTGCAAGTTACAGCACTTTAGATGCCGATGCAGATACAGGTACAAGGGTAAGATAAGGGAGAAAAGGAAAGCTAATGTCAGACACCAAGAACTCAATGCTACAGAAAGCCGAGAGTATAGAAAGAGGACGAGTGAAATCAAAAAGGAAATTAGGAAAGCAAAAAGAGAGGGCATGAAAGAATGTTGGGTTCTCCTTGATTTTGCTTGCCAAAGATGTTTTATCAATACATTAAGAGCAAGAGGATAACTAAGGAAAGAGTAGGGCCCATAAAAAACCAAAAGGCAACCTATGTGTGGAGGCGGAGGATGTGGTATGGTTTTTAATGAATATTTTGCACCTGCCTTCACAAAATAGGGGGAACAATGCAGACACTGCAGTTAAGGAGGAGTAGTGTGAAATATTGATATGATAAACATGGGGAGAGAGGAAGTATTAAGGGGATTGGCATCCTTGAAAGTGGGTAAATCACCAGGGCCAGATGAAATATACCACAGGTGTTAAAAGAAGCCAGAGAGGAAACTGCAGAAGGTCTAACCATCATCTTCCAATTCTCACTGGATACAGGTGAGGTGCCAGATGATCGGAGGTCTGCTAACATTGTACGTTTGTTTAAAAAGGGAGCGAAGGATAGACAATAGTTACAGGCCAGTTGGTCTGACCAAATTATTGGAATCAATTCTTGGAGTGACTTCCTTCCCAAATGGGGCAGAAGTCTTAACTCAAGCCAAGACTTTCACTGTCACTTAGAAAGGCACGGATTAATCAAAGGCAGTCAGCATGGATTTGTTAAGTGAAGATCATGTCTGATCAATTTGTTTGAATTTTTTGAGCAAGTAACAAGGAGGATTGATGAGAGTAGTGCAGGCTTTTGACAAGGTCCCACATGGCAGCCTGGTTAAAAAAAATAAAATCCTGTGGGATCCAGGGGAATGTAGCAAGCTGGATACAAAATTGGCTCAGTGGGGGGAAACAAAGGGTAATTGTTGATGGATGTTCTTGTGGCTGGAAGGTGTTTCCAGTGGATTTCTGCAGGGCTCAGTATTAGGTCCCCTCCCTTTTTTGTAGTATACATTAATAATTTGAATGTAAATGTAGGGCAAATGATAAAGAAGTTTGCCGACAACACAAAAATTGGCCACGTGGTTGATAGAGAGCAGGATAGCTGTAGACTACAGGAAGGTATCAATGAACTGGTCAGGTGGGCAGAAAAGTGGCAAATGGAATTCAACCCAGAGAAGTGTGAGCTCAAACAAGGCAAAGGAATGCACAATAAATAAGAGTAAATGGAGAGGTATAGAGGGATTGAGGGACCTTGGGAGTGAACATCCACAGATCCCTGAAGGTAGCAGGACAGGTCGATAGGGTGGTTAAGGTGGCATATGGAACCCTCTCCTTTATTAGTTGAGGTATAGAATATAAGAGGAGGGAGGTTATGCAGGAACTGTTTAAAACATTAGTTAGGCCACAGCTTGAGTACTATGTGCAGCTCCGGTTACCTCAATACAGAAAGGATGTAACTGCACTAGAGAGGGTACAGAGGAGATTTACGAGGATGTTGCCAGAATGGAAAATTGCAGCTTTGAGGAAAGATTAGCTCGGCTGGGGTTGTTCTCCTTGGAACAGAGGAGGCTGAGGGGAGATTTCATTGAGATGGACAAAATTGAGGGGCCTGGATAGTGAATAGGAAGGGCCTATCTACTTTAGCAGAGAGGTCAGTGTCTAGGGGGCATAGCTTTAAGGTGATCACTGGAAAGATTAGTGGGAAGATGAGGAAAACATTTTTCATCCAGAGTGTTGTGGGGATCTGGAACTCACTACCTGAAAGGGTAGCAGAGGCAGAAATCCTCAACTCATTTAAAAAGGTGTCTGGATATGCACCTCAAATGCAGTAACCTGCAGAGCCCACGACCAAATGCTGGAAAGTAGGATTAGGCTGGGTGGTTCGTTTTTCAGCTGGCGCAGACATGATGGCCCAAGTGACTTCTTTTTGTGCCATTTCCAAGATTCTATCTAGGCATTGCCCTCAACAGAGCCTTCACATACAGGCAGCGCCCCATTAAGAGAAGAAACAACTAAAACCTGCAACTGCCTCCTCAGTAAACTTCCTGGTATCTCATGGGGATCACAGGCCTTAAGGAGCTCTGCTCTTGCCATCACATCTCGCTCTTGCCACCTCAGCTGCAGATTACTGAGCTCCAGTATGGTACCAAACTGCCCACACCAAACTTATCGATGTGCAACTCAACAATGCACATCATCACAGAACCTCCCTGACCAACACACCTCCCCTAGCTCCAAGTCCTGAGTAACACTGGCCCACCAACTCCCTTCGAAGGAAATTGCAACAGACAAGTTACTGGAGAATGTATATTGCAACCCAAGCCTGCCCTTATTCAGTGACCTCCTCAACCAGTTGTGCCAAACAGGTGAGGGCCTATACCAGGAGATTGGCAGAAGAAAACATCCACCAGAGAGCACTCTCTCATCGTAGACCCCACTGTTTGTCTACCCGGCTTTGGTCTTCCAGGCAACAGTGAGCCCTTTCAAACTGCTTTGAGACTGGCCAAGGCCTCCATGCAGCTACCCAACATCAGTGGGGTTGCCAAGACCATCCAGGCTGCAGCTGTGGTGCAGGCCAAACAGTGACTCACATTGTCAAGGGGTGTCTGCTGGCTAAACTTGAAGATGGGTTTAAAGAACTCCATCGCACCACTGACTATGTAAACACTAAATAAATAAACAGTTGCAGTATTATGTAAGTTTTTACTAACTGTAAAAGCAGCTTCATAATTTCTGACCTCATCTTACAAAATGTTTTCTCATCTGCCTCTGAACCCTTTGGAAAGGCACTTGGCGGGGGGAGTGGTGGTGGGAAGCAAGTAAGACACTGATATACAATTCAGATCACAATGGCTCACTTTGTTATAACCCTGAGTTATGCTATCATTTAAGTAGACATTGGTAGTGCAAGTCAATCCCAGCACAATCAGAAGCGACTGATGCCACTGAATCCAAGAAGGTATCTGCATTAGATAAGACTTGATAACGCTGTTCAGAGATTTATTTTGAAGAGGACAGGTAGGTTGGAGATGAGGTGACAGTTTTCATGGACAGAGGGGCAAGAGCTTTTTTTTAAAAAAAGGACGGACAATACTTGAAGGGGAAAAATTAAAGGGCCACTGGAAAAGAGCAGATGTGTGGGACTAATAATAGCTTTTGCAAAAAGCCAGCGCAGACTTGGTATGAATGTCCTCCCTCATGAAAAGGTTGGAGGGACAGAATCTGAGGGAGAAACACTTACGTCAGTTAGCTTGGGGGCCCAGAAGGGGAAGTTAGGTGGCAAAGAGTTCAGTGGGAATGGGACTGAATGAGCGAGAGGTGGATTGCAAGCCTGGTGTGGGGGAAGAAAGGCTTGAAATGAAATAGGGTTTTAATACATAGAGGAAGTCATATGGCAGGGGTGAAGTGGTAGAGGGGCTGAACCAAATTCAAAGCAGCAAAGATAAAAGCAAAAAACTGCGGATGCTGGAAATCCAAAACAAAAACAGAAATACCTGGAAAAACTCAGCAGGTCTGGCGGCATCGGCGGAGAAGAGCAAAGTTGACGTTTCCAGTCCTCATGACCCTTCAACAGAACTAAGTAGAAATAGGAAAGGGGTGAAATATAAGCTGGTTTAAAGGTGGGGGGAGAAGGGGGGGGTTTATTTCACCCCAATCCCAATAGAGCTACCTTGCTTGTCCTGCTCTCCACTCTTAATTAGCACATTCTTTTAGATAATATCACCACCTTCAACATCTCTTTGTTCTTTTGTCTGTGACATCTTTTGGTTATCTCCTCCTATCACTGCTTGCTTGTCCCAACAACACCCCCCCTTATTCCCCCCCCCCACCCTTAAACCAGCTTATATTTCACCCCTATCCTATTTCTACTTAGTTCTGTTGAAGGGTCATGAGGACTCGAAACGTCAACTTTGCTCTTCTCCACCGATGCTGCCAGATCTGCTGAGTTTTTCCAGGTATTTCTGTTTTTGTCAAAGCAGCAAAGGTTTTGTGGTCGTGATATTGGGATGGTTTCAACTGTTGCCTAATCACAGCATGTCGTCAGAGTGCATCAGCCACAGTTCACTTGGTAGCAACTCCTGCCTCTGAGTCACAAGGCCCCAGGTTCAAGTCCCAGTCCAGGGATTAAGCACATAAATCAAGGTCAACTCCTGTGTAGTATTAAAAGAGCACTGCACTGTCAGAGGTGTCATCTTTTGGAAGAGATGTTAAACCAAGGCCCTATCTGCTTAAGCAGGTGCACCATTTCAAAGAGCAAGGAGTTACCCCTGGTAATATTCATCCCTCAATCAACATCACACAAAAAAAAACAGGATTATCTGGTCATTATTATATTGCTGTTTGTGGGATCTTGCTGGGTGCAAATTGGCTACTGCGTTTCCTACATTACAACAGTGATTATGCTTCAAAAGTACTTCATTGACTGTAAGGCACTTTGAGACATTTGATGGTTGTGAAACACTCTACATAAACACAAGTCTTTCTTTTTTGAGGAAGCAATTTTCCCACAATGAATAAATGTTGGAAAAGAGCTGCCTGAAACTTACTGTTCCACTACGTAACCATTTATCTATAGTTATCCCTGGTTAAGTGTTCTTATGCCATGAAACGTGCCATTCCATACACGTGATCTGCTGTTGAAAACACATATTAGGAAAGTCCAGGAGTGTCTCAAATCCAATTGATCCCAGGTACATGGCAGCAATAGGGAACCACAACTGGCCTCAGTGCTCACAAGCTAAAAAAGAAAAACAGCCAATGAGAAAAAGGCAGCTCCCATGACCTTTGCTGGAAACTTGCATGAGCGGTGGGTGAGGATACGGGTTAGGTGCTTATTGCCAAGACTCAAAGAATTGAAAATTGCAAAGAAATTACAATACAGAAACAGGAATCATGACCCAAGATGTGTTTATCCTGTATACACGTACAGTCTCCATATATCCCTTAGATACTAATCTATCTAACTTTGTCTTGCAGGTTGACATGATCTCTGCTTCTTCACCAACATTACACAAACTCTCAACCACATGTATACACTGTCTGGTAAAGTGTTAGAGAGTCAATGCCCAGGAAACCACTTCCTTAGTCACAACATTTAGGAGCAAAATGAAAATTAGGGGAAGGCGGGAGAATATATAAACAAAAACTAAATTTACGAAGATAGGGAAGCGATGGAGTTCTATAATTAGGCAAAGGAAAGCCTGTGTGAAGAACACACTCTTAATCCTATCTGGTGGTTTTTTAAAACAAAAATAAAACCAGGACAAAATACACAGGGTTAAAATTCTGCAACACCTCTAATAATAATGTAATGCGAGCAGAAAATTCAATTGATTGATTCCAGGCACCCAAATCACATCACACCTGAGTATAGCCAGTCAGGTTGCAGTTACTGAATGATACTTGCAAGATTTTCTCTATTTCAAGACAGACATCGACTGAACACATTCAATTTGAGTCACGCCTCCTCCCCGACAACCACAACTGAACAGGCATCATGCAGAAGTCCATAAAAACAGTTCACATTGCAGAAAGATACACGGGTTGTGAGCTTAGATTGGATAAGGGCAAAATTCCATTTCTTGGAAAAGGTGAGAAAAAAAACTTTATTTCTACAACTCATCCCGAAGTCTTCAGCCACACTGTCACTTATGGACAGCACAATGCAACCAATTATTAGCTGCCAGTTTCAAAATATTCAGAAAAAAATTTCACAACAGACTCAATTACATTGCATCATATAAGTTGACCGAGTGCATAATAGGGCCCCAAAAATTATGTTTTTGCATATACTCAGTAGATAAGTTGTGGCTAAAAAGGTGGGGGGTGGGGGGGGGGGCACCTTTTTTAGCCACAACTCGCTATACTAGTATTGGTAGTCGGATGCAATTTTTCACCCCACAAATGCATGTTTTACTTACCAGCACTTTATAACTGGGCGCAAGGGGCAATAAGCTGTGGCATGAAGACGCACGGGAGTTTAAGGCAGGCCCACTCTTTGCGTTGGTGCTAATGACTTTTCAAAATAGCAACCACCCACACCAGCAGTTCACTTTTATACTGAGCATGTAAGTCAACCTCTGTTTCTGGGGGGCTTTTGAGGCTTCAGAGGTCAACTTATACACTGGGATTTATGGTAACAGCATGGAATTCAGGACACGGCGTAACCTGTAAAGGCCCTGCCTAAGATCTGCTTGCAGGTTAATGTTGTGACGTTACATTAAAGGCAACTAAGTCTGTAAGAGCGAGATATTAAAGCTGATGAAAAGTCCAAGTTACCTCCAAACCCTACTTCCACTTAGCTTAGTTTAGAGTCAGGAAACAAAGTTGAGATGCCACATTTTCACACCATCTGCATTAGGAAATTTGCACAAATGCACTAAACATAATGTAATCTCATACTGCACACACTTAATTTGTGCCCTAAATATTGACATTCAATAATGGTGAAGCTCAGCATAATTAAAAGTTCTTTAGAGAAGGGATAAGATCCAAAAGATTTACTTTCATTAACTGAATACAATGTAGCTATTAAATAGCGGCTGCGAATTTTATAATTGAAACTTCTACTTAGCAACAAGGTAGACTATAAGACTGTGATAAAGACATTTTGCTGCAAACATTTTTTTTCAGGTCCAATGCGCACTGTGAAAGCAAAAATGTCCAGATCAAAGCAGGGTGCTAATCTACAGATTTCAGGAAGTTATTCCCATCTTCAATGTCTCTCCACTAGGAGGAGGAATCACTGCCCCTCATTAGGATCCTCAAGGAAAAAAAATTGCATGTTGATAAAATATGATTGAACATGTTCCAACAGCATGCGGGGAGAATTATCACCTCAATTCATTAGCAGTAAACATACAACTGACATCCTACAGCAGCAGATCCATATTTAACACAGAAGGAAGGCTTCGACCAGTAAAACGATATGCGAGATACTTTACAGTAAACATGGCGACTAAAGTCAACACTTATTACAGTATGCAAATAAAAATTATTTAAATGCTGTGCATGGAAGATAACAATAAGTATGTTAACAAAACCACACCTCATTTTTTGTTATTGCGAGAGGGGGCATAACTACCCACCCCCCGGTTTTTAATTATCTCTTGAGCTTCACATTTGTAACTAAGACGGCCTGTTCTGCTCCCAACAATGTTTGTAACGGTTCAACTAAATACAGGGAGCTGTATGATCATTAAAACAAAGTGACCTGGGGGCAGAAAGGGATTTCTCCTCACAGTTAATGAAAAGACCTCTACATTTCCCTCCCCCCCCCCCCCCCCCCCCGCCAGATACAGCTCATTCAGGCGATTCTCTCCCTCCTTGAAACCGTTAAATAGTTTGCACCAGAAATCAAACCGCTAGTGAAAACGTGAGAGCACGGCTCTGACAACATGAAAATCTCCCACATTGCGGGTGGGTAGCACCATTAAATGTACACCACTGTGGGTGGCCATGCTCATTCTGAATATATACATATATATGTAAATAAATAAATGCAATTATATACACACACACACACCATCTGTTACACACAACCCTTTGCTTCATGGCTGCCTGTGCTTGTAGTGTAGTGAGGGCTTAACAAAATGGCAAGCGCTCAATCGGGAGACCAGAGCCAGCAGCAGCCCACCCCCCCCCCCCCAAACACACACACTTTGCAGCCTCAGCAGGGAAGTACTGCGGGCTAACATTTCACAAGAGTTCAAACCAGGCCAGCCTTACCTGCAGGTGTCGGCCCGAAGATACGAACCACGGGCACCCTGGTCACCTCACTTTCCCGGAATTCCGAAAAGCAAACGTCCAGACCCTTGACAGGGCTGGACATGTAGTAGTCAGCAGTGACAATCCTCACTGCAAACATCCTAAATGCTGGGGTATAGGGTGGAGGTGGTGGGGGGGGGGGGGGGGGTAGAGGAGCAGAGGGAGGAAAGGGGGGGGGGTTAAATAATATATAGACAAGCACCCCCCCAAAAAAGGACCCAGGGAGTCTCTCTGGAGTGACAGTCTGTGTGTGTGTGTGAGGGGGGGGGGGGGTGTCAGGCTGAGCTGCCGGGGTTATTTGCAGCGGGTAGGGAGGAGGAGCAGGGGGAGGCTGCGGGCCTGTGAACTGCCTGTGTCCATGTCGCTGTGTCCATGGCACCGGTCTCTTCCTCACCCTCCGGGCACGGCCTCCAGCCGCCAGTCCGCCTCACACATCACTCCTCCCGGCGCCTCTGTGTTTATAAAGACGCTGTTTCTGTCACTCAGAGCCCCACCCCCTTTCCCTCCTTCCTCGCTCTCGCTCACTCTCTCTCTCTCTCTCTCTAACAGCTGCACTGCAGCACCGCTCTCCTGGACGCCGCCAGATCAACATGGGGGAGGTGAAAGGAGGAGGGGAGTCGGAAGTCCCGCCTTCCTCTCACTCCCATTGGCTATCCCCCACCAGCCGTTCCGGATGCTGATTGGCCGACGCTGAGGTTTGACGGGGAGCTGACACCGACTCCGTGCTCCGCCCCCTCTCCCGCCTTTGGCTGGAGCTCCATTATTGCGCAACTGCCCTTCTACCTGCGCCGATTGGCTGTTCCTCCCACCCCCTCCCCGCCTCCCCCCCCCCTCCTCCTTCCCCATTGAGCTGGTTGATTGACAGGCTGGCTGGTTGCTGCTGCCGTCGCTGCTCCTGTTGGTCTGCATTGCTTTGCAGTGCATTGTGCAAGGGTGGAAGATAGGTTCGGGCAGGATGGCGGGACAGACCCAGCTGCAGGCAAAGGCGAGTTTCTGATCCAGTGGAAGCTGAAGTGCGCGGAGAGACAGAACAATTTAAATAATAAAACACCATCCACGGAAAAGGCAAAGTTAGAATAAATAAAAACAAAAAACGCTGGAAATACTCCGCATATGTGGAGAGAGAAACAGAGTTAACGTTTCAGACCGGTGACCTTCCATCATAGAATTAACAACAACAACTTATATCGCACCTTTAATGCAATAAAATGACCCAAGATTCTTTACAGGAGCATTATAAAACAAAATATGACTCCCAACCATATAGTCATCATGACACAGAAGGAAGCCATTCAGCCCATTAAATGCATGCCAAATCTCTTAAAAGCAATCCAGCCAGTACCACTTCCCTGCAATAGCCCTGCAAGTTTATTTCTGTCAACTGCCCACCCACTGTCCTTTTGAAATTATTCAACATCTCCACTTCCACCACCCCTGTCTGCAGCAGCTTGAAGGTCATTACCACTGGCACAAACAAGTTCTTCCTCACATTTCCCCTAGTTCTTGCACATGACATATTAGGGTGGGTGACCAAAACTTGAGTCAAAGGATTTAAGGTGGGAAAGCGAGGCTGAGAGGTGTACACAAGAACACACGTAAGCAAGAGATAGGAGCAGGAGTAGACCATACATCAAGCCTGCTCCCCCATTCAATATGATCATGGCTGACTTCAACTCCACTTTCCTGCCCACTCCCCTTATTCCATAATTCCCTGAAAGACCAAAATTCTGTCTATCCCAGCCTTAAGTGTATTCAACAATGGGGCATCCACAACCCTCTGTCTTTTCGAAAATGTTGTGTACCCTGGAATATTTATTTTCCAACCTTGGTCACTATCTTTCTGCAATGGTGATTAGGCCTAAGCTATTTATCTCTATTTTTGCCACTAGTTCATCTATCTTATTGCGGAGGCATCATGCATTCATGTAAATAGATCATTTTGTTTTTTCACTACTATTCCCACATGGACCTCACTCACTGATGCACAATTTCTGTTAAATTCTCTGTTCCTTGCTGCCCCACTCTGCTTGTCTTTTCCCACATTGCTACATTGTTCTATTGTTTCAATTTTTCTTTTTGGATTTCTAAATCTCCCTTCACCTAAATCCAGCCTGATTTAAGAGGAGTCCATCCCAACTGGACAGCTCTCTCTTTCCTGAGTACCAGGTGCCAGGGCCCCATGAATCAGAACCCCTTCTTCCCAATACACCCTTTAGTTGAATTCTCTAATCTGCTTGACCCTATGTCATGGTAACAATCCAGAGATAGCCGCTTGGTAGTACAGAACTTGAGTATTCTTTTATTTCATGGGATGTAGGTGCCACTGGCAAGGTCAGCATTTGTTGCCCATCTCTAAATGTCCTTGAACTGAATGGCTTGCTTGGCCATTTCAGGGTCAACTACATTGCTGCAGGTCTGGAGTCACATGTAGGCCAGACCAGGTAAAGATGGCAGATTTCCTTCCCTAAGTGGCATTAGTGAACTGGATGGGTTTTTACAACATCAGTAATAGTTTCATGGCCACTATTACTGAGACTAGCTTTATATTCCAGATTTATTACAATTGGATTTAAATTCCACCAGCTGCCATGGTGGGATTGGAACCTGTGGCCCCTAAAGCATTACCTTAGGCTACTGGATTACTAGTCTAATGACATTACCATTACACCATTGTCTCCCCTCAACTGCTGAACAAAGAGACACGGTGTCAAAACTTTTCATGTTGCATTCATTCGGACACATGCAAGAATGCCAAATTTTAAAGGTAACAACAATTTATATTGCAAGGAACATGTCCAGGCATTGTGCCTTTTTTGAATTTAACAAAAGCATGGGGGACAATAGTTCCCTGGTGCACTCCCCATGGCAACATCTTGACCAAGCAGAGTTGACTTGCCAACTAATCAACACCCTTTTTTCATGCAGCATAAGTTGTTACTCCCCTTGAAACTTGACATTCTTGCATTTGTCCCAATGAGTTTATCACCTTTGATGTTCTGTGTTTTAATTTGGACTCTCACTCGGACACTTATCCATTTGTCTCCACCATTTTCAAAGCTCTATAGAGAGACCATTGCCTTGGCAGCATAGAAAGACTAACTGTATGAGACCTTGTCAGCCATGACCATTCGCACAGGAGGATGGAAGTTTGGAGTCGTGAGTTGGCTGCCCTCCACCAGCCGTGCTCCTTAGAGGCATTGCACCTCCCTCCCTCTCTTCGCCCCTGCCTTTGACAAGACAATGACAAATGGCACAGAATGAATGGCAACTCCACACCTTGCTGGGATCTCAATGTTATGAGACCTATGAGTCAGGAACAAACCTGCTGCAATGCAGCCTTCACCACAGAAAGGAGAACACAACTGAGCATCTTTGACATCCAGTTGCCTCATAATTATTAGCGTGTCCTTTTAGTCGGCCATTTGTGCTCCACCCTGTGGGGAGGGGGGTTGGGGGATAAAGGATAAAAAAGGATAGACCAAACAATAAAAAAGATATATGTAAAAAAATCACAGAAGCACTGAGCAGAAGAGGCCCTTCGGCCCATCGAGTCTGCACCGACACATGAGAAACACCTGACCTACCTACCTAATACCATTTACCAGAACTTGGCCCATAGCCTTGAATGTTATGATGTGCCAAGTGCTCATCCAGGTACTTTTTAAAGGATGTGAGGCAACCCGCCTCCACCACCCTCCCAGGTAGCGCATTCCAGACCATCACCACCCTCTGGGTTCAAAAGGTTTTTCCTCACATCCCCCCAAAACCTCCTGCCCCTCACCTTGAACTTGTGTCCCCTCGTGACTGACCCTTCAGCTAAGGGGAACAGCTGCTCCATATCTACCCTGTCCATGTCCCTCATAATCTTGTACACCTCGATCAGGTTGCCCCTCAGTCTTCTCTGCTCCAACGAAAACAACCCAAGTCTATCCAATCTCTCTTCATAACTTAAATGTTTCATCCTAGGCAACACCCTGGTGAATCTTCTCTGCACCCCCTCCAGTGCAATCACATCCTTCCTATAATGTGGCGACCAGAACGGCACACAGTACTCCAGCTATGGCCTCACCAAGGTTCTATACAACTCCAACATGACCTCCCTACTTTTGTAATCTATGCCTCAATTGATAAAGGCAAGTGTCCCATATGCCTTTTTCATCACCCCACTAACATGCCCCTCCGCCTTCAGAGATCTATGGACACACACGCCAAGGTCCCTTTGTTCCTCAGAACTTCCTAGTGTTATGCAGTTCATTGAATACTTCCTTGTCAAATTACTCCTTCCAAAGTGTATCACCTCTCACTTTTCAGGGTTAAATTCCTTCTGCCACTTATCTGCCCATCTGACCATCCCGTCTATATCTTTCTGTAGCCCAAGACACTCAACCTCACTGTTAACCACCCGGCCAATCTTTGTGTCATCCACAAACTTATTGATCCAACTCCCACATAGTCATCTATGTCGTTTATATAAATGACGAATAATAGGGGACCCAGCACAGATCCCTGTGGTACTCCACTGGACACGGGCTTCCAGTCACTAAAGCAGCCTTCTGTCATCACCCTCTGCCTCCTACAACTAAGCCAATTTTGAATCCACCTTATCAAATTACCCTGTATCCCATGTGTATTTGCCTTCTTTATGAGTCTCCCATGTGGGACTTTGTCAAAGGCTTTGCTGAAATCCATATAAACTACATCAACTGCACTACCCTCATCTACACACCTGGTCACCTCCTCAAAAAATGCAATCAAATCTGTTAGGCATGACCTCCCTCTGACAAAGCCATGCTGACTATCCCTGATCAAACCTTGCCTCTCCAAGTGGAGATAGATTCTCTCCTTCAGAATTTTCTCCAATAGTTTCCCTACCACTGACGTGAGACTCACTGGCCTGTAGTTCCCTGGCTTATCTCTACAACCCTTCTTAAATAGCGGAACCACATTAGCTGTTCTCCAGTCCTCTGCACCTCCCCCGTGGCCAGAGAGGAATTAAAAATTTGGGTCAGAGCCCCTGCGATCTCCTCCCTTGCCTCCCTCAGCAGTCTGGGACACAAATCATCTGGACCTGGAGATTTGTCCACTTTTAAAAATAAAAAATGATTTAGTAAAAATCAATAAATAAAAAAACAAAGTTAAAAAATTGGATTAAAAAGGGATACAGTCCATGGTCTGAAGTTGTTGAACTCAATGTTAAATCCGAAAGGCTGTGAAGTGCCTAATCGGAAGATGTTCCTCCAGTTTGCTTTGGGCTTCACTGGAATATTGCAGCAGGCCAAGGAGGAACATGTGGTCACAAGAGCAGGATGGTGTGTTGAAATGACAAGCAACAGGACGGTCTGGGTCATGCTTGCAGACTGAGCAATGGTGTTCCGCATAGTGGTCACCCGGTCTTGCGTCTCCCAATGTAGAGGAGACTGCATTGGGAGCAGCGAATACGGTAGACCAAATTGAAAGAGGTTCAAGTGAAGCACTTGCTTCACCTGAAAGAAGCATGTGGGGCCTCGCACGATGAGGAGGGAAGAGGTAATGGTACAGGTGTTGCATCTTTTGCAGTTGCATGGGAAGTTGCTATGGGAAGGGAATAAGGAGTTGGGCATGATGGAGGAGTGGACCAGAGTGTCCCGGAGGGAACGGGCCCTACAGAATGCTGACGGGGGTGTGAGGGAAAGATGTGTTTGGTGGTGCTACCATCCTGGAGTTGGGGAAAATGCCAGTGGATTTAAAATTCTTATTCTTGTTTCCTCAGCCCTACAATGTATTCCTCTCTCTTTCTCAATAAGTTCCCAACCCAATAACCACCCATTTCTTCCCCCACCAACTCAGTGCCCCTTTGATTCGAGCCTCTTGTGCGTTCGCCCCTCATTTTGCTCTGCTGTTGGTGACCTACTCTCAGATTCTCTCAATAAAACCTCTTCACCTCTCCATCTGTCTCTCTTCCTTGTGGGCCCTCCTTATATCTACCTTTTAAACTAAGCTTTTGATTACCCCTCTGAATCTTCCCTCCATTGTTTCAATATCCCTTTTTTAATTATGCTGTTGTGAAGCTTCTTGGAACATTTAATTACAGTAAAGAAGTTACAGAAATTCAAGTTGCCAATAGGAGGGAACCTCAAAACTTGCAGTCTAGACTGTAAGGCAATGGTAAAGTGAAGGAAGTTGGGGATGTTAACGAACCAGGTTTGGAGGAACATAGGGTGGAAATGTCCATGCCCACTGGCATCGGGTGTGTTCAGTGGCGTCAGTGGACAATATGGCAAGAAGGCCAAAAATTGGTTTCACGATGTTGTGAAACCAATTTGCGATTGTCTGCTCAGACTATCTTTGGCAGACCACGTTTCCTGTCATTGGGCATTGGGAACCTCATTGTAATACATCTGCATATCATTATAAGCCCAGCTCGCGAGGATTGTTCAGCCCCTCCCTCAACCCCCCGCTGGATTGTCTGCCCACGTCAGCGTGCAATCACGCCGATTTGTTTCACAACAGCATATAAAAGGCATGCACCCAGCAGACTGTACTTTGAGTGGAACTTGGATTGAATACACAGTAATGTTGCAGTGCGTTTGCCCAGGTCACCTATTGGACTTCAAGTTTGAGGTGTTGTTTGGGGGGGGGGTGGGTTGCGAGGAAGGGCTGCCCTACAGTTGAGGCGCTTTGGGGGGGGTCAAGGGCGGCCCTGCGGTTGAAGGTAGCGCACAAGCACCTGTGGGACAGGGGGTTGTGGTGGGCGAGGGAAGCAGCCACACATTAGGGAAACCTTGTACAAAGTGACCATTCCTTTGCAGCTGAGAGTTCAGGCGCAGCCACATTGGTATGATCGGAGTCGGGTCTCTAGCTTCTCTGCCTATTGAAGGAATGCAGAGGCATCAAAGTGCCACCAAGTGCTCCAGAGCTTTTACCCCTTGGGCACAGATTGCAAAGTAATGAGCATTTTAGTGGACTGCAGAACACTTGGATGACTGCACACATTGTACAATCTCCTTGCTAAAGCTGATCATGGAGACGTTACCGATGGATGCGATCACAGCTCCTTGCAATGTCAGCATCCCAGTTTAGGCCAGTCTCCTTCATGATTCAAGATAATAGTGCAGCCCTGCGGTGTAGGTTAGGAGACTGTTGCGCCTGAGCTGAGAGCACAGCATGCAGTCCAATGGGCAAAGCTGCTACCAATTGGTCTGGCGGAGTGGGATGGATTTGGGTGGGATTGCGGCCAGCCATGCAGCGCATTAATCTCTGACCATCTCCAACAAGAGAGAATCTGACCATTGCCCCTTGATGTTCCATGGCATTACCATCACTGAATCCTCCACTATCAACATCTTGGGGGTGGCCATTGACCAGAAACTGAACTGTACTAGCCATATAAATATTGTGGCTACAAGAGCAGGTCAGAGGCTAGGAATCCTGCGATGAGTAACTCACCTCCTGACTCCCAAAAGCCTGTCCACCATCTACAAGGCACAAGTCAGGAGTGTGATGGAATATTCCCCATTTGCCTGGATGAGTCCAGCTCCAACAACACTCAAGAAGCTTGACACCATCCAGGACAAAGCAGCCCACTTGATTGGCACCACATCCACAAACATTCACTCCCTCCACCACTGACACACAGTAGCAGCAGTGTGTGCCATCTACAAGATGCACTTCAGGAATTCACCAAGGTTCTTTAGAGAGCACCTTCCAAACTCACGACCACCACCGTCTAGAAGGACAAGGGCAGCAGATAGATGGGAACACCATCACCTGGAATTTCCCCTCCAAGTCACTCACCATCCTGACTTGGAAATATATCGCCATTCCTTCGCTGTCACTGGGTCAAAATCCTGGCACTCCCTCCCTAACAGCACTGTGGGTTTACCTACACCACATGGACTGCAGCGGTTCAAGAAGGCAGCTCACCACCACCTTCTTAAAGGCAACGAGGGATGGACAATAAATGCTGGCCCAGCGAGTGAAGCCCACATCCCGTGAATGAATTTTTTAAAAAAGTGTCTAGGGAACTGGTGGGTCACATCTGCCATACAGGATTTGGTGCAATGGGGGCATGGAAGGCATCCACTGCCAGTGGCCATGCAAGTGACTGTGGCACTCAATTTCTACACCAGTGGCTCCTTTCAGGGCTCCACAGGTGACCTTTGTGGGATATCACAAGCCTCCACCCACAAGTGCCTCCATGTAGTCACTGATGCCATCTTCACGAGGGCACACAAGTTTGTGCATTTCGTCTGGGACCAGGGCAGCCGGGATGCAAGAGCGATTGTATTTGCCAGGATCTTGGGTGGCATCGACTGCATTCACATGGCGCTCAGATCTCCATTGCAATACGAGATCAACTATGTTAACCGCAAGGGATTCTATTCGCTGAATGTGCAGCTGATGTCCGACTACCACAAACGCATCCTGCAGATTTGTGCATGGTTTCCAGGGAGTGTCCACAACTCCTCCATCCTCAATCGATTACAGATCCTGGATGTCTTTCAGGGTTCATAAAGGCCACAGGGATGGCTCCTCGGGGACAAGGCTACCCACGGAGGATGTGACTGATGACACCTGTGCGCCGGCCTCAGACTGCAGCAGAGCGAAAATATAACGAGGCTCATGCTGCAAGTCACAACCTGGTGGAGCAAACCATCCGGATGCTGAAGATGAGGTTCCAATGCCTGGACCGGTCTGGTGGAGCCCTGCAATATAGTCCACAGAGGGTGTCACGCATTGTCATCGCTTGCTGCACCCTTTACAACCTGGGACTGCAATGGGGAGAGGAGCTGGCTGAGGAGGAGATGGAGGAGCTGGAGATCTCCTTGGATGAAGAGGATGCTGATGGGGATAAGGGGTGAGGATGTCCTCGGTGGTGACGATGATGGTGATGAGTCCCTTGCACTGGCAGAATGAGGCAGGCATGCTCAGGAGGCCCTCTTGGCTGCTAGATTTGTGGAGGATGATGACGACATGCAGTGAGGAGACACCATAGATCCTCACCTTGCAGCTATGAATGTTTGACTCCAGTCTGGCTTATGGCAATGCTCATACCCTCTGTGTTAATGCTCTTGTCAGAGCCGCAGTGAAGGCTCTAATAGTCACTCCATTGCAGTAGGATGATGATGACATGCAGTGAGGACGCTCCATAGATCTTCACATTACATCTATGAATGTCTGACTCCAGTCTGGCCGAGGGCAGCTCGCTTGCGCTCTGTGATCAGGGTCATATCATAGAGATGCAGCCATGAAACTTTAAAAGCATCTGATTCTTTGTCCACCTTCAGCACCTGAGCCCTTCAGGAGCACAGCATCACTGGTCACAGATGCTGAAGAGATGGGGGCCAGCTCCACCTCAAAGGTACTGAGAGCACACAGAGAGAATGATGGAACTCTGTGACACCTGCCCATGTCATTCTGGCAGCAATGACAAGGACCATCAAGGTGTAGGCATCAGTAATGTGTCCAGGCCAGAACATGACAGAGGGTGTCATGCATCGTCGTCATCTGCTGTGCCCTTTGCAACCTAGTGCTGCAACGGGGAGAGGAGCTGGGTGAGGAGGAGATGCAGAAACTGGAGGTCTCCTCCGATAAGGAGGACACTGATAGGGATGAGGGTGAGAAGGTCCTCGGTGGTAATGATGATGGCGATGAAGGCCTCGCACTGGCTAGATGAGGCAGGCATGCTCAGTCTGAAGGCTGCGCAGAGCACAGGGAAGAGGCCCTGGACTGAGACACCTTCCTTTATCTTGTGCAGAAATGTTTCACATCTGAGTGACAAGAACACTGCTCATCAGAACAAGAAGCCATAGGCAGGGAGACATTCCTGAGAGTTTATTGACAATAGTGAACAGTATGTACAAATGATTGACACCTGTGTCCAGGCTGTGCAACTACATCTTCTTAACTTTCCTAACCATGTCACTACACCTTGGTGCTCCCTGGACATCCACAACTAAGGGTGTTCTCTGGAAGGCTGAGACCTAGAGGGCCCCAGCCTGCTATCGGGGCCCTGCTGTGTGTCAGTGACACCCTCCTCCGCCCGTGGAACTGGAGTTGCTGGGGCCACAGGAAGAGAATATTCGGATGGGCTGGACACTTCTGGAGTCACCTGAATGGATGCCCCAAGGTGGGGTACACCTGCTGATCCTCCTCCTTCTGGGTGCCTAATGGCCCTTGGCTGACTTCTTGAGGAGAAGGGGTAGCTGGAGTGAGATCGAGCTGGCCCACACCCCTCTCACGTTGACGCTGTTGGAGGCCAACTATGGCATCAGCGATGGAGTTGAGCCCGCGCAGCAGTGCAGGAGTGACATCCTGGACCAAGGTCTCCATGGCAGCCACAATCTTACCAGTGTTGACCTTGGTGCATTGGCATGCCGGCGCTATCACCTCAGTCTGAAGGCAGACAGACTCCTCCATTGTGCCTTACAATCTGAGGAGTGCAGCAGACATTCCTTCCTGATGTTCCCAAGATTGCCTTTGCAGCTCCAGCAACTGTGACATGACTGAGTTCAGAGATTCATCATCTGACTCGGACTCAGTAAATTTCTGGCCTCCAGCAGTCCACCTGGGAAGTCCCTGCTGCTGCCTGCTGTGGATCAGACAGTGCAATGTGCTCACCAGATTGTGATCCTGAGGCTACTGTAAAGCTAAGTCCCAACAAGGTGTGTGTCTCTGTGCTGGTGGAGGTTGTGGGTGAGTGCTGTGACGGGACTTCAAGGAGGGTGCCTCCAGATTCCTCTTCAGAGGTTTCTTTGGGGCTTAATCGAAGGCCCTGGGTCGTGGACTCCATTGGCTATTTCCCAGATGTCCCTGCGGAAGCAAGGGGAGATAATTAGTGCATGGCAGTGGCCTGTGAAACAGGACACATCACTCACAGCATGGTTGTCTGATGGATGTTGCACTGCTGGATCCTCACTTGGTAGAGCACCGCCGACCTCACTGTCAGCACAAGACCGGTCCAGATCCTCACCAAGCTGGATGGTTCTGTTTTCAAAGTCCGTGAGGACCTTGATTTCGGGCATTCCGCCGCCGGTCTGCGACCTCTCCCTCTTGTTGTCCCTATTCAGCTTGTCCTGCATGACTAGAGATGGAGAGAGTGTACGCAGGATGCCTGACAGGCCAGATGATAAGTACGCCTGGCATGTGTGGGCGGTGAGTGGATCCAGAGATGGGATGAGGACAATTAAGGTGTGTGAGAGAGTGAATGGTGATGCCCCTTGAACTGGCAGTGAGTGAGACCCCTGTGGATGTGTAATGGGTTTGAGAGTGTGTGAGTTGAGAGTGATGAGAAAAGTAACTTATTGTGACGGAACGGAGGATATCATTCATCCTCTTCCGGCACTGCGGGGCTTTCCTCTTTTGAAGGGCGTTGATGCTGATTGCCGCTGCCACTGCCTCCCAAGCCGGATTGGTGATGTTGCTGTGGCCAGAATGGGGGTAGAGGACATCACGGCGAGCCTCCACTTCATCCAAAAGGTGCTCAAGGGGCGTGTCATTGAATCTGGGGTCCTGCAATCTTTTTGCCTTTTAGGGCCATACCTTCTTTGCAGCAGTGGTGAGCTGGAAGCAGTGAGATGTGTGCTTGCGGCTAGACTTTAAACATGGCACCCGGCATGATGCAACGGTGGGGTGATGGCGGGCGGGTGAACGAGATCCCGGCCGCCATGGAAATGGCATGTTTGTCGGGAATGCATAATTAATGTGGTGGGTTTGTGACCACACGGCGTGAAAAGCTACCATAGCGGCTGACAGGTAAAACGTCATTTATTGCATTTAATTAAAATTTGGAAGGATTCCACCCACAGAGTTCTTAGAGGATTGTAGGGCTAAAGCAGGTTAAAGAAATAGAGAAGAGCAAGGCTATGGATGGATTTGAACAAAACGATGAACATTTTAAATGCGCTTCAGCACTGGGGTGATGAGTGGAAGGGACTTGGTGCGAGCTGAAGAAAAATAAAGACCTGCATTTGTATAGCGCTGCTCGTGACCTCAAGATGTCCCAAAGCTCTTTACAGCTAATGAAGTACTTTTGAAGTGTAGTCACTATTGTGCAGCTAATTTACACAGAGCAAGCAGTAATGTGATGATGACCAGGTAATCTGTTTTTGGTGATGTTAACAGTAGGTTAAATATTGACCAGGAGTTAAGATACAATCAACAGAGTTTTGGATGAGCTCAAGTTTATTTGGGATGAAGCGACGGAGACAAAAGACAGGTAACTATAGGTCAGTTAGCTTAACATCTGTCATTGGGAAAACGTTGAAGTCTATTATAAAGAATGTAATAACAAAGCATTTAGAAATACATAATCTAATCAAGCAGAGTCAGCATGGCTTCATGAAGGGGAAATCATGCCTGATAAATTTATTAGAATTCTTTGAGGTGGTAACAAGCAGGATAGATAAAGGGGAACCAGTAGATGTAATATATTTGGATTTCCAAAAGGCGTTTGATAAGGTACCACACATAAAGCTACTTAATAAGATAATAGCCCATGGTGTTGGGGGTAGCATATTAGCATGGATAGAGAACTGGCTAACTAATAGAGAGTTGGGATATGGAGGGGGTCATTTTCAGGATGGCAACCTGTAACTAGTGGAGTGCGACAGGAATCAGTGCTGGGGCCACAATTATTTACAATATATATTAATGACTTGGATGAGGGAAATGAATGTGCTATCGCCAAGTTTACGGATGACACAAAAATAGGTGGGAAGATGAGTGGTGAGGATGACACAAGGAGTCTACAGAGGGGCATAGACAGATAAGTGAGTGGGCAAAAATGTGGCAGATGGAATATAATGTGGGAAAGTGTGAGGTTATGCACTTTGGCAGGAAGAATAGAGGAGCTGAATATTATTTAAATGGTGAAAGACTGAAGAAAGCTGCAGCACAGAGGGATTTGGGGTCCTCGTGAATGAATCCCAAAAAGCTAACATACAAGTTCAACAGGTAATAGGGAAGGCAAATGGAATGTTGGCCTTTATTTCAAAGAGAATAGAGTATAAAAAATAGGGAAATCTTGCTAAAACTATTCAAGGCACTAGTTAGACCACACCTAGGATACTGTGAACAGTTTTGGTCCTCTTATCTAAGGAAAGACATACTGGCATTGGAGGCAGTCCAGAGAAGGCTCGCTAGGTTGTCCCAGGGATGGAGGGATTTTCTTATGAGGAGAGGTTGAGTCGGTTGGACCTGTATTCATTGGAGTTTAGAAGAATAAGAGGTGACCTTATTGAAACACATAAGATTCTTAGGGGGCTTGACAGGGTAGATGCTGAGAGGTTGTTTCCCCTTGTGGGAGAGTCTAGGACCAGAGGGCATAATCTCAGAGTAATGGGTCACCCATTTTAAACAGAGATGAGGAGGAATTTCTTCTCTCAGAGGGTAGTGAATCTGTGGAATTCTTTACTGGCTGTAGAGGGTTGTAGAGGCTGGGTCGTTAAGTATATTCAAGGCTGAGATAGACAGTTTTAATCAGTAAGAGAATCAAGGGATATTGGGAAAAGGCAGGAAAGCGGAGTTAAGCCATGATCTCATTGAATGGCAGTGCAGACTCAATGGGCCAAATGGCCTACTTCTGCTCCTACGTCATATGGAAGATAAAGTCAGGCAGGAGGGTTCAGTTTTGCTGCACACATGTGGCAGGCAACTAGGTCCAGGCTGCAGTCTTAATGCAACAGAAATGCCAATGCACTTTGACACATGTGGAAAGGTATGCAGATCAAACAAAATAATCCCATGACTGTTGCCCAGAATAAATTTATAAACACACATTAAGATGGTTTAACATGTTGCACCAAGATTTTTGGTATGTGTTTAAAAATTGTGATGCTTAGACCTGATCTACCCTTAACTCTAGCATATTATTTATGAATGCTCCTGTAAAGTTTGTGATAAGTTGGCTGGCAGTAGCAAGCGAAACAGTCTCATCATTTTATAAACTGAGTAAGCCAAAACCATGAAAACAATTTTGGCTCAGATTTACATTTTTATTGGTGCCTGAAGATAAGTAGATAATACAAAAGCAAATCATAATACAATCCAGGTGGTGTACTTATATTTCAATAGGGCATTTGATAAATTGCCACGTCAAAGGTGTAGGGGGTAACATATGAGCATGGATAAAGGATTGGTTACCTAACAGGAAGCAGGGATAAATAGGTCATTTTCAGCTTAGGACATAGGAGCGTAGGCAAAGTAGGCCATTCAGCCCAGCGAGCCTGTTCCGACATTCAACTAGATCATGGCTGATCATCTACCTCAACACCACTTTCCTGTGCTATCTCCATATCCCTTGATGTCATTGGTCTTCAGAAATCTATCGATTTCTGTCTTGAACATACTCAATGATTGAGCTTCCACAGCCCTTTGGGATAGAGAATTCCAAAGATTCACCATCCTCTGAGTGAAGAAATTCTTCTTCATCTCAGTCTTAAATAGCCTACCCCTTATCCTGAGATTATGCCTGGTTTTAGACTCACCAGCCAGGGGATACATCCTATCTACATCCACCCTCTCACACCCCGTAAGAAGGTTGTAAGTTTCAATGAGATTACCCTTCATTCTTCGAAACTGTAGGGAATACAGACCCAGTCACCCCAATCTTTCCTCATAAAACAGTCCCAGTATCCGAGGGATTAATCTGGTGAACCTCCATGGCACTCTCTTCAAGGCAAGTATATTTTTCTTAGATAAGAGGACCAAAACTGGGCACAATACTCCAGGTGAGGTCTCACCAAGGATCTATATAACTGCAGCAAGACATCCTTACTCCTGTACTCAAATCCCCTCGCAATGAAGGCCAACATACCATTGGCCTTCCTAACTGCTTGCTGCACCTGCATGCTAGCACTTAGTGACTCATGAACAAGCATAGCCAGGCCCCTTTGGACACCAACACTTGCCAACCTTACAAGGGAAATTAGAGATAGTATTGGATACAAGGAAGAGGCATACAAATTGGCCAGAAAAAACAACAGACTTGAGGATTGGGAGCAGTTTAGAATTCAACAAAGGAGGACCAAGAGATTGATTAAGAAGGGGTAAATAGAGTACAAATGTAAGTTTGCAGGGAACATAAAAACTGACTGTAAATGTTTCTTCATGTATGTGAAGAGAAAAAGATTGGTGAAGACAAATGTAGGTCCCTTAGGAATTTATAATGGGGAACAAAGAAGTGGCTGACCAACTAAATACATACTTTGGTTCTGTCTTCACAAAGGAGGACACAAATAACATACCAGAAATGTTGGGGAACACAGGGTTTAGTGAGAGGGAGGAACTGAAAGAAATCAGTATTAGTTGGGAAATGGTGTTGTGGAAATTGATGGGTTTGAAGGCCAATAAATCCCCAGGGCCTGATAATCTACATCCCAGAGTACTTAAGGAAGTGGCCTTAGAAATAATGGATGCATTGGTGGTCATCTTCCGAGATTCTATAGACTCTGGAACAGTTCCTACAGATTGGAGGGTAGCTAATGTAACCCCACTATTTAAAAAGGGAGGCAGAGAGAAAACAGGGAATTATAGACCAGTCAGCCTGATGTCGGTTGTGGGCGAAATTCTAGAGTCCATTATAAAAGATTTGATAGCTGAGCAATTGGGAAACAGTGACAGAATCGGACAGAGTCAGCTTGGATTTACAAAAGGGAAATCATGCTGACAAATCTACTGGAATTTTTCGAGGATGTAACTAGTAGAGTTGATGAGGGGGAGCCAGTGGATGTGGTTTATTTGGACTTTCAGAAGGCTTTCGACAAAGTCCCACATAAGAGATTAGCGTGTAAAATTAAAGCATATGGGATTGGGGGTAGTTTATTGAGATGGATAGAAAACTGGTTGGCAGACAGGAAACAAAGAATAGGAATAAACGGGTCTTTTTCCAAATGGCAGGCAGTGACTATTGGTGTACCACAGGGATCGGTGCTGGGATCCCAGTTATTCACAATACATATTAATGATTTAGATGAGGGAATTAAATGTAATATCTCCAAATTTGCAGATGACACAAAGCTGGGTGGGAGGGTGAGCTGTGAGGAGGATGCAGAGATGCTTCAGTGTGATTTGGACAAGCTGAGTGAGTGGGCAAATGCATGGCAGATGCAGTATAATGTAGATAAATGTGAGGTTATCCACTTTGGTAGCAAAAACAGGAAGGCAGATTATTATCTGAATGGCTATAAATTGTGAGAGGGGAATGTACAACAAGACCTGGTTGTCCTTGTACACCAGCCGCTGGAGGTAAGCATGCAGGTGCAGCAGGCAGGAAAGAAGGCAAATGGTAGGTTGGCCTTCATAGCCAGAGGATTTGAGTACAGGGACAGGGATGTCTTGCTGCAATTATACAGGGCCTTGGTGAGACCACACCTGGAATATTGTGCGCAGTTTTGGTCTCCTTATCTGAGGAAGGATGTACTTGCTATAGAGGGAGTGCAGTGAAGGTTTACCAGACTGATTCCTGCGATGGTGGGACTGACATATGGAGGAGAGATTGAGTCGATTAGGATTATATTCGCTGGAGTTCAGAAGAATGAGGGGGGATCTCATAGAAACCTATAAAATTCTAACAGGACTAGACAGGGTAGGTGCAGGAAGCATGTTCCCGTTGGTGGGAGAGTCCAGAACCAGGGGTCATAGTCTGAGGATACGGGGTAGACCATTTAGGACTGAGATGAGGAGAAATTTCTTCACCCAGAGAGAGTCGCGAGCCTGTGGAATTTGTTACCACAGAAAGTAGTTGAGACCAAAACATTGTATGTTTTCAAGAAGGAGTTAGATATAGCTCTTGGGATCAAAGGGTACAGGGAGAAAGCGGGAGCAGGCTATTGAGTTGGATGATCAGCCATGATCATAATGAATGGCGGAGCAGGCTTGAAGGGCTGAATGGCCTACTCCTGCTCCTAGTTTCTATGTCACCTCTCACCATTTAAGAAATGTTTTTTCTACTACAGTGAATAACTCCACACTTATTCACATTATACTCTAACTACCATGTTCTAGCCCACTCATTTAGCCTGTCCAATTCCTATTGAAGCCTCCTTGCATTCTCCTCACAACTTACATTCCCACCCAGTTTGGTGTCATCAGCAAATTTGGAAATATTACAATTAATCCACACATCCAGATCATTTATATAGATTGTGAACAGCTGTGGCCCTAGCACTGATCCTTGCGGTACCCCACTAGTAACAGCATGCCATCCTGTGAATGATCCATTTATTCCCACTCTCTGCTTTCTGCCTGATAACTAACTCTCAATCCACATTAGAATGTTTCTCCCAAACCCTTGCACTCTAATTTTATTTACTAACCTCCTGTGTGGGACCTTATTAAATGCCTTCTGAAAATCCAAATACACCACACCCTTTATCTCCTGTTTCTTCTTTATCTATGCTACAAGTGACATCCTAAAAAAACACCAACAAGTTTGTCAAACATGATATCCCTTTTATAAATCCACATTGACTCTGCCCAATTTTACCACTCCTTTCTAAATGTCCAGTTATCACATCCTTAATAATAGATTCTAACATTTTCCCTGCTACTGACATCAAACTAACAGGTCTGTAGTTTTCCATTCTCTCTCTTCCTCCCTTCTTAAATAGTGGGATTTGCTATTCTCCAGTCCCTCTCCAGTCTCCAGTCCCCAGGAACCTTTCCAGAATCTAAAGAATTTTGAAAGATGACCACCAATACATCCTATAGGCACCTCCTTCAACACTCTGGGATGAAGCTCATCTGATCCAGGGGATTCATCAACCTTTAATCCAGTTAACTTTTCAAGTACTACCTCTTACCTAATACTAATTTATTTTAGTTCCTCAGGTTTCACTAGGTTGGTTGGCTAGCATTTCTGGGAGATTTTCTGTATCTTCTTCCGTGAAGACAGGTGCAAAGTGACTGTTTAGTTTCTCTGCCATTTCCCTGTTCTCCGTTATAAATTCTCCTGTGCCCAACTGTAATGGGCCCACATTTGTCCGAGCTAATCCTTTCCTTTTCATGTACCTTTAGAAGCTTTTACAGTCCGCCTTCGTGTTCCTCGCTAGTGTGCATTCATATTCTATTTTTCTTTTCTTAATCAGTTTCTTGGTCCTCTTTTGCTGGGTTCTAAATTGCTCCCAATCCTTAGGTTTACCACAGTTTCTGGCATCCTTATAGGCTATTTCCTTCAATGTAATACAATCTTTAACTCCTTTCATTAAGCATGGTTGATTTACCTTTCCCTTTGGTTGTTTGTTCCTTAGAGGAATGTATATCCGTTATAGAGTGTGAAGTATTTCTTTAAATACTAGCCATTGCCTGTCTACCGTCAAGTCTTTTAGTGTATTTTCCCAATCCACCATCGCCAACTTGCCCCTCATATCTTCATAATTTCCTTTCTTCAGATTTAAGACCCTAGTTTTAGAATGAACTATATTGCATTCAAACTTAATGTGAAATTTTATCATATTATGATCATTATTTCCCAAAATCTCCTTTACAGCAAGCTTATTAATTAGCTCTTTCTCATTACACAACACTGAATCCAAAATAGCCCAATCCCTAGTTGGGTCCTCAACGTACTGCTCCAGAAATCCATCTCGTACACACTCCAGAAATTTTTCCTCCAGGGCATTTGTGCTGATTTGGTTAACCTAGTCTGTGTAAATTGAAGTCGCCCATTATTACTGTATTATCCACCTTACATGCAGCTCTAATTTCCTGATTTATACCATGCCCAACATTGCCACTACAGCTCGGTGACCTATAAACACCTCTCACCAATGTTTGCTGCTCCTTGCTGTTTCTTAGCTCCACCCAAACTGATTCTACATATCTCAGAATCACAGAGTCTTTATGGTGTAGAAGGAGGCCATTCAGCCCATCGTGTCTGTACCGGCTCTCTGAGCATTTTAAATTAGTGCCAATCTCTTCCCTTTTTCCCCATAACCCTGCACATTGTTTCTATTTAAATAATAATCCAATGCCCGCTTGAGTGCCTCAATTGAACCTGCCTCCACCACTCTTCCAGGCAGTGCATTTCAAACCCTAACTACTCACTGTGCGAAAAAGTTTTTTCTCACATCACATTTGCAAAATACTTTAAATCTGTGCCCTCTGGTTCTTGATCCGTTTACAAGTGGGAACAGCTTCTCCCTATCTACTCTGTCCAGACTCTCATGATTTTGCAAACTTCTATCAAGTCTCCTCTTAGCCTTCCCCTCTACAAGGAAAACAGTCCCAACTTCTCCCATCTTTCCTCATAACCGAAGTGTCTCATCCCTGGTACCTCTTGTAAACCTCTTCTGCACTCTCTGTTGTGTTCACATCCTTCCTATAATGTGGCACCCAGGACTGTACACAATACTCCAGCTGAGGTCTAACCAGTGTCTTATATAAGTTCATCATAACCTCCCTGATCTTGTACTATATGCCCCTATTAATGTAGCCTATAAAACTGTATGCTTTAGAAACAGTTCTCCCTACCTGTCCTGCCGCCTTTAATGACTTATGTACATATACACCCAGGTCTCTCTGCTCCTGTACACCCTTTAGAATAGTACCCTTTTTTTAATACTGTCTCTCCATGTTCTTTGTACCAAAGTGTATCACCGCACACTTTCCGCGTTGAACTTCATCTGCCACCTGTCTGCCCACTCCACCAATGTGTCAATGTCCTTTTGAAGTTCTACACTGTCCTCCTCACAGCTTACAATTCTCCCAAGTTTTGTGCTGTCCGTAACTTTGAAATTGTGCCCTGCACACCAAGATCTAGTTCATTTATATGGGCAGAATTTTGCCCTTGGCGTGCGGGCTCGGTGGGGGTGGGCGGGGGCACTAGGGAAGCTGACCGTCACCTGTGATTGGGCCCAGAGGCAATTTCACGCTGGCGGGCCAATTAAGGCCCTCCCAGAGTGAAATGCAAGCAGCAGCCTTAGGGAGATTAACTGATTTCGGATAAAAAATTAAAGATCTTATAAATGTTATGAAACATGTTCCCTCATGTGACTCTGTCACATGAGCAGGGGCATGTTTTTAATTCAAATGTAAAATTTTTATGTGATTTTTTATTAGTTTTAGGAAACCTCATCCTGCACATGGATGAGGTTTCCTAAAAAATGTAGAGGCCCTTTGGCGTTTTCGCCTGCCCACCAACCATTAGGTTGGATGGGCAGCGTAAATTTGAATTTAATTAACTTTTTAATGGCCTTAATAAGCCTTTTAATTGTCGGTGAGCGCACTGCTGAACTAAATATCGCAGGACTGCATGATGACATTGGGACGCTCGCCCAATGTCATCGCGCGTCATTTTATGCTCGGCCGGGTAGTGTGTGTGTACGCCCACCGAGCTTAATTTTCTGCCCATTTATATCAGGAAAAGCAAGAGTCCCAATACTGACGCCTGGGGAACTCCACTATAAACTTTCTTCCAGCCCAAAAAGTACTCATTAACCATTACTCTGTTTCCTATCCCTCTGCCAATTTTGTATCCATGTTGCTACTGACCCTTTTATTCCATGACCTATAACTTTCCTCACAAGTCTGTTGTGTGGCACTGTATTGAACACCTTTTGGAAGTCCATATCCACCACATCAAAGGCCTTGCCCTCATCAACCATCTGTTACCTCTTCAAAAAACTCCAGCAAGTTAGTTAGATACGATTTTCCTTTAATAAATCCATGCTGACTCTTCCGAATCAATCCACATTTTTTCATATGACTATTAATTCTATCCCGAATAATTGTTTCTAGAAGTTTCCCCACCACCGAAGGTAAACTGACTGGTCTGTAATTACAGGGCAAATCTTTACAACCTTTTTTGAATAAGGGCGTAATGTTTGCAATTCTCCAGTCCTCTGGCACCTCCCCCAAATCCAGGGAACATTGAAAGATTATTGCCAGTGCCTCTGCAATTTCTACTCTCACTTCCTTCAATATTCTTGGATGCATCTTATCCGGTCCTGGTGCCTTATCAACTTTAGGTACCAACAACTTATCCAATACTTCCTCCTTATCAATTTTAACCCCTTCTACTGACTGAGTTTCCTCCTCTGTCACCATGGCCTGGGAAGCACCTGCCTCGTAGGTAAAGACAGATGCAAAATATCCATTTAACACCTCAGCCATGCCTCCTTCCTCTATGTACAAATCCCCTTTTTGGTTCCTAATTGGCCCTATTCCAACTTTTACCGCCCTTTTACTATTGATGTGCTTATAGAATACTTTGGGATTTCCTTTTGTTAGCTGCCAGTCTTTTTTCATAACCCCTCTTTGCTTCTTGTATTTGCTTTTTCACATCCCTTCTGAACCTTCTGTATTCAGCTTGGTTCTCAATTGTATTTGCTACCTGACATCTGTCAGAAGCACACTTTTTCTTCTTTAACTTAATTTCTATATCCTTTGTCATCCATGGAGCTCTGGGTTTGTTTGTCCTACCCTTCCCTTTTGAGGGAACATACCTTGACTGTGCCCAAACCATCTCCTCTTTGAAGGGTAGCCCATTGTTCAGCTACTGTTTTTCCTGCCAACCTTTGGTTCCAGTCTATCCAGCCCAGCTCTGTTCTTGCCCCCATTGAAGTCCACTCTCTGCCATTATTCTTACTCTGGATTGACCAATGTCATTTTCCACCATATAACCATAGAAAAGTTACAGCACAGAAGGAGACCATTTGGCCCATCTTGTCCATGCCAGCCCGAGGACACCCAGGTGCCCTTTCTAATCCCACCTTCCTGCACCCGGCCCATAGCCCTGCAGCTTACAGCACTTAAGATGCAGATCCAGGTACTTTTTTTAAAAGAGTTTAAAGATTCTGCCTCTACCACCAACTTGGGCAGCGAATTCCAGACACCCGCTACCCTCTGCGTAAAAAAGTTCTTCCTCATGTCCTTACACCTTACACCCCTACACCTTCTGCCACTTATCTTGAATCTATGTCTCCTGGTTCTAGAATTCTCCATCAAGGGAAACAATTTTATCCTGCCCACTCTATCTATTCCCCTCCTAATTTTGTACACCTCAATCAAGTCACCTCTCAGCCTTCTTTGTTCTAAGGAAAATAACCCCAACCTATCCAATCTCTCCTCGTAGCTACACTTTTCTAACCCTGGCAACATTCTTGTAAACCTCTTCTGCACTCTCTCCAGAGCTATTACGTCCTTCCTGTAATGTGGTGACCAGAACTGCACACAATACTCCAGTTGTGGCTTCACCAATGTTTTATACAATTCCAACATTATGTCCTTACTTTTATATTCTATACCTCTGTCAATGAAGGAAAGCATTCCATATGCCTTCTTTACAACCTTGTCTACTTGAACTGCTGCCTTCAGTCATCCTAAACCTCATGATACAATAATCACTATCCCCTAAATGTTTCCCCACAGTCACTTGATCTACTTGGCCCACTTCATTCCAAAGAACTAGGTCTAGCAGTGCTTCCTTTCTTGTTGGACTGGACACATACTGCTTAAGAAAATTCTCCGGACACAATCTAGGAACGCTTGTCCCTCACTGCTCCTTACAATACCATTATCTGTTATACACGGGTAATTAAAGTCCCCCATTATAACTACTCTATGATGTCTACACCTCTGTGATTTCCTTGCAGATTTGTTCCTCTATATCCTTCCCACTAGCTGGTGATCTATATATTACACTGAGCAATGTAAGTAAACCTTATTCCTTATCTCTAGCCAAATCGATTCTGTCCTTGAATCCTCTGACACATCTTCTTTCTCCAGCACTGTAATATTCTCCTTAACCAAAAATGCCACCCTTCCTCCTTTTTTCCCTTTCCTATCTTCTCTGAACACCTTGTAACCAGGAATATTTAACACCCAGATCTGCTCTTCCTTAAGCCAGGTCTCCATTATCGCCACAACATCATAATCCCACAAGGCAATCTGTGCCTGTAACTGCCCAATTTTATTAACCATACTCTGTGCATTCACATACATGCAGCGTAACCCTGATTTAGGCTTCATTACTTGCTCCCTTACTCCTACTCCAGCTATTAACTCACTATTCTCTATTTTAGTGCTACTATCTGCCTCCCCCAGCATTCTGTGCACCCTGGTATTACTTTCTAATATTCTCTCCTGGTTCCCACACCCCTGCTGAGTTAGTTTAAACCCTCCCCAACAGCACTATCAAAACGACCCGCAAGGAACTCAGTCTCTGCTCTGTTCAGATGCAACCCGTCCAGCTTGTACAGGTGCCATCTCTCCTAGAGCCAGTCCCAGTGTACCAGGAATCTAAAGCCCTCCCTCCTGCACCATCTTTCCAGCCATGCATTCATCTGTCTTATCTTCCTATTTCTGTACCCACTTGCATGTGGCACTGGGAGTAATCCGGACATTACTGCTTTAGAGGTCCTGCTTGCTAATTTTCTACCTAGTTCCCTAAATTCGGATTGCAGGACCACATCCCCCTTCCTACCTATGTCGTTAGTACCAATGAGAACCATGGCCTCTGGCTGCTCGCCCTCCCCCACAAGAATGTCCTGCAGCCGTTCTGTGACATCCTGGACCCTAACACCAGGGAGGCAACAAACCATCTGGAGTTATGTTGACAGCCGCAGAAACGCCTGTCTGTTCCCCTAACTAAAGCATCCCCCATCAGTACTGCCGCTCTGTTCTTCCTCCTCCCCTCCTGTACAGCTGGGCCACCAGTGGTGCCACAGGCTTGACTCTTGCTGCACTCCTTCAAGGATCCATTGTCCTCACCAATATCCAGAATGGAAAACCAGTTAGTGAGCGGGATCTCTGGGGACTCCTGCACTACCTGCCTGTTTCTCTTGGACTGCCTGGCAGTCACCCATTCCCTATCTGCCTGCTTGCCCCTAACTTCCGGTGCGACCACCTCTCTGAACGTGTTATCCACGTAGTTCTCTGCCTCATGGATGCACCTCAGTGACTCCAGCCGCTGTTCAGCCTCTGAAATGCAGAGCTCAGGCTTGTGCAGCCGGTGACACTTCCTGCACATGGGCTCGTCTGGGTCACAAGAAGGGTCCACAACTCCCTACATGCCACAGGATGGGCATTCCACTTGACCGAGCTGTCCTGCCATGACTTAACCTTAAACTTTTAAATCACTTTACTTTAACTTTAGTTACTTTAACTTTACTCTTGTATAGTTAACTATAAACTGGAGATTAATAGAAAGTGGAAATTCTTTGCCCTTACTCACAAATCAGCTCCCTCTCCTGTGCCTATAAATTCTTACTTTCCCTGTGCTTGTTTAGAAAGTTATGTCTCTGTACTGGCGCTGTTTTCAATCTCCCGACTGTCTCTCCAGTCACACGGTCTTATCCCCCGAACCCACGCTTTGACCCTTCAACCGAAGACCCTCTATTACCAATGTACTGATCTCGTCTCTTATTAAAAGTGCTATCTCACCTCCTTTTCCTTTTTGCCTATCCCTCCTAAATGCTGAATATAATTGGATATTTAGTTCCTAATCTTGGTCACCCTGTAGCCATATCTCCGTAATGACAAGTAAATCATACCCACTTACCTCAATTTGTGCATTCAAATCATCAACTTTTTTTGTGAAAACTACATGCAGTCAGATAGAGTGCATTTAGTTCTGCTTTTTAACATTTATTCTCAATGCTGATCCTATCTGCTTACCTATGCTTTGTCTGTTTTCTATTTTCGTTTTCTACTTTTCTACTTCCCTTTACCAGTTTTGCTTCCCTTGAATCTGAGCTCCCTCTCAGGTTCTCATGCCCCCTGCCAATCTAGTTCAAACCCTCCCCAATAGCACTAGTGAATCTGCCTGCGAGGATGTTATTCCCGGTCCTGCTCAGATGAAGCCCGTCCATCTTGTACAGATCTGACCTGCCTCAGAACCGATCTCAGTGCCTCAGAAACCTGATGCCATCCCTCCTACACCAATTCTCTAGCCATGTGTTCAGTCAGTCAATTCCCCTATTTCTACGCTCACTAGCACATGGGACTAGAAGTAATCCTGAGATTACTGCTTTAGAGGTCCTGCTTTTCAATCTCTTTCCTAGATTCCTGAAATCTGCTTTCAGGACCTCATTCCCTTTCCTACCTAAGTCATTGGTACCAATGTGGACCACGACCTCTGGCTGATCACCCTCCCCAGGAAGAATGTCCTGCAGCCGCTTGGTGGCATCCTTGACCCTGGCACCAGGGAGGCAACATACCATCCTGAAGTCACATCTACAGCCACAGAAATGCCTGTCTTTCCTCCAGCTAACAAATCCCCTATTACTACTGCCCTTTTTGGCAAGCTGTTACAAGTGGAGTATCCATGGATCAGTGCTGGGGCCTCAACTATTTACAATCCATTTCAATAGCTTAGATGAAAGGACCAAACGTACAGTAGCTAAATTTGATGATAACACAAAGATAGTTAGGGAAGTAAGTTGTCAAGATCACATAAGGAGTCTACAAAGGGATTTAGACAGGTTAAGTGAATGGACAAAAAATTGGGAGATGGAGTATAATGTGGGAAAATGTAAACTTGTCCATTTTGACAGGAAGAATAGAAAAGCAGTATTTGAATGGAGAGAGATTGCAGAACTCTGCAGTACAGAGGGATCTGGGTGTCTTGGTACATGAATCACAGCAGTTAGTATGCAGGTACAGCAAGTGACTAGGAAAGCAAATGGAGTCTTGGTGTTTATTAAAAGGCGAATCGAATATAAAAATAGGGGAGTGTTGCTACAGCGGTAGGTCCTTAGTTAGACTGTGTCTGGAGGACTGTGTACAGTTTTGGTTTTTTTACTTAAGGCAAGATATAATTGCTTTAAAAACAGTTCAGAGAAGGTTCACTTGACTGATTCCTGGGATGAAGGGGTTATCATACAAGGAAAGATTGAAATAGGCATATACCCATTCAAGTTTAGAAGAATAAAAGGTGATCTTGCTGAAACATAACATCCTGAGGGAGCTTGACAAGATGGATGCTGAGACAATGTTTCCCCTTTTGGGAGGGTCTAGAACTAGGGAACTGGAATGACTTGATATACCGGACAGGTTTCAACAAGAAACAGAAACTTTATTACAGAGAGCTTTTCAGATGCTACATGTTTGAACAGGATCCTCGACAGGAATCTCCGCCCCCACATTTAGGGCTCATTGGTCAGAGCCTCTGAGAACATCACGTGGCCCCTGATAGACATGTAGGAGAGGCTATACCTTCATCTACTACAAGAACACAGTTTAAAAATTAGGGGTCTCTCATTTAAGGCTGTGATAAGGAGAATTTTTTTCTCTCAGGAGGAGAGTTATTGTTTGGAATTCTCTTCCCCAGAGAGCAGTGGAGACTGGGTCATTGAATTTATTGAAGGCTGAGTTAGATTTTTGATCGACAAGGGAGTCAAGGCTTTTGCTGTGCAGATGGGAAAATGGAGCTGAAGCCACAATCAGATCAGACAGTAGGGGCAGGCTCGAAGGGCCGAGTGGCCTAGTCCTGCTCCTAATTCTTGTGGTTACTGGAAATCTGAAACAAAAATACAAAAGTGCTGGAAATGCTTAGCAGGTCTGGCAACATCTACAGAGAGATAAAAACACAGGCAGGGGTTTTCTGTGCCCACTGGCATCGGGCGTGTTTGATAGTGTGAGCGGACAATATGGCGTGACCGGTTTCACAATGGCGTGAAACTAGTTCAAGACCGTGTGCTCAGCCTGCCAACAGTGGGCTGCGTTCCCCGTCATCGGATGTCGGGAATCTCATTTCGATACATCAATCAGCACATCATTATTAAGCCAGGCCGCCGGAATCGCCCCTTCCCTGCTGGATTGTCTGAACGTGTCAGCGGGAAACCACGCCGACGTATTTCTCAACAGCACATAGTGACGCACACATGGTGGGCTGCACTTCGTTCAGGACTTCAAGGTTTGTTTGCCGACCTTGCTTTGCCTACCCTTGTTTGAGTGCAGCTCCCAGAACACTCAAGAAGCTTGGCACCGTCCAGGACAGGGCAGTCTGCTTGATTGGCACAAACATTCACTCCCTCCACCACTGATGCACAGTAGCAGCAGTGCGTACCATCTACAAGATGCACTGCAGGAATTCACTAAGGCTCCTTAGACAGCACCTTCCAAACTCATGACCACTACCATCTAGAAGGACAAGGTCAGCGGATGCATGGAAACACCACCACCTGGAAGTTCCCCTCCAAGCCACTCACCATCCTGACTTGGAAATATATCGCCGTTCCTTCACCGTCGCTGGGTCAAAATCCTGGAACTCCCTCCCTAACAGCACTGTGGGTGTACCTACACCACATGGACTGCAGCGGTTCAAGAAGGCAGCTCAGCACCATCTTCTCAAGGGCAACTAGGGATGAGCAATAAATGCTGGCCCTGCCAGTGATGTCCACATCCCGTGAATGAATTTAAAAAAAGCCTCACAGTCATCAGCCCCAAGTTTCACAGACGGCACCACATCACTTTTAGGGGTGGGTGGGGGGGGCTCACGGACAGGTCTTTACCTACCAGATCAGCCAAATGTGGGTGGCTTTTCAATGGCTGCAGGGCAAGGGCTGTACTGGGGAAGGGGTGTATCCCAGGGTGTGTGTGGGGAGCACGTGTTGATCTGTGCAAGTGGCCTCAAGATGGTGATGCCCAAGGAGGCAGTCTCCAGAGGAGATGAGGCCAGATGGACATGTGAGCTTACATGTGTGAGAATGGGTGGTGATGCCCCTTGAGCTGGCAGTGAGTGAGATGCCAATGAACGTGTGATGGGCTTAACTATGAGAGTTTAGAGTGATGAGATGGTTGCCTTACCCTGGCTGCACGGATGAGATCATTCATCATCCATCTGCATTGGATGGCGAACCTCTTCTGTGCAGCATTGGCAATGATCACCACTGCCATCGCCTACCAAGCCTGAGTGGTAATGTTGCTGCCCCTCCTGTGGCCAGAGTAGGGGTAGATGACATCACAGCAGGGCCTCCACGCCGTCCAAAAGGTACTCGAGGGCTGCAGTCTTCTTGCCTTTTGGGGCCATGTCTTCTTTGCTGCAGTCCTGAGCTGGAAGCACTGAGCATGGCTGTACTTTAAATATGGTGCCCGGCGTGATGAAGCGGCGATGTGACGGCGTGGCAGGTGAACCGGAGCCCGCCCGCCATGGAAACAGCGTGTTTCCTGGGAATGCATAAGTAATGTGGTAGGTTTGGGATGATAAGGCGTGAGAACCCGCCATGGCGGCCAATGGGTAAAATGTCATTTTACCTGCCCGCCACTGCACTTAGTGCAAATCTGGGACCATTCTGCCCACAGAGTTGATGTTTTAGGTCTGGGACGTTTCATCAGAGCTAAATAGCTCTTTGTTGAATTTGCCCCAAGCCATTAAAATAGTTAGTGCCAAGTTCCTGCTCAGCCTAACCTGTATAGAGGCGTGTGCCAGCCTACCTAACAACTGTTCATTTTTGCACAAGCCAAAAAAAGCAAAGATAGAGACCCTTGTGATTGATTGTGTGATTCATGTTCAATAAAACATACTCATTCAGAACAAAGAGCCCAGAAGGCTCACCAATCTAAGAAGGGATTTTATCTGCCAGGGATTATTATTTCACAGTAGGACAGGGAAGGACAAGTAGTAAATACAAAAATAAAGGACTGAAAGATCTTTTTAGTAGAGATATTTGCTCAAAGTGATAAATTATGAAATGCTCTACCATGCAGGGAAGTGCGCTCGCATGCTGAGAGAGTTCAAGTGTTTGAGGAATGATCATAATTGGCCTGAATAGACTTTTCTCACCTCTAACTTTTCCTAAGTTTTTAGGTTATATTGTCTTACACCTATTAACATTCTTTCATTCATGGATGATTACTACAACAATCATGCAGAGCATTTCAATTGATTTGTTTGGACTTCAAAAGATATCTTAAAAAGTGCAGGTCAAAACAGCACTTGCAGGTAATAATTCTGCATTAAAACACTGCTATATATAGTTTTCATTCAGAGGAAATTGTGCAAATTTGATAGAAATGTTTAAAGTTGTTAAGGAATGTGAGACAGTAGGTAAGAATATGCTGCTTTCAGTAGTCCTGGGGTCTAGAACACAGACGTAAGATTAAACATTTGAGATTTAGGGTAGAGAGCGAGAGAGCCTTCACTTAAAAAAAGAGGGGCTGTGAGACAGTGAAATGTTCTAATGGAATTGGTCACTGAAGCAGAGAACCATGTCAACATTTAAGAATGTTAGATATGTGGCTGAAGCATTGAAGAACAGGCTTAAAGGGATACGGGTACTGAGGAGTCATAGAGAAGTAAGACTACGGATGGGCCTAAGGATTGGTTTGGAACATATGGCCACTTTCCGTGTTATAATTTCTATTTAAACAAAGATGATTATGATGTAAAATCATATGAAAGAGCTGTGAAGAGTAGTGTTCCATGTGTAGCTCATTAATTATTCATGAAATAGATTTTAAAAAATTGTTAGATAGATTCCTAAATCATCTATAGACTTCAGCCAACATCTTACACCATTTGAAGCACAGGTGTGTTGCGCCCAATATTTATTCTATACTAGTCAAAATACTGTGATATCTGCAAATAGGGAGTGAAGTCCTGTGTAACCTTCAAATGAAACTGGGTGAGTGCATGTAGGATAGTTGAACCAGGGCACATGGAGATCATTTATCCCCCATTTTAAAACATTATATTCTGTTATTTTTTAATCTTTATAGTTGTTTGGTAGTAAAGAACTTGAGTATTGCTAAAAAAAGACATTTTGTTGAAGCTTTTCATCTTGCACTCATCAGGACATTGGCAAGAATACCAATGTTAGGGGAAGCAACAACTTTATACTGTATGAGAAGAGAGTGCTGATTGGTTGGCAAGTGGATACTGATTGGTAGAGGCATTGTCATGGAGAATGCATCAGTTAATGGTGACTGAAGGTTAACTGCCAAGCATTGTTCGAAATTTAAACCAGGCAGCTTGACTCTGATTGGTCAAGGCAGTGCCCTGAGAAATGAACCAGTGAATGGCCATCACTTACTTTGTTTAGCTGAAATAGGTGCAATGTGCATACATGTTCTTTCTGTCTGCAATGAGCAGGGCCCTGTGTATTTATATATGTAGCTTCCAGTACACGCAAATGCACACTGCAAGCTCGACTGACAATCTTAAATTGGTTGTCAGTGTAATCGTTAGCACACTGAGGATTAATAAGCAAATGTTGTCTAATTACAGGATCATATCTAATGTTGAACACTGTGTACAGTAGAAAGTTCTTGCTTCCCGTGACATTGGTATTCTTGTGATTGTCCTGATGAGTGCAAGATGAAAAGCTTTGACAAAATGTCTTTTTCAGCATTAATCAAATTCTGTATAACCAAATGAATATTTGTACAGCAAAGACCAAATTCGGGATATCAACAACATAGTTCGAGATACAGGTAAGTTAAGAACAGATAAGCTATCACTCGAATTTCTCCAAGTGTATATTAAACCCAAGGTTGTACCAGTTTTCATTTCCAAATGTATTGATAATTTTTTTTTTATTATTCATTTATGGGAAGTGGGCTTCGTTGGCTGGGCCAGCATTTATTTCCCATCTCTAGTTGCCCTTGAGAAGGTAGTGTGAACTGCCTTCTTGAACTGCTGTAGTCCATGTGGTGTAGGTACACCCACAGTGCTGTTAGGAAGGGAGATCCAGGATTTTGACCCAGCGACAGTGAAGGAACGACGATATATTTCCATGTCAGGATGCAAAAGTGTGCCACAGTCCCACGATCAAGCGAGCATTTATGCGAGGTGAGACTGAACAGATTGGTAATAAGGTTACCAACTTATGCCCTACACTGCATTTGGTCGGAGTTGTGCAAATTTCTTTCATTTTGTGATCTCATCTGTTTATACCATTGTATTGGTGCCTGCACCATAAACACTCTTAAGCGGATACGGTTTGATAATGCAATCAATGATGCCACTAAGCACATAACAAATCTCTCTGACCATGTACTCTCAGAAAGCGAGGAGTTTGTTCTTGCGCCTGGTTTCAATCTTGGTGTGCCTTCATTCCAAATCAAAGGAGAAGAGGTATTTTCTGAGTTTGAACTCCTCTACCCCAAACTACCCTGGCACGAAGCAGCACCCACTGAGGATGCTGAATCTTTGAAAGTGTGCCTAGCTGATCTAGCATGCGCATAATGCGGGATTCTAAATGACCTGTCTGATTTTCACATGCAACACGAATGTCTTACAGCATTGCGAGGCCTTAAGACCAACCCAGGCTACACATCAGTAAACCTGACAAAGGGACGGGAACAGTCATCCTTAATGAGCATGACTTTATCAACAAAATGTACGCCATTCTTAATGACCAGTCCAAATTCGTATCCATTGGACCTGTCGCTCAACATGACTGGACAGCCTTGCTCAAAAGTGAGCTAAAAAAACACTTGTTGGACTTGTGTAAGAGTGGTGAGCTACCACGTAGTATATATGACATGGTTCGTCCACACAACTTGCTGCGTCCGCATATGTATGGGCTGCCCAAGACATGCAAAATTGGTGTCCCTTTACACCCCATCTTATCTATGGCCGGTTCTGCACAACATGAATTGACCAAATGGTTACGTGAATTATTACAACTAGTTTTGAGCAAGTTTTCTACATACACAGTGAAGGATCCCTTCACATTTGCAAAGGCCATACAGGACTTGCATATTGATAGCAACACTGTGTTCATGTGTTCATTTGACAATGCTAGCCTATTCACCAATGTTCCACTTAAAGAAGCGATAGATATTTGTGCTGCAGCACTATATCATGGCGATCTAGACCTGCCACCATTGCATGAGCCAGTATTCATTGAGCTTATGAACTCAGCAACTCACGCAGTTAAGTTCAGCTTTAATGACACCATGTATGTCCAAATAAATGGTGTTGCCATGGGATCCCCTCTAGGCCCAGCTCTTGAAAATATCTTTGTTGGATTCTATGAGAAACGTATCTTCAATGGAATGACACCTAACCCCCTACCCCTCGCATATTTCCGATATGTGGATGATACATTTGCTATATTTAAATCCATAGCAGGATGTAACAATTTCCTTGCATGTCTTAATGGGCTCCATCCTGCACTCGAATTCAAGCTTGAAATGGAGCAGTTAAATGAATTCCCTTTCCTTGACGTACTAGTTGACAAATCTGCCAGGGGCATCTTTACCACGGTCTACCACAAGCCCACCTTCACTGGTCAATACATGCGTTGGGAGTCTTACAGTTCCATATACTAAAAGATTGGCTTTATTGGCAACCTTGTAAATGGGGCCCAAGCCACTTGCTTACCATGCAAGCTTGACGCTGAAATAGGCACATCAAAGACATCCTGTGAGATAATGGCTGCCCTGATCAGATCATTTGATGCTGTATATCGCACAAATTCAAACAGGCCTAAGGCCATCACTTTCAACTCTGAAAAATGCCTAGTCAACCAGATTATCCCAGAAGGGCCAGGTATCTCAAACATTTGAGTAACAGGTGTTTCACACTGCTGCTATGCAGTAGCAACACGAGTGGTATTCACCACTAACAGGATGCTGCCATCAAGCCAAAAAGACGTTTTGCTTATCACACAAATGAGTAGTGTGGTATATGAATTTCAGTGTTATCCTAGGTATGTAGGCCATACATCCCAAAGACTGGCGGATCATATAAAACAGCATGTCCCTTCAGCTATTCACAACAGGCAAGGTACAGATCATACCCAACCAGCCCATGTTTGCAAAACTCAAGGCACAGTGTCCAACATTAGATGTGATTCCACAATTGGACAGCATTTGCTAAATAATCCTCAAATTAAAAATTATGCTGAGACAACCAATTTAAGATTATCAGTCAAGCTTGTTACTCATAGGAAGTGCTTGTCATTGAAGAATGAATCCAAAACTAGTCTTTTACCTCAAGCTGGTTTATTCTCAAGACAGCTCTTCAGTGCAACAAACTTCTCCTGTCCCTGCCACACCAGAGTGTTCCAGCTGTACCCATTTATACTATTTTTATGGGTGAACCAATGCCCATCACCTGTTTTAACAGTTGTCTTTAACAATGTAATTGCTGTACAATGTAATTGCCAGTCAAGACTGTCAAGGTCCAATAACAGTGTAATTACTGAAACATTGACAGAGCTCACAGTGTGGTGTATTTCTGTATACTGGAAGCTACATATATTAATACACAGGGCATTCTGAGATCCACACTCAGTGCCATGCGCTGCCATATGAACACACTCGACCTCTCCCTCCAGCAGCACCGCCGCACCCTTTTTCAAAGCTGCGCGTGCCCCCAGTTTCATTTTATTCTTCGCCTCATCCGTCGCCTCAACAAGAAACTTTTTCTCTTTCTCTCAAGTGCTAAGGAACGCAAGCTCCAACAACTCATCGACACCAACACCCATCTGGGACCCTCCACCCCTGCTTGTCCCTCCATCCTCACCCCATCTTCCAATCCCAGCCCCAGCCGCGTATTCACTATACCCCCTGATCTTCCCCTCTCCGATGCTGAACGTTCAGTGCTCAGCAAAGGACTTAGTTTCATACCCTTACGCCCTCATCTCAATGAATTTCGGGCTCGGCATGATGCTGAACTCTTCTTCCGCCGTCTTCGTCTCCGTGCTCACTTCTTTGGGCAGGAGTCCTCTCCCCGTTCAACGGATCCTTTTACCCACCTCCAATATTCTCCCTCCACTTGGACCCCTCCCTCTGGATTCTTACCTTCTCTTGATCTTTTCATTGAGAACTGTCGGCGTGACATTAGCCGTCTCAATTTCTCTGCTCCTCTCACCCATTCTAATCTGTCTCTCTCTGAACTTACTGCACTCCGTTCTCTCAGGTCCAACCCCAACATTGTCATCAAACCCGCTGACAAGGGTGGTACTGTTGTTGTCTGGCGCATTGACCTCTAACTCGCGGAGGCTGAGCGTCAACTCGCAGACATTTCCTCCTACCTCTCCCTGGACCATGACCCCACCACAGAACATCAAGCCATTGTTTCCAGGACTGTCACTGACCTCATCTCCTCTGGAGATCTTCCTCCCACAGCTTCCAACTTGATAGTCGCCCAACCTCGGACGGCCCGCTTCTACCTCCTACCCAAAATCCACAAACAGAACTGTCCTGGCAGACCGATCGTGTCAGCCTGTTTCTGCCCCACGGAACTCATTTCTCGTTATCTTGACTCCCTTCTCTCTCCCCTTGTCCAGTCCCTTCCCACCTACATCCGTGATTCCTCTGACACCTTACGTCACATCAACAATTTCCAGTTCCCTGGCCCCAACCGCTTCCTCTTCACCATGGATGTCCAATCCCTCTACACCTCCATCCCCCACCAGGATGGTCTGAGGGCCCTTAGCTTCTTCCTTGAACAGAGGCCCCAACAATCCCCATCCACCACTACTCTCCTCCGTCTGGCTGAACTTGTTCTCACACTGAACAATTTCTCCTTTAACTCCTCTCACTTCCTCCAAATAAAAGGTGTGGCTATGGGTACCCGCATGGGCCCCAGCTATGCCTGTCTCTTTATGGGGTATGTGGAACATTCCTTGTTCCAGTCCTACTCCGGCCCCCTCCCACAACTCTTTCTCCGGTACATCGATGATTACTTCGGTGCTGCTTCATGCTCTCGTCGGGACCTGGAAAAATTTATTAATTTTGCTTCCAATCTCCACCCCTCCATCATCTTCACATGGTCCATCTCTGACACTTCTCTTCCCTTCCTTGACCTCTCTGTCTCAATTTCTGATGTTAGACTGTCCACCAATATCCATTACAAGCCTACCGACTCCCACAGCTACCTCGACTACAGCTCCTCACACCCCGCTTCCTGTAAAGACTCCATCCCATTCTCTCAGTTCCTTCGCCTCCGTTGCATCTGTTCTGATGACGCTACCTTCAAAAACAGCTCCTCTGACATGTCCTCCTTCTTCCTTAACCGAGGTTTTCCATCCACGGTCGTTGACAGGGCCCTCAACCGTGTCCGGCCCATATCCCGCGCATCCTCCCTCACGCCTTCTCCTCCTTCCCAGAAACATGATAGGGTCCCCCTTGTCCTCACTTATCACCCCACCAGCCTCCGCATTCAAAGGATCATCCTCCGCCATTTCCGCCAACTCCAGCATGATGCCACCACCAAACACATCTTCCCTTCACCCCCCCTGACGGCATTCCGTAGGGATCGTTCCCTCCGGGACACCCTGGTCCACTCCTCCATCACCCCCTACTCCTCAACCCCCACTTATGGCACCTCCCCATGCCCACGCAGAAGATGCAACACCTGCCCCTTCACTTCCTCTCTCCTCACTGTCCAAGGGCCCAAACACTCCTTTCAAGTGAAGCAGCATTTCACTTGCATTTCCCCTAACTTAGTCTACTGCATTCGTTGCTCCCAATGCGGTCTCCTCTACATTGGAGAAACCAAACGCAAACTGGGCGACCGTTTTGCGGAACACCTGCGGTCTGTCCGCAAGAAAGACCCAAACCTCCCTGTCGCTTGCCATTTTAACACTCCACCCTGTTCTCTTGCCCACATGTCTGTCCTTGGCTTGCTGCATTGTTCCAGTGAAGCCCATCGCAAACTGGAGGAACAGCACCTCATCTTCCGACTAGGCACTTTACAGCCTTCCGGGCTGAATATTGAATTCAACAACTTTAGATCTTAAACTCCCCCTCCCCCCATCCCCACCCCGTTTCTCCCCCCACTCCTTTTTTTTCAATAATTTATATAGATTCTTCTTTCCCCACCTATTTCCATTATTTTTAAATCTAAAACTAAAACCTTGTTAGTCTGTCCACCCCACCCCCACTAGAGCTGTACCTTGAGTATCCTGTCTTCCATTCTTAATTAGCACTTTTCTTAGACAAATATCACCACCTTCAACACCTCTTTGATCCTTTTGTCTGTGACATCTTTTGATTATCTGCTCCTATCACGGCTTGCTTATCTCCACAACCACCACACCCTCAACTTCTCTCTTCCCCCCCCGCCCCGCCACCCCCCCACCTTAAACCAGTTTATATTTCTCCTTTCTCCTAACTATGCTTCAGTTCTGCCGAAGGGCCATGAAGGCTTGAAACGTTAACTGATTTCTTCTCCGCCGATGCTGCCAGACCTGCTGAGTTTTTCCAGGTAATTCTGTTTTTGTTTTGGATTTCCAGCATCCGCAGTAGCTTTTAGCTTTTTGTTTTTAATACACAGGGCCCTGTTCTTTGTAGACAGAAAGAACATGTACACACGTTATGCCTGTTTCAGCTAAACAAAATTTGCTCGTTCATTTCTTAGGGCAATGCCTTGACCAATCAGAGCCAAGCTGCCTAGTTTAAATTTCAAACAATGCTTGGCAGTTAACCACCGGTCACCATTAACTGGTGCATTCTCCAATGGAATGCTTCTATCAGTCAGATTCCACTTGCCAAGCAATCAGCACTCTCTTCTCATACAATATAAATTTGTTCCTTCCCCTGACATTGGCATTCTTGCGATTGTCCTGATGAGTGCAAGATAAAAAGCTTTGACAAAATGTCTTCATCCAATTTCATCATAATTTCCAATATTAAAATGAAAAAAAATAAGTAAAATGCCTTGGTAAAATGGCTATGTTGTAATTACATTGTCATGCCAGCAGTGGTGATGCAGCATTGGGATGGTGGAAGGTGCCATTTTTCAGTAAGTGTGTGTGTGTGTGTGTGTGTGAAACATCGCTCTTGCTTGGCCAGTTTGTATCATAAACCTGCTTTCTAACACAATACCAATCTGGATTGACTTGATTTAAATTAATACTTGCTTTATAATTCTGTTTTACTGTCACATGCTACACCACAGTCAGAATCTCAATAGAAGAGTCTACGTGAGCAGTTACTTTCTATGCCCTCATGCAATGAGGTTGAAATTCTGCTAATTACTATATGATTGCTATTTTAGCATACCTATTATTGTGTTGTGTAAAATTTTAGTACACTGATTAACACTCGTCTAAACTTTCTATCTGCATAATTTAATTAAGTCATCAACCTATTTAAAATAGAGGTTGGTAACTTGTCAAAACAACTCAGATGGTAATTTCACATGAGTGCATTAACCAGGCAGCTAACAATTTTCATCCCATATTGATTTATAATGTGATTGATGTTGGCTGGAAGTCAAATGTGTTAATGCTCTTTAGATATTGTAGAATCTTACAATTAAGGAGCCATTCTGCCCATTGTGCATGTGCTGACTCTTTGAAAGAGCTATCCATTTAGAGCAAGGGTGGGCAATTATTTGGGCTGGAGGGCCACTTAAGGTGATCTGTTGAGGGCAAGGCATAAAAATGTACTGTGTTAAGAACATCTACCATTAAAATTTGTTATGGCATTTATTGCACGAAGAACCCGTATTGGCTGGCTTAGTTAGTTAGATTGGATCAGCAATCACATACCTCTATCTAAATCATAATACTTTACAACATTCATAATATGAAAGTGCTGCATTTAAACTTAGGGTATTTTAACAATGCTTTTACTATGACAGGTATTTACTTACAAGTGTCAGATAAACAGATTTTCTCCCAATGTTGTTTTTGTTTGGTGATGAAATGATTATTGATCAATAAACCATTTAACTCAGAATAGCTTAAATATTTGCCAGATCAATGAAAATATTTGATAGGCACAGTTACTGGTAAAGTAGATAACGTGTCTGGATAGTAATTCCTGGCCTAACATTGTATTTCCCTTTCCCAAAAAGTGCAACTTGGAATGAAACGATGTTAAGCAAATCAGATTCTCCCATTACAACCAATGTTGTTAAAAAATCGTGATAAGGTTCTGTGGGACCTTTCCCATCAGAAAAACATTATACCCTTTAAGATGAAATACTGTAAGTTTCTAATTTCCTACAGTCGTAAGTGAAATAACTTAAAATAAAATAAATTTAAGAATATTAAAGAAATATGCTAACTCTTTGTACATAACACCCACTCGCTGCCTCTCCCGCTTGCTGACCTTTCCATTTGCTGGTGTTCCCACTTGCTGCCTCTCCCACTCTTCAACTCTCCCACTCACCACCTCTCCCGCTCCCCGACCCACCACTCCCCCACCCTCCCACTCCCCAACCTGCCCGCTCTCTGACCCTCCCACTATCTGACCCTCCCACTTGCCATCTCTCCACTCCCCAATCCTCCCACTCCCTGACCCTCCTGCTTGCCGACCCTTCCACTCCCTGATCCACCGGTTCATCACCCCTCCTTCTCCCGACCCTACCACTTACCATCTTTCCCATTCCCCAACTCTCCCACTCCCCAACCCTCCCGTTTCCCGACCCCCCCTTCACCAACCCTCCCACTCTCTGACCCTCCCGTTCGCCACCCCTCCTTCTCCTCTCACTTGCTGTCTCTCCCACTTGTCCGATCCTCCCACTTGCCAAACCTCTTATTCATCGCTTCTCCCACTCGCTGACCCTCACACTAGCCCACCCTCCTGCTCTCTGCTTTTCCTGCTCACCAACCCTCCTGCCACCCGCCTCTCCCTCTCCCGCTCATTAACTTTCCCGCTCGCCGCCTTTACCGCTCACCTACCTTCCTGCTTCCTACGCCTCCCTCTCCTGCTAGTTGAACCTCTCGGTCACCACCTTTCCTGCACGCCTACCCTCCCGATCCCCGCCTCTTCCTCTCCCGCTCGTTGACTTTCCCGCTCACTACCTTTCCTGTTCGCCTACCCGCCTGCTCCCTGCCTCTCCCTCTCCCGCTCAACGACCCTTCCATTCACCAACCCTCCAGCTTGCTGATGTTCCTGCTCTGTTGTCATTCATTAAACTCTGTACAAAATAAAAGCTGATAATCTGAGTTCTTTCCCCTCTCACAGTCTCCAGTTCTTCTTCCTTAGTATGTTTCTTGGACTCCCTTGGCTGGCCTGTCAAGTCTCTATGAGCACAGTGCAGCTTGAGGGCTGGATGAGGAGCTCCCACGGATTGGATGTGGCCTACATGCTGTCATTTTTCCATGCCTAATTCAGACCCACTCTCCTGCTTTCTCCTGTAGCTCTGCAAATGTTTCCTTTTCAAGTATCAATTCCCCTATGAAAGTTGCTTTTGAATCTGGTTCCACCACTCTTTGAGGAAGTGGGTTCCAGGTCATAACAACTAGCTGTGCTAAAGAATTCGTCCTTATTTCCCCTCTTGTTCTTTCGTCAGTTATCTAATCTATCTCCTCTGTGTGCTGCCTAGTTTCTTGGCTAGGTGTCAAATTTTTCTGATTATGCCCCTGTACACTTAAATTAAAAACTTACATTGTCAATTGTGGCCTTTTTTTAATTCATTCACGAGATGTGGGTTCGCTGGCTGGGCCAGCATTTATTGCCCATCCTGACTTGTGCCTTGTAGATGGTGGAAAGTCAGGAAGTGAGTTACTCATCGCATGATTCCTAGCCTCTGATCTGCTCTTGTAGCCACAGTATTTATATGGTTAGTCCAGTTCAGTTTCTGGTCAATGGTAACTCCCAGGATGTTGATAGTGAGGGATTCAGTGATAATAATGCCATTGAACATCAAGGGGCGATGGTTGGATTCTCTCTTGTTGGAGATGCTCATTGCCTGGTAATTGTGTGGTGCAAATGTTACTTGCCACTTGTCAGCCCAAGCCTGGATATTGTCTAGGTCTTTCTGCATTTGGACATGAGCTGCTTCAGTATCTGAGGAGTTGTGAATGGTGTTGAACATTGTGCAATCATCAGTGAACATCCCCACTTCTGACCTTATGATGAAGGTCATTGATGAAGCAGCTGAAGATGGTTGGGCCAAGGACACTATCCTGAGGAACTCCTGCAGTGATGTCCTGGGGCTGAGATGATTGACCTCCAACAACCACAACCATCTTTCTTTTACTAGGTATGACTCCAACCAGCGGAGAGTTTTCCCCCTGATTCCAATTGACTCCAGTTTTGCTAGGGCCTATAGTGGTCCCTTTAACGATCACATGTTGGATCGCATGTAAACCTTGTTTTCTGGTAGCATTGCAATTTTCTTCAGGCACGTATCCAGTTTCCTTTTTCTGTCAGCAACTAAGAGTTTTGGAATTCATATATCTTGGAACATGTACAAAATTGTGCAGTATGTTGGCACAAAGTCTTCCTTTATATCTGCATTGCGGATGAAAAGGAAAAGGAGCAACAGAGAGGCAGCCAGATATGTCAGGCTGGACATTGGGAAACTACCCTACCCCCATGCCCCAATGCTATCCTCACATCTGCATTTACTGACAGACTTGCCAGAGGAGAAAACTTTAAATACTCTGGGCTGAATCTTCTGGCTGGCGTGCAGGTGGCGGAGCCCACACGTCAGCGCTTAAAATGTCATGCGCTGACGTCACGCGAGCGTCCCGATGTCAGCACGCGGCATCGCAATGTTTTGGTTGGCGGGCGCACTATGCAGCGTGACGTGCGCCCACCATTAATTAAAGGCCTTGTTAAGGCCATTAAGTCACCAATTGTTGATGATTTTGAGGAGCCCGTGCGAACCTTGGCTCGGCGCACGGGCCCAACGGGCAGGCGGGTAAGTGATTTTTTAACAAACCTCGTCCAGTGGCGGGATGAGGTTTGATTTCGGATTTTAAAAAGTTTAATAAAGTTTTTGTGTACTTTATTAACATGTCCCATCTCGTGTGACATTTTCACATGAGGGGAACATGTTAATGATTTTTTTATGTTTCTAGTTTTGAACTTTCACCACCACCTTTCAGCGATCTCCCTGAGGCACCACCTAGCCTCAGGGAGATGTGCGTATTCTCGCAGTTGGGGAAATCCCCCCCCACCCCCCGCACAGGAAGCGCATAGCGCTTCTCGTTGGGTGACACGCTGGACGGGCCTTAATTGGCCCGCCCACATAAAATGGCGGCGGGGCCTGTTTCAGCGGCGGCGATCGGCTGTCTGCCTGCCACCGAGTCGGTCGGGCCCGCCTGCCCATCAAGGGCAAAATTCAACCCCCTGAGTCACCATGAATGGGCAGTGATAAATGAGTCCTCTGCTGCAAGGATACCTGTAGCTAGCAAACATCAGAGGCTGGCACTGCCAGTAGTGTTGATGGTCAGCTGTGCCCTCATGTTTTCTCCCTCTTTCCGGCCATTCTGTAATGCTATGTGAGGACAGTCTGGAGCGCTCACGGGCATCTCATGTGCCAGGCATGATACAGGGGTCACAGTCTTGCACCATTTGGCCACAACCTCCACAGTTATTGTCCCAGGTATTGAGTGTTGTCAGGTATTTTTGCTACTCAAATAACTATTGCTGTGCCTGAAATACAAATTAATATCAGAAGCCTTTGTAAAAGCTTTCAACTTTGGTGTCCTTACATGCATCCACTCACCTTAGACTTTATCCATCATCCCTTGCAAGTATGTGCAATTTCTCCACTCCCAAATCTTTTGCTTCCGAGCTCCCAGGGTTAAGCTGGAAACTTTGCCCACATTATGTAGATGGAAGTTGGCCATGTGAAATCAGGTCTATTTAGCTTAGCAAATTATTGATCAAAGGCGATGGGGTAGTGGTATTATCACTGGACCAGAAACCCAGGGTAATGTCCTGGGGATCAGGGTTTGAATCGTGCCACAGAAGATGGTGGAGTTTGAATTCAATCTGGAATTAGGAGTCTAATGATGACCATGAAACCGTTGATTGTTGTAAAAACCCATCTGGTTCACAAATGCCATTTTGTGAGCATAACCGTATCAGCCATGATCTTACTGAATGGCGGAGCAGGCTCAAGGGGCCAAATGGGATGTCCCAATTCTTGTGAGTACCACCAAATGGTGAATTTGGCCACTATTGCATTTTCGTGCCAATTTTTGGATATGTGCATAGAATGGTACAGCACTAAAGGCTGCCATTCAGCCCATTAAGTCAGAACAAAATAAATGAATTAATGGCACAAATAGAGATTAGTGGCTATGATCTTATAGCCGCTAAGGAAACATACTTACATGGAAGAGTGAAAAAATGGAAGAGAGAGAGGCCAAAGTCAAAAAGGCCCCTTAGAGAATGAGGCTGGGGAAATAATAATGGGGAACCAGGAAATGGCAAAGGGGTTGAATAAATACTTTGCATCAGTCTTCACGGTAGAAGACACCAATTGCATCCCAAAAATACTAAATAATCATGGGGCAAAAGGGGGAGGAGGAGGAAATAAATACAATAACTATCACACAGAAAAAGTACTAGGGAAACTAATGGGGCTAAAGGCCGATAAGTCACCCGGACCTGATGAGTTGCATCCTAGAATATTAAAAGAAATAGCTGCAGAGATAGTGGTAGTGATCTTCTAAGCATCTTTAAATTCTGGAAAAGTCCCAGAGGATTGGAAAACTGCCAATGTAACACCCTTATTCAAAAAGGGAGGGAGACAAAAAACAGGTAACTATAGGCCAGTTAGCTTAACATCTGTCATTGGGAAAATGTTAGAAGCCTATTATAAAGGATGTAATAGCAGAGCATTTAGAAATGCATAATATAATCAGGCAAAGACAGTATGGCTTCATGAAGGGGAAATCATGCCCTGACAAATTTATTAGAATTCTTTGAGGAGGTAACAAGTAGGATACATAAAGGGGAACCAGTGGATGTAATATATTTGGATTTCGAAAAGGCGTTCGATAAGGTACCATACATAAGGCTACTTAATAAAATAAGTGCCCATGGTTTTGGGGGTAGTATATTAGCATGGATAGAGGACTGGCTAACTAGTAGAAGACAGAGAGTTGGGATAAGGGAGACATTTTCAGGATGGCAACCTGTAACTAGTGGAGTGCCACAGGGATCAGTGTTGGGGCCACAATTATTTGCAATATATATCAATGACTTGGATAAGGAAAATGAATGCACTATTGCCAAGTTTGTGGATGACACAAAAGAAGGTGGGAAGGTAAGTGGTGAGGATGACACAAAGAGTCTACAGAGGGATATAGACAGGTTAAGTGAATGGGCAAAAACGTGGCAGATGGAATATAATGTGGGAAAGTGTGAGGTTACGCACTTTGGCAGGAAGAATAGAGGAGCTGAATATTATTTAAATGGAGATAGACTGAAGAAAGCTGCAGCACAGAGGGATTTGGGGGCCCTCGTGTATGAATCCCAAAAAGCTAAGATACAAGTTCAGCAGGTAATAGGTAAGGCAAGTATAAAAATAGGGAAGTCTTGCTAAAACTATAAAAGGCACTTGTTAGGCCACATCTAGAATGCTGTGAACAGTTTTGGTCCTCATATCTAAGGAAAGATATACTGGCATTGGAGACAGTCCAGAGAAGGTTCACTAGGCTGATCCTGGGTATCGAGGGATTTTCTTATGAGACGAGGTTGAGTAGGTTGGGCCTGTACTCATTGGAGTTTAGAAAAATGAGAGGTGACCTTATTGAAACATATAAGATTCTTAATGGGCTGGACAGGGTAGATGCTGAGAGTTTGTTTCCCCTTGTGGGAGAATCTAGGACTAGAGGGCATAATCTCAGAGTAAGGGGGCACCCATTTAAGACAGAGATGAGGAGGAATTTCTTCTCTCAGAGGGTAGTGAATCTATGGAATTCTTTACCGCAGAGGGCTGTAGAGGCTGGGTCGTTGACTATATTCAAGGCTGAGATAGACAGATTTTTAATCAGTAAGAGAATCAAGGGGCATGGAGAAAAGGCAGGAAAGTGGAATTGAGGATTATCAGATCAGCCATGATATCATTGAATGACAGAGCAGACTCGATGGGCCGAATGGCCTACTTCTGCTCTTACGTCTTATGGTCTTTAGTGTTGAATTTATATCCATCACCCCCTCAGCCAATGCATTCCAAGTTCTAACCTCTCACTGCACAAAAGTCTTTTTCTTTACGTTGCCCTGGTTCTTTGGGCCATGCAAGAAGTAAGCATGGCAGATTTGTGTTTGTCCGAGAAAAATCTGTGGTCAGCTTTGTGGTAATAATTCAAGACAGTTTCTGGTCATATCCCATCTGATGATGAGAGTTCACTTGGGGGTGAAAGTTACTGAGAAAGAATGATAAGAACATTTGAAGGCAAGTGCCAGCTTAAAGATAAATGGTTGCATAAGGGGGCAACCATTGAGTTAGCTTCTAAAAACTAATATTTTTAAGGAAAATTAAAACCTTAGAAGTATTAAAACCCCACCATCAACATCCTAGGGTTTACCATTGACCAGAAACTGAGCTGGACCAGATATATAAATACTGTGGCTACACGAGCAGGTCAAAGGCTAGGAATTCTGCGACAAGTAACTCACCTTCTGACTCCCCAAAGCCTGTCCATCATCCACAAGGCACAAGTCAGGACTGTGATGGAATACTCCCCACTTGCCTGAATGAGTGCAGCTCCAACAACACTCAAGAAGCTTGACACCGTCCAGGACAAAGCAGCCTGCATGATTGGCACCCCATCCACAAACATTCACTCCCTCCACCACCGACGCACAGTAGCAGCAGTGTGTACCATCTACAAGATGCACTGCAGGAACTCAGCAAGGCTCCTTCGACAGCACCTTCCAAACCCACGACAGGAAGGACAAGGCCAGCAGGTAGATGGGAAAACCGCCACTTGGAAGTTCCCCTTCAAGTCACTCACCATCCTGACTTGGAAATATATTGCCGTTCCTTTACTGTGGCTGGGTCAAAATCCTGCAACACCCTTCCTAACAGCACTGTGGGTGTACCTATACCACACGGACTGCAGCGATTCAAGAAGGCAGCTCACCACCATCTTCTCAAAGGCAATTGGGGATGAGCAATAAATGTTGGCCTGGCCAGTGATGCACACACCCCTTGAAAGAATAAAAACCCTTCTAAACCCAGTAGCTAGTACAATAAATGCAGAGGCAGGAAACAGATACTGTAAGCTGTTAATTATGGAGTAACACAGTGGGCTGGATTTTGTGCTGATCGGGCGGGAGTGTGCCCGACCCAATCGGGCGTGAAATCACATGAGATGACTGTGGGCAAGCTCAGCCAATACCCTATCCCAGAGGATCATCATACCAGGTTATCTGGGAAAGCCAACACTCTATCCTGGAGATAAAAGCAAAATACTGTGGATGCTGGAAATTTGAAATTAAAAACAGAAAATGCTGGGAAAATATAGCAGGTCTGACAGCTTCTGTGGAGAGAGAAACAGAGTTAACGTTTTGAGTCTGTATGATGGGAGCTCTATCCTGGACTCTGTTATACAATATGGAGAGACTCCACCTCAGCATTTTTTGTCACAGCTTGAGAAATGTCTACGTATTTGTATATTTTTTTATGTAGAAGGGACAAAGTTGAAATATTGAACATCAAAAAAAATTAGACAATAAACAAAAACTTTTGACATCATAAATTTTCAAAGAAGCTCAGTGATCAAAGTCAGTCTCATCTGGCTTAAAGTCAAAGCTAAGTTCTAACCTAGCAGTGACCCTATAGTCCTCAGAGGTAATAAATCAATAGGCATCAAACAAATCACACACAGCCCTATCACAGATAAAATATTTGCACAATAAGAATTCTGTGGGCCAAACACAGGGCTAACCAAACTGAGGATTGGTATGGAAACCATTGTAATCTGTTGAATTCAATGGTTGTTTTAACAGGATGTTGAACTATCCGACATTTCTCGGTTCACTACAGTTATAGTTAATTGCACAAACCTTTCCTCACACAATAGCTTCACCTGTAGGACTTCTTACAAAGTTTTCTTTGTGACTAGGGTCAGTGACGGAGAATGGACTGCTGTTTAATTTGTGCTTGTCACCACGGAGGGAAAGATTTCCTCCATTTTGTTTTGTGCATTAGCAAGATCATGAACACAGCTGGAAGGTTTTCTTGTTGTCGTCTGGCGAAACCATAAACCCCTTTGTTTACAGTGCTGTTAACAAATTGCACTCAGAAGAAATCTCCCCACTAATCGTTGGCACTAAGCACTCTCAGGCTGAGCAAAGCACAGCCAGTTTTAGAGTAGAACTCCCTCTCCTTTGCCCCAGCAAAGTACCATAATCTCAGCATCAGCTGAATATCAAACCTGTCAAACATCATAAGAGCCTAAGATCATAATTTACTGCACTAGTCAGGCTGCTCTGTCTGAAATTGCCCCTTTGTGTTGAATCATCAGTAATTGTATTGATTTATGGGTAGTTTTGTGCCCATTTTTGAATCTGGCAGCAAAGAGCAAGCTTTTATCCAATGAGATTTAGCTGAATATAAACACAGGTGCTCGGGCTGAAATGATATTGTTCTAATCGAGCGGGTCACCCAGTCCCATTTAGATTTATTTTAGATTGCATTTTCCCATTCCTTTTAAGGCTCCACTCCTACACGAGTCTCGATGCAACGGCTGGGGTTTCCTGCCCCTGCCCAGCACGGGCGTAATGGCGGGCAGGAGGGAAAAGTATCGCTGGAGCCAAAAAGTCAGCTTCCTGTCGGCGGGGGAAACAGGCTGCGATCGTCCGCTCCAGCCTTCAATGGCGGCTCGTCTTTCCCGCCCAGCCCTGTCGGGAAGGCCATTTGAATACATTAGGATATCACGACTTCTCGTTACCAAGGCGGCTCATGTCCCGACGCGGGATCAAAAGGCCACAACGGCGTCAAATTAGACCAACATGCATCATGGCCGGTGATAAGTGAGGTGCACCTGGCAAACCGCACTTCACTCGTGACTTCATGGTAAGTTCGCCCACCTTGCATTGGGCTGTGCCCGTGCCTCTGCAGACCCCGTGCCAGTCTTCAGCACATCAACCTCAGGGGGGCCATCACAGGCAAGGCTCCATGCACCAGAGCAGCAGGGAGATCGAGGGGTGGGGGGGGGTGGGGTGCGTTCTAATATGCTACATGTCAAAGGTTTGACTAGGTGGGGGAGACAAGGCAAAGGCAAGGGAAGGGGTTGGAGGGTAAAGGCTTGACTGGGGCAGGGGGGCAAGATTGGGGAAAGCTGAATACGGAAACATGACTGAGGGGGAATACCGGGGGCATCTAGTGGCCAGTTAGTAAAGAGAGTCAAGGGCAGCAGTCCCAAGCATGCTCCAGGCAGAATGGCAATACAGCTGACTAAAGCAATGATTTGAGCTTGAAAAGGCTGTCCTTGTCCCAGTCCAAGGAGGGGGAGGGCAAGTCAGCCTGCTGTCAGTAGTACCAGCATGTGGCGTGGAGGGCGTGGTCAGCACCTCACACGGCGGTCCGAGGGGTTCCTGACATAGCACTCTCCACTGATGACACCGTCACAGTCAGGGGAGGCTTCCGCAGCCTGTAGATTGGGAAGGGGCAGCACTCGGTCTCGTGGGGGTGTCCCTGTATGTCACAGTACACCAGGCCTCAACATGGCGAGGGGTATGGTCTACATGGGGCACAGGAACATCCACTTCAGGTGACTCAGTTGGTAACACAGGGATATCAATCACTATGACAATGGGACCCAGAATTACAGGGGCGGGGCTGAGAGTAATCGGACGGACGGAAACCTGAACCTTATGCTCCTCCAGGACGATGGGAGGAATTTCCAAGGCCACACAGGGAGGGTCGAAGCTGGTCTGATAATAAAACCTGAGGACCACCATCTTGGAACCTGAAGCAGCGGAAAATTAAACTAAAGACACTGCTGGGGAGGGCTGTTAGGGGCCTCTGGGAGGAGCGCCTCACAGCAGTGGGGGGCCGATTAAAGGGGCACCCATCTGAAATCTGCCCCTGGCTGACTCCTTGAGGAGAAGGGGCAGCTGGAGTGAGATCAAGGTGCCCTGACCCTGTCTCGCATCGCCACTGATAGATGCTAGCAATGCCTACAGTGGTGGAGTGCAGCGCCTGCGCAGTTCAGGACCGAAGCCCTGGACCAAAGTCTCCATGACAGCCGATATCCGACCAGTGTTGATCTCGGTGCTGGCATGTCCGTGTTATTACCTCAGACTGAACATGGAGGGACTCCTCCATCATACGTTGCAATCTGTGGAATGCATCTGACAACCGTGCCTGATATTCTAGTGACTGTCACTGCAGCTCCAACACCTGCATTAAGACTGAGTCCACAGGCTTGTCGTCTGACTGGGAATCAGCAGAACCCTGGCCTCCAGCAGTCGCCCGAGAGCCGCTAGCCTCAGATGTCCATGCCTCCACCTGCTCTGGACCAGAATCTTTGCTGTGCTCACCAGATTGTGACTCCGAGTCTGCTCTAAGTCCCACCGAGGTGTGTGCCTCTGTGCTGGTGGAGGGAGTGGGTGAACGCTGTGAGAGGTCTTCCATTGTTGTGTCCTCAGGATCCTCATCCGAGGAGTTAAGGGGGCTGGAGAGGAGGGGCTGGCTCTCGGTATCCCTGTGCCGTCTGGTGGAGGTGGCTATGAAAGAGATTAGAGATCATTAGTGCGTGGCAGCAAAGTACAAAACATCACATTGCACTCACAGTCTTGCTGTCAGAAGGATCTGCTGGCGCAGGGGTCCTGACTTTGGTCTCACCATCGCCACAAGACTGTTTCCGGCCAGGTGTACTGCTCGGTCCTCATACTGGGTGAGGGCTCTGATCTCTGGGCATGTCCCCACTGAGGTCCAGGACCTCTCCCTTTTGTTATGGGTGAGCTTGGCCTGCATAAAGACAGGTGGCGAAAGAGTGAGCAGGAAGCATGTCAAGACAGATGATAAGGATGTCTGCTTTGTGTGTGTGCTGAGTGGAGCTGAGTGCACTGTATGAGGACGCAGTCTGCACAGGATGTGAGCGCAGATGCAGATGTCAGGGTGTGTGTAAGAGAGTGAGTGGTGATGTCCTGTGTGCTGGTACTGAATGAGTTCCATGTGGAGTATCATCCTGCGAATGTCTGAGGGGCTTATGAGAATGTGAGGTGAGAATGATGAGAAGGATGACTTACCCTGGCTGTACGGATGAGGTCATTTATCCATTTGCAGCACTGGATCCCTGTTCTCCTCTGGGCAAAGTTGGCGCTCACTGCCACAGACACCTCCCAGATCGGGTTGGTGACCTTGGCGGACCTCCTCTGGCCATCACGAGGGTAGAGAAGGTCACAGCGGTCCTCAATGGCATCCAGAAGGTGACCCAGCGACGTGTCACTAAGCTTGGGGGCTGCATGCTTCTTTGGTTTGGGAGCCACCTCTCAGCTGGAGTGGCCCTGGACTGCAGACATTGGGAAAGCTGTGCATGGGTGTGGTTTAAATATGGCACCCGGAGCGAGGTTCTGCTGAGATCATGATGGGGTGGGTGAATCAGGGGTCGCCCACCAGCAATACGACGTGTTTCTAGCTGGTGCATATTTAAAGAGGCGAGATGCAGACAATTGGGAGCGAAAACTCGCCATTGCAGCTAACAGGGAGAATGCTGCTTTTCCCGCCCACCACGGAACTTAGTCCGCGGAGGGGAAAGTCCCGCCCAGTCACTGAGTTGAGCCAGAGATTGGCTGTTAAGCCTTTGCCACGCGTTTATCTTAGGTTCCGACAATAAATCCCTTCCTTCCCTCCCAATGGAAAGTGATGGAAGGAAAGACATTGATGGAACAGCTGAAGACAGTTGAGTGATAGCGAATTTGCTGCTGCTTTTACATCTCCCACTCATTGTCATCACCATTCAATTCAATGGAAATAAAATTGGGAAAAGGAAACAATTCACTAATAGCGGTTTCACACTATTGTGCTAATCTACCTCCATGACTTTTCCTCATTACTTATAACTTGGCCGTACTAAAAGTCAATCGGCAAGAGCGCTGTTGTGACCTTGTTGCGCTAGATCCAGAGTCACTGTGACAACGGGCTGGAGTCTACCTCAGGAGGCAGGAACCCGGAGTCGGGGCTGTTTCTAGGTCCCAAATTCACCCCCATGGAGAAACAGTCACTCTTTGGGAATTTGACAAAGGTGCCCCCTTACTTGGCATGGAGGTAAGCTCCTTGACCAATTAAGGGTGGCAGATGGGCTCTGGAGGCTGCAGGACCAATCAGAGGCCTTCCAGCATGAGTGGAACAGCAGGATGCCATGGGGGGGTAAGTAAGGGTGGGATCTTCTTTTTGCATTGAGGGCCGTGTGGCGGAATCGGATCTGTGCGGCTCTTCTGCTCAGAGGCGGAGCGGCTAGCCACATACGCTCATGCGGCGGCCAGCCAAGTAGATACGCA